>NC_083569.1:18954655-19554655 GCF_027579695.1 Neoarius graeffei
GAGAGACCATTCTGATAAAATAACATAACTGTCCACGGATGACAACTTTGAAATAAACCTTAACTATTCTCTTCCACTTAGCAGCTCTAACATTAAGCTGCCTGCTGCTGCACATATGACACATGGAGAAAGTAAGACACAAAACAAATTAGCATTCAAAGTGAATATCAGTTTATTTAATACAAAAATATCACACACACACACACACGTACTACTCCCTTCCAAGACCTCATGGCTTGCTGACATCTTTGAAAGTATTGCCAAGACCAGCAGTGAAAATCAGAAAATGTTTGTTATGTAAAGTGTCCTCCCTTTCGTCTGTAAACATTTGGAAGTGTGGAAATTCACCACGGTTAAGGTAAGCATGTACAAACTAATTCAATGGTCGAGCTTTGCAACTTTATCTGAACGCGTTTTGGAAGCATGTATTTGTAAATGGATGATGGTATCTGGGTTTTCGTGGTGTTGATGCAGCGATTTGTCATCAGTGTTGCATTGAAAGTAGGACACTGTCCTCAGGTGTTACTAATTACGACGTGCTTTTAGGTGAAATCGGTTTAATAATAACGGAGGCACCGTGAGCTGTTTTTCCCGCTGGTAAGTTTGCTAGTGGAGTTGCTAGCAAGCCAAGTTTGTGCTAGCTAGTGGTTATGAAATGGCAACCATATTGCAAGGCTAATGTTTGGTGGTCGGAGTAATTTGAATTGGAAATCGACTCAAAACATGTACCGTTCACTAATTTAAGTCCGAAGTTTATGGGAAAGAGTATTTCTAAAATTAAGAGGTGAGCTAAACTTCGTAGCATTGTGCAAGTGTTTGAGGTGGAACAGTGACTAGCAGTTGCTCGTTCTATAGAATTTCTGGACACTGAAGCGGCAGAGCTTGATTCTGATAACGATGATTAAACATATTAGTTTTTTTTATCAATAGCAAATGTTGGTCGATGAGCTGATATAAAGTGAGGGTCGAAGGAGATGAAGAATTAATGAGCCCTTAATACGCTACTTTAGAAACCATTAGAATTATGAAATCGTTATCATCAAAATAAGATGGCGCTGGTCTCGTGGCTGTGTGGTGAACTTTATAGGCTCGGGGTAACGACTCAAAATGAGCACGACTAATTTTGATAACGATGATGAAACATATTAGTTTTGTATTAATAGCAGATGTTGGTCGCTAAATTCTTATGATGTGAGGGACGAAGGAGATGTAGAATTATGAGCCCTTAATATGCTGCTTTAGAAACCCATTTTATTATTTTTAAACCGTTATGATCAAAATAAGATGGCGCTGGCCTCGTAGTTGTGTGGTGAACATCATAGGCTCGGGGTAACGACTTAAATGGTTACCGGTATGTAATATGTTGGGTTAATTTCTTTAGAGGCAATTGATATAGAGCAGTGGTTCTCAAACTTTTTTCGCCAAGTACCACCTCAGAAAATACTTGGCTCTCCAAGTACCACCATAATGACCAACATTAAAATACAGTAGCGTAGTAGGCCTAAGTATTCATTAAAAACAAGGCGGAGGTTTTATTTAACAAGTATATTTAATATTGTTGGCCACTGTAACATTACGCACAGTACTTTGAACAGTAACACTGTGTTTAAATATAGGAAAATAAAACACTGTACTTAAATAATGAATCAAATAAAATTAATTGCACATAAAAGTGAAATAAACATTGTAGTAAAATAAATCAAGCTGTATGGCAAAATATCTACTGTTCTTAATGCGCTCAATCAGTGTATTTTTAACATCATCAGCCATGTCGTTTATTCTCCTTGACACGGTGTCATTTGAAAGCGGCACCAAGTTTAACTCTCTGGCAGCTTTCTCTCCACACATGATACGTGTCATCTCTTTGGCTAATGGCAAACACAGCAGTTCCCCGATTGTGTGCGGCTTACCGGCTCTGGCGATCAGGAGGCTGGCACGATATGAAGCTTCCTGTGCTTTGGCTACGGGTGTACCATAGGACAGAATGGTGGACTTGGACTGCTTCAGTTCATCATGTTTTCGTAAAAAAAATCCATTGGTTTGTCCTTTAGTGCTGTGTGTTTGGTTGTAAGATGCCGTTTGAGATGCGATGGTTTCATGGACTCATTGCTCAGAACGTCGCCGCATACAACACACTGCGGCCTGGGCAGCTCCTCTGTCCCGCTCCAAATGAATCCCAGTTTTATGTATTTTTCGTCATACTTCCTCCTCACTGGTTTCTGCCGTTTGCTAGCAGTTCTGTGGCTGGTTTTGCCACTGTCGTTAGCATTGGGGAAATTGTGAGAGGATGCAGTGCGCGAAGCAATTCGGTCACGCATGTTCGCTGGCCGTGCATGTGTGACCTGCTATGAAGCTACAATGCCATGATTTATGTGTGTGCTTGAGACAGCAGCCCCCGCTCGCTCTGCTCCCTCACTGGCCCCAGTCGGCATGGCGACGGGCCTGAGCAGGAGCGTTAAGACACACAAGATTTTAACAGGTTTCTGCTGTTTTTTTGCTCAGGACCAGGCCTTGAACAACGACAAATAACTCGACAATGAAAGCAGCTATTCACAAAATTCTTTCACAGTGAGCGCTAGAAGGGTCTCCTGAATAAACTGATGTAATTTTTTGTCTGTAGTGTTAAAAATGAGGACACTAGAGCGAGTTAAAAATGAGTGACTTTTCTGTCACGTTTATAATGGGTGTCAATGAGGCCTCACTCTCCTCAGTTTGAGGCTTCTCATTCAAAAACTGTAAATCCTATCGTTTAGGTAGACACATTGTGTGAATCAGGACAAGTTTTACTACTACTTTTGAGAAATTTATGTCTGTAGAGTGAAATTTGTGGCTGAAACCACAGTTTAAGCGAGAACGTTTGAGCTATTTTTTCAAGCTGTCTACACTCTAAGTAAACGAGCTCCACTGGTGTGTAACGCAATAGACACCCATTCAAAAGCCGGATTTTCTCCCGGAACCCACATGGCGTTTGAGCCGGGACTGATCCGAAAGTGTAGAACCTAGCAGAAAAGTTGAATGCCAGATCCACAGAGGAGAAGTTTTCCTACATTTTAGAGTTTGAATCACGTCTCTAGGTGAAAGCATGCCAGAGCAGCAGATGTTTGAAAAAGTGCTTTTTTTTCAATGAATTCCATAGAAATGAATGGGTTTTTTTTGGGCGATTTTTTTCGTGACTACGTCGCGAAAAAATCGTATTCTGTAGAGAAAAGTAATAGCATAGCGAGTCCGCTCGAGCCGCATGTTTTGATATATTGTTTGTCTGTGTGCGACATACGGTTATTGAGTTATTCGAAATCGAAATTTGCGTAGGAATAATAAAAAGAAGAAACACGTAGAAGAACAATAGTTGCAGTGCTTTGCACTGCAACCTATGGGCTCCCCTAGGGGAGCCCATAGGTTGATGTGCTGCAGCACTGCATCCTAATAAATAGCACAATTATTCATAAATGAACAAAATTAATATACAAACACAATGCACTGATTCCAACCTCAAAGGGTCATTTGAATGAACACTGTAGGGGTGTAAGAAATAGTATGAGTAGTAGAAAAAAGTATGCATTGTTTTTTTATTTTCAACTCAAAATGTTGACACATTTTCCTCATTTAACTCGTGGTATATTGTGAATTATTTTACAGGAAGAGCTGGATATTTTTACCCCTCATGAGGCACCCAATTAAGGGTAAGTTGAGCACACAATCACAATACAGTATGGTGTGTGTGCGTGCGCATCAGAAATATAATTTTACAAATTGTTTTTTGTTTTTTTGTTGTTGTTGCTGTTTTGCCCTAGGTGTCCCACCATGAGGTGGCTTTGCAAAAGTTGTAGCTTTGCCACAAATAAAAGGGTTGATCTTTTCAAGCACTGCAGACTCAAACATGGAAACAGTGGCCGTACTCAATCCATGCCTTGCTTATACACTAATTGCCCTTGCTCATTTAAGACCTTTAATGCTCTCAAGATCCATCTCTCTCGTCACCATGTGGAATCAGTTGCACCAAAAGTGGTCGTTTCATTCAGTTGTCAGCGCTGCAATTTAGCGTCCTTCTCTTCAGAGAAACAGTATTTTGAACATTTACACAGTCACCTGAAGAGGTTTGAAGTTGTTCAGTGTGTATTTAAAGATTGTAGCTTCAGTACAAACATCTATTCAACCTTTTGTACTCATAAGCACAGGAAACATGGTCATCACTCGTATGAAGATTTTAATCCTGAGGTCTTGAAAACGCATTCAGATAGTCCTATCATCCAGCATGATCCAGTGATTTCTTCTGAAGAGGATACTGAGTTTTTGTTGAACCATGTGAGGATCTGTCTGAAGTAATCAAGGATAGACTTGGACTGCTCTTTCTTAAGTTGGAGAGTTGTTACAACGTGCCGAACAAGTGCATTGATGAAATTGTAGATGAGTTACAGTTTATATCCTGCTCCTCATCCGGTTTTGAGACATGTTCTCGAGTCCACCTTCAAGAAACACAACTGTGACTTGGATTCAGTTCTGTTAAGCGATTTGGTGAGCAACCTATGTGAGTCACACTGTATTAGCTCAGCTTTAGGGAAAGATGGTCCTTTTACTACATCATATAAGAGGAGGGAATATATGAAGTCACATTTTTCAGTTGTGGAACCAAAAGAGTACATTCTGAACAAGAAGGAAAATAAGACATTTCAGTATGTTCCTATACTGCAGTCCTTATCACAGGTACTTAAGAATTCTCCAGGAAACTGCCTAGTTGCTACAAGGAACTCAGACTCCGCATCAAAATATCAGTCATTTCAAGATGGGTCTCATTTTCAGAAAAATGAGTTTTTCTCTGCAGATGAGGATAGATTAAGTCTTATCCTGTATATTGATGACTTTGAAGTCTGCAACCCCCTTGGAACATCCCGTAAGATACACAAAGTAACTGCCGTGTATTGGGTAATTGGCAACATTCCAGTACATGCAAGATCAGCATTGACAAGTATATACTTAGCCATTCTCTGTAAGGCCAGCGACACCAAACAGTTTGGATTCCAGACAGTGCTAGAGCCTCTATTGCAGGATCTTCAAAGCTTGGAGAAAGATGGTCTTTATATTCAGAGTTTTGGGAAAGTGATCAAAGGCACTGTGGTGAGTGTAGTGGCTGACAATTTGGGTGCCCATGCTGTGGCAGGATTCGTTGAAAGTTTCACAGGACTACGTCTGTCGATTCTGTCTGGGAGAGCGCTCTATGTTTCAGACAACAGAGGTGAGATCAGGAGTTTTTCAGCGAAGAAGGCAAGAGCAGCACACCTTGCATGTTCAGACAGCTTTATCAAGTCCTTCTCTCAGTCCGTGCTATGGGGTGAAAAATCAGTGTGCACTATCTGAAAAACTGTGTTATTTCGATGTGACATCTGGTTACCCTCCTGAAGTGCTACATGACCTTCTCGAGGGTGTTGTTCCCCTAGAGCTGTCATTGTCACTGAATGCGTTCATCAAGAAGAAGTATTTTTCCTTGGTGGAATTCAATAACTTCATTGGTCAGTTCCCTTACAAGTGGACTGACCGAACAAATCGCCCACATTTGGTCCCGGCTAATTTCGCTGCAAAAAGATCAGTAGGAGGGAATGCCCATGAAAATTGGTGCCTGCTGCGTCTTTTGCCTTTTGTGATTGGGTTGAGAGTACCTGAGAGTGATCCAGTGTGGCAGGTGCTTATGGTTTTGAAGGACATAGTGGAGCTAGTGATGTCCCCAGCTCATACAGAGGAAAGCATCTGTTACTTGGACACTAAGACCTCCGAACACTGACAAAGATTTCTTGATGTATTTCCCCAAGAGAAACTTCTTCCCAAGCACCACTTCATTGAGCACTATCCCGAGCTCATAAGGGAATTTGGTCCGTTGTCTGCCTTGTGGACAATGCACTTCGAAGCGAAGCACAGCTTCTTCAAAAAAAATGTCAGACAGACAGGCTGTTTCAGGAACATACTGTTGTCCCTCGCCAAGAAACACCAACTGATGGTTGCACTGTCTCTCCATGAGAACAGTACACTCAAACAATCTGTGTCTGTTACCACAACATCACAAGTGTCATTAGATGTCCTAAATGAGGCCATCAAAGACTTGGTGCTGCGCAAGTATCCAGACATCACAATGGTCCATGTCTCAAACAAGGTGACCTTCTCAGGTACAAGCTATGCACCAGGAATGTTGCTGTGTTATGGTTCAACTGCAGGTTTGCCTGACTTTGCTGAAGTTTCTCAGATCATCTTGGTTTTGGATAACATAGTCTTTGTTGTCAAGCTACTAAATGCGTGGTACAATGAGCACCTCAGGAGCTATGAGCTAGACTACACAGGCAACATTCAAGTAATTGAGCCGAAAGAACTACTTGATTTCTATCCCCTGGCTATGTACACAATCGCAGGATGACGAGTTGTTACCTTAAAACACCACATCATCATTCCCTTTTAAATATGCAATGGAAGTTGATCAAAAACTTATTTTTTTTTTGTCTGAATGAACTAAATGGATTTTCTTTTTCTCTCTCTTTTTTTTTTTTTTTTGCAGTGTCTTCCTACCTGCTCAGATGTCCACCCCAGCAAAGCTTCGGGTCATTTTTGATGATCATACAGTGCACAAATTGGTACTGCCATCAGGTATCCCCAGTACTCTACAGGACCTCAAGCTCGTCATCCAGAGCACATTCAGCACTCCAGATGGCTTTACTGTAATGTATCAAGATGAAGAGTTTGATGGGCAGTTCTTCACATTGACCTCTATAGAAGATGTTCAAGACAGGGGCACCCTGAAAGTTGTTCAAGTTGAACCAGTCATTGTAAATCTCAGCACAGTGGAAGAAAGGGATGATAACTTACCAGAATCAGACGGCATGTCATCCATATCTTTAGCATCTCAGGACACTGTTTTGTTTTCTTCCTCAGATGAAAGTTCCTCATCACACCATTCCCAACCATGGCCAAGAAAGTTTGAGATTCCACCATTCTCCTTTGAGATTCAGCTCCTCTTGGAAGCAGGAAACCGAGCTTACAACTCGGAAGGCACCCTGTTAAACAACCCAAGAGTGACGAGCAGTGTCCTTGAGAAATTGGCTGAAAAAATATTTGAGTACACCGCAGACCCTACGGGGATTCAAGTCATGAATGTAGTCGAGGCTTTAGCTGAGAAGTATCCATGCCTCAAAGAGCCTGGCTCTTTCAATGGGATGTACGGATGGCAACAAAGGATCAAATACAAGATGGGAAATTACAGGGCAAAGGTCAGAGGGCTCAAATTGCCTGTCCAGAGTTAGAAGTGAACAAAAAGATGACTTCCCGTCCCAAAGGAATCAAAAGACCCCAAAAGGTGGAAGTAAATTATTTGCCACCATTGCCACTAGGATAGACAAAAGAATCCATGGATGAAGAAAGAGTGGCTCTACTCACAGAAGGCCAACAACGACAAGATTATCAGTGAAAAAATGGAGAAGACCTTTCCATCTCGACGACTGGAGGTTGTCAACCAGATGCCTGCTGTCCCAGATGTCATGGAGAGATGGCCTGCCCTCTTCTCTGAATCGCAGGTAAACATGAATGTTTGTGACACACTTTCATGGCAGTAAGTAGGTAATTAGATGAGTTAATTCATTTGGAAGGTCTTTAATCCATTCATGTAGCTTTTAAATGTATACACACAATTATACGAAATTAACCGGTACGTAAATACAATAAGTAGAAGTAAAAAATAAAAAAAGAGCCTGTAAAAGCATCAACATTCACTATTATCAAAAGTTATTGCTCACCTGCCTTGACTCACATATGAACTTCAGTGCCATCCCATTCCTAACCCTTAGGGTTCAATATGATGCTACAGCTTCAACTCTTCTGTGAAGGCTGTCCACAAGGTTGGGTAGTGTCTTTATAGGAATTTTTGACCATTTTCCCTAATGCGCATTGGTGAGGTCACACACTGATGTTGGATGAGAGGGCCTGGCTCTTAGTCTCCGCTTTAATTCATCCCAAAGGTGTTTTGTCGGGTTCAGGTAGGAACTCTGTGCGGGCCAGTCAAGTGTATTCACACCAGACTGTCATCCAGGTCTTTATGGACCTTGCTTTGTGCACTGGTGCACAGTCATGTTGGAAGATGATAAGGCCCGCCCCAAATTGTTCCCACAAGGTTGGGAGTATGGAATTGTCCAAAATGCAGGGATTAAAGTATTCCGGCCCCGGGCCGGATTTCCGGCCTGCCACGCTTGACTCCAAAAAATATATATTATTTGAAAAAAAAAAAAAAACCTTCCATAACCCCATTCGATAAATCCATTACATGGCTTTCGAGTGTGTTCGTTCTCTGCCAAAGTGGGAAAGCAGTGCAACCCTCCGGTTCTGAAACTAACAGTATTAGCCAATCAGAAGTAAAATGGGCGGGTCTTAATACAATGTCCCTCACGCAACTTCAGAGCAGAGACCGCTGCTTGCACTGCGTGTTGTACAGAGTGCAGAATGATGTACAAGGCAAGGCACCTTGCACAGTGAGACGTGTAAAGATAACTACACTGCTTTAAATCTGAATGTCTTCCCTTCTGTCTGTTTTGTGTCTACATTTAGTCCATGGAATTTCAGTAGTTGTTTCTCATTTTTCACACACTTTCTACTACTTTTGTGTTTTAATGGTGCAATATGAAACTATAATATTATCCATAGGTCCCTGATGGTCTTCTAACTGTCTAGATTAGCAGCAAAGCTTGATGTCAAAAGAAATCATAAATGCTACATGTAGGATTTTGTAATGGTGAGTGGTACTGACACTTATTTGGCCTTCTTGATATTAGAGTTGCAAAATTTAGACTCCAATCATTGATGCAATCATTTTGACAATGCCATTGCACCCACATAACAATAAGGTGAACAGACATAAGTTGA
Source organism: Neoarius graeffei (assembly GCF_027579695.1). Classification (NCBI taxonomy): domain Eukaryota; kingdom Metazoa; phylum Chordata; class Actinopteri; order Siluriformes; family Ariidae; genus Neoarius; species Neoarius graeffei. The sequence continues at coordinate 18,963,542 of NC_083569.1, forward strand.
GTGCAAACACTAAAAAAATACCGACGACCGATGTCATATAGAGTTGCGTGGGCACACCAAAAAAGTTCAGGCTCAGGATTTTTTTTTACTTTAATCCCTGAAAATGTTCCAACTTTGAATGCTTCTGGATACACAATTCCATACTCCCAATCTTGTGGGAACAGTTTGAGGCGGGCCTCTTCTTCCAACATGACTGCACCAGTGCACAAAGCAAGGTCCATAAAGACATGGATGACAGTCTGGTGTGAATGAACTTAACTGGCCCGCAGAGAGTCCTTACCTGAACCCGACAAAACACCTTTGGGATGAATTAGAGTGGAGACTAAGAGCCAGGCCCTCTCAACCAACATCAGTGTGTGACCTCACCAATGCGCATTTGGAGAAATGGTCAGAAATTCCTATAAAGACACTCCCCAACCTTGTGGACAGCCTTCACAGAAGAGTTGAAGCTGTAATAGCTGCAAAAGGTGGACCAGCATCATATTGAACCCTATGGGTTAGGAATGGGATGGCACTAAACTTCATATGTGAGTCAAGGCAGGTGAGGAAATACTTTTGATAATATAGTGTATGTGAATGCATTTCATTCAAGCTAAAACATTTCAATGTGTGTGCCTGTGTGTTGTGTGTGTGTGTCTTGATTGTTTGTTTGAAGGTGAAAGAGGAGTTCAAGAGGATCACAACCATCCACCTGGACCGAACCTTTTTGACGAAGATGGATTTCTACACTCCAAAACTCCTGACCGTTTTCAAGACAAAGGGTGGGACTGCAGGCACAAAAATAAAAAGCGTGTTGGAGTCACTCAGTCAGGTAAAAACATAAAAAAGAACAGTCTAACGCCATTTGTCATTAATATAGTCTACTTACCTGTTTCATTTGTCTCACATTTTGTAAGGATGTACTCTAAGCCAAAAGTTTGGACACACCTTATTCAATGCATTCACTTTATTTTCATGGCTATTTACATTACATTGTAGATTCTCCCAGACGGCCATGGAATTATGTGCTTCACAAAAAATATCAATTTTAACAGTTGTCCAACAGCGATGTCACGACTTCTACACAACACAACTGATGGTCCCACATGTCTCAACAAGCTTTATTTTTTCTATTTTCAAGTTAAAAAAAAAAAAAAACAGTCAAGTCAATCTTAATTGAACACAAAAATCATCTAATAACTTTCTAGAATTGTAGAACTAGAAGACATTTTAAGACATTTAATCATTGCTTTAGGCATTTGCCAATACAAGCAAGATTTTCTTGATCTGAAAATGAGTCACTTGGTCTAACATAGCTGGTTATCTAGGTGGAACAGTGGTATCAAAAGTAAATGTAGATGTGGAAAACCCTGCCACAGTCTCCTTCCAACACAGGTGACTTCCATGGAGGCTCCGAGATAACGGGCAATGTTAGACCAAGCGACTCATTATCAGATCAAGGAAATCTTACTTGTATTGGCAAATGCCTAAAACGAGGTTTAAACTTCTAAAAGTTATATTTCTACAATTGTAGTAAGTCAATGCATGACTTTTGTGTTCAATTAAGATTGATTTGACTGAATGGGTGTTTTTACTTGAAAATAGAAAAAATTAAGCTTGTTGAGGTATGTGGGACCATCGGTTGTGTTGTGTACAATTCAGGTGGATAGACAAATGACACCACTGGACAAGTGCTAGAATTCATTAGTTTTTGTCAGCACATAATGCTATACACTACATTGCCAAAAGTATTTGCTCACCTGCCTTGACTCACATATGAACTTCAGTGCCATCTCATTCCTAACCCATAGCATTCAACATGATGCCGGTCCTGCTTTTGCAGATGTTACAACTTCAACTCTTCTGTGAAGCCTGTCCACAAGTTTGGGGAGTGTCTTTATTGGAATTTTGACCATTTTTCCAAATGCGCATTGGTGAGGTCACACACTGATGTTGGTTGAGAGGGCCTGGCTCTTAATCTCCACTCTAATTCATCCCAAAGGTGTTTTGTCGGGTTCAGGTAAGGACTCTGTGCAGGCCTGTCAAGTTCATTCACAACAGATTCTGTCATCCATTTCTTTATGGACCTTGCTTTGTGCACTGGTGGACAGTCATGTTGGAAGAGGAAGAGGCCCGTTCTAAACTGTTCCCACAAGATTGGGAGCATGGAATTGTACAAAATGTACCAACTTTGAATGCTTCAGGATACCAAAACATTTTGGACAATTCCATGCTCCCAACTTTGTGGGAACAGTTTGGAACGGGCCACTTCTTCTTCCAACATGACTGTGCACCAGTGCACAAAGCAAGGTCCATAAAGAAATGGATGACAGTCAGGTGTGAATGAACTTTACTGGCCTGCACAGAGTCCTTACCTGAACCCGACAAAATACCTTTGGGATGAATTAAAGCGGAGACTAAGAGCCAGGCCCTCCCGACCAACATCAGTGTGTGACCTCACCAATGTACATTTGGAAAAAGTGGTCAAAATTGCCTATAAAGACACTCCCCAACCTTGTGGACAGCCTTCACCCAAGAGTTGAAGCTGCAAAAGGTGGGTTGACATCATATTGAACCCTATGGGTTAGGAATGGGATGGCACTTAAGGTCGAATGTGAGTCAAGGCAGGTGAGCTAAAACTTTTGATAATCTAGTGTATATCCGTTCTCCTTTCTGGCTGATGATTTGGTCATATTTGCTTTTTGTCAAGTGTCCCACCTCTGGACCAGGCGAACCAGGCAGTGACTATCACCCACTGTGGTGGCTCAGGTAGTGGCACATCAATGTAAGCTGTGGCAAGAACATCTGCTGCGTCTCTGTGAAGTGTACAGAACATGGAAGAGGCTCGACTCACGTTTCCACTCAAATGACTCTGTGAGGATGGTAAGAGGGCCTGATGTCCACACATGGTGCATGTGCTTGCAGCCAAACACTGTGGAACATGATTGGTTTATGTCAGAGAACATCAAGATTGACTTATTCATCACCATTTGCACCCTGTGCTCTTCAGATGCTTTTGCAGGTAGCATAACATTCTCCATCCTGTCTCCAGGGTCTGTCACGTTGATGTTCTCTGGCTAATGCGAATTGCACTCCACGGTGTTGGGCTGCAAGCACAGGCCACATGTGTGAAAGTTAGGCCCTAATACTTTCTTAATGGAGTCTGTTCCAGACCATTTGAGCAGAAACCTGCACTTAAAGAACAGCCCACCCTTTTTGATTTTCACATATTTGCAGTATTTCCAAATATTACACATGAATGTGCATATCATTTTCTTCTCAGTGTGTTTAGTACTTAGATGCAGTACTTAGAAATTATTAGCATAGCTTAGCATAACCACTGGACGTAAATAGAACCATTGTAGTGGTTATATTTACTTCCAGTGATTATGCTAAGCTATGCTAACAGCAGGCATACTGGCCTGTCTCCTGGTGTCCCTTCCATGTTCTGTACACTTCACAGAGAGACACAGCAAATGTTCTTGCCACAGCTCACATTGAAGTTTCCATCTTGCACTACCTACACTATATGAGGGACTCCGGCGAGTGATGGTCACCACCTTATGGTTCATCAAGGCATTGAGACACTTGGCAAAGTGCAAATGTAACTAAAACATTAGCCAGAAAGGAGCAGAAAAGAGAAATGGTCTGTGGAGGCCACCGACCAAATCACTCATTTTTAGGGGGTGTCTTGGAAAAAAACCTGTCATTTCCGCCTGTTGCCTAAATAAATTTGCACAACAGTAGTGTTGCTCCCCAACTGGACAGGCTGATTTCACAGAAGTATAATTGACTTGAAATGATGTTGCGTTGTTTTGGTGTTCCCTTAATTTTTTGAGCAGTGTATTTACTTCATGCTCTTGTTTTCATACAGCAGCAGATCGATAGCCATGATGCCGTCATCCGTTGTCTGATCCATTTCCTGGGAGAATCAACAGAGGAACTCATTAAAGACTACCAGGTGTGTGTGTGTGTATGTGTGTGTGTGTCCATGCCCCACGCCTTATACAAAGGCTGTAGTTGAAGTTTTGGGCTGTGCAAGTTGTGCAATTTTTGACCATTGTGGCACTTCTTTGTCTTCTGTTTAGCAGGATGTGTCCCGGGATGTCATCGAACAAGACATCAAAGACCATGTGATCAAGATCCTTGTGCTGGGCAGTGCTGCAGAGGGTGCCCCCCCAACTGATGTCATCATTGTGATTGATGGTACAGAGGTATTGAGTGGTTGTAAAACACTCACCAATGCTTGCGTTCTGCTCATGGGCTTTGCGTACTCACTGAATCTCAGTTATCCTCCAAAATTGAAATACACATTTGAAGTGTTTCAAAAGTTGCTTTTGGAGTTGGATGATATAAAGTTTTCCCCCAAAGTGTATTCTCTGAAAATCAAACTGCTAATGTAAAAGGGAAATGTGACTAAAGCTCATGCAGTAGATGCAATTGACTTAATTGTGAAGTTGTTCTTAACTGTTCATAAGAGGCTTTCAGTTATGCGTCTTGCTATCTTAAGTGGAGGTTTCTTTAATGACCTCAATAATTTACAAATGGGCCTGTACAGATTTATTGGCTTTTTGAAAAGAAAGATTTGCATTCTTTTTTGATGTTTGAATTTTATTGCAGTGTACTATTGTTTCAAGTGTTTAAAGTGTTTCAAAAGTCACTTTTGGCATTTGGATGACTTAGTTTTAAATTCTCCCCAAAAGTGGGTTCTTTGAGAATAATAGTGCTACTGTAAAAGGGGAATGCCATTGCATGTTGCAGATGCGATTGACTTCACTTTGAAGTCTGTTCATAAAAGTCTTTGAGTTATGCGTCTTGCTAGGTTTGTTCAACGACTTGAATGATGTACAGGTGGGCATGTACAGCTTTTTGCTTTTTTATTTATTTATTTATTTTTGAAGATTGTTATTTTTTCTTGGAATATGTAGAGTATTTTACTATAGTGTACTATAGGCCGATTTAGTGGGTTCCCTTGCCGTCATGTGTGGAGGACCCAGAGTTAACTCATCCCTCTCTGCTAATCACACACACACACACACACACAGTTTGTTTTAGACATATTGGCCCTAGAAGTGATTGTCAATCTCTGGTCTCCCCCCATAGGAAAGCAGTGCTCCTCATCTGTGACTGAATATCTTGAGATATGTTAAAGCTCATTTCATATCATTGTGATCAATTGTTGTCTGGATTACTTCTCTCAATGGTACCTTAAGAGTAAGAGAGAAACTAGATTGATATAGAAGACATAACTAAGACAGAGGGGACCAAGTTGAGATACCCACTTAAGCAGTACTTGAGGAGAAGGATACACAAATGAGAGAACAGAAAAGGAGGAAGTCACCTCTGTTCATCTTTCTTCTCAAATATTGCTCAACTGGTTATCTCAACTTCACCTCCTTTGTCTTAGGTGTGTCTTGTATCTCAATTTAACTTCTCTTTTGCTCCCAAGGTACCCTTAGGAGAAGTAATCCAGGAACAATTGATCACAGAATGATATGAATGAGAAGTTGAAATATATCTCAAGACCATAAATGAGAAACACTGCTTTCCTATGGGGTAGACCACAGGTACAATATATAGGAAGAACAAGTTGATATAACCATACTAAGCACTTGTTATATTGCATCAACCCAGTTGTTATATCAACCCACAGCACAAGTTTCTTTTAGTATTGATTTAGGTCAATTCAGATCCTAGTTTGGTGTCTTGACGAAAACTGTGTGAGCGGCATTCAACTGTGCTGTTAACATCAGAGACGTGCAAACTTCAATCTCGACTTAACATCTCCAGAAAGGCCACAAATTCATCTCTCTCTCTCTCTCTCTCTCTCTCTCTCTCTCTCTCTCTCTCACACTCCCATCCCTCTTTTTGTTTTTGCTCTTTTGTTTTTTTACAGTGTTAGTTGAACATATAATATATATTAAATTTTTATATATAATTTTATATTTTAATGTACAAAATGCCCATTTTGTTTTTGTGTTGTGGAAAAATAAAAAAGTAGAATTCTGGATATTGTGTATCTTCCTTTTTTGGAGAGATTTATAAAGGTGTGCCTATTAACATTTACTTGGATTTTTTTTATGTGGAAAACGTGTACTAGGTTTTTACCAGTAATTCTTAATGAAAATATAGCGAAGTAAAAAATGCTTGCTTTCAGATGTAAAAAATACTTTGGTATTGCTAGTAAAATCTATAAGGAATTGCAAGTAAATTTTACTTTAAAATAGGCAATTTAAATTTACTTAGTATTTCTGAGTGTAAAACGTGTACTAAAATTTTCTCAGTAAACCCCACTCCATATTTTTATCAGATTTTTACTAGCTTTTTAACAGTAATTCTTAATGAAAATATAACAAAGTAAAAAATGCTTGCTTTCAGACATAAAAAATACTTTGGTATTGCTAGTAAAATCTATAAGGAATTGCAAGTAAACTTTACTTTAAAATAGGCAATTTAGATTTACTTAGTATTTCTGAGTGTAAAACGTGTACTAAAATTTTCTAAGTAAACCCCACTCCATATTTTTATCAGTGCATGTAGTAATATCCTTTACACACTTCAACCACAATAGGTGAAAATTGTGCCATTTTCTTCAGTAAAGATAATCACAAGGAGGCAATATCATAATTTAAATCAAAACCATTAATACATATGACTTCTTATTGTTTATTTTATTGAAAGACATTATAGGGGGTGGCATGGTGGTGCAGTGGTTAGTACTGCCACTTCACAGCAAGAAGGTTATGTGTTTGAACCTTTCTGTTTGGAGTTTGCATGTTTTCTCTGTGCCTACATGGGTTTCCTCTGGGTGCTCCAGTTTCTTCCCACAGTCCAAAGACATGCAGATTAGGTCAACTGGTTATTCTTACTTGCCCATCGGTGTGAATGTGAGTGGAAATAGCTGTCTGTCTCTCTGTGTTAGCCCCATGATAGAGTCGTAACCTGTCTAAGGTATTGACCCATCCCACGTGACGTCACGACAAATGTGGCTGCCATTTTGGACATGAACTACCAGTAGTCTACCACAGCCAACAACGAGGAATGACAGCGAAGCATCGAAAGGAATATAGCCATTAAAGAAAGTTTTTACTTTCAGCAAGACTTCCATCATGCCATTATATTGTTGTGCACCTGGATGTAGTAACCATCAACACACAAGGCAAGATTTATCATTTTATCGGATCCCAACAGATGCTGACCGACGGAGAAGATGGATAGTGGCCATTAACAGGAAAGATTGGCAGCCCTCGGCATACCATCGCTTGTGTAGTGACCACTTTGTTGGAGGTAAGACAAATAAAATTAGCCAGAAAAGGCATTACATTGCTGTTAACATTTTGTGGCGGTGAGTGTGTAACCAAATAGGTTAAAATAACCCATTGTAACCTCTTTGTTCTTCTGTAGTAGCTATTAGCTAACGACATTAGCTAACATTGTGTTCCTTTGCTGTTGGTAGACTGTAGGACAGATCAGAGGTAATGTCCTACAAATAAGTGTTCGTAACATTGCTACAGTAACATACTAGCTACTATGTTGTTGACATTAGCTACTGCTAACAGCTAGCTGCTAGTACACTGCTACAACACAGACACCGACCCTAATAATACAGTTCTTGGTCATTGCCTGGTAACAGCAAATTTATAACGGGCCATGTCTCAACAGACTAAGAAGTTATTTCAATGACATTTAATAACATTTTGTTTATCCTGAGGACCGACATTAAATGAAAATGTGAACAAACCTTAGCTGTAATAAGATGGCGACCACCGGCTCCAGGGACGACCCGCTGATGTAGGCATGTTACCCAGCCTGACACAAAATATTTGTAGGCATCCAAACTCTTATACGCTTTCAGATCAATACCTGTGTATGGCGATGGGTTTTTAACGACATAGGTATACAGATCATGTGGGCCGAAGTCAGGTAAAGACGAGGGCTTCGTGTACTTCCGAACATCAGTGAACAATCCTGGTGGAAGCAGGTAAACGTCGTTCTCTAAGCCTGCTAACCTCAATTTTTGCAAATACCTCTCCCTCTGCTCGCCCTGTAAATGCCCTACGTCGCTGGATAGTGAAGGTGTTTTCTGCATCTCGCTCCTTTTTCTTTTATGTTTTTCATTTGTCGTCTTCCTCGCATTCAAACTGATTCGAACCGAAGTCCACTTCATGTCCAAAATGGCGGTCGCGTTTACAAAGGTCACGTGAGTGGGAAGGGTCAATACCCTGTCTCCCGTCAGCCACCAATGTCAGCTGGTATTGGCTCCAGCTCACCAGAGACAAACAATGGATAAGGGGTTTAGAAAATAAATAAATTAATATATTAGTCTATAACTTTTCAACAATATTATCCCAAAATTCAGCAAAACATGGACATTAGCAGACTTAACAGACATCATAAACTATATTATCCCCATTTAATATTTTAATGAATGGATTTTTACTCCATCTTTGTAATCCTGCTGCAGTATCAGACTCTGCACTGTCGTCCTGCACCCTGGAGCTCACAGTGACACAAAACTCAAACAGACGGCCTTCTCCAAACTCAGTCAGATTAGGCTGAAGTCAGATTTAATTTAAACTTTAGTTATTGATATTAATGAGCCAATAGGAAGTCCATACAGTGTTCGACAGCAGCACTTCCTGGGTGTGCACTTCTTACAGATGTGTTCCCTCATGTGGAAAGTTCAGCACATACAGCACTATTATACAGAGTCCTCACAGAGCTGTGTTCAGAAATGGCTCAACCATACAATTTACTGTACACAGTGAGATACATCCCACTGATTCTCACTGTCGCTACAGGTAATTAACTTTCATCAGCTCATCATTACATTAATTAGTACAATTGTTAATTATTACATTTTTAACTATTAATTCATTGTTTTAATTAATACCCATGTTTGTATTCATCTAGTAATTTCTTAATTTCTTAAGTCTGTATTTGGTTGAAAAAAAAATCAATGATTTATTTTTTCATATTCTTTTTTACAACAGGCAGTTTTGCAGACAAAATTTGGCCGACAGATGAAGCTGCCAACATTGTCAGGAAAGAAACAGACACTGTTACTCTGAAATGTTCATATGAGTCAAGCAGTGAGAACATTCGGCTTTACTGGTACAAACAATATCCGAACAGCGCACCACAGTTTTTACTGTATAAAGGTGCGAGGTCATATAGTTCTGGGAGCACTCCTGATGATCGGCGATTAGAGTCAAAAACAAGCAGAGACTCCACTGAACTTACTGTCAGAGGTCTAAAGCTCTCAGATTCTGCGCTCTATCACTGTGCTCTTAGAGATGCAGCACAGTAATACAGAGTCATTGAAAGGCTTTACAAAAACATACAAATGGTATACATGAAGCTTCTAAAACCACAGATTAAAGATACTCCCTTTACCAACTTGCCAGTTAACCACAGACACAAACAACACTCATGGTAGCACATGCACCTGGAGGAAATAGAACAGAATAATAATGAGGGATTAACACAACAACTCCACATTAATCACAGTGAATTCACAAACCTACATGTTTCATTCTCCAAAATATTTTAATGACACTTCCAGATCCATTGTGTCAGGTTTTGCTGGTTTTCACTATCTGGAATAAAACTAATGAACTCTTTTCTGGGTTTCCCCATAACCTACTGTAATTAATTTTCATTTGTTCATTCATTCACTCATTCATTTGCTCATGTGTTTATTATGCATGTAGGTATATATGTACGAACAGATGTGACTTTGATCATACAGATACAAAAAAATAATGAAATAGAAAAATAAGAAATTTCCAGTGGAATTTGCTTTTCCTTTTTCCATCGCAAGATTTGATTACACTGAACTTTGATGAATATGGGTCATGTATATCATGTAAACAAAATTATGTGATTAAGGGATGATGACTGGACTTTCATCAAGCACTATTTTTTTTTTCAATTTATTCTGTGATTCAAACTTTCAAACATGCATTTAGGTGGATTGGTCACACTAAATTTCCTATACACTCACTGTCCACTTTATTAGGAACACCTGCACATTTTTGCAATTGTCTCATCAGCCGATTATGTGGCAGCAGCATAATATGAAAATCATACAGATACAGGGCACGAGCTTCAGGTAATGTTCATATCAAACATCAGAATGAAGAAAAAGTGTGATCTCTGTGATTTTGATCATGGCATGGTTGTTGGTACCAGAAAGACCAGTTTGAGTATTTCAGAGGCTACTGATCTTTTGGGATTTTCACACACACACACACACACACACCAGTCTCTACAGGTTACACAGGATGGTGAGAAAAACAAACAAACAAACAAACAAACAAACTCAGTGAGGGACAGTTTTCTGGGTAGAAACACCTTGTTTATAACAGAGGAAAAGGGCCAGATTAGTTTGAGGTGCCAGGAAGGATATACCGTACTAACTCAAATAATCACTCTTTACAACTGTGGTGAGCAGAAACGCATCTCAGCATGGACAAAACACTCAACATTGCACTGGGCTGGCTACAATAGCAGAAGTCCACATCAGGTTCCACTCCTGTCTGCCAAGAGCAGGAATCTGAGGTATCATGGACACAGGCTCACCCAAATTGGACAGTTGAAGATTTCCACAGACTGACCACTGGATAGGTTGTAGAAATACAGGAGACATCTGAAAAATGTGTATAATGTGTCTCAGATGTTTGTGTACCTGTGATGGTGCAATTGAGTGACAAAAAACAGGAAGAGCTTAGCAACTGCGCACCACTCATCAGTAATGAAATGCCGGCCATAGAGAATGGTCACAATGAGGAGAACATTTGTAATCTGTCCAAACTACTGGAAGATAAGGTGTGTGTACTACATGTGCCTGAATGACTTTATATCTGCACTGTGGTGTTAAAATCCACACATGAAGCATTAGACCTACAATGGTGCTTGAAAGTTTGTGAACCCTTTAGAATTTTCTATAGTTCTGCATAAATATGACCTAAAACATCATCAGATTTTCACACAAGTCCTAAAAGTAGATAAAGAGAACCCAGTTAAACAAATGAGACAAAAATATTATACTTAGTCATTTACTTATTGAGGAAAATTATTCAATATTACATATCTGTGAGTGGCAAAAGTATGTGAACCATTGCTTTCAGTATCTGGTGTGACCCCCTTGTGCAGCAAGAACTGCAAATAAATGTTTCCAGTAACTGTTGATCAGTCCTGCACACCGGCTTGGAGGAATTTTAGCCCGTTCCTCTGTACAGAACAGCTTCAACTCTGGGATGTTGGTGGGTTTCCTCACATGAACTGCTCGCTTCAGGTCCTTCCACAACATTTCAATTAGATTAAGGTCAGGACTTTGACTTGGCCATTCCAAAACATTAACTTTATTCTTCTTTAACTATTCTTTGGTAGAACGACTTGTGTGCTTAGGGTCGTTGTCTTGCTGCATGACCCACCTTCTCTTGAGATTCAGTTCATGGACAGATGTCCTGACATTTTCCTTTAGAATTCACTGGTATAATTCAGAACTCATTGTTCCATCAATGATGACAAGCCGTCCTGGCCCAGATGCAGCAAAACAGGCCCAAACCATGATACTACCACCACCATGTTTCACAGATGGTATAAGGTTCTTATGCTGGAATGCAGTGTTTTCCTTTCTCCAAACATAACGCTTCTCATTTAAACCAAAAAGTTCTATTTTGGTCTCATCCGTCCACAAAACATTTTTCCAATAGCTTTCTGGCTTGTCCATGTGATCTTTAGCAAACTGCAGATAAGCTTTTGGAGAGAAGTGGCTTTCTCCTTGCAACCCTGCCATGCAACCATTGTTGTTCAGTGTTCTCCTGACGGTGGACTCATGAACATTAACATTAGGCAATGTGAGAGAAGCCTTCAGTTGCTTAGAAGTTACCCTGGGGTCCTTTGTGACCTCGCCAACTATTACACGCCTTGCTCTTGGAGTGATCTTTGTTGGTTGACCACTCCTGGGGAGGGTAACAATGGTCTTGTACACAAACTGTATGACTGTGGATTGGTGGAGTCCAAACTCTTTAGAGATGGTTTTATAACCTTTTCCAGCCTGATGAGCATCAACAACGCTTTTTTTTAGGTCTTCAGAACTCTCCTTTGTTCGTGCCATGATACACTTCCACAAACATGTGTTGTGAAGATCAGACTTTGATAGATCCCTGTTCTTTAAATAAAACAGGGTGCCCACTCACACCTGATTGTCATCCCATTGATTGAAAACACCTGACTCTAATTTCACCTTCAAATTAACTGCTAATCCTAGAGGTTCACATACTTTTGCCACTCACAGATATGTAATATTGGATCATTTTCTTCAATAAATAAATGACCAAGTATAATATTTTTGTCTTATTTGTTTAACTGGGTTCTCTTTATCTACTTTTAGGACTTGTGTGAAAATCTGATGATGTTTTAGGTCATATTTATGCAGAACTATAGAAAATTCTAAAGGGTTCACAAACTTTCAAGCACCACTGTATATTTACTGATCATTTGAGCTATTAGAGTGAATAAGTGTTGGATTGTGTCTCTCTGAAACGAGTCTACAGATGCACCTGGTGGAGAAACTGAGGCTACAGATGGAAGTGCAGGAAGAGGCATAACGCGAACAGGTCTATCATAGCATATCAGTGTTTCTCAACTACTGGGCCACGGCCCAGTAGTGGGTCGTGAAGCACCATCTAGTGGGGCATGAATTATTTGTTCAAGTTTGAAGCCAAATACTAAATAGTTCAGGATGTCGTAGTGTCCCAAACCCAGTAGCTGGTTTACCATACACTTTTCAAGTGGAATAAATAATTTATGGGTAAATTAATAAGAACAAGCCTTTATTTTTGTCACATTCCTTCTTTGCATTTAATCCACATGTGCGCGCACGCATGCGCAGAATAAATAAAGACATTTGTGGGTAAATTATATGGATCTGCGATGCCTGCTGGAAGAGAAGAGCAGGGAGGTTTGAGAAGCAAGCACGTGTGGTTTATTTACACCCGATACTAAAACTTGTAGTGTCCTAGCAACCACCTCAAAGACGCAGACAAAAAGCCTAGAAATTCCTACTTACCCAAGCAAAAATGATACAGGATTTATCTTGTAGTGTCTTGATCCCCAGATCTTGAATCCAGCCACATATAAAAAGTTGTACCCTCCATGCTCTTCCAGGTTTTCATCTGTGTGTCCATGTAGAACTATGTCTGCAGCACCAAGTAGTTTGAGGTGTTGGGGAACTCAACGGATGGATAATATTCCAGTTCATAATAAATGAATGAATAAGTTTATTTAAACACGATAAGTTGATCAGTAGAGCTGGTGGGGTCATGCATGTACAGATACAAAGAATTACAAATACAAAAGACTAAAAATATCCACAATCTTTAAAAAAAATAACTTTAAAATCTTTAAACCATTTTGACTGAGAATGCCCAGCATTCAAGGTTTGGCTTCTGGAACATGCACAGAGTTTTAAATACAGCAAGAAGACAGAGTCATCTATCTCTCCCGCCCTATATACCAACTATATACCAAGTTTCAAGATATTATTTGTTACATTTTTCAAGTTCTGCTGCAGGAAACCAAACCTACCTCTTTACACTGATCTCAGCAGCCCATGGCATAAGCCCACCAGACCTTGGTACTGGACCAGTTCACATGTTGCTTGATATGTATACAAAGTTTCGTGAAGATATCTTCAGTAGTTTTAAAGCTATGGCCCGGAAACGAAAATGTGACCGGACAGACAACCGGACAGATGGACGGATGGACATGATTTAATCAAGTTCCATTTCATGTGTGGGTTGAACTGCGGTATAGCTGGAAATATATTCACAGATTCAAACTTCCCGGACCAATAATTCTGAAAGATGTAACCAGAAAACCGTTTGACATATCAAGTTTGATATTCAATTGTAACTATACAGTAATGCTATAAAGTGAAAGTGCTGGTCCCTGCTGTCCACCAGGCACCCAGCAGAGTCACACCATAATAATGTCATGGTGTTGTTTCTGGCGCATGGGATGCGGTGTCAAAGAAAGGAATAAATATGTATTCATAACTGTGAATGGAATCTCTTTTTTGGTGTCAATGTGACAAGACAATGCAGCAATTTATTGACATGAAATCCACTACACTGCACAATTTGATGGTTCATATGCTATAACACTATTATTCTCGTCAGGTTGATTTTGTGTCCTTGTAAATATTTTGCTCATACACTCATCAGGAGCTCCACTTTTAGGCAGTGCCTAAACATCTATATTATTCTATTTGGGAACACGATGATTTCTGCTTGCACCTGCACAATCACAGTTTCAATTTTGTGCTACATAATTAGGCTATATTAACTTTACTGTATAAAATCAGAGGAAATTAATATTTATTTGAGGAAAACTATTGAAATTACTTGGCACAATGCACATACTTATCCACATATGTGGCGAATTGTATCAGTGCAGCAAACAAATTAGTTTTTTTCTTCCACTAGATTGCTTTTTGTGTTGTTGATATAATTGTGTTTATTTAATATTTTCTGTAATAATAATAATAATAATAATAATAATAATCGATATATGCAGTGATGTTGGTGACTCTACACTGTGTAAGAGTGAAGTTGTTGAATAACTTTGTCATAAATCTTTTCGGTGTTGCACTTTGTACACAGTCCCTGAGCACTCATCTCACAGCCAGCAAATTTACTGCAAACAGTAAACATTCTAGCAAACCTGCGGCAAAAAATAGAATTAGGGATCAATTGTTTGCCATAAGTTTTCCACAAAGTTAGCCACAAGTGCACCAGAGGTTTGCCACAAAATTAATTTGCATGTGAAAATATGACCTTGCCACAAATTTGCGGCAACATTGCCAAAGGTTCACCACAACTGTCTAACAGAAACCTGAACTTTTTTAAAATCCTGATGTAATTATTGAATAATAATTGATTTTAAAATTAAATTATTTGCACTGCATAGTTGTGACTATTAGCTGTTCCTGCTTCCAGTTTGCATTTGCTTACAATGTGCTAAAATCAGGTTCCATATATGAGGCTGAATGTAAAGCCAGGATTATTCAGTAAGAATCATCTCATCTCATTATCTCTAGCCGCTTTATCCTTCTACAGGGTCGCAGGCAAGCTGGAGCCTATCCCAGCTGACTACGGGCGAAAGGCGGGGTACACCCTGGACAAGTCGCCAGGTCATCACAGGGCTGACACATAGACACAGACAATCATTCACACCTACGGTCAATTTAGAGTCACCAGTTAACCTAACCTGCATGTCTTTGGAGGAAACCGGAGCACCCGGAGGAAACCCACGCGGACAACATGCAAACTCCACACAGAAAGGCCCTCGCCGGCCCCGGGGCTCGAACCCAGGACCTTCTTGCTGTGAGGCGACAGCGCTAACCACTACACCACCGTGCCACCAGTAAGAATCATCAGTCAGTCAATAACATTGGTGACACTGTCATGTGATGCTGTGGGGCGGAGCTTCATGAACCTTTATGATCTTAATATATCAGAGCACAGAAAGAATATTCTCATTCAGCTGAGACCATTCGTCATGTTCACTGTTATATTCATGTGTCTGTGGCTCTCACTCGGTGAGTTAACATTTTTTTTTGTTATTTCATAAATATTAAGTGTTGAATTAGTGATTAATTAGTCTGTGTGGTGTTAAAAAGAGCAGAATGTGGGTCTGACTTATGTAGTTGTGGCTTGATTATGTAAAGGTTAAAAACATTATATTCTCCTTTCTATGACAGGTGACTCCATGGCAGATTCAATAGAGTCACTTTTGACCAATGAAGTTGTTCATGAAGGTGGTGATGTTACTCTGTCCTGCAAATATGAAACAAGGGATCTGTCACCCACCCTGCAGTGGTACAGACAATATCCAAAATCTAAACCTGAGTTCCTTCTTTATGTTCTTCAAAGTGGAGATCTAAGTCCCAACCGTCCCCCAAGAATGTCTGCTAAAGTTGAAAGAAATAACGAAGTGGATCTGCTCATCTCCTCTGCTGTTGTATCAGACTCTGCACTATACTACTGTGCTCTGCCGCCCACAGTGACAGGAAATCCAACTGCACTGTACAAAAACTTTCACACAGTTTTGTTTATATTGTAGGCAGTTCTGCTGATGATTTTGAGAAAATTTTGGCAGGAATCTCTCTTCCTCTCTGAAGATTTATAAAAGGATTATATTTTTGCCAGATGTTACATTATTAAGAGACAGCATTCATTCTTTGGTAACCATTATATGCTGGTCAGGGTCGTGGTGATTATGGAGCCTGGACTGGAATCTCTTGGGTGTGAGGTGGGAATAAACCCTGAATGGGATGTGAGTCCTTCACAGAGCGCCATGTACAAACCATTTCACACCCTCATTCACACCTAGTGGCATTTTATCCCAGCAAATTTCCTACAGTCAGTTTTTTTGGAGGTGGAAAGAAACTGAAGAACTCATGTGGGGTGAGCATGTAAAACTGCACATGTGCCACAGTGCTGCCAGTAAAACAAATAATCATCAAATTATCACATTTTTGCAATTCTTTTGCTTAAAATGTTTCCTTGTGGTGTGACGTTATGTCATTTTTATTAAAAATAAATCTTTGTACTCTCATGGTACAATTCCATATTCCTCAATAGCCAGTGCACTAAAGACAAGGCTTGGCTCAATCCTCATACCAGAATTCCACAATGCCTGTGGACCCATGAGTCTCTCTGTTCTGACTGGAGTAATTACACTGTTGGATTGTCCTGAGGAAGGGCATGTCATTATCTGAGTGTATTAAATCCACATATATAATACTGAAACTGTATATTGTGGGAATCAGAATATTTTGACTCTTTTCTACATTGTAGAACAATACTGAAGACATCAAAACTATGAAATAACACATGGCACATGATGATGCTTTGCACACTATTGGTGTTATCTTAATCAGCTTCATGAGGGAGTCAGTTAACAGGTGTTGCCTCGTCAAAAGTTAATTAGTGGAATTCCTTGCCTTCTTAATGTTTTTGATGTCAAACAGTAAATAGTAAATAATAAAAATCCAGTAAGTAGCTCTATGTGACACTGGTAGTAATCCATATTATATCAGGAACCGCTCACCTAAGTAAAGAGAAACGACAGTCCATCATGACTTTATGACATGGATTGTCTTTTCATGAATTTTAAAAAATAAATACAAAATAAACAAAAAAACCCCCTTTGAATTAGGTGTGTCCAAAAATTTGACTTGTACTGTATTTTTTGCACAAATATATTAATTTGCAAAATTAACATTATCTTTTCGAAAGCTCATAACTGGGCGGCACAGTGGTGTAGTGGTTAGCGCTGTCGCCTCACAGTAAGAAGGTCCTGGGTTTGAGCCCCGGGGCCGGCGAGAGCCTTTCTGTGTGGAGTTTGCATGTTCTCTGCGTGGGTTTCCTCCGGGTGCTCTGGTTTCCCCCAAAGACATGCAGGTTAGGTTAACTGGTGACTCTAAATTGACTGTAGATGTGAATGGTTGTCTATGTGTCAGCCCTGTGATGACCTGGTGACTTGTCCAGGGTGTACCCCGCCTTTCGCCTGTAGTCAGCTGGGATAGGCTCCTGCGACCCTGTAGAAGGATAAAGCGGCTAGAGATGATGAGATGAAGCTCATAACTCCTTTCCTTTGTGTAATGTATACACTGTATGTGTAGTAAACATTTATGAACGTATAAAGGTTTTTCTCCTTGGTGAACACTAGATGGAGCAGTCAGTTATCTTATTGTGGGCCAAGTACTGAGAACCACACAACCCTGCTCACATCCTCCAGAGATGTTAAGTTCTTTGATGAAGAACACGACTTTTCACAATAAAACCTCTGTGACAGAGTATACCTGGGCCCTGTACTACGAAGCGGGTTTTCTGGCTTACCAGGGTAACTTCGAGAGTAACTTGATCACGTGCAGCGTAACTTCCCGATTAACCCATACTACGAAAGTTGGCTATGTTCAAACCGAGGTATGCTGCCATGGCAACTTACGCTGCATCTCAAACCTGCCCGTCTCAGGTTATGTTCTTGGTTAACCCGAGGTTTCCGATTAACCACACCCTTTTTAAACACCACCTCTCCACCGACATTTCCTCTAGAGACAATGCCAGCGTACCTGGATGACCCGTGCGATATCGGAGCGCAGATTAGAGATGGGATTTATGGCTCTTTGATGGGATCCGCATCTTTGTGATCCGTTCTTTGAAAAGAGCCGTTCAAAAGACTGGCTCATTTGGCTCTTTTTAAATATTTATTCAGTTTTAAGAAGACAGCGTCTAAAGAAGCCAGATCCCTCTGCTTAGACAGTGACATCAATATTTCTGGACATACCTTTTATATAAAGCAACCTAGACTTACATTATTGTAACCCCTAAACGCTCATAAATAACCATTAAAAAACAATGAGGGCTTCAATGAATGTCCATGCAGAACGGCTTTTCTGTAAAAAAAAAAAGAAGAAGAAAAGAACATAGTTATCAAGAACGCAAGAATATTTTATAGAAAAACACTTGTTTTACAAAAATACAAAATAGATACAACTACAATAAATATAACACAAGAACTAGTTATCACACAAGAACATTTTAATAGAAAAAAACATACTTTCTATATTAAAAATATTGAAATTGTAACAAAAATAGATACAACTAAACAGTCAGATAAATAGATAAAGTTATAACGAGCACAAGATTATTTTAATAGGAAAAAACAAACTATTAATGCAAAAAATATATTATTATTAGAAAATAGATACAACTAGACAAACAGATAAATAAATAAAATACACAAAAATAGAACAAACAAAATGACGATAGAATAAATTAAATGAACGTCCATGCAAAGTAGTTTTCCCACAATATTATCATTAATATCACACAACAACATTATAAACTATATACAAAACAATTTGAACTATTAGGCAAACAGATAAAACTTGAATAAATAAAAGGCAAATGAATGCTTGCTTGCACGCGCACACACACCCCATTATGAATGATGTTTTTATATTTCATTTTCACCTGTTGCCAGGTGCGTTTGGCACTGCTGTTGCCTCTGAAATGTTCACAGGACATACACCAACTTAGTCAAAGGGACTGAACAGTCAGTCATCCTAATTCATGTGACTCTGTGCACATATCAGCTTAAGTAGGCTACTCCATGAATTTACCATACCAAATTTTATTCAGGATTTTTCGGACATTAAACAAGCTATATATGACTGGGGCCACGTCGAAGGACCATTTTCTGTGACTTGTGATTGATCATGAAGCTTTCTCTCATCCTATACTTCTGTTCTGGAACATGTAGAAGGGAGAATGTACTTGCGCATTTACCCGATCGGCAATACGTTGCCAACATGCTTGCCGCTCCTTAATGGCAGCCGCTGTGTTAGATTTTGCTCTTAATGTTGTTTTGAACTCCTCGTAGCTTTGCATTATGACAGCGCATTCTTCCTCCGTGAAGTACGGCGACCGTGCCATTGTGAACAGTGGGGATTTGCGCTGATAACCTCCCCTTTAACGTGAACGTGCATTAACCCTGATTAGGTTAACACAGGTTCAACAAATCAACTTCATAACTGGCGTCGTAGTACCGTTTAACCCCAAACAAGATAACCAGGTTTTGTCAACCCCGGTTTAGCGGGGGAACCCTGGGTTACTTCTGGGTAGGTTAACCTCCGTTCGTAGTACAGGGCCCTGGTCTTCTATCATACACACTGCATATATATTATCCGAACCCCTGCTCTGGTTACTCTTAGTAGCTCAGTTAAGTTCAGAGACACCATTCTGATAAAACAACATAACTGTCTATGGATGACTAAACTTTGAAATAAACCTTAATTATTCTCTTCCACTTAGCAGCTCTAACATTAAGCTGCCTGCTGCTGCACATATCACACATGGAGAAAGTAAGACACAAAACAAATTAGCATTCAAAGTGAAGATCAGTTCATTTAATAAAAAAAAAATCACACACACACACACACACACAACATGTACCTTGCTTGCATCTTTGAAAGACCATCAGAGAAACACCTCAGAAAATGTTTGTTATGCAAAAACAAATAAAAAAGAGGCTTTGTGCTTATTTTCTCTCTACTATATTCATTATATTCTAAAACATGAATTCCCTCCTTTCAGTATGTGTTTGCTTAAATGTGCTCAGGACAGGTTCCCCATGTGAGGCTGGATGTAGATAATATCACTCGAGCCTTCTTTCATCTCAGAAATATTGCTCAGGTAAGAAATATAACGCCACTTCATGATGCATTAAACCTAGTTCATGCTTTTGTTGCCTCTAGGTTGGATTATTGTGATGCCTTACTGTCTGAATGTTCTAATGGGTGCATAAACAAGCTCCAGTGAGAGTCTTTACTAGAACTAGAAGATATGACCACATCACCCCTATCTTATCCACACTGCACTGGCTCCCAATCAAATTTCACACTGATTATAAACCACTACTATTTAACTATAAAGCACTAAATGTGCTTGATCTCATGCCACAGTACCTGAGTGAAATTCTGGTCCTTTATGACTCGCCACAATGACTTAGATCAAAAGGTGCAGGCTATCTGTTGGTACCTCAAACAGTGAAGGCTCCAGCAGAGGAACAGCCTTCTTTTACAAATCCCCACAGTTATGGAACAGCCGTACAAGTAGTGTTTGGGTCTCAGATACAGTCTCAGTGTTTAAGTCTAGGCTGAAAATATATTTGTTTAGTCCAGCCTTTTGTTAACAGCTTTTTATTACATAAAGTAGCAGATCTGGAGGGTTTTTGGCCAGAGAGTGTTTTGATAAGTGTTTTGAAGAGTGTTTTGAAGTGCCCTTGAGCAAGGCACCTAACCCCCAACTGCTCCACAGGCTGCTCTGGGTATGTTGTATGTCAGTAAGTAAGTAAGTAAGAGCCTTTATTGTCTCTTCAAGAGAGAAATTTGTCTTGGGCACAAAGTCTGGCAATTCACATCGACTTATACACACAATGGACAACACAAAATACATTTAACGTTCAACATCCACACGACAGCATTCATAATAAATATTACCACACACACACACACACACCCATAGACACACACACACACACACACAACCCCATCACCACCCCCACCCTCCCTTTCTGAGAAAATTAAAAAACCAGAGAATAAAATTGCACTTAACATAATACCACGGGTGGCAAAGCCTAAAAACCTAACCTAACACCCCCACCCCAACACCCCCACACTACCTACTATTGAGTAATTTAATAGACCAAGGAACCATTGACAGTTTAAACCTATTTGTCCTGCAGTTTGGCAGCCTATATCTTCTTCCTGATGGTAAGAGTTCATATTCTCCATGCAAAATATGTTCATCATCCTCTACGATTTTCAGTCCCTGCCTCCTCACTGCCTCATCAAATAAAACCTGAAGTGATGTGGGAGGGGGCATGCCCATTATCTTCCCTGCTCTCTTAATAAGGGTTTGTAATTGGGCTTTCAGTTTCACAGACAGGTTCCCTAACCAAACTGTGATGCCGTATCTGATGATAGACTCAATGGAGGCCCTGTAAAATGCCATCATTATGTCTTTGTCAATGCCAAAAACTCTCAGCCTTCTCAAAAAATGCAACCTCTGGCTAATCCTTGAGCATAAAAACTCAACATGCGGTCCCCATTTTAGTTCAAAGTCGAATACAACACCAAGGTATTTGTACATTACTACCTGTTCCACTGCCTCCCCATTTAACGTCACCAAAGCATGGTTGCCTATGGATCTGGAGTCAAAAATCATCTCTTTTGTTTTACTCACATTTCTTTCTCCCCCCCCCATCTGTCCCTCTGAGTTACATGTTGATCCTGGGATTGAGATGCTGGCCTCTTCTGCCCCTCGGACCTGCTTGATCCATCCTGGTGCCCTGTGTCTGGTCGGAGTTTTATCGCCCCACTCCTGTGAAGGACGGCCCCATGAGGACAGTTGAGGGTTATACCTGTTAAAACTGTTAATATTATAGTCAGGCTGTCTGTTGTTGCCCAAATGAGGATGGGTTCCCTTTTGAGTCTGGTTCCTCTCAAGGTTTCTTCCTCATGTCGTCTGAGGGAGTTTTTCCTTGCCACCGTCGCCACAGGCTTGCTCATTGGGGATAGATTAGGGATAAAATTAGCTCATGTTTTAAGTCGTTTAAATTCTGTAAAGCTGCTTTGCGACAATGTTTATTGTTAAAAGCGCTGTACAAATAAACTTGATTTGATTTGATTTGAAAACCAGTTTGTTTGATTCACACCACCTCACCACCCTGTCTATTTCTGGCTGATAGACAGAGGCATCTGAGTCCTGCATTAACAGACTAAGAATTACTGTGTCATCTGAGAACTTAATAATGTGATTATTTGTATAATAGTTTCTACATTCATTGGTATATAGTGTGAACAGTAATGGAGAGCTCACGCAACCCTGTGGAACTCCTGTATTGATGGTCAGTGAGTCTGAAAGTGTGGAGTTAATCTTTACTTGCTGTGTTCTATCAGTAAGGAAGGCTTCATACCATTTTATTATTGCTGGGTTGACTTCCATACTTTTTAATTTATCTACTAAAAGGTTTGGTACAATAGTATTAAAAGCTGAACTAAAATCCATAAAAAGTAATCTGGCATATGCCCTGCTGTTTTCCAAGTGTTTTAGTATAAGGTGGGATGTAGTGCATAAAGCATCCCCAGTGCTTCTCCTATCTTTGTAGGCAAATTGATAGGGATCAAGGAGATGTTGAACTTGTTCTCTTAATTTACCCAGCATCAATCGCTCAAATGATTTCATTATTACAGATGTTAATGCAACAGGTCTGAAATCATTATTTTCTCTTGGGCATGGCTTTTTTGGGATAGGAATTATTATTGATTTTTTCCACCCAGTAGGTATGATGTGTGTCTCAACAGATAGCTGAAACACTGGGCACCATGCTTCTGCAAGCTCACAAGCAAAATCATGTAAGATTAGTGGTGAGATCTTATCTGGTCCACTAGCCTTCCTAGTGTGCAAGGCTCTGAATGCCTTCCTAACAGTAGATGTTTCAATTATTATATTATCATCAACACCACAAGCAATATTTACTGGTAGGCCCCTGTCCTTCCCAGTATCAAATCTTTTATAAAACATATTTAAATCATTGGCACGTTCTTGTTCATTATGCACACTGAGGGTCCTTCCCACGTTGTTTAGGTTTGTCATGTCCTTTATACATTCCCACATATTTTTCGTGTCTTTCGTTAGAAATGCTTCTTTGATCTTAAGTCTATGCTGGTCCCGTGCCTCCCTTAGTCTCCATTTCAGTTCTTTTTGGACGCGCTTTAGTTCTACAGTGTCATTAGTCTGAAATGCTCGCTTTTTCCGCTTAATGCAGTCTTTTATATCGGGCATAACGTAGTCTTTGTTATTTGGGTAGATTTTGATGTTCTTCTTAGGCACCACTGTATCAACGCAAAAGTGAGTGTAATCTGTTATCACATCCACCATAAAATCCAGATCTTTTTCCTGGTGGAATACCTCCCAATTCGTCGCGAAAAAACACCCGCTCAATTCCTCTTTAGCCGAGTCCGCCCACACACTGACTGTTTTTGTGATTGGTTTACTCTTTTTGATAGATGGCTTGAACACAGGTATTAAGTGAATAGTGTTGTGATCAGAGTTCGAGAGTGGGGATCTAATTTTAGCAACATATGCATTCTCGATGTTGCCATAACACTTGTCCAAGATCTTGTTTTTCCGCGTACTGTTTTTCACATATTGCTGAAAACCAGGCAATACACTGTTTGGGTTGCAGTGGTTAAAATCTCCCAAAACTAGCATGGGTGCGTCGGGCTTATTTAGCAATTGTTGGTGAACACAGTCCGCAATACGAGACGCAGCTTTCCCCGCATTACCACTTGGTGGTATGTATACCACACACACGAAGATGTTCCCAAAGTCCCTAGGTAAGTAGAAAGGTCTTAGACTTAGGCACAGCAGTTCGAGGTCAGGTGTGCACACCTTGTCTTTAACAACGTAGTTCGTACACCAGGAATCCTTTATGTAGACACAGACACCCCCTCCCCTCCGTTTCCCCGAGCTACAGTCTCTGTCCAAACGAACGTTAGTAAACCCCTGTACCTGAGTCAATTGATCAGGGAAATCCTCCTGCAGCCAGGTCTCCGTGAAGGCCATCAAGCATGCCTCCCGGTAGTCATGACAGATCCTGGTGTTGAAGCGTAGTTCGTCCAGTTTATTTCTCAAAGAGCGCACGTTACTAAAAATGATTGAGGGCAGGGGCGGTCTATCGGGTTGCCGTCGGAGACGTTGCCGAATGCCCCCTCTCCTGCCCCGTTTTCGCGGCCTTCTCCCGTGTCCCCTCCGTATCAGGAAATCGGGGACATTTCCTAAAAAATCAGGCGTCGGCGTAGCTCTCGTGCACAGTGATAGAAGCAATTCACTCCCGTAGCATAACACCTGTGCACCTGCGCCAGGTGACTTGGTTCCATCGGCGTATTCCGCCCAGACAATGGATGTGATGACCAGAATCACCAGGAATACATTTCCAAACGTCCTCCACATGCTGACAGACGAAAAACGCAGTACACTTGACGAACTTAACAAAAACAACACTCATGGACCAAGACAAACTTTAGCCAACTCAGAACAAACTTTAAACATGCAAACAAACAGCCAGGAGCTCTCGTGCCCGGGTCGCAACAGTGCTGCGCCACTGGAAGTCGATCTGTATGATCTGCCTGTAATGTAATGTAATGTAATGTAATGGTAAAATGGGATGTTTGGATGCTGCCCCTCACCCTTACATGTTCACTCAGGTTTGTTGACAGTAGAGTGGCCTTATGTACACTTTATGTACCACGGTGCCCTCAAGTCTCTGTTACGTTCTGACTCTCCCTTTTAGTTATGCCATCATATTTACTCTTGCTGGAGTCCCCACTCGCACTCAGCACACAATGTACACTGTTCGTAACCATTATATAACAATGAGCAAACCAAATATCTCTCTCTCTCTCTATTGTGCTACACATGCCACTCTTGAGACACCAGTGATGCTGATCTGATGCGTTACTTCTGGCTGGAGTTCTCATCACTTCACTCCTGTGGAGGATGACCCCTTATGGACATCTTAAAGATCCACTTAGAAAATAGCTTTGGAGAAAAACAGTTTTGCTACAACGGCTCAGGACTGCAGTTGCCATGAACAGTTTTTCCTTCAAGTGTCAATCAGTAAGCAGTTGATAACTTCAAAAAAATAGACTTCATGCCAAACTACAATGAATTTCCTGGTTACCCAGTTGCCCCTTTTCACTATATAGGACACAGTTATAGAAGTGAGGTATTCATAATCACACTGTCTGTTATCACCCAAATGAGAATTGGTTCCCTCAAGATTTCTTCCTTTTGTCATCTCAGGAGTTGTCACTGTCACCTCAGGTTTGCTCAGTTGGCATAAATTTATATCTGGCATTTAAATAGTTCTGTAAAGTTGCTTTGCGATAATGTCTATTGTTAAAAGTGCTATGCAAATAAAATTGAATTGAATGTAAAGCCAGGATGCTGCAGCAACTCAACAATCTGACAACACTGTAAGTGACACTGTCATGTGATGTTGTGGGGGCGGAGCTTCATGATGCTTCTTGAACCTTTATGATGTTTCCATATTAGCTTACAGAAAGTCCTCAGAATATTTTAATTCAGCTAAGATCATTCATCATGTTCACTGTTATGTTAATGTGTCTGTGGCTTTCACTTGGTGAGTTTTGATTTTTTTATTTCAAAAGTTATGTGTTGAATTAATGATTAATTAGTCTGTGTGGTGTTAAGAAACAGCAGAATGTGGGTCTGACTTGTGTAGTTCTGGCTTGATTATGTAAAGGTTAAAAACATTATGTTCTCTATGACAGGTGACTCCATGGCAGATTCAATAGAGCCACTTTTCACTCGTGAAGTTGTACATGAAGGTGATGATGTCACTCTGTCCTGCAGCTCAGAAAATTCACTGGTCAAGTCAACAACCTGCAATGGTACAGACAGCATCCAAAATCTACACCTGAGTTCCTTCTTTATGTTCTTCAAAGTGGAGATCTAAGTTCCAACCTTCCTCCAAGAATGTCTGCTGAAGTTGATGAAAAGAAGAAAGAAGTGTATCTGCTCATCTCCTCTGCTGCTGTATCAGACTCTGCACTATACTACTGTGCTCTGCAGCCCACAGTGACAGGAAATCCAACTGCACTGTACAAAAACTTTCACACAGTTTTGTTTATATTGTAGGCAGTTCTGCTGATGATTTTGAGAAGTTTTTGGCAGGAATCTCACTTTCTCTCTGAATATTTATAAAGGGATTATATTGATGCCACATGTTGTATAATAGTATCATAAAACAGTAAAGCAGTTTTATTATACTGAAGACAAATGAAGTCATAAGTTCCATAATTTGCATGCTCTTCGAACCTAATTTAATGAATTATCTTTTAAATCTTTTTCACATGTTAAGAATAACGAGTAAGAAGCAGTTAAGCAACAAAGCAAAAAGAAAAAAAGGGAGAAATAATATGAGATCATGGGATGATCAGTAAATAAACACAGATTTGCCTAATTCAAAACAAAATATCCATACAAAGAATAATTATGGAAAAACACACCAGTTTCCCCACAGTTTTTCTCCCAGCTCTTTTTGGAGCCGTATGGAGTAAGTCATCTGTTGAAGAAGGTGTAGTTGTTGAACAATACTGACAAAGAAGCCAACAGTTGGGCAATTTTTCTGAAGCCAGTATTATGTAATGGCTTTTTTTACTTGTGACCAACACTGTCTTTTGGAGGAAAGTGTCATCTTTACTTAATCCATCAGCAATATGTCCAAGATAGAGGGATATGAAAGTTGTACTGATATTAAAACCCCACATTTTTTTAAATAGTTGCTGCCATTTCCTTCCAGAAAGTCTGAATAAAGGAACAAGACCAGAAAACATGAGCACTGAACCTTTTTTCCTGATTCAGTTTTTACTTTTCATAACTGTCCTACAATGTACAAATTTTTGTCAAGAATAATGTACCATAAATACTAGTGAAGAAAAAAGATGCAGCTTACACAGAAACACTGGTTAGAAAAATATGTGAAACCTGTGGAATTCCACTCAGTGGTCACAAGTATAAACAAACATAATGTCCCGTATTTACCAGTTTAGCACAGAAACCAGGTCTCAGTGTAGAAATCAGAATACAACAGTGTTCATGTGTGATTCATGAAACATTCCTATCTTGTCAATCACGGCATAAGAATGATCAGCTTTTGATAAATGTGGCATCTGAAAACCATCATCATTTAAATATCACACCCCTAAATATTCTTGGTTTAGAGTCTGTGCCCCAGACTTTCCAACATGGAGAGGTGTGATACGTTCAAGAAGAAACATTTCTCCACCCTCCAAATAGAAGCTCAAATGTCCAATTGAACAAATATTTCTATTTGGCAGCCAGAAAAGTAGCATCATAGAATGTCAGAAAAATGCAGTATTGAAATCACTGCTGCAGTCAACAGCATCGCCATCTACAATTGAAATCCAGCTGTTTCATTATTTAATGTACATATCCATGAGATGTATAGCCTATATTCTGTCCATAATAATAATTATAATAGCTTATATTGCAAATCTTTAGATCTAGGGGAAGAAACAATTGTCAGATCTCAAACATGCCACAAAAATTACACAGTTGTGGAGTTTATTTCCTCATGTTAATGATGTTTCAGGCAGAAGTAGTGTTCAACCTTCAGCTAGACAAACTGGTCTGGAGCCACCCACAGAGCCAAGCAACCACGAGCTGTAAGAGAGAGCATGTGCCCTCCACCACCATGCTGGCACACCACCACCCTGGATACCTTGGGAGATGAAAGTGGCTTAATAGCCACTCATCACTCTCCATAAAACTCCTTACACTCCTGAAAACAAACAATCTCACATCTTACGAACATGTAAAGATCTTCAAACAGAGCCAGATGTGCCATTGCAGAGATTTGATGACTGGCATAGCTTGTTTAAATAGGTGACTGAATAAGCGTCTAACCTGCAACAGTGTAAACCATTAGCCAACCCATTACTTTTAATTTTAATTGCTTTAATTATATCACCAGCAGGAAGTCAGTTCAGAACGAAAGAGAAATTAATCTTATGCCCCCCCCCCCCCAAAAAAAAAAAAAAAAAAAAAACCCTGTTAATTGCAAACAATTTGAAAATTTATGTTTGGGATATATGCCATGTAGTTGATGCAGGTCATACACACAACCCCAAATCAGAAAAAGTTGGGATGGAATGGAAAATGCAAATAAAAAAAGAAGGCAGATATTTCTAAATTTACTTTGAGTTGTATTTCGTTGCAGACTGTATGAAACCAAGATGTTTCTGTTCTGTCAACTTCATTTAATTTGTTAATATACATACTATAACTTCTGCATTTCACACCTGTAACACATTCCAAAAAAAGTTGGGATGGAGGCACTTTAGGGCTCGTGATGTGATAAAACAATTAAACAATGATGTAATTTGAAATAGATAATGCTAACAGCTATTACATCCTATATAGTGGACTCATGACATCCCACAATGCACCATGAAAAGTAGTGTACAACCAATGGTCACTAACAAAGCAATATTTACCATCATGTATTGCGGTCATGCTGAAAGAAAAAAAAATGTGTTGGGGTGAATGGACAGAGGAAGAAACGCATTATAAACAGACATTCAAGTACAATTAAAAATAGTAAGAGAATAGAAAAAAAGCTAAAATAGAATAAGACAGATAAAATACAAGAATAAAAGTTACAGTGAAGAGCGAGGAATTAATCAAAAGCCTCAAATTTGATTTAATAAAAGGCAGCGGCAAAGAAGAAAGTATTCAGCCTTGATTTAAAAGAACTGAAAGATACAGCAGACAAAAAGTACTTTGTATTTATTAATGTGGGAAATATGCTTCGTATAATATGTATTTATCATAAAAATACATGCATGTATTGATTATTTTGAAAACCCACTAGCCAGCTGATCTGGCACATTTTAATTGTGCGACAGTAATGGTGTAAATAACTGCATGGCAGAGTAGTGTCTGAAAGTGTCTATTTATTTATTTATTTATTTATTTATTTATTTTCATTTTACTAATGAGCTCACTATATAGAATCCCCTGTATAGTGAGTAGGGAGTAGTGAATGAGTGAGTGATTTCAGACAGTTCTAGTCTTTGAGGAGCAGAGATGGGCTGAGGATTTCCAGTTTGTCAACAAATGCATGAGAAAACTATTTAAATGTTTAAAAACAATATGCTCCTCAAAGGAAGAAAAGAAGGGATTTGAATATTTCACTTTCTAAATTGCATAATATCATTAAACAATTCAGGGGCATCAGAAGCTTTTTTAATGTGGGGGGGACACACTGGTGGGGGGTCTGGGGGTCGTCCCCCAGAACATTTTTAATTAATTAGATGCCATTTCCTGCATTCTGGTGTATTTTTAACAGGTTGTTAAACACCTAATTTTACCTACAAAAGTCACTTAATTCAATGACTATTTTAGAGACTCAACAATAATTCCTCATTCAACTAGTCCATATATTCATCAGCCTGTTTTTAAACCCACTGCTCTGCCTAAGATAATGAGATGAATGTGACACAGTTTAACACCAACAATGACTTTATGGGTGCATTTTATTTTTTATTTTGTGCTTCCTTTTTTATTTAGTTTTAGATGTAACACAACATGCCACTGTGCCAAGCAATAGTGACACTCAATTGTATGTTTAAAAATAAGAATATTCATAATTTCACACAATGAACAGGCATGACATGGCATCATGCAAACTTCATAACACAAAATTACACTGTGTCAAGCAACGGTGACACAAAAAAAATTATTTCACACAATGAACAGGTGCAATTTTGTTAACCACCAACAGTGACTTTAGTGGGTGCATTTTACTTTTTTCCAATTTAGTGATACTCATAACAAAAATGACATGGCATCATGCGGTCTTCATAACACAAAATCACACTGTGTCAAGCAATGACACATAAAAGAGAACTTCACACAATGAACAAGTGCAGTTTTGTCAACCTACATGTGGTGGTACTATAGTAACATTTTCAGATTAATATAACAAATAGATTTATAGATATAACTCCTTCTTACATTGGTGCCACCACAATTTCTACCACTTCATAACTTTTATCCCCCTTTCCTTCATAATCCACCTGGAATAACATCCATCTCTCTCCATTGCTTTCCTTTCTACTATTCCTTCCCCACACTGATTTCCCATCTTACTTTCCAGAAAACTGGCAAAGACCAGACAAAACAAGTTCTTCAAATCACAACAGGGAATCAATAAATATCATCAGAGCAGACTTGACCTCATTCTTGGCATTACAATAAGGCAGGTCTACTGGGTTGGAATTAAATGATAGCTAACATTAAACTAGCTGATACATCTCCTAACATTGACTAGCCAGCTAACTGTACTAACATTTCCATTGGGACAAAAAAACCTGTCCTGTGGGGAAATTTTGACTGACTTTCTGCTTCTTTGTAAAGAATGTCCTTATGTCCATTGTGTCTGGGGAGGGAGCAAATACTGCAAACAATTCATCATCAACCAAGAATACCCCATTAGGCTAAGCTTATTTCATTATTTAGTTGAATATTAATTTAACGTGGCCTAGGGTTAATTTTGAGGGCAGATAACAAAAGAATAAGGTTTTAGCAAAAGCTAGACATTGTGAGGTGGCAATGGGGCTGACGTCACCTCCTCCACTTTCGAGCAGCTGCACCAAAATGTCTCTGCTTGCACTGAGATTCACTTCACTCGCGTGCGGTGAGTTGCTGTAGGTAACACCCGGAAAACTCGGAGTGGATTTTCAGTGGTATGTGTATTCTCTTATCGATCAAGTGGAATGGATTCTTTCACGAAGCAATAGAAACGGCGCTGGGTGAACTAATATTTTATGTTAAATGTGGGGGGTCCAAACAAAGAATTATGAAATATGAAGGGGACACGTCCCCTTCACATTCAATGGTGGCGATGCCCATGTTCACCGGAATTAAACTCGCAAGCAAAAGTCACATGACTGAATACAACCTACTGTATGTTCTATTCCAGGTTAAGCACTCACAAAGAACGACTGAAAAACTTCTAACTCCGTGGATTGTCGATGAATAAAATAGCAAGATTGTGGCCGCGAACTACGACTGTATGGCAGGCCTTGGAGAGAACTTTTCTCACATGCCATCACTGTTGTGGGCTATTGAAGCTGGAGTGAAACAAACAGTTACACTGACAGTTACAGATAAAAACTGTCAGTGAAAAACATCTCCTATTCCCAGTTCAGAGATATTTTCTTTCTCAAGAAATGCCTGAGTCAAGTTACTAAGCCACTATCAGAAGTTCAAGACAAAGTTCCAGGGAGACAACCAAATCAGTGCAAAAATGAACCATATTTAAGACCCATTAAGCGTTGCTCACAAGAAAGACAGGGTCTGGCTGTCCCCCAGAAGAAATTATCACCTGACGCCACACACAAGGGGTCTATTGCTTAACCAATAACTCATGAGCATGTGAATTATTTCTGAATTCATTATAGGGTAACACTTTATAATATCTATCCATTATAACTAGTTATAACTAGTTAATAGATCATTAGTAAACTGTTAATTAATGCGTTATTAATGACTTGTTAAGTGTTTGTTAATAGTCTGTTAAGGATTTATAACGATGTCTTATAGATAGTTAATAGACCATTAATAAACTGTTAGTTAATGAGTTATAAATGACTTGTTAACTGTATGTTAATGATTTATAACTATACCTTTATAACTATCCATTATAACTAGTTATAACTAGTTAATAGATCATTAGTAAACTGTTAATTAATGAGCTATTAATGACTTCTTAAGTGTTTGTTAATAGTTTAAGGATTTATAGCAATGCCTTATAGATAGTTAATAGGCCATAATAAACTGTTAGTTAATGAGTTATAAATGACTTGTTAACTGTATTTTAATGATTTATAACTATATCTTATAAACTAGTAATAGATCATGAACAAGCTATTAGTAAATTACTTACTAATGACTTGCTAAGTATCAGTTAATAGTTTATATATGTTATTGGGATGTTATTCTAAAGTTGCAACTATTCCTCATTTATTAACTGTTAGTAAATGAGGAATAGTTGCAACTTTAGAATAACGTCCCAATAACATACATAAGCTAATAACTAATACTTAACTAATATATTAACTCACACTTTACAGATCAGTTGTTAATAGTTTGTTAACCATCTACTAATCCCAGTGAAACTTTGTAGAACAGCAAATGGGTGGGACAAGTTCAAGGTACAGAAATTTGATGTGATATTTAAAATATCAACTTTTTGTACCTCAACCTTGTTCCACCCATAGGCTTTTCTGTGTACTGTATTTTACCAAAGACACACCACAGATGAAATGTTGAACATTGTGTTTAATGTATAGAAACACACATACTGAGCCATCACATGGCAGAACAGCAGTATACAACAGTATACAAACCCATGAGGTTTGGGCACTTTTTGTGCTAAACACTGGATAAACAGAATTTCAGGGACATTTAATGTCCATACTTCACAGCAATGTCATGGATTATCCGTCCTAATGGCCCATTCATGCCATTCAATAACTCTGAGATGGTCTACCAGTAACTCCTCTGTACGATTCCCCCTGAGTCTCCACACAGTTTCCTTAACCGTTCTCCAGGCCCTCTCTATGTGCTGAGTATGTGCACCTGTTTGGGCATCGACATATGACACCCTGTGATTGACAGTGAAATGGGTGTAACCTAGCTGAGGTAAAGCATTGCGATAAGCCTGCCACTCATCACTTATTATTGTAGATCCCACTTTAACATGGTGAGCTATAAGTGGCACCAGATCTCTCCTTCTTCTCTCGACTAAGCGAAGAACAGGCTTTGCATGTCTTCTCCCTCTCCGGTTCACACCTAGCATCCCAAACACCCACTTCTTCCTCTTCCAGCCACCAGCCATTCATCCCCGTCTGTACTGTTGAAAACATAAAATATTTGGAATTATTCTTCTCCAAACAAAATGAATAATCTGTCATTCAATGGTAATGTGCATTACTATCTTGATAATAGTGCTTGCTGCTTGCCTTTCTTTTGTGTCTGAAGTGGCTCTCATCAATGGTGACAAACTGCTGCCGCCCCCCAATGTACTGGCCTCTTGCTTGCTGATATCTGTCCATCGCAGTCGAGCACACATCTCGCAGCTTTTGAGCCATCTTGGACAGGGTTGCTGAGCTTCCAGAGATGTCATCATTGATCATGTCCACTTGGCGTAGATGCAGGCCTTGTGCAAATCTGATAGAACAAGGCAAATAATTATTATACCACAGTTATTTTGATCTTTTTGATTTGATACACAAACTTTGCATCTACTGCACCCCAGGATATGACAATTGTCCACTACTGTGTAGACAAAAACAGCAGTAATGATGGAAAATATGTTTTGTGGTATTTTCTACAGAGCTCTGTCAATACATTTGGGACTAATAATACTGTAGGATATTTGTAAAATCCTATTTCTAATATTAATTGCCAGAGCCTATAGATTGAGAGAGCCAATTGCCATTGAGCTTCAAGAGGCAGGGTCAGACACTCATGTTGCTCCACCAGGCCTAATGCTGACCAACACAGCATCCCATAAGTAACAAACATATTTCCATAATTAAGCTGTTAAGAATTCAAGCTGTAAATTACACCTTTTAGCAAAATAAATCATAAAAGTGAAATAACTCCAAGCACCTGTTATCATCATGAGTCTAGAGATGCTCCATAACATAATAATCACAAGCTTTACGACATAGTCTCCAGTTATTGTTTATGACAGCATAGTTATACAGTATTTCTATTGAAATAAACACTTTTCATCATAGACAGACAGACTAAAATCATATACCTATGCCATAGCGTACCTGTACACAAAGCAGATCCAGTTGAAGAGGGAGACCTTTGACTTGCTGAATATAGATTTGTGTCTAATTGACTTCTTCTGTTTCCTCCCTCTGTGGTTATGGTGTTTGCAAACCCTGAAGATATATACAAATAAAGATAAGAATGACAACAGGCCAGGGTAGTGGCTAGCGCAGTGATTCTCAAACATTTTCATGTCAAGGACCCCCAAATTAATGTGTATTTGGCCATGGACCCCATCTGAAAATATTTTGTGCCAGGAACCCCCATAAAATTTGTGTTAATATGTTTCAAAAGTGTTGAATTTTTTTCAGGATTTTTTTCTGAAAATAGCAGATCTATAAGCTTACAAAGTTTTGACGTGTTGTGATCTTGTAGATTCGTATTAAGTAGTGTAGTGTACAGTAGTGTATTTCTAGAAATTAACGTTAACATGAATTAAGATATATTGGGCACTCTTAATAGCTTACAATTAAATAAATTTCATTTCATGCAATAAAAATAAAACTTACCATACATAGTTGTCCACACAAACTGATTCCTTGAATTTCATCTTGTGTTTGCATTTTTGGCATCTCATCCGTCTTCTTAGAAGCCTTTTCTTCTGCATCCATTTGATTATTTCTCTGTGTCTTCTTTTAGATTTAGTTCTGCCTTCAATAAGCTCTCTGAGCTCAGTGGCTAAACCAGGCATTATTTGGCTACGATATTACAATATGACTTGATTAGTGCCTACCTATTTTCTTATCCTCTGTTCTTTCCACACATATCACACAAGCTTCCCGAGTCTCTGTGACTAGCTCCCGCCAGATTACTACGTAGCCAATCATAATTGTATTCATGGGCAGGAGGAGGAGCCATCCGGCCTCCTCCATCATACTGGCTGGTTGTCAACTTGTCAATCACCTCGCATCACCAGTGTACTTTGATGAGTGACAACCGGTGACAACCTAGACAGACACGCCCATCCTTCACTCACTCAGCAAATTCTTTATTGGATGGGCAGCTTGCATTAGCATTGATTTAAAAGAATGAATACACGGTCTGGTTAAATGTCCGATACCAGTGTTCCCAGTGGCGATGCGAAAAATACTGAGATAAATCCAGGAACTGTTGGGAGAAAGAGAAAGAAGTCAACAGCGGGTACTTCCAGTAAAAAGAAAACTACACTTGTGGAACATGCTGTGCACATGGACAACAGTGGTGACGGTAAGCAAGACTGCATGTTATCTTTTCATAAAAGATGTTTGATCAGGATAACATGGACTGATAGATTTGTACTACATAATTCAACCAGATTAGTGAAGTGTCCAATGATTAATTTTGTGTGTGTGTGTGTGTGTGTGTGTGTGTGTGTGTGTGCGCGCGCGTGTTTAGTCGCTTGCCAAAAATAGAAGATTTAGCCTATATGAGTTGTAAGACTTGTTGTAGGCCTACATTTAGTAGAATTGTTATTTTTGGAAAGCAACATAGGGTGCATACAAAGTATTAATCAATGTTGATTGAATGTTACAGCTGTCAAATAAGGGCTGAGCAATATCAGTATTGTTAGCATAATAGTTGTCTTTTCCTGGTTTTGAAAGCTATTACAGTAAAATGATATAATTTTCTGAATTTACCAGACTGGTCTAGCTGGTAAAACTTAGTCTAGAATAACTGAATTGGCTGCAAAATAGTAAAACAAGAATCATCATACTGGTGTGATTGTATGCATCAAAACTTTAATTCAAGGCTTAGGCAAAATATCAAGATCTATATCGTACCGTGACATAACCTAAAAATATCGAGATATTTCAAAAAGGCCATATTGCCCAGTCATATATATATATATATATATATATATATATATATATATATATATATATATATATATAAAATGATAGTCTGTACATATATCCATTCATATATTCACTGGTGATGGATGATAGTTATACAATTATGTTCACTCATTCAGAGATCCAGTGCAGATATCTAGAGCCAGCTGCTCATTATTTTATTTACCTTCACCTGGCTTTTATGATTAGAGCTTTTTTAATTCCCTATCCTATCATTCCAGATACTGAGGCAACTGTAGCTCCAACAGCATTTTTACATATAAAGAAGAAGCTGCTTAAGCTCCGTGAGGCCAAGAAGAAGCAGCACACAGTCACAGAAAAAATCAGTGACCTGACGAAGGAGAGAGACTCCTTCTGCCAACAAGTTGGTCAAAGTAAGTGGGCCTAACACTTTCTTGGAAAAACATGTTTGCACACTTGACAATGATACTTGGGTGCTTTGTAAAATATATATACAATTGAGTGGAAGAAAGGCCAACATTTCACGGTGACAAGACCTTCATCAGAGCATGAGTGTGTTATTACCCAAACAATACACATGTATAGTTAATACCTGGAAGATAATATCTGTAGCATTGATTGACAGCAGACACATCTGTCCAACTGATGAGATCACGATTTGATGAATCAGTGAAACTGAAAGTCTTAATAAATGTAAATGTTGATAAGAATGTATGTGAGTTGACTTGTATCATCATAATGCATTTGGTATTGTATTTTCTATTATGTTGTAGATACAGATGATGGTGGGACAATTGACACATCTTCCTTGGCCAACTTGTCTCCTGGTGCATCTTCTTTCTCTTCATCCTCCAGTTCATCCAACTCCTCTTCATCCTCTTCATCCAGCTCCTCATCCTCATCAACTGATTTTTCCCATTCAGACAAGAAATCGAAGAAAAGACGCAAGAAGAAAAAGAAGCACCACCACCAGAGTCACAAGAAAAAGGACAAGAGGAAGAAAAAAGAGAAGAAAAAAGGCAACATCGCAAGCAGAGAGGTACTGTACAGTAAGTCTAAAGAGAGGAAGGCAATAAGGCTGCTCCCCTCATGTGTGTCAGGCATGTAGACATCACAACGTCTGTCTGTCTCTGTCTGTCTGTCTCTCTCTGTATAAAGTTTATTTTCCAAAATGTACTTCCTGGTGGGTATATTATCTTGGACCCTCCAATTGCTCTGTGCCCATGTAATCTTCATTACTTTTTGCAACCACTTTGCATCTATGTGTGTGTTTCCCTGTGTCGATTCACTAGTGGTATGTTTGTTATACTTAACTAAATTTCTATCTGTTTCAGCACATCATCCTGAGGAGGTCATCAAGAGATAAAGGAAAGTCCTTAAGGCATACAAGAAAGGAAGAAAGCTGAGTGTGGCATATTGAAAGGTCGGTGTCGACCGAAACACCGTCGTTGCCAATGCCCCGATCTGTGAGCTGGGTCTTGTGGCCCCAAAGAAATACAAGGAGTTGCTGGTTGCTCATACACCACAGCAACAACTGCAGGACTTTGCCAAAAAATGTCTGGAAGTGTTGATTAATGATCGAAACCTTTTGAGGGATGTTGAACATCAAAAGAAAAAGGGGAAACTGATTCCTCTGTCTAAGAAAGCTTAGGTGTTGTGTCACTGTGGGATGGTGCCCTAGAGCAGTTCGGTTGTAGCTCGGGTCTGGTTCACTAAGTATAGAGGGTCCAAGTTGTGCTAAGACATGTTCATATCAATAATGCCAATGGCATGATTTTGATTTATTTTGTTTTCATGTCTTGCACAGAAAGTGCCCAAACCTCATGGGTTTGTATACTGTTGTATACTGCTGTTCTGCCATGTGATGGCTCAGTATGTGTGTTTCTATACATTCAACACAATGTTCAACATTTCATCTGTGGTGTGTCTTTGGTAAAATACAGTACACAGAAAACAAGGTTGAGGTACAAAAAGTTGATATTTTAAATATCACATCAAATTTCTGTACCTTGAACTTGTCCCACCCATTTGCTGTTCTACAAAGTTTCACTGGGATTAGTAGATGGTTAACAAACTATTAACAACTGATCTGTAAAGTGTGAGTTAATATATTAGTTAAGTATTAGTTATTAGCTTATGTATGTTATTGGGACGTTATTCTAAAGTTGCAACTATTCCTCATTTACTAACAGGAATAGTTGCAACTTTAGAATAACATCCCAATAACATATATAAACTATTAACTGATACTTAGCAAGTCATTAGTAATTCACTAATAGCTTGTTCATGATCTATTACTAGTTTATAAGGTATAGTTATAAACCATTAACATACAGTTAACAAGTCATTTATAACTCATTAACTAACAGTTTGTTAATGGCCTATTAACTATCTATAAGGCATCATTATAAATCCTTAACTAACTATTAACAAACAACAAGTCATTAATAGCTCATTAATTAACAGTTTACTAATGATCTATTAACTAGTTTTAACTAGTTATAAAGGATAGTTATAAATCATTAACATACAGTTAACAAGTCATTTATAACTAACATTTTATTAAAGGTCTATTAACTATCTATAAGGCATCGTTACAAACCCTTAACACACTATTAACAAACACTTAACAAGTCATTAATAACTCATTAATTAACAGTTAACAGATCTATTAACTAGTTATAAATAGTTATAACGGATAGTTATTATAAAGTGTTACCAAGGTTTTTTTTTTAAATTAAAACAGAGAAAATGCAGTGAGAGGGTCCATTTCAACATCCATGTAGGTAAACCTAGGCCACAAATGGACATTGTCACTCCAATCGTTTCAAGCAATACTGTGGATGAGACTGAGGACCTGAACGTGTCTTTGGTGTGCAATTTCTGTAAAACACTTTGCACTCAACTCTCTATCAATGCAAAGTTGATAACGTCAAAAAACCCCAACAACTTCAAATTAAGAGTATAATGAATTCAGAAATAATTCAGATGCTAGTGAGTTTTTGGTTACGCAATAGACCCCTTGTGCGTGGTGTCAGGTGATAATTTCTTCTGGGGGACAACCACACACCATCTTTCTTGTGAGCAACGCTCGATGGGTCTTAAATATGGTTCGTTTTTGCACTGTTTTTGGTTGTTCCAATCATTCAAATAGAGAAAAACAGAAAAAAAAAATCTCCCTGGAACTCCCCGTTCTACATGGACATACAGATGAAAACCTGCAAGAACATGGATGCATACAACATTTTATATGTGTGAAATATGTGAGGATGCCCCCCCCCCCACCATGAACAGTTTGAAGATTGTGATATTACTGTAGATGGGACTGAGGACCTGAAGGTGTCTTCCTCATATTATCTTGTGGAGTTTTTGGTTGTTCCTCAAAGAGGAACCTGTAAATCTTCTCTGGAAAAAAGCTTCAAGATTGTTTCCCAGCAAAACAAGTCCTTGCCTCTGATGTAAGCGGTTCTTGCTTCTTGACCAGCAAAGATTTATTGGCACTCTGGAACCAGTTTTTCTGGCTGAGAGTTGGCTCTTTGGCCGTTGAAGCTTCAAGAACTGGCTCAAGATGAGGCACACACAGATGATTCAACATGAAATCTCACACAGTTATAGAAGGGAAATTATTTTTATCTCACTGTCTTGTGACAGTGGTTGTTCAGAATTGTTCACGGTTCTTTGGATGTCCCTCTGAGGGGAAGCCATAAATGTTCTTTGGAAACCCTTAAAGCCTGTTTCCAAGTAAAACCCTTCATGATCAAATCAACTCTTTAGGAACAATTTCTCACCGTGTGAAGTGGGAATACACAGTTGGAGCTAGAAAATTAGTGAAGTATTTGACTCAGAACCAAAACAAAGAAGATGACCAGGAACAAGAGAATTTTGAAATGTGACTGGAACGAGAACAAGAGAAAAGGGTGGCAGGGTGGTGTAGTGGTTAGCGCTGTGGCCTCGCAGCAAAAAGGTCCTGGGTTTGAGCCCAGTGGCGGATGAGGGCCTTTCTGTGTGGAGCTTGCATGCTGTCTGTGTGCGTTTCCCCTGCAGTCCAAAGGCATGCAAGTTAGGCTAATTGGTGGCTCTAAATTAACTGTGAATGGTTGTCTGTATTTATGTGTCAGCCTTGGAATGGCCTGGTGCCTTGTCCAGGGTGTACCCTGCCTCTTGCCCATAGTTAGCTGAGATGGGCTCCAACTTGCCTGTAGGACAGGATAAACAGCTACAGATAATGGATGGATGGAACAAGAAAATTATGAGAATAAAAAAAATGAAGGAACATATATACTAAAAGAGCAGTGAGCTCTTTGGGATGGTGCTTCTGACTTTTGTTTCCAGATCGTAGGAACTGCTCCACGTACCAGACATCACTCAATTCCTTATGTGAATCTCACAAATTTATCTTTTTCAAAATGTATGGAGCAGATACCAAAATGTCCTGTCAGCTTAAAATTACCTCTCTTTGTTGATATAAATCAAACCCATTCATTCCACAAGTGTCCTGCTGACTTTGGGCTACAATGGATCAAAAGATTGTTTTCAGCACCAAATTACTGGCATTGACCTGGCAAAAAAAAAAAAAAAAATTAAACCAGCCCTTGGGCAAAGGCTGAGACGTACACAACCCACACTCCTCAACCCAGAATTGAAGCAGGGAACTTTAGTCTAACGCTTTCCCTTCTGAGCTATTTCAGCAAGCCCACTATGAGTAGGTCATGTTGCCATCCAAGCAGTTGGATACAACATTTGGTCCTTGTCAAATATATGCAGCAGGCAGAATTTTTGTTTTTGAGATCACATTGCATCACATAGCAGGCATTTTACACAAGTGCAAAAGTCAGCTACAAGAAGTGCTGAACTTCTAGAAGACAACTTGTAAGCACTTACATTCAAACTACACTAAATGTGCTACAATTAGGGTAACAGCCAGAGAAACATTGCAGTGCTCACAGGAGACACAAAATTCAAATACACAGATGAGACTGCCTCAAAGAGAAGCACTTATGAATCTCTTAAAAATCAGTGCTCTTCTTTGACTTAAGAAGAACAACTTTATTCATCACACGCTTGTGAAATTCCTCTCTGCAGTTAACACAAACCTGAGCAATGAGCACACACACAGAGCAGTGGGCAGCCATGCTAACAGCACCCAGGAAGCAGTTGGGAGTTAGGTGCCTTGCTCAAGGGCACCTCAGCCCAAGGCCATCCCATATTAACCTAAGTGCATGTCTTTGGACTGTGGGGGAAGCCAGAGCACCCTGAGAACCCATACAGAACATGCAAAATCCACACAGAAGGGCCCCCACCAACCTCAAACCCAGAACCTTCTTGCTATAAGGCAACTGTGCTAACCACTTACACCACAATTAATCTAACTGTGTGTTATTTTGAAGGTAACTTTACTTTAATCAACTATAAAATGTATCTTTAGTTGCTTGAATCACTCAAAAATAGAGTATTTTCACATGTCGTCATCAAACTGGAAGTCAGCCATATTGGAGGCATTGGACACATCAAATCACAAAATGTTGATTTGAACTTTGGCTAGGCTGCGGTTAAACCTGTCTTCAAAATACCTTGCATATGAGTTTGGCATATCACAAGACAAATAGCATGTGTAAGGTGTGACGGAGTGCCCGTCACTACAGTTAAGTATGTACTCTAACTGCCATACCAATGAGCCTGGCACTTTGGTCAGGTTAGCCATAGAAATTTTCTGAAGAAAGCAAAAGTAACATGAACCTGCTTTCCTCCACACATCTCATGCAACCATCTCAAACGTTGAGCAGGATCCTGCAGACATGAAAAGTCAAACCTTTGAAAAATATAATGAAATTCCAGTAGCACATAAGCACTTTTGTGTGGGTTGTCTGGCTTTGTCTGGTATGATTTTCGCTTCGCTTGTGAGAAGTCCAAGGTTGAAATCCTGGATAAACCCAGGGTTGACCTTAAATTGTTCACCTGTTAGAAAAAAAAATTAAAGGAATGCTGGCTGCATCGTTCTTAAAGTGCGAGTCTCATGAAAATTACATCATAAAATCTCTGGCTTTCTGTGTGTGATGTGCTCA
This sequence comes from Neoarius graeffei, assembly GCF_027579695.1. Classification (NCBI taxonomy): domain Eukaryota; kingdom Metazoa; phylum Chordata; class Actinopteri; order Siluriformes; family Ariidae; genus Neoarius; species Neoarius graeffei. The sequence goes on from NC_083569.1 coordinate 19,005,419, forward strand.
AATAGGCTGCAACATTATAGGACCAGTGGTGCAATGGATAACGCGTCTGACTACGGATCAGAAGATTCTAGGTTCAACTCCTTGCTGGCTCAAAAATTTTAAAGGGTGGTGTAGTGGTTCGCACTGTTGCCTCACAGCAAGATGGTTCTGGGTTCATAGCCCAAGAGCATTAGCTCAAAATTGAGTCCAACCCGGAACAAATTAGTAACAAGCTGAATTTTTCAGAATACTCTTAGGAATAACATACTAAAAGTCCCTGCGAATCCACCTTGTGCTCTCTGAGAAATTCAAAATGGCGGCCGATTGGAGATTTTTCAATATCTCAGGGATAAAACATAATATAAATGCAATTAAAATGTTAAATTATATGTTCTCTCATACAAGCAATGCAAATTCACCATTGTCACACTGTTAAAATTAAAATTAACCAAGATTACAAGGTCATTAATGTGGAAATTACATGGAATTTGATGGTTGACATGATTGACAGATTAGCTTAGTAGGCTACCTACATACATGAACATAATGTAAGACAACAATTAGACATTAATTTCCTTAATATTTAGTGCATCTTTAAGTTTTGATAAAATAAAGGGAAATTAAATTTGAGAACTCTATCTTCTAAAACTACAATGGCAAGCTGTTTCAGTACACTTCTTCAACATTCCAGCGACTTTCACGACAAAAAGGTCTGCCTCAATAAAAGCTCTTGCTTATAAACAATGAGTAGACTTAAACACTTCTCAGTGCCTCAGTTGTAATGCTTGGACCTTTGTTGTACCATCAATGAAGTAGGGAATTTATTCAAGCTTGTTTAAGGGTGGAAAAAAATTAATCTTTGAGTTTCTAGCGCCAGTCTTTACTACTAGCAATGCCAGTGTGTTCGGACAAAAAATGACTAAACTCAGCATGACCTTTTAAAAATGACTGAACTCAGCATGACCTTTTAACATGCCATTTTTCATTTTACACCACCAATTTACTTTAATTACCATATTTTTCGGACTATAAGTCGCACTTTTTTTCATGGTTCGGCTGGCTATGCGACTTATACTCCGGTGCGACGTATATATGTTTTTGTTTTTTTTTTCACCGCGGAATAACTGGAGCTGATGCTGAGTCTGACGACAGCCACGCAGAAGAAGAGGAAACGGCGCTTCATCTGCCGCTGGAGTTGGCAGAGTTGTTCAGAAGCGACACCGAGGATGAGGAATTCAATGGATTTGCTGATTTGGAGTGAAATCATCAGCTTGATAAACTTGATTGACCTGTGTTTTATTATTAATGATAGGCCTATAGTTATTTAAATAAGTTATGTAGTGATTTTAGGCAGTGCTTAATTTGTGAAGTAGGAGGTCCCAGAACGCAGGAGGTGGGTGGGTCCGGCGACTCAAAAAAAAAATAAAAAGGCGGGGGATGGTTTACTATAACTTTACGCACATGCACTTATTGTGTGTGTAAAATAATAATAATAATAATAATAATAATAATAATAATAATAATATCAGACATTATGATCTTAGAAAACGCTTTAGTGACAAACAGTTACAGACAGTAATATGTCGTGATATCATATTATAAAATATTAATTTTTATTAGTCTATATATTAAATTATATATTACATTTATCTTCTAAAATAACAGACTGTACTCATCACAACCGGTTTATTTCACCATTGGAGATCAGATCACACAAGACATGAGTTAAATGACTCATTTTAAGGATTTAAGTAGGGGATTTAAAAGCGTTTTTTTTTTTTTTTTCTAGACGGTTGTTTTTACTACCGTACCTGTCTTTGGAGATGATATACCTATAGCCTACTTGACCTCTGATTTGATGAAATAAAATTCGACAAAAATGAAGAATGACACTCCTCGATGATGACTACAGCTTTAATAACACAGATGAAAGAGCCATGGGGCGATAATAAGCCCTACCGGTAAAAATAATCTAAAAGCAAACTGATTAATGCATCAGTAATAGGCTACTAATATTAGTTATAATAATAATATAGGCTATTAGTAATAACGATAGTGATAGTATTAAAGATAGTAGTAGATATTTAAAATAATCAGACTAGGCTACTTACAGGGCAAAGGGCGCGTTATCACTGCTCAGCTGTTCGTTTATTAAATAAACAATGCAGTCGCGCAGTAACCACGCGCCGCTTATCAGATACAATCACAGATTCTATGGATAGAATAACCCTTCAAAAAAGTGCGACTTATAGTCCGGTGCAACGTATATATGTTTTTTTCGTCTTCATAATGCATTTTTTGGCTGATGCGACTTAAACTCCGGAGCGACGTATAGTCCGGAAAATACGGTAATATTAATGAAAATAAGTGCTCCAACCCCTAGTAATTGTGTTTGTTGTTTTGTGAACAGAATAGGATGATACGGCGTGAACGAGTAACCAATGGATCCACACTATACACAAATATACTGTTATAATAATGTGTACATTGTTATTATATAATGTTAATACACAATGTAATTAATACACACATGTTGGAATTTACTCTCCTACCCTACAAAACATATATTCTGACCTTTTAATTGCATTAATATTTTGTTTTGGGCCTGAGATATGGGCAGATCTCCATTTGGCAGCCATTTTGGACACCATCTTGAATGTCTCAGAGAGCACAAGGGGGATTTCCGGGGACTTTTAGTATGTTATTCCTAAAGGTATTCTGAACATATTCTGAAATTTTCAGCTTGTTACTAATTTGTTCCGGGTATAACCCTATTACTCCTGGGCTATCAGTGGTCGGTGAGGCCTTTCTGTGTGGAGCATGTTCTCCCCATGTCTGCGTGGGTTTCCTTGAGGTGCTCTGGTTTCCCCAACAGTCCAAAGACATGCAGTTAGGTTAACGTGGGGCGGCCTTGGGCTGAAGTGCCCTTGAGCAAGGTACCTAACCCCTGACTGCTCCCTGGGTGCTCTGGTGTGGCTGCCCACTGCTCTGGGTGTGTGTGCGTGTGTTCACTGCTTCAGATGTGTTAAATGCAGAGGATGAATTTCACTGTGCTTGAAGTGTGCATGTAAAAAATAAAGGTTTCTTCTAAGTTAGCGTATAAATAAAAAATTGGTTCAAAAATACATTTTTGCATATGAATTCTGCTCCAAAAGTCACTAAAAGCTTGTCCGCCATTATTAGATCGCAGCGATTTACAGGTTAGCGGTGCTGCATGTGTGATGTCATGTGCACCAATGCCTTTTTTTGTGTCCACATGGACTCTATACTATTCTCTGCAGTGGTGTTCGTTCTTGAAACCAATTCTTTTGAAAGAGACAAAAATGCTCTTCAAATTCATCCTCAATCTTTAGTTGGTTGTCTGAGAATGATTTAGAACCTATAGCCACGGAGAAAGAGGTGGACAAATATACAAGCCAAGTTGCTCATGAAGAAGAAGAGCAACAGGGGGGCAGCCAAGATGGCGTCAGTGTAATATGTGATTTGTGGAGCTCCGCAACATGATGAACGAAACCTAATGTGCTGAATTGCTAAATATGCTTAAGGGCTGACTAGAATGAACCTAATTGATAAACTAAATAGCTACTACAAGGACCTCGCTCAGAAACAATTTTTTAATCCTTGTTTTCTTTCATTTTATTCACTGTTATCCAGCTAGCGCCTTGAGTTAACCATTCAGTGAACCTGCTAACTAAAGGAGAAGTGAACATAACACTATACAAACTAAACCGACAGGAGTTGATAAGCATACTTGCTATTTTTTCAGGTTATCCATCAATACGGAAACAGAGGATGATAGCTGCACTGTAGTGCATTTCTATGCCAGAAAGTCAGAGTGAAAAGTTTGAACCAGATGGTTTACAAGACGGAATGGAACAGTGTTTGGTGACACTACCAGAAACTCCAAAACCATGACCAGCCAAAAAGTCGAAGACACGTGCCAGTGACGAGGATTATAAAGAGGCTGTGCCCATCTTGCTTTTGCTAATAATAATGGAAAGAATTGAAAAGATGCAAGAAGAATCTCTCAAACGGCTGCAGTCACTTGAGGCAATGGTTAAAGATAATACAAATTCCATTAAAAGTGTCACCGACGTCCTTGATTCTATGGGGAAACAGGTAGAAGACATCTCTCGATTAAGTTCATTATGTCTTATATTAGATATGGTTAATTTTTTTCTTTTTTATCAGACATCTAGTTTAAGGTTTGTTTACCTGACATGTTTCGACATATGTAACTGTCAGTGGTGGAACTAGACTTTTTTCCTTGGGGGGGCAAGGGGGTGGCCAGGACTATTTCAGGGGGGTCAATGGTTCCTACTACTACACACACAAATATGCACGAGCACTCACGATTAATGTTAGCGATTGTGTGCTGTATATCTGTTTTTTATCTTATGTGTTTAAATTATGCATTATTGTTATTATTATTATTATTTATTCTTACATGGTGTTGCACCTGCTCTTGTCTTGTGTTCTTGGCCATGTCATGACTTCTAATTATTTTTGTCTTTTTGTTATATACATACACACCTTTCTTTCTTTCAACATTAAAATTCCAGGGACTACAGATGAAAGAAAACTAGTCAGTGATTATTTCTAGTGCATTTACATGTTAATTAATACACATTGATCCTTCTTAAATAAATAAACTTATAAAAAATACTTTCAATTTACAATCATGTTTAAGTAGCTATGTATTAAGCACACAGAAGATGTCATTTTGAGTGTAATTTGTAGTTTATTAATGTACAAAATGAATACGGTGCATTTACCAACACCCTGACACCACTGACTGGAACTAAAATGCACATAGTAACTCAAGTCACACAGTTACTCAGTTACCAGTGTTGGGCACGTTACTTTCAAAAAGTAATTAGTTAGATTACTCGTTACTAAAAAAAGTAACGCCGTTAGTAACACCGTTTATTTCTAACGCCGTCATTCCCAACACTGAGTCAGTTACACAGTCACACAGCTACTCACACACACAGGTACATATAGTCAGTTGTTCACACAGCCAGTAGTCCATCAAACCATCAACTTTCCACAAAATAAATAAATAAATAAATAAATCTCAACTGAAAAAAACTGTCTTTGTTACTCCTAGCATGACTTCCCTTATGAAAACAAAATGCAATATTTTCATGTCCAACATAGATATTACATTACAAGGGTTAAAATTACACTCACTGCCTACATCTTTTCTGTCCGCCAACTCCACACCCCCTTAATGCGTGACCATAAGCTACCATACCAGCAACGCCGAGTAGGTCCAACTTAAAGTCAATAAACTAAGAAGCCAAATCATCACACAGATATCTACCGTCTCTCTGTAATCCGCGGCTAGCCTCTACAAATGACGGAAAAGATGCCACTGTTTATTAAGAATGTGCAGAAGGCATCTAGCTTCTAGCAGTAGCACAGTGCTCCGTACACTCTTTCCCTAGCAGAATGGGCATTTTTTGCACTTACAACAAGAAGGTTGAGTGCCACGGTAATAAAAACACTCCCTGTACTTCCTTCAAAAGAGGGTCTAGTCTTCAAAATACGCCATGATTTACTTAATTCTGAACATTGTTCATACTGCTAAAGGTCACTTCACATCACACACCTAGTTTTGACTACATCTGCGTTTTCACCTTTTCTATTGCCAAATAGAAGAATTGCCAAATCATTCTGATTTATGAAATGAAAATCGATTGGCCAGAAGATCCACTGACTGATCTTATTGAACTCGTGAACTTATGTTGGGATAAACTGCGGTCGTGTACTCACCGATATAGGCCAGTCTTAAAATCCATCTGGCTGAGGAGCAGCTGCCTTTTCTGGTCAATGGTTCCTTCTTCTTTTTCTTCTTTCCCATGTCTTCTATTGTAAATTGGATTGCAACACCTTGTGGTAGCTTGCATTGCGCCATCTACTGTACAGGAGGAACCTAGCAGTCACAGACTTCAATGCAACTGGCTTTTCTCGTGCGGTGCCGTAATATGTCAATCATCTGGGGGGGCACCTGGGGTAGCCAATCAGATTCCAGGGGAGGCTAGTGCCCCCCCAGCCACCCCTGTAGCTCCGCCCATAGTAACTGTCATCTTCCTCAGAGTGTTGAGGTGAGGAAGTGTCATAAAGTGACAAGTGCTTTATTACTTGACAATACTACAGATGAATTGTAGTAACAGACTGAGTTATTTGGAGATAGGGGAGAGAGAGAGAATTCAGCATCCCAACAGCATGGTATATAAAGCTGTTCGCCAGTCTGGTGGAGCTAGCTTGGAGGCTCTGGTACCTTTTTCCAGAAGGCAGGGGACTGAAGAAGGTGTGTGAAGGGTTAGTAGGTCTATGTTTTGGTTGTACATGGCTGCCTGCATCACTGTCCCAGTCTGTAATGTCAAAACAGTTCTGAAGTGCAGAAGTAGCACCTCTGGCTGCACACGTATCTCTTTCAGAACTGATTTGGTCACTTTCGCCCTTGGCCTGTATGCTGGCTTTAGCATAACTGATGTGGTCAGAGAGTCCGAGGTGGGGGAGGGGGCAGCCTTGTATGCTCCTTTGTTGTTAGTGAAAACAAGTTCCAGTATATTATTTCTTCTTGTCGGGAAATCAACGTGTTTGTGTAGCTTGGGTAAAACAGACTTTGGATTGGCATAGTTAAAATCCCCAGGAAGAATAAGAAATCTATCTGGGTGGGCTGGCTCTTGCTCACTGATAGCTTGGTACAGTTCACTTAGTGCTGCCTCTCTGTTGCTGTTATTAGTGCTGGGTGGAATGTATACAGTTACTAACAAAATAGCTGTAAATTCCTAGCCTAGTAAACTAGACTCACCCGCCTAGCGGCCAAAAATATTTTTGCCTAGCGAATGGGTCTAGCCTCGCACCATATAAACAAAAACACCCCGGGCATCAAATCGTGCCCGCCAATCACAATGCAAGGTTTTTGTTTGGATTCTTTGGGCGGGCTTTTGCAGGAGTTACGACAAAGCTGTGCGACGCTGGAGAAAGCACAACAGGAAAGATGGCTGCGGCTAGTGAACAGCGCGCGTTTGACTCCGCTTTGGAACATACCTGTCAACTTTGAGGTTTGAAAAAAAGCGATTTTTCCCAGATTTTTAACTCAAAATAAGGGAAAATTTCAGAAAGTCATACCCTTCACCAAAAGTGGGTGTGTAGTTGAATGGGGGGCAATTTTCTATCTAGTATTTGTGATTTCCTGTACTCTGGTGCATGTTGGTGATAGCCAAGACCCAAACTCAATATGCTTATGGTTTATAGAGTGCATTTGTGAATAAACTATACATTTATTTTTATTTGCTTTCAGTGGTACCAGTTATTTCCCAAATTAAGGGCTAAAATACGTATCTTATGTTAAAATAAGAAAGGTCATTATATAACCAGTCAATAAATTCAATTCCATTGCAATTTATTATGGTTTTACCATAGTCATGGCCTCGGAACACTAGATAGATAGATAGATAGATAGATAGATAGATAGATAGATAGATAGATAGATAGAGTAATAAAGAGATAAAGAGTAATATAAGATATTAAACCAAGAGTGATTTAAAATGGGTAAGTTTCAGATAGAAAATAAAATAGACAATGAGTGGATAAAACAGTTAATACACCAATTAGTTTACACTTAGGCTATTTATGAGGTCTTAGCCAGGACATACTTAATGTAAACATGTGTAGCTTACCTTTGATTATTTGGGAGGCTTTCGTTTTCCCCATGGAAAATTTCTTTGCGATGGAAGAGTCTGGGAACATTCCAGCCACGCACTTGTTGAAATCATCAAAGAAAGAGAGGCTAATGTTTTTCTTAGCTATTAGCATCGCCATCTTCACCTCAGACCTAATCAGTGTTGCCAGATACTGCTGACGTTTTCCAGCCCAAATTATGTTCAAAACCCGCCAAAATGCACTTGAAACCGCCCAACTTGGGCGGGAAACCTCCCAATCTGGCAACACTGGACCTAATCACTTGTTCAGCCTCGCCTCCGGACGTAGTTATGTAATTACTGATGCCTGAGAGGGCGGGGACATGAATTCATGGCCCGACTTCCTGCTGTAAACTCCTGTCAGAGGTGGGTCATGAATTCTGGACCTACCGACTTTTTTATATTGTGAAAATACGGGACTTTTATATAATGTAAAAATATGGGATATTTTCAGGAAAATAAAAAAAACGGGAAGACAGTGGGAAATAAGTCAAAATAAGGGATTTCCCGGGAAAAATGGGAGGGTTGACAGGTATGCTTTGGAATCAGTTTTAGAAGAATTAGACTTGGAGTTTTCGTTGAAACATGAGCAGGAAGAGGCTCTCCGCTCATTCCTTTTCAAGAAGGACGTTTTCGCTGTTTTGCCGACCGGCTATGGCAAAAGTCTGATCTACCAGCTGGCTCCGCTCGTAGCCAAAAGGATGGGCTAGTTTGTGCAGTACGAAGAATTAATAAACAGCTTTGAAACATTACTTTTTGATTGTTTCTTATTTTCCCATTATTTTACATTTAAGGGAAATTATTTCACCAAATACCACTAAATAAAAACTCTCAAAAACAGTTTAAGCAAACCCTTGAAAAACACTTGAAAAAAAATAAGAGTGTATGTTAAGTATGTGGTACAGACTCCAAACTTGTGGTCATTATCTCCAAACTTCTTAATATCTAGAACCTGTTTATTAATTAATACGCATTTTGAAAAAAATATTTATTTCAAGGTCTCCCCCACTGCGCGCTCTGACTACGTCACAGTCACTGTTGCGCTGATTGGTCAGAGCGTTGGCCTATATGCACAGAGACAGTTTGAAAGACAGCAGTTTGTTCCACCCCCACCCTTCAGAAATGTCTACGGATCAAGGCTCCATGCATTTTGAAAAAGATAAATTTGTCATGCAGATTCATATAGAAGGATTTGAGTGATCTCTGGTACGCAGACACCAAACCGTCCTGTCGGCTTGAAGTTACCTCTCCGTTGCCAGATTTTTTGATATGTCATCTATGTCATCTATGTTCTATTCTGAATAAAATATGGTATTTTAAAACTTCCACATCATTGCATTCTGGTTTTATTTACAATTTGTACTTTGTCCCAACTTTTTTGGAATTGGGGTTGTATATAAATAAAACAATAGTGATGTATTTTCAGTTGTTGGTAGTAATTACAATTTTCAGGTAATGTGGTAATATGGGAAATATAACACTTCATCTGCTGGGAATTGTTTCTCCATCCATATCTGACAAACAGTGGAGAAAACACTGTATATTGGTAGTCTTAAATAGCAGAGATGCATCAAACAATGTTGATAACCCAATTGACAGTAAGGGTCAAGCTTGCATTTAGCCTGTTGCTTGAATTTATGAGTTGTCCATCAGCATCGCCAGACCCATTTTACTGGAGCACGTGCCCCAATATATATCTGCTGTGCCCCAGTAAAATTTCCTGATCACATTTCAGAAACAGTAATGTATTTGGCACTGCGGAATCAGTTACAGCAATTACTGTTATTTTTTACTAAAACCCCGATGCTTTAGTTGAAGGAGAGGGTGTAAAGGCTGTTTGTGTTTGTGCCTGATGCAGTATTTGAAGAAGGAGGAGCTGCTTTTTGTACAACAGTAGATACAGATGCTCCAGCTGTTTTGGCTATAGCACATGCGGATGAAATGCCGAAAGGAGAAGAGAGAGGTTGTTGAGAGAGTTTATTGTGTTTCCAGGCAGTATTTGATGGAAGATGGATATGATGTGTTAATAGTAGCTGAAGATACAGTATTAACTGAACAGCGCACATTTTGATCATGTTGTGAGAGAATCTCATTCAGAGCCTAAAAATACAGAAAACGTTTTGTGTAGCTTCCACTAGTCTGAATGACCATGCTGCTCCACAATGTGAGTGGTAAGATGGCAGTCAGATGGTTTCACTCCAAACAGTGCTCTAAACATGATTTAGCGAGGCTAGTGGAGCTCGTGGACACATTGCTTCTAAATTGTTGTTAACAACCCTAAAGATGCCGAGTGTCAAGCATTTGGGTGTAAAATAAACCTGATCACTGATCATTTTATGTGACATGCTTTTGTTTTTATTCACGGAGAAACGAGATCTTTGTAGACGGCAAGAATCACACTGCGATGACAACAGGATTGTTTACTAGTATCTGTGTCAGTACTGAACATGTGTTATCGAGCCGAGTAGATTTAAGAAGAAGAAGAAGCCTTTATTTGTTACCCGTACGCTCAAGCACAGACTGAAGCACACAGTGAAATTTCTCCTCTGCATTTAACCCATCTGAAGCAGTGAACACACACAAGTGAGCATTGAGAACACAAACATACCCACAGCAGTGGCCAGCTATGCTACAGCACCCAAGGAGCAGTTGGGGGTAAGGGTGAAGCGTTAAAAAAAATGTTAGGAACATGTAACATCACCTTGTTAACATGCATACCAAGTTTCAAATCTGGATCATGAATAGTTTTAGATATATGGTCCAGAAACGAACATTGCTCTGAGAAACTAAGTCAAAATCAATTTTTTATGTAAAAATTTGAAAAATACTTTTTTCAAAAATCCAAAATAGCAAAAGGCACCAGTTCACATGTTGCTTGATGTGTCTGACGACACTATTGACCCTTCCCACTCACGTGACCTTCGTAAACGCGACCGCCATTTTGGACATGAAGAAATAACAGTTTATGGCACAGACCCTTTCGGTTCTCACTCATCTAGCTGCTACAATGACTGCTTAGACTGCAACAATAATACCTAACACACATTTAAGTATCCGTCGTAAAGACGTGAAACTCGTCGAGTGACGAGTGTGTTCATTGATAAGCTAACACAATCTAAAAGTAGACATACCATCACACTGCACTGGCGCTGTGTACAGTTTACCTTCTATGGTTTGTGCACTCACTATTTGCCATTACTTTCTCCAACCCAGTGTTCGAACTATGCCGATATTTTCGGGGGGTCCCTTTTTTCCCTTGGGGGGGTGCTTGCGCTTGTCTCAGAGCGCGGATCTCCAAACACATGAGAAGCCTATCTTACGCACATATCACGCGGACTCCACACACGCATCGCGTCTGAAGTCATAACTCATCAGGGGAAATCGTGTCCACATTGGCATGTTCAAAAAACAACCTCGCGTCAACAATGATACCACACGCAAGAAAAAAAAAACAGTCAGGCTACTCAACACATCTGATCCACAGCAGCACCAAAGCGTCACTGGAAATCATGTCAACAACCAATCTTCCATTTAAACACGCGTCAACAAACAAATGGCACCACAAACATGAACGAATTGGTCAGGCTACCGATTCCAAACCCACAGCAGATGAATAATTAAATGCATCTTACCTTAAAGCAGAATTGACCACAAAGGAAGTGTGTTGGCACTGTTGGCACACTTCCTTTCTACTAGTTTGTGTCCCCAACCTGGCAGCAGCAGTCGTTGTCATATCGGTTTATTTTATCTTTGATGTAAACACAACACTTCGGATATGCAAATGCTTCCCATTACACACGATTGCTATGTCAATAAACATCATTTTGCCAATATTTTAGAGACCATCCATCTTCTCCGTCGGTCAGCATCTGTCGGGATCCGATAAAATGATAAATCTTGCCTTGTGTGTTGATGGTTACTACATCCAGGTGCACAACAATATAATGGCATGATGGAAGCCTTGCTGAAAGTAAAAACTTTCTTTGATGGCTATATTTCTTTCGATGCTTCGCCGTCGTTCCTCGTTGTTGGCTGTGGTAGACTACTGGTAGTTCATGTCCAAAATGGCAGCCGCATTTGTCGTGACGTCACGTGGGATGGGTCAATACTACACTATAACACTGGCCACTAGGCGGTGTGTATGACTGGTAATTACTGATGCTGGCCACTAGGCGGTGTGTCATCTCATCTCATCATCTCTTGCTGCTTTATCCTGTTCTACAGGGTCGCAGGCAAGAATGGAGCCTATCCCAGCTGACTACAGGCGAAAGGCGGGGTACACCCTGGACAAGTCACCAGGTCATCACAGGGCTGACACATAGACACAGACAACCATTCACACTCACGGTCAATTTAGAGTCACCAGTTAACCTAACCTGCATGTCTTTGGACTGTGGGGGAAACCGGAGCACCCGGAGGAAACCCACGCAGACACGGGGAGAACATGCAAACTCCGCACAGAAAGGCCGTCGCCGGCCATGGGGCTCAAACCCAGATCTTCTTGCTGTGACGCGACAGCACTAACCACTACACCACCGTGCCGCCTAGGCAGTGTGTATGACTGGTAATTACTGACACTGGCTACTAGGTGGGGGCGGCACGGTGGTGTAGTGGTTAGCACTGTCACCTCACAGCAACAAGGTCCTGGCTTTGAGCCCAGCGGCCGACGCGGGCCTTTCTGTGTGGAGTTTGCATGCTCTCCTCGTGTCTGCCTGGGTTTCCTTCGGGTGCTTTGGTTTACCCCACAGTCCAAAGGCATGCAGGTTAGGTTAATTGGTGGCTCTAAATTGACCATAGGTGTGAATGGTTGTTTGTGTCTATGTGTGAGCCCTGCAATGACCTGGTGACTTGTCCAGGGTGTACCCCGCCTCTCACCCATAGTCAGCTGGGATAGGCTCCAGCTTGCCTGTGACCCTGTAGAACAGGATAAGTGGCTACAGATAATGGATGGAAGGGCTACTCGGCAGTGTGTATGACTGGTAATTACTAACATTGGTATGGTGGCAGGCACACACAGGACCGTAACCATCGGAAAACAACTTGATGGGTTTCTTTATGTATCCACACTCTATGCCTATGGGGCTCTACTCGCTTTTGGGTGCAGGAGCGCAGCTATTACGTGCATTATTCATTTTGATAACCGTATAATAAGGACCTGAAAAATATGTTCATCTTTTACGAACAAACTCTAGAAAACTCTTTAATGGTCTTTCATAACACAATTTCTTAATATTAGTATGTTGATAATGACGATGTTGAGTGTTTTAAATATTTCCTCAATTGCACTTTTTTTAACGAAACCTCTATTGTCTTTTTAAAGTCAAAGCTTGAATCCCCAGAGCTACATGCACTGCATTCGGACGAGGAGTCCGTTCCCAGGGTATTCATTGTATTATATTTTGTTTTCAAAATGATCTTATTTTTCCAAGATTTTTTTTTTTTTTGTATTCTTATCTCAGCAATGTGCACGGTGGTGTAGTGGTTAGCGCTGTCACCTCACAGCAAGAAGGTCCGGGTTCGAGCCCCGTGGCTGGCGAGGGCCTTTCTGTGTGGAGTTTGCATGTTCTCCCCGTGTCTGTGTGGGTTTCCTCTGGGTGCTCCGGTTTCCCCCACAGTCCAAAGACATGCAGGTTAGGTTAATTGGTGACTCTAAATTGACCGTAGGTGTGAATGTAAGTGTGAATGGTTGTCTGTGTCTATGTGTCAGCCCTGTGATGACCTGGTGACTTGTCCAGGGTGTACCCCGCCTTTCGCCCGTAGTCAGCTGGGATAGGCTCCAGCTTGCCTGCGACCCTGTAGAACAGGATAAAGCGGCTAGAGATAATGAGATGAGATGAGATCTCAGCAATTGTGAAATCGAATTTGTAAATAAAATCACTGCCCTGACTCTACTCATCAGGCCAGAGCTATTCTCTTTCTGTGTCTGTTTTGAACAACATAAGGAAACAGTAATGTAACTATAATGGTAAAGAAATAAAACAAAAGAGGCTGGCTATGATATAAGAAAATTCTACAACCCAGAAACAGATGGGAGCTCTGCTTTTAGGCAGTGCCTCAATCTATATACAGAGGCTCCAACTCTCCCGCCGTGGGCGGGAGATCTCCCGCTTTAGGGAACATTTAGAAAATCCTCCCGACCTCCCGCTGACAACATAAAAATCTCCCACCCGCCCTTACTACACATGATTAGTTAAAAAAATATATAACTTGATACGTTTATGTTGACGAAAATTAATAGTTGACTTTCTGCTTTTCGTGTGTCTGACATTGTATGGATGGACTCAAGTGTGTACCCCGTGGTATATGCCAATTCCCCGGTCAGTACACTGATCGGTGTAACGGGGGGATTGGAGTGAATGCCGGAGGCATGCGCATGGAGATGCGCGCATATGAATGGAGCGAAATTTGGACGACCCTATATCTGACAAGGTTAGATCACCAGACCAGACGTTAGATTCTAACAAACTTGTCTGACTTTTTTTGTCTGATTTTTACTAACTTAGACTTAGAAATAGAATATTATTAGAAGAACATCATCAGAGGGTCTACCATTGGCAATTTATAATAGTCATATTTGACATTAACATTGACTTTAGGCATATTAAAGTTTGGTCTATAGTCACTGGATTTATCTAGATCTGTTACTATTAATAAGATTTAATTGACACGAAACATGGTGAATCATTCATATACATATGCTCAAGGGCACTTCAGCCCAAAGCCACCCCATGTTAACCCAACTACATGTCTTTGAACCGTGGGGTTAACCAGAGCTGACACAGGGAGAACATGCAAACTCCACACAGAAAGGCCCCCACCAGCCGCTGGGCTCAAACCCAGAACCTTCTTGCTGTGAGGCGACAGTGTGAACCACTACATCCCCCTGCTGCCCAAGTTAATACATTTTTAAAGTCTCCCCATCAGGAAATTGAGCCCCTGTCTTCTGCGTGACAGGCAGAGATACTGTCCACTATACTAACGAGGATGACACAATAACCCTCATTTATCAGTCTAACGTAGAAACCAGAGCAGATCAAAGTGTAGAAATCACCGTATGACAGGGTTCACGTGTGATTCATGAAACGTTTGTATCTTGCCAATCACAGCGTAAGAATGATTGGGCATTGATAAATGTTGTGGGTGAAAACCATTGTCATTTAAATATCACAATCCTAAATATTATCGGTTTAGAGGCCTTGCTCCTTGACTTTACGACATGGAGAGGTGTAATATGGTCAAGAAGAGAAACTTATCTGCCTTCAGAATAGAAGCTTTAACATCACAAATCCAATGGAATAAATTATTTCTATCTGGCAGCCTGAATAGTAGCATCACAGGAAGGCAGGAAAATGTGGTATGGAAAGCACTTACTGCTGTGGTCAACAGTGTTCCTGTCAATAATCAAACTCCAGCTGATGTTTTCATATTTAATTTATAGGCCTACATCCATGATATTGGACAGATCACACAGCACTCTACTGTTCCTTTTCAAAATTCAACACCCCCACACCCCACTTGCTTATCTATCTATCTATCTATCTATCTTTCTTTCTTTCAAAAAAGTTCATTGGTCAGACATTTCTCTGCCTGTGTGCAATCGCTAGCAAAGCTGTAAAGGTGTAAGAGATTGGCCCAGGCCACCTTACCCTATACCAGCTTTCTGCACCTCCAATCCAGTGTCACTAACCTGATCCAGTGTTAAGTGTAGATCAGGTTTCTCTTCATTGACGCATAAATCTTTTGCCTTTTACTAAAGATTTCTGTGGAGGCTTTGCTCTGACAGAGCTGAACATTTTTGGTCAACAAATGTTAGAACTATTGATCTTTTTGTGTTGAAGCACTCGCCTCTCTCACACACCCCACAAGCCGATGTGTCTCTTCAAAATGATCCAGCTGTTGGTGGCAGAGTCTACCTGTGTTTACCTTTCTGGATTTTAATATTTGGAAGTGGTATATTTAAAGCTATTGACTGCAGTAAATTATCACTTCTCAGTCTTTTGGTTAAGATCAAGTGTAGTAGGTGTTCTTATCAATTTAATATCTGATATGTTCTCTAAACAAGGATGTTATATCAAGCAATTTTTTTTTAGAATGGTTGGTTGGAATAGGGGCTTGTTCTTTTGGCTACAGCCATCAACATGATGTTATAGTACCTCCAGGAATGGTACCTTTGTTCAAAAAAAGGTTTTTTTCTTTATTTAACACACTCTTTTTAAATGAAATTGATGAATAGGTTTTTTAGAGTAGTGAGTTAAAATAGGAATTTGGTTCTTTTATTCAATATGCTCATGTGGTATTATAGTAGATTTAGGAATAGTTACCTTATTTTAGAAAAGAAAGAAAAAAATCTTTATTTTGCCTGCCCTAACTTTTTCCCTATTTTCTGGTTTTCTCCATGCTCAACAACACAGGTGTAGAATTGGGTGTGGGTGGTATGGGCGTGTCCCTACCAATATTTCTGATTGAAGAAAAAAATCCCGCCCCGTGCGTGGGACACAAAGGGTTACTGTAGGTTTCCACTGGGTGAAACACCACGCCCAATTCGCTCATGAATATTCACTATGGGGGCGTGGTCACGAAAACAGCAAGCCCATGTCAATTAGCAAGTGCGGTTGCAGTGCAGTGAGCGGCTGCTCGCAAGCAAACTGTCCTTGAGGAATGTAGCGTTAGATTAGCTTGTAAAACGAATCAGTTAACAACAGTTCAGATTCAGTGTGTAAAAACGACAACAGATGAATATGACTGTTTTCTAAGTTTGTGTGGCATGTAAATAACAATCCGACTTGATATCTACAACAACTGGAGTTCATTAAGGTCACAAAGACATTATTAAATCATATCAGATTGTGCTAATGTTGGCTAATATTGTATCGAGTCTTGTTTGTGAAGTGCCTGCAAACTTTTGCAGCCCGCTAACCCTGAATTTGAAGCGCTTCAGTTAAGACCTGCAGAGCCCTGACCAAGTTCCTGTAACATGACACATGTAAACAACAACAACAACAACCCGATGGTGATGTGGACATTGTTCGCGGCCCAGACACCTTTTAATCAAATCAAACATTTTCACGGAATCAGCAAAACAGCCTCTGCCTTCTTGATCAGAAATGTTTGGTTCCTCCGCCTCTCTTTTGAAAACATTTTTAAGTGTGTTCTGAATTGAAGAAACACATTTTACACAATTTCCCTTGACCAGAACACTATGTGCGCTTCAGCAGAACCCTGTCCCTCCCTCCCCCCTGCGCTCTGGGCTCAAGGATACAACAGAAGGGCAATAATATAACAACAACCAATCAGAATTCAGATACATTCTGTTGCCAAGTAAAATTATAACCTTACAACATATCAAAAAAGTTCTCGAGCGCTCGTGCTATTTTACCGTTAGACCAATCACTATACACATAGTGTATAGTGAATGGTCTAACGGTAAAATAGCACGAGCTATTTTACCGTAAGACCAATATTATGGTCTACCCATAATACTGAAATGTCATTACGTTGCAAGCATTTGACTTTGGTGCAGACCCAGCAAATTATTTCAAACTGAGCAAACACAAAAGAAGTTTCTATCGCGGAGATGAGAGATGGCCGAGGAACGAGCCTAGCTATTTTTGAGTGGCTGCCCTTTTTCATCCTGTTGTGACAGAGCCCCAGTGGCCTAATGGATAAGGCACTGGCCTCCTAAGCCAGGGACTGTGGGTTCGAGTCCCACCTGGGGTGTGAGGTCAGCAGAGTGGCGCAGCGGGAGCGTGCTGGGCCCAGAGGCCGATGGATCGAAACCATCCTCTGCTAGCCGGTGGTCTTTTTACTCTAACGTTTTCCAGAATACAGCTTTTGCAGGCTCCAGACCCACAGAAAGTGAGAGGTCAGCAGCGGGAGCGTGCCAGGCCCGGAGGTCAATGGATCGAAGCCAAGTCTGCCAAATGTTACTCCAACGTTTTCCATGACCCAGTGATTGTGGGTTCGAGACCCGTGTGGGGTGTGCAGAGTGGCGCACCGGAAGCGCGCTGGGCCCAGAGCCCAGACGCCGACACAGTCCGCTGCTCTTTCTAGCCACTTTTCTTCCCAAAATTCCCAGCAGAGGCAATAAACGTCATCTATCTGTCTTACTAGAAATTTGGTTGCTGGCCTCGAAAATTGTCCATCAGGAGGCCTGATTTTCACTGCTCTGTCACTAGTTTGCCATTCGTCAGTGCTTTGTATCACGCAGACAGGCACATAGGCATTATGGGAGTGAAATAAGGCCCACCGCATCTACCAATTGTTGTCACAGTATGTTACCCATGTGTACGACTCACAGATCAGAGCTCTTTGGGCAGCAAAGATCCTGGTCAGTGAATCAGGAAAAATCAGAGTGATTTCATGGTTTTCTAACTTTTTTCCACATGTTCTTCTTAAGCACAAGACATAAAACGTAATTAATCAAGTGCCCTGAATTGTACACGTACAGTCGTTCATTTTCTGTAGCCATGAGCTATCTCAGGGGTAACCCAGACACAATCACACCTCTGGGCTATTCAGAGTTTTCGCTTGACCTTCTCTAGGTCTAGGGACTGGGGCAGGAACCTGGAGCACCCGGTGCAAATCCTCACAGGCACGAAGAGAGCGTGCATGCTCCAGGCATAAAGGCTGCCGGTCACCCACTAGGCTCAAGCCCAGACCCTGCTCGGTGTGAGTTGACACTGCTAACCACCGCAACATTATGCGACCTATGTAAATTCAGTACAAAGCTGTGCTTTCCAGTGTAAAATCGCTTGGCTACAACTGGCAGTGTACATGCTTCCAAAGAAAAGTCTACTTACTTAAGTCGGGGTAAAATGCCTTGTGAGCAATTTGTGACTGGAATGAGGACGTGCTGACATTAAAGTCGGACGTTGCAAGCGTTTGACTTTGGTGCAGACCCAGCAAATTATTTCAAACTGAGCAAACACAAAAGAAGTTTCTGTCGCAGAGATGAGAGATGGCCGAGGAACGAGCCTAGCTATTTTTGAGTGGCTGCCCTTTTTCGTCCTGGCGCGGCAGAGCCCCAGTGGCCTAATGGATAAGGCACTGGTCTCCTAAGCCAGGGACTGTGGGTTTGAGTCCCATCTGGGGTGTGAGGTCAGCAGAGTGGCGCAGCGGGAGCGTGCTGGGCCCATAACCCAGAGGCCGATGGATCGAAACCATCCTCTGCTAGCTTGTGGTATTTTTGCTCCAACGTGTTCCAGAAGACAGCTATTGCAGGCGAGGAGTGGGCAAGGAGATGTTGTGATTATTTAACAGATTGTCAGCTACACAAGAAATCCTGCCTCAGCCAGCCCCAGGATGTTTGTGTGCCGCCACCAGCCTTCCATCCCCTGCCCCTGGCCCAGTGGTTTGAGGAAGTGCATGCTAAGGATGGTTTCAGCCGTGGACCTCCACTGTGCGTTTGGATGTGTTCCACTTCATGAGGCGGTTCGCTGACGGTCTCACCACAGAACACCATCCACTGTATGGTACGTTCTGTTCTAAATTGTCAGGCACAATTTTTGAGTGGGACAAGCAGGATATCTGTCATCTGAAGGAGGCCAAGCAGGCAGAGCTGAAGAAGAAACACCCTGGCTATGAGCCAACAGATGCTCAGGTGTTGGCAACCATCAGCACAAGTGAGCTAGCGAGGCACTGCCGCAGGACAACCTGGGGGATAGAAGAGACGCGTGCACTCATCAAAAGTCTGCTTGACTCCATGTGGCAGCTGGCGGACAGCACTGGACTGCACCTCATCAATCACAAGAGCATGCCTCGAGTGTGGGAGACACAGCAGAAACACCTTGCCTGCATCCAGGATCCACCAGGAGTGCAACTGTACACCAACACTGGGTGAGGGGTGGAGAAAGGGGACAAGACACTTGATACTATTTTTTCCTCTTTTTCTCTTCTTTTCCCCCTTCTTTCCCCCCTTTTCTTCTTTTTCTTTTTTCTTTTCTTCCCCCTTTCTTACAGTCCATTATGCCCCTCGCCTGGCCGGGAAGGCAGCTATGCCAGCCACTATACCACCAACGCTGCAGGCCTACCCTGGGGACATATGCCTAAGTGCCACTGCTTCTGTATTTGAGGCCCAGGCAACAGCTGATCAGCCCAAGAGCTGCGGTTTCTGTAGTGTAGTGGTTATCAAGTTTGTCTAACAAGCGAAAGGTCCCCTGTTTGAAACTGGGCAGAAACAGTGGTGGGTTGGTTTATTTATTCATTCATTTTTTGAGCGACTGCTGAGCTGTGATCTCTGCTCTGACTGTGCCAACTACGGAAGCAAGTGTTTGCTTTTCACCAGCCAAGGTATGGACACATTTGCTGAACAAATCTTACACAGTGACTCTCCAGTTCTCTGTTTGTGGACAAACATACACCTGTCGCTTGTTGACAACGAAAGGAAAACACGCAGGAGCCTGTGTTGTTCATGGCTTCATGGGTCGAATGTGCGCAGGGGCAAACTGATGTCATTCAAACCTGCAAACAACTACTTACAGTACGTTGCTCATGGAAAGCGGAAGGAACAGTCCTCAGTCACCTCCTTGGCCCGTCCAAACAAGACATTTGATTTCTTCCCGTGATGTTGTTGCAGCGCTTTTCGATGCTGAACCTCGTCACACTCGACCACCAGCTCATCTCTACAATGCCAAGGCCATGCCCCTATTCTCGTGACAATTGTTTAAGTGTGACCCGCATTCTTTTTGAGGCCCAGGCAAGAGTTAACACATGCGTGTTTTCCGTATTGTATTGGTTACCACGTTCGCTTAACACGAGTGGTCCGCGATTCGAAACTGGGTGGAAACGGTGCTGGTTTTCTTGAACTTGGCAGCGAACAAATGTCGAGCTGCCATCTCTGCTCTGTCCGTGCCTTTTGGAACAATCCCAAACCGAGACGCTGAAAAAGCTTTGCGTGTTTTCTGCTGTGCAGTGGTTTCCCCTTGCACCTAACAAGCGAATAGACGCTCCTGAGAAACCTGGCAGAGCCATGCTTTGCCTTTTGAGCTCTGCTTTCGTTAATGTCCAGTTATCACCTTGCTAAAATCAGGTACTCTCGAAACAGCCAGAAAGACAGACCCTTAACGTGACCGGATTGCTTTCTGTGGATTAGTGGTTGTCATGTTCTCCTACGTGCAGACGACCGTCGGGACAAAACCTCATTTGAACAGTTTCCCTGCCTCTCTGGTTTTCTGTCAAGGTCTGTGACGGCGGCTTTAAAAACAAAATCGAGCATTAAATCTACATTTCTGTTGACTGTGGAAGCATGGACATTGCAATTGGTCACAAGGAGGTGGTGTTCTCAAATACCACTTGGTTGTTCATTTACGGAGTGAGGTCAGGTCAACAGGGCTGCACACGGCATCAGAACACTGCAAATTGGCATTGACTCTGGAATGCTTCATCATGTCTCAATGAGTATTTGCCGGCCAACATTCAGACACATTTGCTTATTAACTCTCAAACCGTGACTGTGCAGTTCTCCATTTGTGGAAAATAGGCAAAGTAGCTTGCCGCCAACGAAAGACGCCCACGTTTTCACAAACCGATGCGATTCGACTACTTGCAACACGAGCGGAAAGAAGAAGGAGCAGCCCTCGGTTACCTCCTCGGCAAGGCAGTGACAAGCAACCGATCCGTTCCTGCTGTTTCCTCACCATGTTCTCTGCCTTTCATCAGAGCAATGAAGCATTAAAGGGTGTGTGTTGGCTGGGGATCTAACCCAGGTCAGCTGCTTGGAAGGCAGCTATGCTAGCCACTATACCACCAATGATGCAGGCCTACCCTGGGGACACATGCCTAAGTGCCATTGCTTCTGTATTTGAGGCCCAGGCAACAGCTGATCGGTCCCAGAGCTGTGGTTACTGTAGTGTAGTGGTTATCATGTTTGTCTCACACATGAAAAGTCCCCGGTTCGACACTGGGCAGAAACAGCCCTGGGTTGGTTTATTTATTTATTTTTTTAACTCGGCAGTGAGTGACTGCTGAGCTGTGATCTCTGCTCTGTCCGTGCCAACTACGGAAGCAAGTATTTGCTTTTGACCAGCCAAGGTATGGACACATTTGCTGAACAAATCTTAAACAGTGACTCTACAGTTCTCTGTTTGTGGACAAATATGCACCTGTCGCTTGTTGCCAACGAAAGGAAAACACGCAGGAGCCCGTGTTCTTCACCGCTTCATGGGTCGAACGTACGCAGGGGCAAACTGATGTCATTCAAACCTGCAAACAAGTACTTACGTTGCTAGTGGAAAGACCAGTCCTCAGTCCCCTCCTTGGCCCGTCCAAACAAGGCATTTGATTTCTTCCCGTGATGTTGTTGCAGCGCTTTTCGATGCTGAACCTTGTCACACTCGACCACCAGCTCATCTCTACGATGCCAAGGCCGTGCCCCTATTCTCGTGACAATTGTTTAAGTGTGACCCGCGTTCTTCTTGAGGCCCAGGCAAGAGCTAACACACGCGTGCTTTCTGTATTGTATTGGTTACCACGTTCGCTTAACACGAGAGCGGTCCGCGATTCGAAACCGGGCGGAAACGGTGCTGGTTTTCTTGAACTTGGCAGTGAACAAATGTCGAGCTGCCATCTCTGCTCCGTCCGTGCCTTTTGGAACAATCCCAAACCGAGACGCTGAAAAAGCTTCGGTGTTTTTTTTTTGCTGTGCAGTGGTTTCCCCTTGCACCTAACAAGCGAATAGACACTGCTGAGAAACCTGGCAGAGCCATGCTTTGCCTTTTGAGTTCTGCTTTCGTTAACGTCCAGTTATCGCCTTGCTAAGATCAGGTACTCTCGAAACAGCCAGAAAGACAGACCCTTAACATGACCGGATTGCTTTCTGTGGATTAGTGGTTGTCATGTTCTCCTACGTGCAGACGACCATCGGGACAAAACCTTGTTTGAACGGTTTCCCTGCCTCTCTGGTTTTCCGTCAAGGTCTGTGACGGCTGCTTTAAAAACAAAATCGGGCATTCTCTACATGTCTGTTGACTGTGGAAGCATGGATATTGCAATTCGTCATGGGGAAGTGGTGTTCTCAAATACCACTTGGTTACTCGTTTACAGAGTGAGGTCAGATCAACAGGGCTGCACACGGCATCAGAACTCTGCAAATTGGCATTGACACTAAATGTCACTTGAACAGCCTTGAAGGACACACCCCTTAGGAGGCATGCTTTGGTTTTAGTTTTGTTGCAGAATAAATAAAAAAAATCGTTAAAAACGTGCTCCAATTTGCAAAACAGACGAAGCCAGAAATGCCAACTAACTTTTAAGCATTTCGCATCTGATGTCACTTCTTTGAACAAACAGTAACTTACCAGGAACGCGTTCGTGTAATGGCGGACTCAAAGAGCCAAACTTTTCCAAATAAACAGAACATGTTCCTGGTCTCGTATTAAAATACAATTTAGACAGTAAACTATTAAACATGTCTAGTCTTATCAGGTATAATTCCCAGGGGTAATATAATTTTCAGATGCCTGGCACTTTAACGGAAACAAAGGGTTTGGGATGTGACAGCTTGCTTAACCAAAAGGAGCAAACAGTTGAGACAGTCTGTGCGTTCAGAAACCACAAAGAAAGGCTTCAGAGGTTCCACTGAGATTTGAATTCAGATCACTGGAATCAAAGTCCAGGGTGCTAACCATTACACAGCCAAAGTGTTGTTTTCACTGTCAAACCTTTGAATGATATAATGAAATTCCAGCAGCACATGAACACATGATTGAAGGTTTTACCTGAAATCATCAACCTGTGGGAAAAAAAATTCTCAGAACCCTGACTGCTGGCTACATGGTTAATCATTCGTTGTTGTTTGTATTAATTTCTAGTTTTGTAATTTATCAATCAATGTCAACAGGCAATTGACATTGTAACCACATGATAATCCAAGTCAAACGTCACATGTCGTTCCACGAACTAAAACTTTATATTTTTACATCTAAAAACATAAAATACCTACTGATATTGTAATATGTGGCAGATATTCACAACAAACTGAAAAAAAAAACAAATTTATCTGAAAAGGCATGCTAGCTGAAGCTTCCATTTTCACTCACGTGCAGGCAAAACTCCCGACAAGCATTCACTAAACACAAACCATGAGTATAAAACCCATGGCCCGTTAATAACCCACGATAGCAAATATCAAAAGTGGGATTCAAACCCACAGCTCCCGAAAAGACTGCAACCTAAACACAGTACCTTACACTACTCAAAATCTAGGTTATACTTAACCAGGTTAATGACACTGTATTGGAGGTGCAGAAAGCTGGTATAGGATAAGGTGGCCTGGGCCAATCTCTTACACCTTTACAGCTTTATTAGCCATTGCACACAAGCAGTGAAATGTCTGACCAATGAGCGTTTTTGATGGAAAGAAAGAAAGAAAGAAAGAGTTGGGGTGTTGTTGGATCTGTAGCCTCGGTCACAACCGGCCGTACGTGCTCCTATGGCCGGTCTATGTGCAAAAAACGCAAGAAAAGCACGGAGGGCGCGCATGTGACGTGCTGATTTTCGAGCTGTAAACTGGCCGCAGACCGGCTGCAGAGGTTCTTTGTCATGTCAAACAAACTCTACGGGCGCTTATGTTTTTTTCAGGTTGCAAGACAAACTTACGGCCAACGCACGTCTTTCTCCATGAGCAAAAAAAAAAAGGCAGCGATTTGGGAAACGCCAAAAAATCGTATGGCCGGTTGTGACCTAGGGGAGAGAATTACTGCAGACTAACGGTCCAGTAGCTTGTTGAACATGGAGAAAACCAGGAAATGGGGAAAAGGTCAACCCAGCAAAGAAAGAACTTTTTTCTTTACTTATTTTTTTAACAAGACAATTTCTAGATCTACTACCATATCATGTGAACAGATAGAATAGAAAAAGCTCTATTCCCACTCATTACTTTAGAAAACTCACTTATCTTTATTTAAAGAATATATCAAATAAGAAAGCTGTTTCTTTGTATTTAGAACAAGGCACTATTCCTGGAAATCAGGGCTTTGAACCGGAATTTTTTTCCTATTGGTTCGTTCCGAACAGAAACGGAATTTTAACGTTTCCGGTTTTGGGTTCCACCATTAAATAGACGTTCCCGAACCGGTTAGAACAAAAAAATTTCGTTCCCGGAACGGTTAATTACGTTCCCTGTCAGCTGTTTAACAAATGGCTATAAAATTATGTCTCTGTCTCATCCAGCTTAAGCCAAATGTAGGTTAATTCTATTACAACCTTCATTAAATAAGACAAGAAATAATTCAAAACAATTATTATTTCAAATGTTGGCGATTTGGATTCTCAGTATGTCTTCCCATCTACACAAACAGAAAAAGTGCCAAAAATGAAAGATAATTCGTTTAGTGTGTTACCAAAGGCTAGTCAGGCCCTATAGAGGGCTACCGCATGACGTCACCGCGCCGCGAGATTTTGTTAGGCGCCATATTGGAAGTACACATCTATGCAAGTACATACATACATAAAACAAACTATAGCTGAAATGTAGCCAGGGCCGGTTCTGCCCTAATCTGGACCCGGGTGCAACATCGTGCAACCCCCCCCCCCAAAAAAAAAAAAACAGTCTAAATCAGGACAACCATCACATAACTATAACTATAAACATTTTATATCAACTATTTTAACTAAATGGGCTATAATAAATAAGCCTGCAGGCAGCCACGGCGGGCTGCCTCAGAAAAGTAACCATTTGTCCTACCTTAAAACTCGTTTTGCATTTTCTGCCTCCTTTTTTGTATTTTCAACCCTCCGTTTATTTTCTTTCCTTTTCTGAAAACCCGATTTGTGTCCAGACATTTTGTTCTGCTACCAACGAACTAACTCGTCAGGTCTCGTCTCTCGAGCCCGCGATGATTCCCGTGGGAGGGGCAACAACTGATACATTTTTACAAACAGCCAATAGGGAGGTTGCATCGTTCAGGCTCTTCTTTGCTCAGACACTCAGTAATGCACTTACTCACTAGCAGTCCACCTTCCCGCGCTCTCCATTCAATCAGCGAACGTCACACAGGAAGTGAACCCCAGCGGGTCATAGAAACTTGCGCAGGAGAAGAATGACTATTTGTAGGCTACAGAAACTTTGAGGAACGAAATAAAAACCGGTATTAACCGGTTACCATTATTTTTAATAAGCGTTTCTGTTCCGGAACATAAAAAATAAAGTTTCTGGTTTCGTTTCTGTTCCATGTGAAATAGAAAAAGTTCCCGGTTTTCGTTTTCGTTCCTTGAACCGGTTCAAAGCCCTGCTGGAAATACTATAAAACCAGGTTGATGAGTGGAGCAGAAAAAGCAAACCCCAACTCCTTGGTCTAAAAGTCTAGTTAATATAACATTTTCAGTTAAATAACATGTCAGATATTAACGTGATAAAAACAAACACTATGCTTCATCTAAAACAAACAGCAGAGAAACAACAACTTGTTACTGTCAATGGCTTTAAATATACCACTTCCAAATATTAAAATCCAGAAAGGTAAACACAGCTAGACTCCACCCCCAACAGCTGGATCCTTTTGAACAGAGACATCGCTTTGGGCTTTGGGCGTGTGTGTGGTTTCCATGCAAAAAATTCGATATTTCTAACATTTGACCACCAAAAATGTGCAGCTCTACCAGAGCAAAGCCTGCAAAAATAAGCTGAACTCATTAACATTCCTCTCCCTGGAAATCTGTAATATATAGATTGAGGCACTGCCTAAAAGCCCATCTGTTTCTGGGTTGTAGAATTTTCTTATATCATAGCCAACCTCTCTTGTTTTATTTCTTTACCGTTATAGTTACTATACTGTTTCCTTATGTTGTACAAAACATACACAGAAAGAGAATAGCTCTGCCCTGATGAGTAGAGTCAGGGCACTGATTTTATTTACAAATTTGATTTCACCATTGCTGAGACAAGAATACAAAAAAAATAACATATTGGAAAAATAATATCGTATTGAAAACTAAATATAATACAATGAATCCGCTGCCCGGTACGAAACCCCGGGATAAAACCCCAGTGGGATTAGAACCTCCCAGGAACGGACTCCTTGTCTGAATGCAGCACATGGAGCTCTGGGGATTCGAGCTTTGACTTTGAAAAGATGATCGAGGTTTTGTTAAAAAAAAAGTGCAATTGAGGAAATATTTAAAACACTAAGCATCGACATTATCAGCATACTAATATTAAGAAATTGTGTTATGAAACTAGAAAGACCATTAAAGAGTTTTCTAGAGTTATAGTTTGTTTGTAAAAGATGAAAATATTGTTTTCGAAGTGTGCACGTTTTGCACGAACCAATAGAAACTCAGGCATGGTTCCAGAGAGCAACGAGCAGGCCAGGAAGGGCAGTTTGGGGGGGGGGGCTTGCCGTAGTTAGTTGGACAAACCCTCAAACACAGCAGGGGAATTAGCACAAGTGGTAGAGTGCTTGCTTAGCATGTAAGTAGTAGTGAGCTTGAGGCCCACATTCTCCAAAACAGTAACTGCCATCTTGCTTGCTTTTAACAGAGAAAAACTTTCTTGTCATCTTGCAAACCATCTGAATCATCTGCACTTTCAGCCAAGTCAAGATCAAATTTCTTTTGCCACATTCAAAGCATCACATCTGTGAAAACAGTCAGTATTTGGATTAAACCCACAACCTTGGCACTGTTTGCAACAATGACCAAAATCAACTAGCTGCATACTACTTTTCTGCTGATATGCTCCTCTGATGAGCTCCGAATGTTAGCTAACACAGATTCCTTTCAGTTTGCTTGTCTTTATTTCCTGAATTGCTGACTGACCTCAGTATCTCCAACTCACATTTTTCAACAGGGTTGTCATATTCCCACCATCCACTATGAAATTCTAACTCTTGCTTGTGTGCAAAGTCAGCTTAGACAGCTTTTACAAAGTGAAAATATGATGCTTACCTGCTTGTATTAGCAAGAAAGTCCAGGTTCGAGCCCCGTGGCCGGCGAGGGCCTTTCTGTGCAGAGTTTGCATGTTCTCCCCGTGTCCGCGTGGGTTTCCTCTGGGTGCGGTGGTTTCCCCCACAGTCCAAAGACATGCAGGTTAGGTTAACTGGCAACTCTAAATTGACTGTAGGTGTGAATGTGAGTGTGAATGGTTGTCTGTGTCTATGTGTCAGCCCTGTGATGACCTGGCGACTTGTCCAGGGTGTACCCCGCCTTTCGTCCGTAGTCAGCTGGGATAGGCTCCAGCTTGCCTGCGACCCTGTAAAACAGGATAAAGCAGCTAGAGATAATGAGATGAGACCTGCTTGTATTCTTAAACCTGCTGATGAAAAGCTTGCATCTGTCCTGAAAAGGCACTTTTCACCACCTTCTACCCAACTGCTGTCATTGAACAACAAAGCAACCAATGCTTCCTGAGGCATGCCCCAAAAGTGTGAGAAGCATGCCAGGGACTCCATGTCAGGAGATTGGGTTGTTTTAGTGGCAAAACCCTTGAAGCTCACCAACTGATATTCAAGCAAATGGGAGTCAAATTACACTCCCCCAGAATAATGTCCGCTTCTGGGCAATCACTCACTTGAAAATAAACAAACAACCAATGGAAACTCAGGCATGGTTCCAGAGAGCAACAAGCAGGTCAGGAAGGGCAGTTTGGGAAATTCCCGGTATTTAGTTGGACAAACCCTATCTAGCTGCTGGGGAATTAGCTCAAGTGGTAGAGCGCTTGCTTCGCATGTAAGAGGTAGTGGGATCGATGCCCACATTCTCCAAAGCAGCAACTGCCACCTTGCTTGCATTTTAGAGAGAAAAAACTTTCTTGTCATCTTGCAAACCATCTGAATCCTCTGCACTTTCAGCCAAGTCAATATCAAATTTCTTTCGCCACATTCAAAACAGCATAACTGTGAAAACAGCCACTACTCAGATTAAACCCAAAACCTTGGAATTGTTTGAAACAATGACCAAATCAACTCATTGCACACTATTTTTCTGCTGATATGCTCCTCTGATGAGCTGCGAAGGTTAGCTATCACAGATTCCTTTCAGTTTGCTTGTCTTTATTTCTTGAATTGCTGACTGACCTCAGTATCTCCAACTCACATTTTTCAGCCAGCTTGATATTATTCGGGCATTACAAGCCCAATTGTAGTAAAGGAAATTGGGAGGTGCCTGACTCCCACTGTCTATTGACATCTGTAAGGTCTTCATCCTTCTCCAAGGTTTCTTTCCATGCCATATAATTTTGACAGAGATCCTTCAACGTCTAAAATGACTTTCCTATCGATCTTAAGCGGCAGCATTTGCATAGGGTATAATATCCTGGGAAAGATATTCATTGTAATCAAACTTTTTCTACCCATCCAAGATAGCGGAAGATCAAACCACCTGTTAAGGTCATTTTTAACAGATGTCACAATTGCTTTAAAATTTAGTTTATACAGTTCTTTAATGTCTGCTGAAACTCTGATGCCCAGATATGTAAAACCTGAGGTTGACCACCTGAAAAGGAAACTTACAGGCGTTACCCAGTCCCCCAAGTCACCCAACGGTAAGGCCTCCAACTTCTCATCTCATGATCTCTTGCCGCTTTATCCTGTTCTACAGGGTCGCAGGCAAGCTGGAGCCTATCCCGGCTCACTACGGGTGAAAGGCAGGGTACACCCTGGACAAGTCGCCAGGTCATCACAGGGCTGACACATAGATACAGACAACCATTCACACTCACACCTACGGTCAATTTAGAGTCACCAGTTAACCTAACTTGCATGTCTTTGGACTGTGGGGGAAACCGGAGTACCCGGAGGAAACCCACGCGGACATGGGGAGAACATGCAAACTCTGCACAGAAAGGCCCTCGTTGGCCACAGGGCTTGAACCCAGACCTTCTTGCTGTGAGGCGACAGCGCTAACCACTATACCACTGTGCTGCCTAAACCAGGATCTAAGCAACAAAAATCTGAACAACATAAGAGTGTGTTCAGTTCACTTTGTATGAGGTTTTTAAAAATTTTGATCAATGCCTGAAAATTAAGCATAACACCATATTTCTACTGTCTAGCTGTGATGGTGCTTCTGTATGTTCTCTTGAGAGTAAGCTAAAGTTAAAAATCACAATCAGCCATCTGCTGTCAGCTGAGGTAGGCCCACAGGGTATGTGATTCATGATCTACTGTATATCACTGTATATGTAATGTACACGGTACACACTTTTGCTTTCACCAGACATTTGTCACCAAATTTCTGTGCTTTTCATTCTCTGACCCAGCCACAGCACATCTGGTAATAGGCTTCTAGTCCCTTGAAACACTTCAGATCCTCAGCAGTGTGGGGACTTAGCAAAAATATTAAGTAGTTGATGATGTGTGGGTATGTCATAGCCAGCAGCAATGCATTGTCTTCACTTAGTTCCTCTCCCATTTCATATGGTTTCAGGCCATTGATTAACTGCAATTTCACCAGATAGCAGGCTCTTACACTGGGCTCTAGGCCTTCTACATACTTTCTAGCAGCTTCTGTCTTCTTATTGCAATTTCTTTTAGTCAATAGACAAAAATTGATTTAGACAAAAATCAAGATTTTTTTTCTGCATGAAATGCAAGCACTGTTTGTTTATGGAAATCAATATCTCAAATATTGCACACATCCAGAACTTTCGTGTTTTGGTGGCATCGGTGAGAACACTGTATTGGAGGTCCAGAAAGCTGGTATAGGGTAAGGTGGCCTGGGCCCATCTCTTGCACCTTTGCAGCTTTGTTAGCCATTACAAACAGGCAGAGAAATGTCTGGCCAACAAGCGTTCATGATAGATAGATAGATAGATAGAAAGAAGGGGTGGGGTGTTGTGTGATCTGTCTAATGAAAAAGTAGGGGAACGAAATACTGCAGACTAACAACCCAGTTGCTTGTTGAGCATGGAGAAAACCAGGAAATGGGGAAAAGTTAAACCAGGCAAAGAAAGAATTGTTTTTTTAAGCAAGATAACTATTTCTAGAGCTACTCCAACACCATGTAGATGCATAGAATAGCAAAAGCTAGCCCTAATTTTAATTTTCTACTGTAAAATATCTATCTGCTTTTTTTATAAGGAAAGCATATCAAAGACAGAAATGATCTATTAAAGAAAAAAAAGTTACTTTTCTTTCTTTTTATTTTTTAAACAAAATCACCATTCTCAGAAGTACTTTAATACCATGGAACAAACCCCTATTCAGTCCCCCCAGGATTTCATGGGCCTTTTTTGTGATTGTTGCAGGCTAAAATGTCTGATGTTGTTGGGGGTTTTCCAAAAATTTGCGATGAAAGTTGCGGTATTTTTTAGGTTTTTGTTGCGATTACATTGCGGAAGGAAGTGAAAGTTGCGAGAAATTGTTGCAATTTTCTCTTTTTGTGATTAAAATTGAATGATATGTTAAATATTAAGTTATTACTGAAAAACTATTGATTAAAAAAAACAAAGACACTGAGAAATGGTCCTATAAACAACTTAACCAATATAAAAGATTACCAGGACTACAAAAATGCAGAAAAATAGGCTTTACTTATCCAAATGCTCCTGTTGGTTCAAAAGTTAAAGTGCAGAGAACCTCACAGCACAACATGAAGTTACCTTAAAATAAAATATAAATGCCTCAGCTTTCATGTAAGAAAAAAAAAACTTTTAATACTAGTACTGTGTGCAGGCAGTCTCTCCTGAAGACTAAATTAAACAATAATTATAAACTAATAAAATAAATGGCTCAGGCTTCATAGAAGAAAAAAAAACAATTTGAACAGAATCTCACAGTATGATGCTGAAGCTGCCTAAACAATGGAAAATAAAATACCATTTTGGCAAAAACATTGGCATCCATTAATTTCTTGTATTAAGTAAAAAATTAATGTAAAGTGCACACAGTTCTTCACTGTAAACATAACACACTTTCAGTAAAGAGGATGTGCAGTCACGTGACCCGTCCATGTTTACTCTGCCATATTGGATGGCTTCAGGATTGTTTACCTTGCGTGAGCGTAATGGATCCAGGGAGTAATCCCCAAGAAAATTCGGAAAATACCCCATCTACATCGCGCGATAACTTGTCTAAGTTTGTTCAGCATCTTGAAGGTGACATGAGGCAGCGTTACATGGAAAAGTGTTCCAGGTTGGGGTTTGCAGATCCGTACAAGTTGCCGCAATCCTTGTTCAGGGAAATTCGGAGCTGCGGTGCCGGCGATTTGCCTGATCTGGCCTACCACGACATTTACAATTTTCTTGTTAATCGTGTTACACTGGCAAAGCCCTCAAAGCTTACAAGAGCCTGGAAGCTTATAAATATTTTGTTGCGGGATGGTTCCTCTGGAAGGTTCCGAAGAAGAATGTCTACTTGATAACCTCACGGATAAGTGGCATTAAGACATTTATCATAAAGAGACTATGCAGGATGTTTTATTATTCAATATCAGATAAAAATGTATAGGGGTCACAGATATGTCCAGCTTCTATATTCAAACAAATTAAAAAATATATTTTCTTGCACCTCTATGTGCCTAAAATAACATACATATTCTTTTTCAGTACTTTACACAATCTGATAGGAAGAACTTTATAAACAAGTTATGCATTTGTGTACATATTTTATTAAGAACATTAATATTACACGTCCATGTGAAAACCAGTTATATTTTTTTGATCACAACTTGGTGATAGGTGGTGCAGTATACTACAATTATACAGCAAGTTCTAACTAATATTTTGAAAAGACCCCAATGGTCCAATAAAGTGTGCAGTGACTAAAAACAATCAGTAGGCCTACAGAAAAATTCAAGTTCTCTTAACTTATATCATGTTATGCATTTTTACTTCAGGTTGTCCATTCCCAGGCTTTGTCAGCTGCCCCACTCAGACCTTGGGTAGCTACAGACACAACTGGAGAGGTTCTGTCAGCCCACTGCACATGTATGGCAGGCTTAGGGGAAAGCTGCAGCCACATTGCAGCCACCCTCTTTGCTGTTGAGGCAGCTGTCAAGATTGCAAAGGAGACATCCTGCACATCCCTTCCCTGTGCCTGGTCTAACACATCTGGGGCCAAGATTGATTATGCAGAAGGCTGCAACATAGATTTTACCAGTCCACAAAGGAAAAAAGTCAAATTACTCAGGACAGTGTCTCCAGCAACAAGCACTTCCAGGGATATCCCTTTGCCAACATCTGATGATAAACAGTCCCTGTATGACAGCATTCATGCAACTGGAGTCAAATCTGCAGTCTTGTCACTGGTCCCCAAATATTCAAAGACATTCATACCAAAAGCAGTAGCTCTGGGATTACCAGCATCATTACCTGAATTATACCGGGAGACATTTGAGCAGCTCACCCGCCAAGAGCTACATGACAAGTGTGAAGAGGTCTTCACTACCCTTCAAGTTTCACAGGAACAGGTAACTGAACTTGAAATCAAATATTTTTAATATAAATAAATACAGGTGGCATGGTGGTGTAGTGGTTAGCGCTGTCGCCTCACAGCAAGAAGGTCTGGGTTCGAGCCCCGTGGCTGGTGAGGGCCTTTCTGTGTGGAGTTTGCATGTTGTCCGTGTGGGTTTCCCCCAAAGACATGCAGGTTAGGTTAACTGGTGACTCTAAAGTGAGTGTGAATGGTTGTCTATGTGTCAGCCCTGTGATGACCTGGCGATTTGTCTAGGGTGTACCCTGCCTTTTGCCCGTAGTCAGCTGGGATAGGCTCCAGCTTGCCTGCAACCCTGCAGAACAGGATAAAGCGGCTAGAGATAATGAGATGAGATAAACATCATTCTGCTCGCCCCACAGTATTATTTTAAAAGTTTCCCCTTGAATCAACTTAAATATGGGGCCAGATAACATGAAATTATATTCTCTCTGTAGTATAAATAAACGCAGCTATCTGATCTCAGTGTTACTTATGCCGCTTTTCCACTACAAACGCGGCTGAGCCGTGCCGTGCTGAGTCGAGCTGAGTCGAGCTGAGTGGGGCTGTTGGAGTTGCATTTCAACTACAACCGCGCTGAACCGTGCTGGCTGGAAGTGGGTGGACACATTGGGTGGAGTTAGTGAAAGTGGGTGGACGTCATGTGATGTCGTTAAGCAGCGCAAACAGTGACATCAGTGACAGTGGCGGAACAAGTCAGAGCCGGGCCAGGGGCGGGGCAAATGACCGGGCCCTTTATTAAAGCTTATCATAACATCATTTTAGGCTACAAAATGTCCGCAACTGCGGTGTTTACCAATTTCAACACTACCGGGTGCAACTATATGTTATTTAGTACATCAAGTCCTTCAAACGAACATGTAACTCAGAAACAAAAAACATTAGGATACTGTACATGGCTCATAATAAAACATCAATAGCCTATACTGCGCACATTATTTGAAGGGCATACGAATGAGCGCTCAGAGGTTGCAACGCTGACAGGAAGAGTCAGAAATAAAAGGAGGGCGGTGCAAACCTCACTGAATGCACTGTGTTTACCAATTTCAACACTCCGGGGTGCAACTATGTTATTTTGTACATTAAGTCCTTCAAACGAACATGTAACTCAGAAACAAAAAAACATTCGGCGACATACTGTACATGGCTCATAATAAAACATCAGTAGCCTACTGCGCGCATTATTTGAAGGGCATACGGCGAGCCTTGCGCTCCGCGAACTCGTCCACGATGCTCTGTATGTCACTGATTCAGTGAGCTTTTAAGCGGTAGTCTCACGACCCGAATAGTAAACAATAAACATGGAGGACATGGAGTCGTTAGTGTTGCTGGTCTCGGTGCTGTGGCTTGTTGTCACCGACAACGCCAACAGATACTGGCAAGAGTGTATAGATGAGGCGAGGCGCATAAGGCTTCAGAAATTCTCGTAATTCATAATTGTTCTTCTTCCGGGTTTGCGGTGTTTACAGATCCCAGCGCGCTCGCGGGGCGTGTGTGGGCATGTGAGGACACTCCTCCTCACCAATCAGTGCACAGGGGAGTGTCTGCTCACGCCCCCAACCTCAGTCGGCACGGTTTGGCTCGCTTCAGCCCCACTCCAAAACGGTGTGAGTTTTGGGGGCTAAGCAGGGCTGAAACGAGCTGAGTCGTGCTGGTTTTTGGTAGTCGAAACGCGAGCCGTGTCGGGCTGAAGTGAGCTGAAGCGAGCTGAAGCGAGCTGAAAAAGGGTAGTGGAAAAGGGCCATTATTAAGCTTAACTGTTAAAAGTTTAAATTTATTATATGACAATGGCTATGATGAACAAAGCATCCTTCATTAACTAAAATTCTTAGGTGGTAAACTTTTAATGCTACCCTACACATTTTAAGTCTCTTGCTCGATTTCAGGCAGCAGTGATAGAGCGAGAGACCCGAGAACAAACAAAGTGCAAGATTTGGTATCAACAGAGGGCAGGACGGATCACTGCATCACTGTTCAAAGCTGCCACATGCACAGATCCACACAACCCGTCTGTCTCGCTGATCAAGCAGATCTGCTATCCAGGGGCTTTCTCATTCCAAACAACGGCAACACGGTAGGTTATAAGTTCTACATAAGACTCAAAATTATACCAGAAGTAACAAAAAACAAATTTGAGTAAAGTAACACACAAACATCAGACGTATGTATACACTTTGTTACATGCGTTTATTGATACCAAGCCGAAGAAACATGAAAAAACATTTTCTGATGCATATTTAAAAACATAAAAAACATATTTTCAGACACTTATAAGCAGGGGCGCCGCCAGAAGTTTTGGGCCCCATGAAAGATTAGAATTTTGGGCCCCCCAACTTTGCCCACCCTCGTCACAATTGCACTATTGTCATTATTTGACTTTTGATAACCCATGGACCTTGAGTTTGTGACTTTGTTATTACATTTTATGTATTAACCAATGGTTGAAACCAGTGGTTTAGAACGTGTGAACATTCCACACACGTAACCATGTCAAACACTTGACTGGTGTCCATTATTAGTGTAACGGGTTTATTTTTTTCCACTTGCCATTGTGTGTAGTGGTGGGGAAATTCTGCGCTAGCCCTTTAAGAGCGCAGGTAGTTATGGGAACGAGGTGCTGGCCTCTTTCAGTTCGTTTTGGAAATGTAAGCGCCAATGCCACTGGTCGTCTGCAGCCCGTCCTCAGCAGTGTATTTGTGTCTCATTTCTTCAGAATAAAAAGACTGGTGAACAACACAACGCAACGTCTGTTACATTAGCAACACTTTAATCTAGCAAACTGTATATGGCGCTCGCTCATTAAAAACTTCAATCCTAAAGCATTTATGGGTTGTATTGCTGCTTACCTCCTTCTCCAAAGGGGGGTTCAGTGGTTTGGTAGGGCGGAGGTCCCCCTGAGGCTGAATCTGTGCATATTTAGGGCACCCCATTAGTTATGAAACTGGTTATTAGCACTAGTTATTAGCACCAGCATAACGTAATATTTCATCTTGTTTATCACACAAGTCAGTTCAGTTATTAAAATGGAAAAAGTCACTGTACAAACTGTAAAAGTGTTCTCTTGATAGGCTAATCCAACCACGTTCATACTGTTCATTTACCATTCGCTAATATTTTGATCACACGTGAGCGATAGCTACCTTTCTTTGGGAAAAACTGAGTGACCAGTTGCCTGCCTCTCCGGTCCCTCTCAGCTTTCAGCTGCCTTTCTTTACGTTTTTGACAGCCACGCTTCATATTTAGCGATCATAGACTGTACGCACTCCACTGCTGGCTGGCTGGCTGCTGCACCGCGACACAGCAGCAAGTAGCGTTGCACTGATCAGCACACAGATTTAACGCATCGCGCTTCTACCAGAACTGGACCGTACCATTTCGCAAAAGGGGGAGGGTTAAATGACAATATGTTGAAGAACTCAAGAAATAGACAACCTTGTTCAATTAGCTCATTTTACCAGATGGAATATTGCATTGTTGTTATTTCAAAAGTCTTATTAAAATCATCAAAAGCATATTATCAGCCCCTTAAAGGGCCCCATGGCAGTGCTGGGCCCCTAGAATTGTTCTAACCTTTCCCCCCCGGCGGCGCCCATGGTTATAAGAGTGCATTCAAACTAATCTAAGCTACTTATTGTTATATGGGTGCATTCAAACTAATCTAAACTCTATCTTGATATAGTCACATCTGTATCTGTTTCTCACACTACACTGCTATTCTCACTTTGCTAAAATAAAACACATAATATGCAAACAACACCAGGACTGTTTTGTTCTACAATTCTAGTAAATGCCTGTCACTAAATGCAGTTGTTCCTTCCCTCACAGATGGGGATGCGACCATGAGGAACAAGCCCGTGATATGTATCAGGAGTACATTGCCCTCAACCACCAAAATGTAGAGGTGACAACAGCCGGGTTACACCTACATCCTGAATACCCATTCCTTGGAGCATCCCCAGATGGTCTTGTACAGTGTGACTGCTGTGGAAGAGGAGTGCTTGAGATTAAGTGTCCATTCTGCTTGACCAAAAAGGACATTTATGCAGCAGCAGAGGACAAACAGTTTTGTCTCAAGAACGACAATGGCACACTCCGGCTCAACCACCGCCATAAGTTTTACCACCAAGTCCAGCTACAGCTACTTCTTACTGGAGCCAAATACTGTGACTTCATGGTGTGGGCAGAAGTGGCTGGAAGTGATGACAACGAAACCTTCTTGGAGAGGATAGAACCGGACAGGACATTTACAG
The DNA here is from genome assembly GCF_027579695.1 of Neoarius graeffei. Taxonomy (NCBI): domain Eukaryota; kingdom Metazoa; phylum Chordata; class Actinopteri; order Siluriformes; family Ariidae; genus Neoarius; species Neoarius graeffei. The sequence continues at coordinate 19,042,727 of NC_083569.1, forward strand.
AACAAGCAGTTGGTAAAGCGAAACTCTTCTTTGTGCAGTGTATCTTACCAGAACTGGTTAGTAAGTGGTTCAGTAGGAAGCAACATCTCACACAGGATAAGAATACAGATGAACCAGACAGTACGCCTTGCTACTGCAAAGATGACACTGTGGCTAGCTCGCTCATGATATGCAAGTCTGGATTTTGTCAGATTAAGTACTTCCATCAAGTATGCCTAGGATTAAAAAATCCCCCAAAACGTAAATGGCTCTGCCCAGACTGCAGAACCATAAGCCGACAGACCAAAAAGTGAGGTCAGTCGAATGGTACGACTGATTCAGACAGGTTAGTCAGGGCACAGCTAACACGTACGATTTTGTCCAATGTTGTTAGTCTCTACTGGTCACTTTGTAAATAGGTAATAGGTATTTTTGATTCCACTATTGTGTACTTCTGTCTGGTAAGTCCAATGACCCGTTCAACATGTATACGAAGCGAGGCCAGTGCTCTGGTGCTTTCAGTGTCCAGTGGACTTAACTGCTGCTTCCCTTTTGTGAATGCTGGAATCTGAAGACATGCATTGTAAAGACCTACTGAGTCTTCAATATCAAACCCTCTGTCAGCTAGAATCACATCTCCAGGAAGCAAGTTGTTCAAGAAGCCGCAGTTGTTGGTGATGTGCTTGTCACTTGTGCGACCACCCCAGCCTTTTGAAATGAAAGAGATCACTCCCTGGGGTGTCATTCCTATTAGATATTTAATGGCATTGTGTGACTTGTAGCTAGAATACATTTCAGCCCGAGCTTTCAGGTCGCTGGCTCTTTCAATAAAGATTTCAAAGCAGTCAATGATACAAGCACATTTGTTCACAGTGGACACAATACCTTGCCCCCGTTCCTGGCGGGAATTCTGCCTCACCTGTGCTGGACCTCGGCCTTACCTTTTCGGCGGAAGCGTCCACGTCGCCACGGCAGATGCGGCGGCCGGCTGGTGAAGCTGAAATTTTATCTGGCACGCTCTTCGTCCACTTTCTGGACAGAACGTGGGTTATTCCCTCCTTCTGCGGTGCCCTGGTGCTTCCTGGACCCAATCGACGCCTGCCTGGTACCTGTCGCTGGCGTTTTTGATGGACTCCAGCCCCGACGCCGCTGCCCTCTTCAGCTGTCTCAGCGCGGGGTAAACCATCGGCTCCTGAGGACGCTGCCCCGGGCTCCTCGATCCACCGGACCACAGGCTCCAGCTCTCACCAGGATTGGCTTGGTAAACGTTAGATCCCTGGTGAACAAAACTTTCCTCCTAAGGGATTTTTTCAGCTCCCGTGACCTGGATTTCCTCTGTGTGACAGAGACCTGGATCGGTGCCGGTGAGTGCAGCGCTCTGGTCCAACTTTTACCCGCTGACTGTTTTTACTTCAACTCCCTGCGGATGTCGGGCCATGGTGGGGGAACAGCGATAGTTTACAAAAATCATTTTAAATGTAAACAGCGCACCATCTCATCCCCACCTTCCAGCTTTGAGGTGACTTTATTTGAGATGGGTTGTTCCGACCCGGTGCTGTGCGCCATCATCTACCAACCCCCCAAATACAACAAGGACTTCGTGAATGACTTTTCTGCTCTTTTGACTGAAATTATGCCGAAGTATGACCGTGCCCTTTTTCTTGGGGACTTTAATATTCACGTGTGTTGTCCTGAAAAGCTGTTGGTGAAGGAGTTTTTAGGCCTTATTGAGTCATTTAATTTGGTGCAGTGTGTGTCTGGTCCCACGACACACATTAGATCTTGTCCTCTTATGGTCTATCTGTGTGTAACTTGGAGATCTGTGACAGTGTGATTTCTGATCATATGCCTGTGTTGTTTGAAGTTGCCTTTTCCAGTGCTGAGGTTAAAACTGGCGCTCCTGTTCAGAAACGTCGGATTGTTAACTCTTGTACGGTTGGTCAGTTCTCTGTTGCTTTTGATCAGCTCTGTGACCGTCCTGCCTCTGTTAACACAGAGGAGCTCAGCTCCTGGTTTCATTCCTCCTACCGTACCATACTGGACTCTGTGGCTCCAATAAAAACTGTGCAGTCCAAAACTAAATCTGAGCCGTGGTTCAATGAGGAAACTTGCCCGGCTAGGCGGGACTGCTGCAAAGCTGAGCGAAAGTGGAAGAAGGACAGGCTGGAGGTTTCCTTCTAAATCCTAAAAAGCTGCTGGCGATGCTACCAGAACACCGTTAAGGAGACCAAAAGACAATACCTGTCAAATATCATTGAGTCCAATCGTCAAAACCCACGAGTGCTATTTAAGACCATTGACACTGTTCTTAATGCCCCACAGCCTGTCAGCGTGGAGGCATCTCCTGAAATGTGCAATAGCTTCCACCACGTTTTTATTGAGAAGGTTGCTACTGCTAGGGCTCTCATCTCAGCTCCTGCATCGGACCCCTTGGACTCTGCTCCTTGTTCTGTAGTTCTTGATAAATTTGAGCCTGTGTCTCTGTCATTTTTAGAAGATCTGGTCAGCCATATTAAGACAAGGTTCTCCCTGTGACGCTGTCTCTCCTTGTCTCTTTAAAGTAGTTCTAGAATTTGAAAATCGCCTTTGCATGTAACGATGAATACTAATATTTGTAGTATATTACAAAAAAAATCACTAAAAAATGTTTATCCGTTATGATTTTATAGAGGATTTTCTGCGATAGCCCATGAGCAAAACATCGCGCCGCGATCACGTAGTAAATTGACAAGCTAGACAGCTCACTGCCTGTACATACTCTGACTGTGAGTGACAATTCGCGGATCTACGGATTATTTCCACTGTATACGATGGTAAAAATGTGTGTAATGAAAGTTCATTATGTCTACCTATTGAAACTATTCTTTAAATTTGTTTCTTAAGACAAGGATTTTTTTAAGATGTTACCTTGACAGTTTCGGTGATAAACTTCCGCCTTCTTCAAAACAGTCACCAGATGTCGAGTGGTGACGTGCCTTATCAGCTGATGTTACTCTAAGGAGGCGTGAACGTCCCGCCCAATTTGACAGGTAGTTCACGCCTCCTGCTGTACAGGAGGCGTGAACTACCTGTCAAATTGGGTGGGACGTTCACGCCTCCTTAGAGTAACATCAGCTGATAAGGCACTCACCACTCGACATCTGGTGACTGTTTTGAAGAAGGCGGAAGTTTATCGCCAAAACTGTCAAGGCACACACAGACTGGCCATCGGGAGTAGCGGGAGTTTTCCCGGTGGGCCGGCGGAGAAAAAAAAAAAAACAGTTGCACGCTGGCCTTTAATATGATAAGCAATGTTAACAGTTTCTTTAAGAAACTGTTAACATTGAGTTAACATTGCTTATTACAGTTGCGCGCTGGCCTTTAATATGATAAGCAATGTTAACAGTTTCTTTAAGAAACTGTTAACATTGCTTATCATATTAAAGGCCAGCGCGCAACTGCTTTTTTTTTTTTCTCCGCCGGCCCACACTGAACCACCGGCCCACCGGGAAAACTCCCGCTGGCCAGGTAACATCTTAAAAAATCCTTGTCTTAAGAAATGAATTTAAAGAATGGTAAAAAAGTGTGTCGCGTACAGCTGTTCTAAAACCAACAAAGACGGAGTATCTCTGCATCAGTTCCCTGATCCTGATAAGAATAATTGATACGATCTCGCTGAGTGGAACCGGCAAGTAAAGCGGACGAGGGCAGACTGGTGCTAGTTGAAGGCTAGTGCACATTTATGCTGGTGAGTGTAAAGGGAAAAGTGATTTTTATAGTCCATGGGAGAATCTTGAGGCGCACTTTGAACAAGCTTACCGAACCTTTAGGACAATTAAAGGGTTCTTTAATTAAACAAGAACTAGACGATCCCTGGACGAGTTCCTGCTTTGCACTTCTACGATACAGCCGTGACTGTCCCCATTCAGGCCCGCATTTTTCTTCTCCCCAAGCTCCAAACGCACACAAAGCAGACTTTGACAGCTGCAGTCATTTCCGTGTTGTTGGAAAGGCCACTTGAACGCCATCGGTTCACCCTAAATATACTGCCGATCACGACGCACATTTCGGCCCAGACCTCTGATTTAGTAGAAAAAATGTTGTGCATCGACTCACCTCGACTGGAACACGATTCACTTTCGTCTTCAGACGCAATTTCGTCTGAATAATCGCTGTCTGATTCATTCATTTCGCTTGTGTTTATACTGGATGCTGCCATCCTGGTCAATTTCCTACGTCATCGGTCACGTGACTCCCGACTGGGATTTCCAGGAAATGCTTCCCAGAAGCTTGGTTTTGTCGCTCAAATACACCCCTTTGATGGGGAAATTTTTTATTTTTAATTTGCATACATTGAATATATACCCTTATACTACATTTTCATCAATAGTGGGTTCTAAAATTTTAGAACTACTTTAAAGAGGTTTTTCCTAGTATAGGGCAGTCAGTCCTGGCTATCATAAACAGCAGTCTGTCTTCTGGTGTTGTCCCTCTGAGTTTTAAACATGCAGTGGTGCAACCACTACTTAAGAAACCTGGCCTTGATCGTAGTGTGCTGGTCAATTTCAGACCCATCTCTAAGCTGCCTTTTATTTCAAAAATTTTGGAGAAAGTTGTTCATGCTCAGTTGAAGTCATTTTTAGACGAGCATGGTGTCCTGGAGGTCTTTCAGTCCGGTTTTAAAACTCTGCATAGCACAGAGTCAGCTCTATTAAGGGTTTTTAATGACATCCTCAAGGCTAATGACTCTGGTGACCATGTAATTCTTGTTCTGTTGGACCTAACTGCGGCCTTTGACACCGTGGACCACAACATCTTAGTGGCTCAGTTACACCGCCTAGTGGGTATTCATGGTACTGCTCTGGAATTGTTAAAATCATATCTGGCTGACAGAAGCATGAGTGTAAGCCTTGGAAATTTGGAGTCCAGTTCTGCTCCACTGTTATATGGGGTTCCACAGGGGTCCATTTTAGGGCTGCTGCTTTTTTCTTTGTATTTATTGCCCCTGGGCTCCATCCTGAGAAAGCATGGCATCTCCTTTCATTGTTACGCAGACGATAGTCAGATATATGTGCTACTGAAGAAAAAAATGCTTTCTCCCTCGCACCACTTCTGTCATGTCTTGAAGACATCAAGGCCTGGATGGCCTTGAACTTTTTAAATTTTAATGAAAATAAAACAGAAGTGATGGTGTTTGGCCCCAGCGGCTCTTGTGAACCCTTGCCCATTGATTTGGGCCCTTTGGCAGACTATGTAAAGCCAACAGTCACAAACTTGGGTTTTAAAATGGACAGTGATTTTAAATTGGATCGGCAAATTAGTTCCGTAGTGAAGTCTAGCTTCTTTCAAATTAGGCAGCTGGCAAAGGTGAAGCCTTTCCTTGCACAAACACACTTTGAGACAGTAATCCACGCCTTCATAACATCTCGGCTGGATTACTGTAATGCACTTTATTTTAGAGTTAGCCAGTCCTCCCTCGCACGTCTCCAGCTGGTGCAAAATGCAGCCGCTCGCCTCCTAACTGGAGCACTTAAGAGGGAGCACATAACTCCCATCCTGGCCTCCCTCCACTGGCTGCCTGTGCACTTTAGAGTCCATTTTAAGATTCTTTTATTTGTTTTTAAGTCTTTAAATGGTCTCGCCCCCCCTTACCTCTCTGAGCTCCTTCAACCCTATGCTCCTGCTCGGTGCCTCAGGTCAGCTGACTTGCTGCTCCTGGAGGTACCGAGGTCCAAACGGAAGCTCAGAGGGGACAGAGCTTTCTCCACTGCTGCTCCAAAATTATGGAACAAGCTACCATTGCACATTAGGCAAGCTTCCTCACTGTCCATTTTTAAAACTAGTCTTAAAACCCATTTTTACTCCTTGGCTTTTAACTCCGCATGAGACTCTGCTCTTGTTTTAGTGTTTTATGGTTTGCTTTTATTTATTGTTTTATTGTTTCTAATTGCTTTTAAAAACAATGAAACAACTGTTCGACTGTCTTTTATTTATTTCATTGCTTTTAATTGTTTTATGTCTTTTATGTACAGCACCTTGTTTTCAATTATGGTTGTTTTAAAGTGCTATATAAATAAAGTTCAGTTGAGTTGAGTTGAGAAAATCTCTCTGGCTTTACTGATTTTGCTCTGTTCAACCAAGGCTATAATTAAATTGTCTTTGTATGTGAGAAAAATTCCATAGGAGGCGAAGTGGCCAAGTGGTTAGAGTGTTTGACCACTAAGCGAACGGTCCCTGGTTCGAGCCTCAGCTCGACGGGGATCTGGGGCTTGCTCCCTCTCCACCCAGCAGTGAATGGGGACCTGGTGGAAACACTGGGGGAAGTAAGGCGGTGAGGAAAGGAACTGGCCACCCTACCTCACTATGCCAATGGCCCAGGACAAGTGTGCTCTCTAACAGGCACTCCCCCAATGTACGAATTGTATATGGGACCCTCTCTTCTTCTTCAAATTCCATAGCAAGGTCTTTTTTGTTGTTGACGTATCAACTTTATAGTCAGGGAGCATATGTAACCTACTTTGCAAAATTTGCCAAGTCTGGTTTCTCAATATTAATCCTTTATTTACATCCCAAACAAATTATTTTACTTGTTGTAATGTTAGCAATCACCATTTTCACCAAAAAAGGAAATGCTAAATATCGCATGGAAAAACGTAAAAAAAAAACCCCACCATATATCCGTATCACTGAAGTCCATTATACAATCTGTATTTTGTTTTAAAAATTACCCATTTAGGGCGGCACGGTGGTGTAGTGGTTAGCGCTGTCGCCTCACAGCAAGAAGGTCCTGGGTTCGAACCCCGGGTCCGGCGAGGGCCTTTCTGTGTGGAGTTTGCATGTTCTCCCCGTGTCCGCGTGGGTTTCCTCCGGGTGCTCCGGTTTCCCCCACAGTCCAAAGACATGCAGGTTAGGTTAACTGGTGACTCTAAATTGACCGTAGGTGTGAATGTGAGTGTGAATGGTTGTCTGTGTCTATGTGTCAGCCCTGTGATGACCTGGCGACTTGTCCAGGGTGTACCCCGCCTTTCGCCCGTAGTCAGCTGGGATAGGCTCCAGCTTGCCTGCGACCCTGTAGAAGGATAAAGCGGCTAGAGATAATGAGATGAGATGAAATTACCCATTTACTAACTTTATGTGAATTGAAATCATATATTTACATGATATTATCAAGTTAAGTTTAAAATGAGACATTTAAGTACAGAGAACATAAAAAAGCCAGTAATATTTTACACTATTGCTACAGAACTTGAGAATATTTATAGCTTATCTACATTCCAGAACTCAGCTCACAATCTCTCATTTTAGAAATTTCTGTGATACATTTATTACAAAGCTGCTCACAGTTTTTTTTTTTTAAATGTCCAAACTACACCAAGAAGTAATACTTTGCCTAAGGATTCAAACACAAAACGCGAAGAAAAAAGCAGTTATTGGTAACACATATTATGACCAGAACAGCCACTGGACTATTTTCAAAAGTAAACAATGTCACTGGCGGCACGGTGGTGTAGTGGTTAGCGCTGTCGCCTCACAGCAAGAAGGTCCTGGGTTCGAGCCCCGGGGCCGGCGAGGGCCTTTCTGTGTGGAGTTTGCATGTTCTCCCCGTGTCTGTGTGGGTTTCCTCCGGGTGCTCCGGTTTCCCCCACAGTCCAAAGACATGCAGGTTAGGTTAACTGGTGACTCTAAATTGACCGTAGGTGTGAATGGTTGTCTGTGTCTATGTGTCAGCCCTGTGATGACCTGGCGACTTGTCCAGGGTGTACCCCGCCTTTCGCCCGTAGTCAGCTGGGATAGGCTCCAGCTTGCCTGCGACCCTGTAGAAGGATAAAGCGGCTACAGATAATGAGATGAGATGAGATGAGATCTCACAGAGTTATGGGACCCCAACAGAAAATCAGTCACCTTGTTAAACACTTTTTTTCATTAATCTTGAAACAAACATACTTTTAGATAAAGAATCTATAGAGTAGCAAACTCCTAAAAGCAAAAAGTTATGTCAGTTGAATAGACTGAGCAGCACACCACCTCTGAGGTTCTAACTGATCCCACTCAGTAGTTTAGGCCCTTTTAGGGTTAAATGGGTATCTAATGTATGAACCCTGCTTTTGACGTGAATAAAAAGGTTGTGTGCCACAAATAACACCTAATATATAGATTGAGGCACTGCCTAAAAGCGGAGCTCCCATCTGTTTCTGGGTTGTAGAATTTTCTTATATCATAGCCAGTCTCCTTTGTTTTATTTCTTTACTGACTAGCACTGGCCACGAGGCAGTGTGTATGACTGGTAATTACTAACACTGGCCACTAGGCGGTGTGTATGACTGGTAATTACTAACACTGACCACTAGGCGGTGTGTCTCATCTCATCTCATCTCATTATCTCTAGCCGCTTTATCCTTCTACAGGGTCGCAGGCAAGCTGGAGCCTATCCCAGCTGACTACGGGCGAAAGGCGGGGTACACCCTGGACAAGTCGCCAGGTCATCACAGGGCTGACACATAGACACAGACAACCATTCACACCTACGGTCAATTTAGAGTCACCAGTTAACCTAACCTGCATGTCTTTGGACTGTGGGGGAAACTGGAGCACACCCACACGGACAACATGCAAACTCCGAACAGAAAGGCCCTCGCCAGCCACGGGGCTTGAACCCGGACCTTCTTGCTGTGAGGCGACAGTGCTAACCACTACACCACCGTGAGGCGGTGTGTATGACTGGTAATTACTTGCACTGACCACTAGGCATTGTGTATGACTGGTACTTACTAACACTGACCACTAGGCAGTGTGTATGACTGGTAATTACTAACACTGACCACTAGGCGGTGTGTATGACTGGTAATTACTAACACTGGCCACTAGGCGGTGTGCATGACTGGTAATTACTAACACTGACCACTAGGCGGTGTGCATGACTGGTAATTACTAACACTGACCACTAGGCGGTGTGTATGACTGGTAATTACTAACACTGGCCACTAGGCGGTGTGTATGACTGGTAATTACTAACACTGACCACTAGGCGGTGTGCATGACTGGTGTTACACGTACACGGACAAACCACAAAAAAATCGACTCGATGGGTTTACCATTTTTTCTTAGGTATGGCGCGTCACTGGGAGCTCCGCTATTATGCATATAATAATTGCATATTAATGATGTAATACTTTTATACCAATTTCCTACATGTGGTTTCAGGGATCTTTTTATGTGCAAAGTTCCGCTGCATAATTAACTATGAAACAGCAGCCTACAAACATTACAAGAAGTCCAGATTTATGAATTTATATCTGAACTTGTATATTATTACCAAAAACAAGACTTGGTAAATTTTGCAAAATAGCCTCCAAATATAAACAAGTACCACCTGACTATGTGCATTGATGGAGACTTGAGGGCAAAGTGCTTTGCAGAAATTGCACACCAAAGACACCTTCAGGTCCTCAGTCTCATCCACAGTGATCTCACTGATCTTCAAACTGTCCATATGAGGCCATTCTCACCAGCAGAAAGTGGTCTTCAGGTGATGAGAAATCATGAGCAGCACTTGCTCACCTTCTGGTGTCAGTGTTCTCAATATCCCCTCTTTTATCTGGATCATCTTTCCACCTTCAAAATATCCCTGACAGGCCCCAGTGAGGATTGAACTCATAACCCCTGGTTTACTAGACCAGCGTTTCTCAACCTTTTTTCAGTCACGGCACCCTTCAGGAGTATGCAAATTCTCAAGGCACCCCCATATAAAATATACGCAGCCACGCTGACCCCGGCAGTGACGTTGTGACATGGGAAAGGGGGCATTGATGTGTTATGATTCTGTTCACAAACCGCTGAATTCAACCCAATTTTCATGATCTTTCAGGAAAACTATGATGTGATGTACTGGCCTTTACACATGAGGTACAAATATAAAATGGGTTTTTCATTAAATACGAATATTATCCTCTGAAATAAATCACAATACTTGGTTTGAAGGGGACAAAAAAAGTTGATTTGTGACAGAGACATCTAGATGAGGACTTAATAGATGCATAGACACGGCTGATAAATATATAATAAGAACTGAATCATTCAATACTTAATTTTAAATTCTGATGTAATTATTAAATAATAATTAATGTTAAAATGAAATTATTTGCACTGCATTACGGTGAGTATTAGCTGTTCCTGCTTCCAGTTTGCATTTGCTTACAATGTGCTAAAATCAGGTTCCATATCTGAGGCTGAATGTAAAGCCAGGATTATTCAGTAAGAATCATCAATCAGTCAATAACATTGGCGACACTGTCATGTGATGCTGTGGGGCGGAGCTTCAGGAACCTTTATGATCTTAATATATCAGAGCACAGAAAGAATATTCTCATTCAGCTGAGACCATTCGTCATGTTCACTGTTATATTCATGTGTCTGTGGCTCTCACTCGGTGAGTTAACGTTTTTCTGTGACTTCAGAAATATTAAGTGTTGAATTAGTGATTAATTAATCTGTGTGGTGTTAAAAACAGCAGAATGTGGGTCTGACTTATGTAGTTCTGGCTTGATTATGTAAAGGTTAAAAACATTATATTCTCCTTTCTATGACAGGTGACTCCATGGCAGATTCAATAGAATCACTTTTGACCCATGAAGTGGTTCATGAAGGTGGTGATGTTACTCTGTCCTGCAAATATGAAACAAGCTATCCATCACCCACCCTGCACTGGTACAGACAATATCCAAAATCTAAACCTGAGTTCCTTCTTTATGTTCTTCAAAGTGGAGGTCTAAGTCCCAACCGTCCCCCAAGAATGTCTGCTAAAGTTGAAGGAAATAACCGAGTGGATCTGCTCATCTCCTCTGCTGCTGTATCAGACTCTGCACTATACTACTGTGCTCTGCAGCCCACAGTGACAGGAAATCCAACTGCACTGTACAAAAACTTTCACACAGTTTTGTTTATATTGTAGGCAGTTCTGCTGATGATTTTGAGAAATGTTTAGCAGGAATCTCTCTTTCTCTCTGAAGATTTATAAAGGGATTATATTGTTGCCACATGTTACATTATTAGGAGGCAGAATTCATTCTTTGGTAACCATTATACACTGGTCAGGGTCGGGGTGATTATGGAGCCTGTACTGGTATAATGTGGGAATGAACCCTGAATGGGATGTCAGTCCTTCGCAGAGCACCATGTACAGACCATTTCACACACTCATTCACACCTAGGGGCATTTTATCCCAGCAAATTTCCTACAGTCTTGTTTTTTTGGAGGTGGAAAGAAACTGAAGAACCCATGTGGGATGAACATGTAAAACTGCACATGCGTCACAGTGCTGCAAGTAAATCAAATAATCATCAAATTATCACATTTTTACAATTCCTCTGCTGAAAGTGTTTCCCTGTGGTGTGACGTTATGTCATTTTTATTAAAAATAAATCTTTGTACTCTCATGGTACAATTCCATATTCCTCAATAGCCAGTGCACTAAAGACAAGGCTTGGCTCAATCCTCATACCAGAATTCCACAATGACTGTGGACCCATGAGCCTCTCTGTTCTGACTGGAGTAATTACACTGTTGGATTGTCCTGAGGAAGGGCATGTCATTATCTGAGTGTATTAAACCCACATATATAATACTGAAACTGTATATTGTGGGAATCAGAATATTTTGACTCTTTTCTACATTGTAGAACAATACTGAAGACATCAGAACTATGAAATAACACATGGCACATGATGATGCTTTGCACACTATTGGTATTATCTTAACCAGCTTCATGAGGGAGTCAGTTAACAGGTGTTGCCTCGTCAAAAGTAAATTCGTGGAATTCCTTGCCTTCTTAATGCGTTTGATATCAAACAGTAAATAGTAAATAATAAAAATACAGTAAGTAGCTCTATTCAACACTGGTAGTAATCCATATTATATCAGGAACCGCTCACCTAAGTAAAGAGAAACGACAGTCCATCATTACTTTATGACATGAAGTGTCTTTTAATGAATTAAAAAAAACCCTTTGAATTAGGTGTGTCCAAAATTTTGACTTGTACTGTATTTTTGCACAAATACATTAATTTACAAAATTAAAATAATCTTTTCGAAAGCTCATAACTCTTTTGTCTTTCTGTAATGTATACACTGTATATGTAGTAAACATCTATGACTGTATAAAGGTTTTTCTCCTTGGTGAACACTAGATGGAGCAGTCAGTTATCTTATTGTGGGCAAAGTACTGAGAACCACACAACCCTGCTCACATCCTCCAGAGATGTTCAGTTCTTTGATGAAGAACACGACTTTTCACAATAAAACCTCTGTGACAGAGTATACCTGGTCTTCTATCATACACACTGCATATATATTATCTGAACCCCTGCTCCGGTTACTCTTAGTAGCTCAGTTAAGTTCAGAGACACCATTCTGATAAAACAACATAACTGTCCACGGATGACTAAACTGTGAAATAAACCTTAACTATTCTCTTCCACTTAGCAGCTCTAACATTAAGCTGCCTGCTGCTGCACAAATGACACATGGAGAAAGTAAGACAGAAAACAAATTAGCATTCAAAGTGAATATCAGTTCATTTCATACAAAAATATCACACACACACACACACACACACACACAGTATGTAACACTCCCTTCCAAAGCCTAATGGCTTGTTGACATCTTTGAAAGACCAGCAACACCTCAGAAAATGTTTGCTATGCAAAACCAAATAAAAACTAAGCTTTATGTTTCTTTTCTCTCTGATATATTCTCTGCTGGGGCTGAGGCCCCTAATGTTGAGGCACCACTAAAACACATCATTAAAATATTTAATTCTGTACTTATTAGAGTATATTTTTCTCTCCCTTCATCCATTTTCTATTCTGCATTTCCATTGTGGGTCGTCGGTGAGCTGGAGCCAATCCTAGCTGACTATGATGGAGAAGCCGGGTACACCCTGGACAAATCACCAGTCTATCGCAGGCTTAACACAGAGAGACAGACAGCCATTCACACTCACATTCACACACACATACAAGCAATATAGAGAAGCCAGTTGACCTCATCCTTTGGACTGTGGGAGGAAACTGGAACATGCAGAGGAAACCCACACAGGCACAAGGAGAACATGCAAACTCCACACAGAAAGACCCCTGATTGACTGGTATGTTCAAACCAGGAACCTGCTTGCTGTGAGGCGACAGTGACACTGCACCTCTGTGCCACCCGAGTGTAGTTTATACATTAAAATGACTGCAATTATGTAAAAACATTAATTCCCTGCTTTCAGTATATGTTTGCTTAAATGTGCTCAGGACAGGTTCCCCATGTGAGGCTGGATGTAGATAATATCACTATAGCCTTCTTTCATCTCAGAAATATTGCTCAGGTAAGAAATATAATGCCACTTCATGATGCATTAAACCTAGTTCATGCTTTTGTTACCTCCAGGTTGGATTATTGTGATGCCTTACTGTCTGAATGATCTAACAGATGCATAAACAAGCTCCAGCAAGAGTCCTTACTAGAACTAGAAGATATGACCACATCACCCCTATCTTATTCACACCTGCATTGCTTCCCAATCAAATTTCGCACTGATTATATACTACTACTATTTAACAATAAAGCACCAAATGTGCTTTATCTCACGCCACAGTACCTGAGTGAACTTCTGGTCCTTTATGACTCGCCACAACGACTTTGATCAAAAGGTGCAGGCTATCTGTTGGTACCTCAAATAGTGAAGGCTACAGCAGAGGGACAGCCTTCTCTCACAAATCCCCACAGTTATGGAACAGCCGTACAAGTAGTGTTCGGGTCTCAGACACAGTCTCATTGTTCATGTCTTGGCTGAAAATATATTTGTTTAGTGAAGCCTTTTGTTAACAGCTTTTTATTACATAAAGTAGCAGATCTGGAGGGTTCTTGGGCAGAGAGTGTTTTGATAAGTGTTTTGAATAGTGTATTGAAGTGCCCTTGAGCAAGGCACCTAACCCCCAACTGCTCCACAGGCTGCCCTGGGCAGGGCCGCGTTAACCCTTGCCGAGGCCCTGGGCAGACACACCCCTGAGGCCCTGGGCAGACACCCCCCCAAGGCCCCACCCCTGCCTGTTGTCAACTGCGCTCAGCAAATTCACCCCCTCAGATGTGCCTGTCTAACTAGACACAGAAACTTAAATAATGACAGTGGCACAATTAGAAATACTATTGAATGATAAAACTTTATATCCATCAACACCTATTTAATCGAGAAAAAGCAATGGTGAAATAGGCAATTGCATGGTGAAAAAATCCATCAGACATCACGGTTAACAAGTCTGGTTAACTAAAGTTTAGCCTCAAGAAGCCTTTGAATGAGTGAGTCAATGAACAACATGTCAAGAACATAACCTAGGCCTACAACAGTTTCTTTAGTATTCAGAACAAGAACATTCATTTGGTACACTACGGTTCAAAAGTTTGGGGTCACCCAGACAATTTTGTGTTTTCCATGAAAAGTCACACTTTTATTTACCCCCATAAGTTGTAAAATGAATAGAAAATATAGTCAAGACATTTTTCTGGCCATTTTGAGCATTTAATCGACCCCACAAATGTGATGCTCCAGAAACTCAATCTGCTCAAAGGAAAGTCAGTTTATAGCTTCTCTAAAGAGCTAAACTGTTTTCAGCTGTGCTAGCATGATTGTACAAGGGTTTTCTAATCATCCATTAGCCTTCTGAGGCAATGAGCAAACACATTGTACCATTAGAACACTGGAGTGAGAGTTGCTGGAAATGGGCCTCTATATGCCTATGGAGATATTGCACCAAAAACCAGACATTTGCAGCTAGAATAGTCATTTACCACATTAGCAATGTATAGAGTGTATTTCTGATTAGTTTAAAGTGATCTTCATTGAAAAGAACAGTGCTTTTCTTTCAAAAATAAGGACATTTCAAAGTGACCCCAAACTTTTGAACGGTAGTGTATATAACCGTTCGTTTTCATTTTGGAATCCAGGCGACTTTTAACTTGTGAAAACAAAGAGCGATAACAAAGAAAGAAAAATATCTTGCTTCTCAGAAATAAATCTCAAAATGTTAGGCTATGTGAAACATTTCATCCTTTCACACACGTAATGTCCCAAACAGCAGTGGAACACAGCTTTGCGCATTCAGTTTGACAGCCATGGGTCAACTTACAAGGGCACTTTCCTACTTTTCTGGAAAGCGAAGTCATTAATTAAATCTTTGAACTCAAGCTGGCGTCGCGTGTGAAGACATGGTGGACAGTGATCATATTGACAATGACGGGTGATTTATGCGACAGGACAAGGTGGGCTTCCTTACGGGTGGCGAAATGCATAAAAAATGTTATCAATATGATCAAAACTTCTGAAAATATCATTTCATATTTTCCGATCTCGCTACCTCCGAGGCCCCCTAGTGGCCAAGGCCCTGGGCAGCTGCCCATGAAGCCCATTAGGATAACGCGTCCTTGGCTCTGGGTATGTTGTATGTCGATCTGCAAAATGTCTGTAATGTAATGTAAGGTAATGGTAAAATGGGATGTTTGGATGCTGCCCCCCCTTTACACATTCACTCAGGTTTGTTGACGGTAGTGGCCTTATGTACACTTTATGTACCATGGTGCCCTCAAGTCTCTGTTACGTTCTGACTCTCCCTTTTAGTTATGCTGTCATATTCAGTCTTGCCAGAGTCCCCACTTGCACTCAGCACACAATGTACAGTGTTCGTAACGATGACATGACAATGAGCAAACCAACTCTCTCTCTCTCTCTCATGCTACACATGCCACTCCTGAGATACCAGTGATGCTGACCTGATGCATTACTTCTGGCTGGAGTTCTCATCACTTCACTCCTGTGGAGGATGACCCCTTATGGACAGCCTAAAGATTCACTTAGAAGATAGCTTTGGAGAATTAATCCAAACAGTTTTGCCACGATGGCTCAGGACTGCAGTTGCCATGAACAGTTTTGCACTCAAGTCTCAATCAGTAAGCAGTTGATAACTTCAGCAAAATAGGCTTCATGCTAAACCTAGAATGAATTTCCTGGTTAACACAGTTGCCCCTTTTCACGATATAGAACACAGTTATAGAAGTGGGGTATTTATACACTGTCTGTTATCACCCAAATGAGGATGGGGTCCCTCAAGGTTTCTTCCTTTTGTTGTCTCAGGGAGTTTTTCTTTGTCACTGTCACCTCAGGTTTGCTCAGTTGGCATAAATTTATATCTGGCTTTTATATAGTTCTGTAAAGTTGATTCACGACAATTTCTATTGTTAAAAGTGCTATACAAATAAAATTGAATTGAACTGAATATAAAGCCAGGATGCTGCAGCAACTCGACAATCTGTCAACACTGTAAGTGACACTGTCATGTGATGTTGTGGGGGCGGAGCTTCATGATGTTTCTTGAACCTTTATGATGTTTCCATATTAGCTTACAGAAAGTCCTCAGAATATTTTAATTCAGCTAAGACCATTCATCATGTTCACTGTTATATTAATGTGTCTGTGGCTTTCACTTGGTGAGTTTTGATTTTTTTTTTTTTTTTAATTTCAAAAGTAATGTGTTGAATTAATGATTAATTAGTCTGTGTGATGTTAAGAAACAGCAGAATGTGGGTCTGACTTGTGTAGTTCTAGCTTGATTATGTAAAGGTTAAAAACATTATGTTCTCTATGACAGGTGACTCCATGGCAGATTCAATAGAGCCACTTTTCACTCGTGAAGTTGTTCATGAAGGTGATGATGTCACTCTGTCCTGCAGCTACAGAAAATTCACTGGTACAGTCAACTACCTGCAATGGTACATACAGCATCCAAAATCTACACCTGAGTTCCTTCTTTATATTTTTCCAAGTGGAGCTCTAAGTCCCAACCTTCCTCCAAGAACGTCTGCTAAAGTTGATGAAAAGAAGAAACAAGTGGATCTGCTCATCTCCTCTGCTGCTGTATCAGACTCTGCACTATACTACTGTGCTCTGCGGCCCACAGTGACAGGAAATCCAACTGCACTGTACAAAAACTTTCACACAGTTTTGTTTATACTGTAGACAGTTCTGCTGATGATTTTGAGAAGTTTTTGATGAGAATCTCACTTTCTCTCTGAATATTTATAAAGGGATTAGATTGATGCCACATGTTGTAGAATAGCATCATAAAACAGGAAAACATTTTTATTATACTGAAGACAAATGAACTAATAAGTTCCATAATCTGCATGCTCTCTGAACCTAATTTTACTGAATTCTCTTTTTTTTTACTTTTTATTTATAAATCTTTTTCACATGTTCAGAACAACTAGTAAGATGCGATTAAGAAACAAAGCATGAGATCATGTGATGATCAGTAAATAAACACAGATTTGCCTAATTCAAAACAAAATATCCATACAGAGAATAATTATGGAAAAACACACCAGTTTCCCCACAGTTTTTCTCCCAGCTCTTTTTGGAGCTGTAAGTCATCTGTTGGAGAAGGTGTACAGTAGTTGTTTAACAATATTGACAAAGAAGCCAACAGTTGGGTCCTTTTTCTCAAGCCAGTATTAATGATTTTTTTTCTTTTTTTTTTAACTTGTGGCCAACACTATGTTTCAGAGGAAAGTATTGTCTTTACTTCATCCATCCGCAATATGTCCAAGACAGAGGGATGTGAAAGTTGTACTGATATTAAAACTCTAATATTTTTTAAAATGGTTGCTGCCATTTCTTTCCATAAAGTCTGGATATCAGGACAAGACCAGAAAACATGAGCATTCAACCTTTTTCCTGACTCAGTTTTTACTTTTCACAACAGTTCTACAATGTACATTTTTTGTCAAGAATAATATACCATAAATAATAGTGAAGGGAAAAAATGCAGCTTACACAGAAACACAGTGATTAGAAAAATATATGAAACCTGTAGAATTCCACTAATTGGTCACTAGTATTACCAAAAATAATGGCCCTCATTTACCAGTCTAGCATAGAAACCAGGTCCGAGTGTAGAAATCAGAATATGACAGTGTTCAGGTGTGATTCATGAAACATTCCTATCTTGCCAATCACAGTATAAGAATGATTGGCCATTGATAAATGCGGCATCTGAAAACCATCATCATTTAAATATCACACCCTTAAATAGTCTCAATTTAGAAGAATAAGAAGCTTTTATTTGTCACATGCACACTCAAGCACAGTGAAATTCATCCTCTGCATTTAACCCATGTGAAGCAGTGAACACACACATGCACACAAGTGAGCAATGAGCACACACACATATCCAGAGCAGTGGGCAAGTATGCTACAGAACCCAGGGAGCCGTTGGGGGTTAGGTGCCTTGCTCAAGGGCATTTCAGCCCAAGGCCACCCCATGTTAACCTAACTGCATGTCTTTGAACTGCGGGGGAAACCAGAACACCCGGAGGAAACCCACACAGACGCGGGGAGAACATTCAAACTCCACACAGAAAAGCCCCCACTAGCTGCTGGACTTGAACCCAGAACCTTCTTGCTGTAAGGTGACAGTGCTAACCACTCCAGTTTAATACACCACTGTGCCACCCACCATTCCTGGAGATACTGCAATACCAGGTTGATGTGTGGAGCAGAAGGAACAAGCCCCTATTCCAGCTCCCTGCTCTAAAAATCTGTTTAATATAACGTCCTCATTTAGAGAACATATCAAATATTAAACTGATAGGAACAGATACTACACTTGATCTTAGCCATGAGGCCAAGAGGCTGTGCCCATGACTTTCCAATATGGAGAATCATTATATGTTCAAGAAGAAACATTTCTCCAAATAGAAGCTCAAATAGAAGCTTTCTGACTTGGGGCTATACTGGACACTGAACTATTTTCAGGAGTAAAAAAAAAACCTAATAATAATTTACTACAATTGGCACTTAAACAGTACAATAATTATAATTCTTTGTTTGTGGACCAAAAAAGTAAAACAAAACTGGAAAGAGGGATATAATTTTGTGCAAATGTTAAATCTTGAGACACAGCCCAGGCCTCTAACTCCAAAAGATCTATTTAAGAGGTGAAGTTGGATGCAGTGAGTTGATCAGCAACAGTGGGATTGTTCTGTGTTGTATTGGTGATTTAGTTCACTGTGACTGATACTGTGAAGTGATGATCTGTACAAAGTTATGCTCCAACAGCAGAACTTCCTGGGTGTGGCCTTCTAGAAATGTGTTCCCTCATGTGTAAAGTTCAGCACATACAGCAAGCACTATTATACAGGATCCTCACAGAGCTGTGTTCAGAAATGGCTCAACTATACAACTTCCTGTACATAGTGAGATACATCCCACTGATTCTCACTGTCACAACAGGTAATTAACGGTCATCAGATAATTAATTGTATTCCTTAATACCCATGTTTTAAGTACAAATTCTTTCAATGATTGTTTTGGGTTTGTTCACAAAAATATTCACAGATTTATTTCTTTATGTTCTTCTTTACAACAGGCAGTTTCGCTGGTAAAATTTGGCCGACAGATGAAGATGCCATTGTCAGGAAAGAAACGGACACTGTTACTCTGAAATGTTCATATGAGTCAAGCAGTGGTGGCATTTGGCTTTACTGGTACAAACAATATCCGAACAGCGCACCACAGTTTTTACTGTATAAAAGTGCAACGTCAAGTTCTAAGAGCACTCCTGATGATCGTCGATTAGAGTCAAAAACAACCAGAGACTCCACTGAACTTACTATCAGAGGTCTAAAGCTCTCAGATTCTGCGCTCTATCACTGTGCTCTTAGAGAGGGAGCACAGTAATACAGAGTCAATGAAAGGCTGTACAAAAACATACAAAAGTTAAACAGGAAGTTTCTAAAACCTCATCAAAGATACTCTCTTTACCAAATTGTTATCAGTTAACCACACACACACAAAGGTTGTGGTAACATCTGCAGCTAAAAGTCAAAGCAAATTAAAATAAAGAGGGTTTAAATGTGGTACAACTTTAAACAAGGACACATTTATCACAGTAAATTCACAAATCAACATTTTTAAAAAAAAAAAATATTTTACTGACATTACCAGAGCCGTTGTGTCAGGTGTTGTTGATGTGAACTACTCTGAATTAAAGGTCCTGACCTTTTCTGGCCTGTTTTCCCCACAATACATAGTGCTCAATTTTAATTATTTTAATTAATTATGCATGTACTAAAAATGCATGTTATTGTGCTGGATGGGAGCTCAGGCAGTGGCCTTTTACAAAGATGAAGTGGATGAATAATAAAATGGCAGCAGTGCATGCATACAATCATTCAGATAGAAAAGAACCTGAAAAAGAAATCTCTCAGCCAACTCGTGTTCTTAACTTTCCCCACTATATAATTATCACACCTCCTGTAGATTTGTTCACATCATGCATGTTTTTTTGTTTTTCAGTCTGTCTGTGAATTGTATATAAGTTGTAATTGCAGTTGTGTGTGTGCTTTACACACTTCCACCTTCCCTGAGTCAGTTAATCCTTTCCTTTACAAACCCGAGTCCCTCCGTCTCTCATCCTGATGCCTGTGCTACTAGTAAAATGATGTGCAGACAATAATTTGTGAACTAATTTAATATATTTCTGCCCACCAAGATTTGTTTTGCTCGTTGACAAAAATTATAGTGTATTTTAGCAATATAAGGGCCATAGCAGTTCAATATATACTCTCAAAATAAATATTCAGTTGGATGCTTTTGAACATTGCTGATCCTCTCTAAGTTGCTCTGGACATACAAGCATATTATAAACCACACAGAATTACAATTATTAGCTATTATTGCTGAAGCTATTTGCTGTCTGAATGACTCCGTATGCTTCTCAAAAACAAACTGTAGGCAGGTATTAAATGGGGGGCAGAGTTCCCTTACCTTTGTTATTTGGAAATGGAACGAGAAATGAGATGTGTTTAATGTGTTTAACCCCTGTTACAATGTTAGTTTTTTTAAGTAAAAAATAAATAAATCCAAATTAAAAGTCAGATCAATCATACCAGATCTTATTCCACCTATTAATGTGATATAGAAACCATCAAAATCAATGTGAAAAACAAATAAATACATTTTAGGGGGAAAAAACTTACAATAACCTGGTTGCTATGTGTTTTTTTTTCTTAAATTTGAGAGATAAAATTATGTACTTTATACTGAAGTGAGTAATAAGTGCATACACTCTAAGAAAGGATGTGTTAAAACTGACACAAACTGTTAACTTCTTACACATCAGTGGGTGAGTTCTGGGACAACGCTTGTTGTGTTAATTTTGACAGTGAATGTGTCAGGAAGGTTAATATGAAGACATGTAAACTTTGTAATATTAATACATTATGTGCTGTATAAAACAAATAATTGGCCCTCATTTATGAATTGAACACACTGGGCGAAGAAATCTGAGCATACGGTCATTTCCACGCAAAGCTCGGCATTTATCAATGTGAACGTGAGCGGAGTCTTTGATCAAATCTCATGTCAAGTCTTACCTCATGTATGCAAGTATTGAAACAGTGCAGATGTGCCATGCAGCACAGTAAATCTGGCTGAGTGGAGAAGTGTTACTAGACCATATATACTGACTGGCATCTAAACATACAGCCACATATTCATCACTTAAAATATGGCAAAATATCACATTTTGCAAATGCTTACACTGATAATGAGTCATATATCTGCAACATAGGCCAAATAGGTATTTTCAAATTGTTTGTAATTAACAGGGTTGACAGTTTTTTGGTGTAAAATTAATTTCTCTTTCATTTTGAGCCTACTTTTTAGGTTCAGCTACTGGTGACTGGTAAACAAGAGCCATCCATCAAATCTCAGCAATGACACATCTGGCTCTGTTAGAAGATTTTTTATGGATTTTTTATGGGGAGCGATGAGTGACTATTTAGTTGCTTTCGTCTCCTGAGGCATCCAGAGTGGTGGTGTGCCAGCACGGTGGGCAAAAGACAACTTTAAACAAGTACACATTTATCACAGTAAATTAACAAACCTGCATTTTTCAAAATGTTTTCATTGTGTCAGGTGTTGGTGTGTATTACTTTGAATTAAAGATACTGAACTTTTCTGGCCAGTGTTCCCCATGATACAGAGTGCTCAATTTTCATTCATTCATTCATTCATTCATTCATTCATGATGCATGTACATAAAATGCATGTTATTTTGCTGAATGTGAGCTAAGACAGTGACCTTTTGTGGCACTTGGACCAGATGTACATTGTCTTGCAAAAGTATTCATCTCCTGGTGTTACTAGACCATATATACTGATATAGATTCTTGGTGTTTGTCCTGTTTTGACATGTTACAAACTGGAATTAAAATGGATTTTGTGGGGGTTAGCACCATTTGATTTACACAGCATGCCTACCACTTTAAAGGTGAAAATTGTTGTTTTATTGTGACACAATCAATAATTAAGATAAAAAAAAACAGAAATCTGGAGCGTGCAGAGGTATTCACTCCCCCATGTCAATACTTTGTAGAGCCACCTTTTGCTGCAATTACAGCTGCAAGTCTCTTGGGGTATGTCTCTATTAGCTTCGCAAATCTAGCCTCTGGGATTTTTGCCCATTCCTCAAGGCAAAACTGCTCCAACTCCTTCAAGGTAGATGGGTTGTGTTGGTGTACAGTAATCTTCAAATTATGCCACAGATTCTCAACTGGATTGAGATCTGGACTTTGCTTAGGCCATTCCAAGACATTTAAATGTTTCCCTTTAAACCACTCCAGTGTAGCTTTAGCAGTATGTTTAAGGTCATTGTCCTGCTGGAATGTAAACCTTCATCCAAGTCTCAAACCTCTGGCTGACTGAAACAGGTTTTCCTCCAGAACTGTCCTGTATTTAGTGCCATCCATCTTTCCTTCAGTCCTGACCAGGTTTCCTGCAGATGAAAAATACCCCCACAGCATGATGCTGCACCACCATGCTTCACTGTAGGAATGGTGTTCTCAGGGTGTTGGGTTTGTGCCACACATGGCATTTCCCATGATGGCCAAGAAGATCAATTTTAGTCTCATTTGACCAGAGAATCTTCTTCCATGTGTTTGGGGAGTCTGCCACATGCTGTTGGGCAAACTCCAAATGTGCTTTCTTAAGTAATGGCTTTTTTCTGGCCAATCTTCCATAAAGCGCCACTCTGTGGAGTGTACGGCTTAAAGTGGTCCAATAGACAGATACTCCCATCTCCACCATGGATCTTCGCAGCTCCTTCAGTGCTATCTTTGGTGTCTTTGTTGTATCTCTGATTAATGCCCTCCTTGCCTGGTCTGTGAGTTTTGGTGGGCCGCATACTCTTGTCAGGTTTGTACTGGTGCCATATTTTTTCCATTTTGCTATAATGGATTTAATGGTGCTCCCTGGGATATTCAAAGTTTGGGGTATTTTTTTTTATCACCCAGCCCTGATCTATACTTCATCACAATTTTGTCTCTGACATGTTTGGAGTAATCCTTGGTTCTCATGTTGCTTTCTTCGTAGTGTTGCAGAGTCAGGGTCCTTCCAGAACAGGTTGATTTATACAGACATCATGTGACAGATCATGGGACACTTTGATTGCACACAGGTGGATCTTAATCAACTAATTATGTGACTTATGAAGCGAATTGGTTGGACCAGCTGTTATGATATCGAACCTTTTGCCATGGAGAAAGAAGCGAACAATTTTTTTAAATTTTTTTATTTTTATTTATTTATTTTTTTGGGGGGTGAATAGTTTGGCTTGTTGGTCTAGGGATATGATTCTTGCTTAGGGTGTGAGAAGTCCTGGGTTCAACTCCTGAATGAGCCCAGGTTTTACCTTAAATGGTTGATCTGGACTGGGGTAACAGGGATTTCACTTGGCTGAATTGTTCTTCAAGTGCTCATCTAATGAAAGTTACATCAGAAAATGTAATGTGTGTGATGTGCTCAAATACACTGTAAAGTTGGTGGATGAGTTAAAAAATTGGTTTGGAATTTTTTTTTTTTGCATCTGAATTCTTCCAAAAATCACTAAAAGCTCGTCCGCCATTATTAGATCGCAGCGATTTACAGGTCAGCGGCGCTGCATGCGTGACATCATTTGCACCAATCTGTTCTTTTGTTTCCACACGGACTCTATCCTATTCTCTGCAGTGGCGTGCGTTCTTGATACCGAGTCTTTTGAAAAAGACACGAAAGGTCTTCAAATTTGTCCTCAATCGTTGACTTTTTGTATGAGGATGACATCAAACATTTTGCCATGGAGAAAGAAGCGGATGGATTTTTTTTCCTAATTTATTTTTTATTTAAATAGTTTGGCAAGTTGGTCTAGGGGTATGATTCTCGCTTAGGGTGCGAGAGGTCCTCGGTACAACTCCCAGATGAGCCCAGGTTTTACAGTACTTTAAATGCTTGATCTGGACTGGGGTATCAGGGATTTCACTTGGCTGAATTGCTCTTCAAGTAGCCTGGGAAATCCCATGCTGCTTTGCACAATCGTTCCCATCTGAAAAGACAGCATGGAAACTATGGTCGAAAGGCTTGCCTGAGTTAGGGAGCCAATCAGAGAGTGGGGAGGGGTGGAAAGACGGTGACGCGTACTACTCGACAAACGGAAGCTTGTAGTTTATTTGGGACTGTTTACGGATCACATTTAACATGGCAGCGAGCGATACGAACCAAACTTTCGATCAAGCTTTAGACACTGTTCTGAATAGTTAAGAGCGAAAGTTTGTTTTAAAAAAAGAACAGTGTTTGGCATTACAATCTTTCGTTGACACGAAGACAGATGCCTTTGCCTTGCTCCCGACAGGGTTTGGTAAAAGTCTCATTTACCAACTAGCCCCCTTAGTGGCTTAGCAGTAATCGTTCGGTGCCATTGTTTTCCTATTTTTGTTTTGCCTTCTCTTTCTCTTTCCTTCTCTTCTTCGCCTCTTCGTCGTCTTCGTCGCTCTAACTACGTCACCGGGTACAACTGCCATGATTAGCCATGGGCTACATATACGCCAAATGATAGACATTCGCAACGTCCAATAAACAGCTGTTGACAATCGTAAACCACACCTCCCCTACGAGAAATTCAATAGGCGGATTCCAGACCATATTTCACTTGTGATATGGTCTGGTGTTAACCAGACTACTCTTCAAGTGCTCATCGAATGAAAGTTACATCAGAAGATGTAATGTGTGTGATGTGCTCAAATACACTGTAAAGTTGCTGGAAAAATAAAAAAAATTGGTTTGAAAAAATTTTTTTTGCATCTGAATTCTGTTCCAAAAATCACTAAAAGCTCGTCCGCCATTATTAGTTCGCAGCGATTTACAGGTCGGCGGCGCTGCACGCGTGACATCATTTGCGCCAGTCCGTTCTTTTGTTTCCACACGGACTGTATCCTATTCTCTGCAGTGGCGTGCGTTCTTGATACCGAGTCTTTTGAAAAAGACACGAAAGCTCTTCAAATTCGTCCTCAATCGTTGGCTTTTTATATGAGGATGACATCAAACCTTTTGTCGCGGAGAAAGAAGCAGACGGATTTTTTTTTTCCTAATTTATTATTTTTTTTTATATAGTTTGGCTCGTTGGTCTAGGAGTGCGATTCTCGCTTAGGGTGTGAGAGGTCCTGAGTTCAACTCCCTGACGAGCCCAGGTTTTACCTTAAATGGTTGATCTGGACTGGGGTATCAGGGATGTCACTTGACTGCATCATTCTTAAAGTGCTAGTCTAATGAAAGTTACATCAGAAAATCCCTGGCTTGCTATGTGTGATGTGCTCAAATACGCTGTAAAGTTGGCGAATAAATGAAAAATTGGTTTGGAATTTTTTTTCTGCACCTGAATTGAGGAATGTGTAAAGGACATTAGACACTGGATGCTTATTAATTTCCTTCTGCTTAACTCTGACAAAACTGAAGTACTTGTCCTGGGACCACATGCAGCTACAGTGGTGCTTGAAAGTTTGTGAACCCTTGAGAATTTTCTATATTTCTGCATAAATATGACCTAAAATATCATCAGATTTTCACACAAGTCCTAAAAGTAGATAAAGAGAACCCAGTTAAATAAATGAGACAAAAATATTATACTTGGTCGTTTATTTATTGAGGAAAATGATCCAATATTACATATCTGTTAGTGGCAAAAGTATGCGAACCTCTAGGATTAGCAGTTAATTTGAAGGTGAAATTAGAGTCAGGTATTTTCAATCAATGGGATGACAATCAGG
Source organism: Neoarius graeffei (assembly GCF_027579695.1). Lineage (NCBI taxonomy): Eukaryota > Metazoa > Chordata > Actinopteri > Siluriformes > Ariidae > Neoarius > Neoarius graeffei. Next base: position 19,068,855 of record NC_083569.1, read on the forward strand.
TGTGAGTGGGCACCCTGTTTTATTTAAAGAACAGGGATCTATCAAAGTCTGATCTTCACAACACATGTTTGTGGAAGTGTATCATGGCACGAACAAAGGAGATTTCTGAGGACCTCAGAAAAAGCGTTGTTGATGCTCATCAGACTGGAAAAGGTTACAAAACCATCTCTAAAGAGTTTGGACTCCACCAATCCACAGTCAAAAAGATTGTGTACAAATGGAGGAAATTCAAGACCATTGTTACCCTCCCCAGGAGTAGTCGACCAACAAAGATCACTCCAAGAGCAAGGCGTGTAATAGTCAGCAAGGTCACAAAGGACCCCAGGGTAACTTCTAAGCAACTGAAGGCCTCTCACATTGGCTAATGTTAATGTTCATGAGTCCACCATCAGGAGAACACTGAACAACAATGGTGTGCATGGCAGGGCTGCAAGAAGAAAGACACTGCTCTCCAAAAAGAACATTGCTGCTCGTCTGCAGTTTGCTAAAGACCATGTGGACAAGCCAGAAGGCTATTGGAAAAATGTTTTGTGGATGGATGAGACCAAAAAAGAAGTTTTTGGTTTAAATGAAAAGCGTTATGTTTGGAGAAAGGGAAACACTGCATTCCAGCATAAGAACCTTATCTCATCTGTGAAACATGGTGGTGGTAGTATCATGGTTTGGGCCTGTTTTGCTGTATCTGGGCCAGGACGGCTTGCCATCATTGATGGAACAATGAATTCTGAATTATACCAGCAAATTCTAAAGAAAAATGTCAGGACATCTGTCCATGAACTGAATCTCAAGAGAAGGTGGGTCATGCAGCAAGACAATGACCCTAAGCACACAAGTCGCTCTACCAAAGAATGATTAAAGAAGAATAAAGTTAATGTTTTGGAATGGCCAAGTCAAAGTCCTGACCTTAATCCAATCGAAATGTTGTGGAAGGACCTGAAGCGAGCAGTTCATGTGAGGAAACCCACCAACATCCCAGAGTTGAAGCTGTTCTGTATGGAGGAATGGGCTAAAATTCCTCCAAGCCAGTGTGCAGGACTGATCAACAGTTACCGCAAACATTTAGTTGCAGTTGTTGCTGCACAAGGGGGTCACACCAGATACTGAAAGCAAAGGTTCACATACTTTTGCCACTCACAGATATGCAATATTGGATCATTTTCCTCAATAAATAAATGACTAAGTATAATATATTTTGTCTCATTTGTTTAACTGGGTTCTCTTTATCTACTTTTAGGATTTGTGTGAAAATCTGATGATGTTTTAGGTCATATTTATGCAGAAATATAGAAAATTCTAAAGGGTTCACAAACTTTCAAGGACCACTGTAGAAGTAAGTTTTCTGATACCACAGTAACTCTGGATGGCCTTTCTGTTTCTTCACGTGTAGCAGTAAAAGACCTCGGAGTGATTATTGACCCCAGTCTTTCATTTGAAACTCAGACTGAGAAAGAAGCGGATGTTTTTTTTTTTTTTTAAGCATAGGTTGGCTTGTTGGTCTAGGGTTATGATTCTCGCTTTGGGTGCGAGAGGTCCGCGTTCAACTCCCGGACGGGCCCAGGTTTTACCTTAAATGGTCGATCTGGACTGGGGTATCAGGGATTTCACTTGGCTGAATTGTTCTTCAAGTGCTCCTCTAATGAAAGTTACATCAGAAAATCCCTGGCTTGCTGTGTGTGATGTGCTCAAATACACTATAACGTTGGCAAATAAATGAAAAATTGATTTGAATTTCTTTTTTGCACCTGAATTGAGGAATGTGTAAAGTACATTAGACACTGGATGCTTATTAATTTCCTTCTGCTTAACTCTGACAAAACTGAAGTATTTGTACTAGGACCAGATGAATGAATGAATGAATGAATGAATGAACCCTTTATTGTCACGAGTCACAAGTACCAGCAAAATTGGCCATCAACCCGTCCATACATATACACATACATACAATTGACAGTGGGGGAGTAGACAGGACAGGAAGACAGGGATCAAAAGAAAAAATACATAGTAACATGAGGAGAGGGGAGGAGAAAAAACAACCCCCACACTATGCTCCTGTGGGGAGTACAGTGTGGGAACATAAAAAAAAAACACCTCAGCACATTAAGCACAAAGTAAGTACTTTACAACATTAAAACTCAGGACTGGAGGGGGGTGGGGCGGTCAGGGGAGGGGGTAAGGGGGGTGAGGGAGGGGGGAGGGGTGGAGATAACCCAGCACAAGCAAGTAGCCATCCGTTCCTGCAGCCATGACGGCACTGGTCATGCACCCGCTTGTCACACTGGGGGTAAAAAGTGGCGACTGTGGGAAGTGGGGGAAGGAATGCAAGAGCATCTCACTGCAGTGATCTTCAGGGGGAGTTGTTGTTCCAGCAATGGCCTTGACTGAGGCCAGTGCTTTCTGAGGGGGCCGAAAGCAGATAAGATTGGGATTGTTTGGTCTTGGGGCAAGTAGACGCATTCTTTTACATGACTACTCTGTTTGTCCATTCTGGTCTCCGAATCGATCCATTTTCCTTTGCAAAGCCAAAAGCTTCTCCATGATGTTATCCATGTTGCGGTTCAAGTTCTGAATAGCCACAGTCTGAGTGCCGACAGCTCTGCCCACCGCTTCAATCATGTCGGGCAGCTTTATGGGGCTTTGGACAGCTGTCACCGTTTTCTGATTTCCTCGATAAACAGCTGAGTTTTAGACACGAGAGGAAATGCTGTCTTTGCAAGCCATGCATGGCACGACCAAAGGTGAAGATTTGTTTGAGCAAGTTGTTTTGGCTATGAACAAATTCAAACTGCAGTTTGACAAGCTAAGTGGACCGGCTACAGACGGAGCCCCAGCCATGGTTGGTGCGCAGAAAGGATTGACTGCCTTGGTTAAAAAAGAAATGAGTCGTCTCAGTCTGGATCCAAATGAGTTGGTTGTGTGCCACTGTATCATACACCAAGAGCAAAAAACTTTTCGTTTCCGGTTCAGAGTATGTCGTGCGCATTCTGGCTGCCGCTTCTCACCAGAGCTTTTTTTTATTTTATTTTATTTCTTTTTTCAATTTTTATTTATTTTTTTTTCTGTGTGTTTGTGTAGTTTGATGTTTGTTTGAGTGTTTTCTCCACTGGTTGTGGTGTGGCTCCGGACCCAGTTTTGGGCGTTGGTTTCCCTCCAGGCCTTGGTTCACTGTGGGTGATGCCTGCGCTCCCAGCTGTGGACTGCAGTGAGCTCGTTGCTCATTTAACATCGTGGTTGTCCAGCGCTCTGTGTTTTAATGCTTGGCATGATGTTCTGAGCAATGTTGCTCAGTGGCGTCGCGGCGGCTGTGCAGGCGGTTTGGGACACACCAGCGCTCTGCGTGGCGGAGCTTCTCTGCTCACTTTGTGGATCCACGGCGTGGTGTTCGAGCGATGTGGCTGACGGCGTCACGGCGGCTGTGCTGGAGATGTGGGACTCGTTTTCATGCGCCTTTTGGTGGGACTGTGGTTGCTACACCACGGGAATTACATCCTGACCCCTAATTGGTAGACTTTTTACTTTTTATTATTGATTCATTTATTTATTTATTATTTTTATTATAATTTTTTTCCCTTTTTTATTTTTTTTCTTTGTCTATAATTGTAAAGTGTCCTTGGGTTTCTTGAAAGGCGCTATATAAATTCAACTTATTATTATTATTATTATTATTATTATTATAAGAGAGCCTGTGTGCACATTCCTTGAAGCTCAATAATGTGATGACTACTGTTGTTTCCACCATCAACTTCATTAAAAGCAGAGGACTTAACAGTCACCAGTTTAAAGAGCTACTGAGTGAGCTTGAGTCAGAGTATGGAGACCTGGTTTACCATTATGAGGTGTGGTGGCTGAGTCGTGCAGATATGCTTGCATGCTTCTACAACTTGAGGGAAGAAGTAAAGCAGTTCATGGAGATGAAGGGCAAACCAGTCGCAGAACTCAGTGATAGCAAGTGGCTGTGTGATTTGGCCTTCATGGTGGACATTACCAAGTACCTCTCAGAGCTGAATGTTAAGCTCCAAGGTCCCAACCAGCTTTTCAGCTCACTGTTTTCAAATGTGAAATCATTTGACGTTAAACTAAAGCTGTGACAAGTGCAACTGGAAAGGGGAAACACTGTGCACTTTCCTACTTTGCAAGAACAAAAGCCTGCTGTGACATCTGAATATGCTGGGGAGTGTGGAAAACTACTCCAGGCCTTTGGAGAGAGGTTCCAGCTGATGAGAAGTTATGAGAAGGACCTGAACATATTTGCAACACCATTCAATGTGGAACCAGCTGATGTGCCTGACAACCTACAGCATGAAATCACTGAGCTGCAAAGCAACAATGAGCTCAAAGCTAGGTACAACAACCTTCCTCTGCTTGAGTTCTACAAACTGTATGTGCATCCTGAGGATTTTCCCACTCTGAGGAGACATGCACTGAAGTTTGCATCACTGTTTGGGACAGCCTACTGCTGTGAGCAGTTCTTCTCAAAACTGACCCTTGCAAAGAATCGGTTCCGCTCAAGACTGACTGACCCAAACCTGGAAAACCAGCTGCGAGTAGCATCGTCACCTGTACCATCTGACATCAGATGCCTCGCCAAAGAGAAGTAGTTCCAGCCTTCACATTAGGTCGGCTAGATACAGTATAATAATAAAAATTGGTAACATATTATTATATTGTAGCATCTTCATTACATAAAATGCTCAAAGTGCTTTACACCAGTACATATAAAATCAATAAGAATACAAGACTAAAAACAGAGCATTAAAACAATAAGAGATGGATACAATTTAAAAAGAAAATGGGAGATTAAAACAGAAAGTTACACCAATAAAGTTGCTTTATTTGAATAGCATGAAAGAAAGCTAAAATAAATGGGCTGCATCTTAAAATTTTCAGCAGAGGTTATGGGTTAAAAAATTTAGTTTGGCCCCCACAGGATGTTATAAAACTCAAAATGGCCCTTGATAGTAAAAAGGTTCCCCACCCCTGCCCTAGACCAACAGGCCAAAATAAAGTGTCAACGTTTGAGAAGGTTGCATGAGATGTGTGGAGGAAAGCAGGTTCATGTTACTTTTGCTTTCTTCAGAAAATCTCTCTGGCTTTACTGATTTTGCTCTGTTCAACCAGGGCTATAATTAAATTCTCTTTGTATGTGAAACAAATTCCATAGCAAGGTCTTTTTTGTTGTTGACGTATCAAGCGTTAGTCAGGGAGCATGTAATCTACTTTGCAAAATTTGCCAAGTCTGGTTTCTCAGTATTAACCCTTTATTTACATCCCAAACAAATTATTTTTACTTGTTGTAATGTCAGCAATCACCATTTTCACCAAAAAAAGGAAATGCTAAGTATCGCATGTAAAAACATAAAAAACCCATATATCTATACCACTGAAGTCCATTATAACATCTGTATTTTTTAATTACCCGTTTATGAACTTTATGTGAATAGAAATCATATATTTACATGATATTATCAAGTTACGTTTAAAATGAGACATTTAAGTACATAGAGAACATAAAAAAAACAGAAATATTTGACACTATTGCTACAGAACTTGAGAATATTTATAGCTTATCTACATTCCAGAACTCAGCTCACAATCTCTCATTTTAGAAATTTCTGTGATGCATTTATTACTAAGCTGCTCACAGTTTTTTTTTTTTTTATGTCCAAACTACATAAAGAAATAACACTTTGCCTAAGGATTCAAACACAAAACATGAAGATAAAATCAGTTATTGGTAACACATATTATGACCAGAACAGCCACTGGACTATTTTCAAAAGTAAACAATGTCACTTTCACAACTAGACAATGTCAGTTTCCTCTGTATCTGCTGGACTGTCTGTTGTTCTGTATGGAGAGTGCATGGACAGATAAGCATCAGACATTTCAGTAACTATATAACTAACAGGTTCACTGTTTGTTCTACAGCTACAATTTGTAAGAAAGAGTTATATTCTTAATTATGGCAGACATCTGAGACAAGCATGCAAACATACAGATAGGCAAAGATAGACACACGAAGCGACTAACTTGCTGAAATATTTTTTGCAACAAATCTCACAGTTATGGGACCCCAACAGAAAATCAGTCACCTTGTTAAACATTTTTTTTCATCAATCTTGAAACAAACATACTTTTAGATTAAGAATCTATAGAGTAACAAACTCCAAAAAGCAGAAAGTTATGTCAGTTGAATAGACTGAGCAGCACACCACCTCTGAGGTTCTAACTGATCCCACTCAGTAGTTTAGGTCCTTTTAGGGTTAAATGGGTATCTAATGTATGAACCCTGTTTTTGACCTCAGTAAAAAGGTTGCGTGCCACAAATAACACCTATTATGGATATAATAATTGCATATTAATTATGTAATACTTTTATACCAATTTCCTATATGTGGTTTCAGGGATCTTTTTATGTGCAAAGTTCTCCTGCATAATTAACTATGAAACAGCAGCCTACAAACATTACAAGAAGTCCAGATTTATGAATTTATATCTGAACTTGTATATTATTACCAAAAACAAGACTTGGTAAATTTTGAAAAATAGCCTCCAAGTATAAACAGATACCACCTGACAATGGGCATTGATGGAGACTTGAGTGCAAAGTGCTTTGCAGAAATTGCACACCAAAGACACCGTCAGGTCCTCAGTGATCTTCAAACTGTCCATATGAGGCCATTCTCACCAGCAGAAAGTGGTCTTCGGGTGATGAGAAATCATGGTGTCAGTGTTCTCAATATCCCCTCTTTTATCTAGATCATCCTTCCACCTTCAAAACATTCCTTCCAGGCCCCAGTGAGAATTAAACTCACAACCCCTGGTTTACTAGACCAGTGCTCTCACCACTGAGCTATGGAGCCTTAACTCTTTCGCAGCTGCTGAAGCTTGGGGCCACAGCAGAACCTTGAAGCCCCTGCGCTGATCCTCAAAACAGCCCACAGAAACTGCTGGAACATCACTCACAACTTTAGTTCCTAGCTGCAGTTAGCTTCTGTTTACTATTAGCTTCACAAAAAAAGGAGACACATTTTAAATAATGTAATGTGTCAGTTGTAGAGTGGGCTGTGGACTGTACATTCTGGCTACTTTCTCAAGTATTTTTCAAATTTTTACATAAAAAATAGATTTTGACTTAGTTTCTAAGAGCAATGTTTGTTTCTGGAGCATATATCCAAAACTATTCATGATACGGATTTGAAACTTGGTATACATATTAACAAGGTGATGTAGATGTGCCTTTTCATACTAAGAAATTTGAGAAATTTAAATTTTTCATGTTTCCATGGAAACAATTTCAGACCTAGTCTCTCAGGTTAGTCTGAGGTTTTGTTTCCAGAGCAGAATTTGAAAATTATGAGTGGTATGGTCTTGAAAGTTGGTATATGCCTACCTCTGAGTAGTTTACCATGATTGTATAGTGGTTAGTACTCTGTGTTGTGGCTGCAGTAACCCTGGTTTGAATCCAGGTCATGGCAAAAAAAAAAAAAAAAAAAAAGCTAGTTGAGTAGGCATAATTCTGGGTGGCATGGTGGTATAAGTGGCTAGCATGGTTGCTTCACAGCAAGAAGGTTCTGGGTTTGCAGCCAGCAGGGGCCTTTCTGTGTGGAGTTTGCATGCTCTCCCCATGTCTGTGTGGGCTTGCTCTGGTTTCTCCCACAGTTCAAAGACATGCAATTAGGTTAATATGGGATGGCCTTGAGCGAGGCACCTAACTCCCAACTGCTCCCCAGGTGCTGTTAGCATGGCTGCCCACTGCTCTAGGTATGTGTGTGTGGGTCTACTGCTTCAGATGGGTTAAATGCAGAGGGGAAATTTCACAAGTGTGTGATGAATAAAGTTGTGCTTTCTTTCTTTTCTTTATGTGTTGATTAAGTAATGTATATGTGCCTTTTGAGACTAAGAAATGTGAGAAATTTTAATTTTTAGCTCACCTGGACCAAAGGTCTGGTGGGCTTATGCCATGGGCTGCTGAGGTCAGTGTAAAGAGGTAGGGTTGGTTTCCTGCAGCAGAATTTGAAAAATGTGAAAAATAATATCTTGAAACTTGGTATATAGTTGGTGAGGGATATAGATGACTCCGTCTTCTTGTCTTTTTTAACTTGTAATTTTCTCAACCTCATGCTTTTTCCATGTACATCTCATGGAGTTCTTGTCCCGAGTTTCCTAGTGCTAAAAGTTGGAATTGTGTAACCAGCAACTTACAAATATTTACGGCATTATAAGAATCCTTTAGAGCTTTAATTGAAGTGTTTTTGTTGGTGTCAAAGGCTCGATGATAGAGACAAGTGTAACGTGTTTTGAAGAAACTTCTCCTTCCTCAGCAGCAAGAACTCACAAGCACCACTCCTCTCAGGTCCCAATATTTTTAGCTCAGAACCTGAGACGTGATCTTTCTCCCTTCAGGTCTGTCAAAGGCCCCAATGAGGATTGAAGGAGGAAATAAGAAACACAAATAAAACACCCAGTTTCTTTCTCTCTCTCTATGCAACCTTCACTCGATCCAGCAAACTTCACACACAAAATGCATCACACCTCTTAAGGCCTAATGGCTTGTTGGCATCTTTCATAATATTACCAAGAGCAGCAGCTGGTTTGTTCCTCACCTCAGTGAAATAACAGGCTTCATTAGTACAAAGTCAATAAATCAATCACATTGGAATAATAATAATAATAACTTGTCAAACTAAATTATTTGTCATGATTTATACTTATTTACAGCAATTTCAGATCAGGCCAAATCTCCTAATGCAGCAAAACCACTTTTAAAACAAATATAACAGGGAATTTAAACATTTAATAATGTATTAACTATATTATATTTTTACAGATTAGAATGACTGATTTTTCATAATTATATGAATTCTGCTGACAGTCGGAGTTGAAGACAGGTTCCCCATGTGAGGCTGAATATAAAGCCAGGATGCTTCAGTAAGAATCAACAATCTGTCAGTAACAATGGTGACACTGTCATGTGGTGCTGTGGGCTGGAGCTTCATGAACCTTTATGATGTGAACATATCATAGTACAGAAAGAATACTTTCACTCAGCTGAGACCATTCATCATGTTCACTGTTATATTCATGTGTCTGTGGCTTTCACTCGGTGAGTTAACTTTGACTTTTTTTTTGTCACTGCAGAAATATTAAGTGTTGAATTAGTGATTTATTCTTCTGTGTGGTGGTCAGAAAAATGAGACTGTGCATGCTCTCTTCTCCATGACAGGTGACTCCATGGCAGCTTCAGTAAAGCCACTTTTCACACATACAATTATAGATGAAGGCAGTGATGTTACTCTGTCCTGCAGCGACAAATCAAGTGGTAAAGGCAACTACCTGCACTGGTACAGACAAAATCTAAACTGGAGTTCCTTCTTTTTATATCCCAAAGTGAACATAAAAGTGACTCAATCCCACCAAGTCTCTCTGCTGAAGTTGATGAAAAGAATAACCAAGTGGATCTGCTCATCTCCTCTGCTGCTGTATCAGACTCTGCACTATACTACTGTGCTCTGCGGCCCACAGTGACAGGAAATCCAACTGCACTGTACAAAAACTTTCACACAGTTATGTTATACTGAAGGCTGATCAACTGCTAAGGTTACACAATTCCGGATGATATAATATCAATGATATAATCGGTTAAAAATAAATCAATGGATGGTTTGAGAGGTCAATAAAAATATACACTCACCTGCCAGTGTAATCGGAACTTGTTCTTGATTTGAAGATTCCTGTTCTTGGCTGCAGGAGTGGAACCCAGTGTGGTCTTCTGCTGTTGATTGCTGAGCTGCTTTTCTGCTCACCATGGTTGTAAAGAGTTGCTGTGAGTTGCGATATCCTTGCTAAAAGCACTAAACAAGTTTTCAATAAGTTCATATACATCCCACTTTCTAAAGTCAAGATCCTGCAGAGTCTGAATTTTACAATGATATTTGTGTGTTAGCTTTTTGTAATCCACAGTGATTTTACACAGTGAGGTGTGTTTTAGTGAAATGAAGTCATTATTGAGAATTTCTGATATATATTAGCCTGCTACTAGGAACAGCTATTACACATAATATAATCTTATACCTTTTATATATTTACTTAAAAATGGGAAAATTGCCATGCTTGTGTGCAATCTACTTTCAGTGTTTCCTCTTTTTATAATAAACTGTTTATTGGTGAATTATTCTTAAATGCCTCAATATGTCTCAAGGCTTATAAAAATATTTCTGCGAACAAAGACGAAACGATGAGAGAAAATCTTTCAGCAACATTGGTAACAGCCGAACATTGGCACCAGTTACCAGTTCTGTTCATATGAACTTTCATTTCTGAGAGGATCCATAAGCAAAACTCTTCTCTAACATAATGAGAGCATGAAAACTGATTCCATAATTGTCTTGATTGTTGGATTTTAAGTCATCCTTTTAATGTACTTCTTATATTTCATGACAGTTTTTCAATAAAAAAAAATACTGTTTCACAAAAATGTTCAGTGATTCCTTGATGACTTCTGTTAAAAGTGAGTTTGGATATTTGGGGTTTATATTCGTTTTTCAGGGTTTTTTTTCATAATCTATTTTTTTTATACCAACACAAAAGCTATACAGTACAACAAAACAAAGACAATAGACAAAGACAACAGTGCACAAACAATGAACACAAGATGTGCAATGAACCAAATGAATAGGTAGATTTTCAAAAGTGCAAATTAAATCCTTAAGTGATTTATACAGTATCAGTGATTTGTATCAGTTTTTTTTTCTATTACTACAGTATTTTCTACACTGCAGAACAATACCGGAGACACCAAAACTTTGAAAAATACATATGGGACACACACAGAACTAAGTGACATGCAAAAAAGTTTAAAAAAAAATTCCCACAGGACTGCAGAAGAAACAAGGGGATACAAAAATTAGAACAACAGGGACAATAGAAAGAAAAGAGCAATGACAAAACCTACACAATACCTACACAACAATCACAATACAAAAGAACAGTAAAATATAGTGCAAAAACCCCATCATCCCACCAGCCACCGGTGAAGCAGGCAGGGGCCCGATACAGACACAGCAACCACCGATGGGTCACATCACCGCCCCCAGGACCCCAGACAGACCAAACACAGGGCAGCAAACAGGAGAGTAGAGCCGACACCAGTGCGCAGCTTTGTGCTCGACCTGCACTGCAACGACCTCATGCCATCTCTCCTGCACATCTAACATTGTGCGTGTGTGTGAGAGACAAAGATTTTGATCATATAATCAAAATCTCCCTATTCTTTATTCAGTTTTTTATTTCACAATCTATTTTATACACTACACACAGATCAAAACCTCTCTCTCTCTCTCTCTCTGTGCATGTGTGCACTTATAAGGGAGATCATTATCCACTTGACACTGTGGATAACAGTTGAAATAATCAAGACTGCATGACTGGGGGGTAACAGTGAAATGAGCGAGCATAGAGAACACATTTACCTCATTATTTAGCTTATTATTTGCTCATTCTTTCATGTGAACATTTGTTCATTTAATTAAAAACATGCTTGGAATAAAACAAATTGCCAACAACATAAAAGAGTTTCATTAATCAATTACCACATTACATATGTAATGCTTCCAGATGATACGATCTATTATTTTAAACACTTTATATTTCATTAGATTTTGGTTCAAAAGGAACACCATGTGACCTTACCGATTGGATTTAGCAACTACTCATGTTTATATCGGTGACGTGACCGCTCAGATGGTGGCATGATCTTGCCAAAATAGCTCAGTAGGGAGAGTGTTAGACTGAAGATCTAAAGGTCCCTGGTTCAATCCCGGGTTTCGGCACTGGGGTGTGTTCATCTAAGCCTTTGACACTTAAGAGGTGTGTTGTTCAAGTGCAGCTGATGAAAAAAAGCAGAATTTTGATCCATTGTAGCCCAAAGTCAGCAGGACACTTGCGGAATGAATGGGTTTGATTTGTACCAACAAAGAGAGGTAACTTCAAGCCGACAGGACAGTTTGGTGTCTGCTCCATACATTTTGCAAAAGATAAATTTGTGAGGCAGATTCACATAGAAGGATTTGATTGATGTCTGGTATGCGGAGCAGTTCCTACGATCTGGAAACAAAAGTCAGAAGTGCCATCCCAAAGAGCTCACCGCACAGGAAGGGTCAAGCTTGCATTTAGCCTGTTGCTTGAATTTATGAGTTGTCCATCGGTGTCGCCAGACCCATTTTACTGGGGCACATGCCCCAATATATATCTGCTGTGATCCAGTAAAATTTCCTGATCACATTTCAGAAACAGTAATGTATTTGGCACTGCAGAATAACCGTACACTGTAAAAAATTGCAGCCTCATTTAGTTATGTCCACTTACTACCTCTCTTTAACACAAAGAGCTCTGACAATTTTTGGATTTTGAACTCAACTTTATGAGTTTTAGAAAGTAAAACATATTGCTATCCATTGTGTTGACTATTTGAGAATTTTGCAGATTTGTATGTGTTGATTGAACTTGGGTTTGTAAGTCATCAGTTGGAAAAAAGGAGAGGAAAAATAAGGCGGGAATGGGGGATGGGAGCTACAGAAAAAAAACAACTGTTTGCAGTGTCTTTAAGGCAACATTGAAGAATGGGAATACATTGCAGATAAGTCATATTTCGAATTCTATCCAAAATATACACATTTTGCAGTAAACGAGAAGGGACTTCTTCCACCGGCGGAAGAAGACTATTTCCCTAACAATGGCCTGTTAAAATAAGCGGAGCAATACAACACTGTCTGTACTGAGTGCAACTGGAAAACCGGATTGTCGAGAGACTCGTGAGTTTTTCATGCAGCATCAGTGCCAGGTGAGTTTAATAATCTTTAATTCACTATTTTTCCATTAACCGTCGGTGCAGTAATGTAATAACAGTAACTATGTAGGTTGTGTTTTTTAATAGCAGGGAAAAGCTAAATTCGAGCCTTTGATTATAAGCTAATGGCTTGGTGGCATCTTTCATAAATATTACCAAGAACAGCAGCTGGTTTGTTCCTCACCTCAGTGAAATAACAGGCTTCATTATTACAAAGTCAATAAATCAATCGCATTATAATAATAGTAATAATAGCTTTTATACTAAATTATTTATCATGACTTATTCACAGCAATTTCTGATAAGGCTAAAGTCCCTAATGCAGCAAAACCACTTATAAAACAAATGCAACATGAAATTTAAAGATGTAATGATTTATTTATTCAATTACGGTATACTTTTACAGAACAGAATGATTGATTTTTCATAATTCCATGAATTCTGCTGACAGTCGGAGTTGAAGACAGGTTCCCCATGTGAGGCTGAATGTAAAGCCAGGATGCTTCAGTAAGAATCAACAATCTGTCAGTAACAATGGTGACACTGTCATGTGGTGCTGTGGGCTGGAGCTTCATGAACCTTTATGATGTGAACATATCATAGTACAGAAAGAATACTTTCACTCAGCTGAGACCATTCATCATGTTCACTGTTATATTCATGTGTCTGTGGCTTTCACTCGGTGAGTTAACTTTGACTTTTCGTTATTGCAAAAATATTAAGCATTGAATTAGTGATTTATTCATCTGTGTGGTGGGAAGAAAAGTCAGAATGTGCATGCTCTCTTCTCTATGGCAGGTGACTCCATGGCAGCTTCAATAAAGCCACTTTTCACTCATACAATCAGGCCTGGCGCCAGGAACAGTTTACTAAGGGGGCAATTAGAAATCGCAAGGGGGCAAATATTTTTCATATAGTGTGTAGTAGTTATGGCGGTCTGACAACGTGTTTCAAACAATTAACTGCGCCAACCACAAAACCACGGCCCCGAAGGTTGCTTTAGTCCGGGAAAATCATGTGGCATATTACCAGGGCAGTTGCGCTTTATCAGCCCCCATGCCCACCTGTTAACCCTCCCCTCCAATTTTCTCACAGACACGCGTTACAACCGGAAAGATGCCAAACATAAAACAACACACACAGACCTACAGGCAAGTCCTTTAAATTTAAAATACATACAAATAGCTCCGTGGCATGAAAACAAAATGCCAATGCAAGTCTAAGGTACTTGGCTTGGCGGCCAAAATCATAATTTAAAAAAATCAACAGACCCCGCGGCTGCACCAGTAATAGCCTTCCTGACTCACACCGAGTCAACGCTAACCACTTAATCTGCGATCCCAGTTTAGGCATGTAGGGGACTAAACACTCTGAAGTGATGAATTTTCACCCCTGCTGCATGGGGGGTGACGTCAACGACACATATTCTTATGCTATTTGCGCACAAAGCGGACCATATATGAACACATACACCAACATAAACGGAGATAAACTTAGCCTACAAATAAAGAAAATGGATTCACAATATTGTGATTGAATTCGTTTAATTCGGTGGGGGAAAGACTACTCCCGTAAACTTGACTGCATATTACAGGATATTGCAGAGACAATGCACTTATAAGTGTACATGTAAAACCCCCGCCCACACGACCCCTCCGTCTATAATACATTATATTTTCATAAGAAAACAATTAAGTGATCTGAGTCTCCGTTGAGGGGGCGGGCTGTAGCCACGAGGGGGCGACGCCCCCTTTCGCCCCCCCACGGCGCCGGGCCTGCATACAATTATAGATGAAGGCAGTGATGTTACTCTGTCCTGCAGCTACAAATCAAGTGGTACAGGAAACTACCTGCACTGGTACAGACAATATCCAAAATCTAAACCTGACTTCCTTCTTTTTATATCACAAAGTGGACATAAAAGTGACTCAATCCCACCACGTCTCTCTGCTGAAGTTGATGACAAGAATAAAAAAGTGGATCTGCTCATCTCCTCTGCTGCTGTATCAGACTCTGCACTATACTACTGTGCTCTGCAGCCCACAGTGACAGGAAATCCAACTGCACTGTACAAAAACTTTCACACAGTTATGTTACACTGAAGGCTAATCACTTGTCAAAGTTACATAATTCCAGATGATATAATATCAATGATATAATGAGTTAAAATCAATAAATGGGGGGTTAGATCAGTCAATAAAATATATATTCAGTGTGTCTTGGCTCGGGGTGGCACGGTGGTGTAGTGGTTAGCGCTGTCGCCTCCCAGCAAGAAGGTCCGTGTTTGAGCCCCGTGGCCGGCGAGGGCTTTTCTGTGTGGAGTTTGCATGTTCTCGCCGTGTCCGTGTGGGTTTCCTCTGGGTGCTTCGATTTTCCCCACAGTCCAAAGACATGCAGGTTAGGTTAACTGGTGACTCTAAATTGACCGTAGGTGTGAATGTGAGTGTGAATGGTTGTCTGTGTCTATGTGTCAGCCCTGTGATGACCTGGCGACTTGTCCAGGGTGTACCCCGTCTTTCGCCCATAGTCAGCTGGGATAGGCTCCAGCTTGCCTGCGACCCTGTAGAACAGGATAAAGTGGCTAGAGACAATGAGATGAGGTGTCTTGGCTCAGTCTCCTGCTCCAGATCTATGTTCACACTCAGGATCACGCTTTTTGGTTGCTAAGTACAATGATTTCGTAGATTTTTGTTGTTGTTGTCAATGGCTTCATAATATATTCAAAACACACACACACACACAAATACTTTCAAGACTCATAATGGCCATTTTAGTCTTGCCTTGCCTGACCATAGTTTTAATTGATATCACTGTTTAAAGATCGTTATGGCCAAATGAGACTTCGAAGCACATATCAAGAATAAGGGGGCAGATGAAGCCCCGCTTTGAGGCTTTGTATCGTTGAGCAGAAAACCACATGACCCATGATAAACAAGGCCTCGATTGTGATTCACTAAAAGGTTCATTACTCAGACTCTCATTCAGCAGACTTCACTTGCGACCTACTGCTAAGAGAAATGTACAGCATGTTTAATTTCTACCTCGCGTCAATGTTCTGCCACTTTACATTATTCTTTGCATGTACAGTAATTTGCACAATGTTCCATTTTAAAATAACTTATGTCATCAGATTTTTTTTTGCTTGTTTGTTTTACTTATTTGCCCGTATGTTATTTGGTTGACCCTCTGTCTCTCTCTTACACACACACACACACACACACACACACACACACTTTCTCTTTTTCTATGGTCAGTATAATTTTGTCTGCACAATAAAAAGGTGTACATAAACATAAAGGGAGTAAGCTTTGTGTCCAGTGCTTGTGTGATGGGACTGTGAGTGCTACTGCAGCCCTGCAGTGCACAGAGTAACTTTTAGGGGAACCTTTATTGATTTTTGTTGAGGAACAGATTTTTTTTCACTGTGTTTGGATTGAGGTGATTCCTTTTCTTAGAAATTCCCTCCCCAGCCTCATGTGGTTCCCTCACGTGGTTTTCTTCCGAACGAGCCACGCCTCGAGGCGGAGCTTCATCTGCCACTCCCCCTTATACTCGACACGTGCTTCGGAGCCTCAGCTTCAGACAGCCATCACTACCAACCAATAATTGCTGATTATTGTCTGTCTGTATTTTGTCACAGCATTAAATCATAATGTATTTTGTGTGTGTGAGCAGTTTAAGGACAGTTCCCCCATTTCCCCCTGATGAAGCGATCAGCCAGGATGTGTTTCTATCTGACACTTAAAGACATTGATTTGAATTAAAAAGTCTGCAAAGGGAATAAATCTGAATTAATAGTACAGATCTTTGCACAGATAATGAGAAAAAGTGTCATGAATTCAGTTACAGGTGTTTACATTTTTCCTAAACATTTGTTTGTTAAAATTGCATTTTATATACTCTATGTTAATATTTATTTATTTTTAAACCTTTATTCATCACATGCACACTTCAAGCACAGTGAAATTCATCCTCTGCATTTAACCCATCTGAAGCAGTGAACACACGCGCACACACCCAGTGAGCGGTCAGGGGTTCAGCACCTTGCTCAAGGGCACCTCAGCCCAAGGCCGCCCCACGTCAACCGAACTGCATGTCTTTGGATTGTGGGGGAAACCAGAGCACCCAGACACAGGGAGAACATGCAAACTCCACACAGAAAGGCCCTTGCCAGCCGCTGGGTTCGACCCGGAACCTTCTTGCTGTGAGGCAACCATGCTAACCACTACGCCGCCCAAAAGAACAGACATGCGACGAGGGTGGGATTCGAACCCACGCATGCAGAGCACAATGGATTAGCAGGCCATCGCCTTAACCTCTCGGCCACCTCACCCACATTTATGTGTTTGTTTATTTCTTTTGTATGATGCAATGATCTTTGGTGTGCGAGTAACTCTGTTAAAGTCAAAACTCAGACTCATTAAAATTTTTGTTGGAACATTATTGCTGTATATTTATATAATAAGCCTGTTATGAAAATGTGAAAACTACATATTCAAAAATAAATCCATCTAAAATGCTCATCTGAAGTCTGACTGAAAATGAAATTATAATCATTTGAAACCAATTGGGCCGGCACGGTGGTGTAGTGGTTAGCGCTGTCGCCTCACAGCAAGAAGGTCTGGGTTCGAGCCCTGTGGCTGGTGAGGGCCTTTCTGTGTAGAGTTTGCATGTTCTCCCTGTTTCCTCTGGGTGCTCTGGTTTCTCCCAAAGACATGCAGGTTAGGTTAACTGGTGACTCTAAATTGACCGTAGGTGTGAGTGTGAATGGTTGTCTGTGTCTATGTGTCAGCCCTGTGATGACCTGGCGACTTGTCCAGGGTGTACCCCGCCTTTCGCCTGTAGTCAGCTGGGATAGGCTCCAGCTTGCCTGCGACCCTGTAGAACAGGATAAAGCGGCTAGAGATAATGAGATGAAACCAATTGCGGTAAATTTTGTGCTCCTTTTCCTGATCAGAGGCTAATTATAGGATTGGATCAAAACACAGTAAATGAATTATTACATAATGCTGGTTTGGGCCATAAACCTGTGTTTTGTACAAATCTTTTATTTCACTCCTTTTGAAGAAAAGTCCAACTTTATTCACGGATAATAATCCACGAACCACAACAAAATGCATTTGAAACCAATCGCAGTAAATTCTGTGCTGCTTTCCTGATGGTAGAATAATTATTGGACTCGGACTGATGGGTTCGGAACCAAACAAAACCGCTTCCTCATAAAGTAACGCGGTGGAACAGAAAGACTTCACCGGCCAATCAGGCGGCACTTTCCTCATGAATATTCATGATTTCCCTGCCCACCTCACGAAAATTGAAAGATGCATTCAGAATTTGGAATGTTTGTGTTTAAATCTTTACAGTTCCCCCCCCCCCCCCCAAAAAAAAGAAAATGCTCATTTGTAGAAGCAGCGAGATCAGGATCCCAGCAGCGACTCTGACACAGCGGTTATTCCTGCAGCACCGCTGGGTTTATTCCCGCACCGGCAGCAATGCACTCTCAGTTTTCCTTTTCACTGCAACAACAAGTGCTTTAAACACCTCATTATTACAAAAAGGGTCAAAAATAGCAGTGAACAGGCGGAAACGCTCTCAGGAATAGAGTTAACAGCGTTCAGAGGGTTTTTGCTCAAAGCGACCTGTTCCTTATTGTTGGGCGAATCGGTTTATATCCATGATAATGAGCCTAAAGTTAGCGGCTAGTCAGAAAAGTCGGATCCGGTTGCTAAGCTAATTAGCTGTTAGCATTAGCACACTACTGTGTGAGTATTAAAGCTAATGGATACAAACACTGCAGATAATCTGATGAGTGTTAAAAACAGACAGATGCGCTCAAAATGTAATTAAATGTGTTAAAGTACAAATGAGCAGAAAAGAAAAAGTCTTCATGTTTTCAGAAATGTTAATGTGGGCAGAAATGACCCATTCGGCTAATGGTGTAAGGAATATAATAATCTCTCTAACTTGTGTGTGTTAGTTTGTGAGAAAAGTCTGATAGTTTACTGCAAGTCAAATAGTTACTCAGAGGAGGAATATTAAATAAACCATATATAATAAATCATCTGGTTACAGAAAATTTCTGATTAGATTTTTAGCATTAGAAACCTTTATTCCTTCATCTGAAGCAGGAAAAACATTGTTTGTTTGTTTGTTGCTTCAGATGAAGGAATAAAGGCTTCTAATCTGATTTGATTAAAAATCTAATCAGAAATTTTCTGTAGCCAGATGATTTTTCCTGGCAACAAAATCCACCAATCAACAGACTTCACTTTTCTGAGGTTTAGGGCTGCACAGTGGTGTAGTGGCTCGCACTGTCTCCTCACAGCAAGAAGGTCCTGGGTTCAAGCCCAGCGGCTGACGGGCCTTTCTGTGTGCAGTTTGCATGTTCTCCTTGTGTCTGTGTGGGTTTTCTCTGGTTTCCCCCACAGTTCAAAGACGTGGTTAGGTATATTGGAGCCATGGGCTGAGGGGCCCCTGAGCACGTCCCCGAACCCCCAACTGCTCCCTGGGCGCTGTAGCATAGCTGCCGCTGCTGTATGTGTGTGTGTGTGCTCATTGCTTACTTGTGTGCGTTCAGTGCTTCAGATGGTTTAAATGCAGAGGAGAAATTTCACTGTGTGCTTCAGTCTGTGCTTGAGTGTACGGGTAACAAATAAAGGCTTCTTCTTAAATCTTACTCCGCTAGATAACGCATGTGCAGTACTGACACCGATACTAGTAAATAATCCGGTTATCATAGCAGTGTGATTCTTGCCATCTAAAAAGATCTCTTTTCTCTGTGAATCAAAGCAAACAAAAGCATGTCACATAAAATGATCAGTGATCGGGTTTATTTTACACCCAAATGCTTGACACTCAGCATCTTTTGGGTTGTTTACAACAATTTAGAAGCAGCGTGTCCACGAGCTCCACTGGCCTCGGTAAATCATATTTGGAGCACTGATCTCTATGTAAAAATCTGGAGAGCTCATAGGCTCGTCAGAGTGAAGCCATCTGGCTGCCATATTACCACTCACATCGGAGTGGAACGGTCATATCTCTGCCGAGGAAGTTACACAAAACTGGACAAAGTATTGATGTAATTGGTGAGAAAAAAATTCCAAGAAAAATGCCTGCATGTGCAGCAGTGAACTGTACAAACTGTCAAGTCAAAGGTTGCGGATGGACATTTCACATGTGAGTATTGATAGTGTGTGATCATTTTTGCACGTGTGTGCGCAGTGCCATTTGCGTGGACCCACCTACAGCGTTTTATGATGGTTTGCATGAGCAAAAGTAAAAAAAAAACAGAAAATCTGTCTCCACGTCTTGTCTGTTTTTGTTGAAAATCTGACAGTGATATCTGGAATGAACACTGTGACCGTGTCAGATTTTCCATGGAAATGTCCCAAACTAGATCAAAACCAAGGTCTAGAGATGTTTGATATTGAATGTGAAAACTCAGGCTCAACAGATCAAACTCAAAAAGAAGAATGAACTGAGTAAATTAGTCATTAGACTAAATGAAAGAAGGACCATAGCCTTAGACAGAAATGGCAGTGAGGGATGCAAATAAAAAGAGATGTTATTGTTCTAGTTTGGTCAGTAGTTATTTTCATTTACCTAAGGCGAACCACAAATGACAATGTCGATCATCTACACAGGTCACGCCCACTTGCACAAATTGAAAAAATGGGCATGATTGTCCATTTTAACAAGATTTTAGTTTAAATTGAGTGCAATTTAAAATATCGGCATCCGATATATGATTTCCTGTACAAAGAAAAACTGAAATAATTTTTGTAAAAATAATTATAGTAGTAAAAGACCCATTCAGAAAAAAATGATCAGAGACTGAACTGGAAAAGGAAAAAAAAAAACAATAACAGTGATGGAAGCACTAAAGATATGTAAGGAATGTGGGTAAAGATGAGAAAATAAGAAGAGGTAATGAAAGGAAAAAATGTCAGGAGATACTTTTCTTGAGGCAAATTTGATCGGACATGAAACTTGAAGACAGAAGCCAAATACACGCAGTGTAAGTGGTAAGATGGCAGCCAGATGGCTTCACTCGTCTCAACAGCAGGGAATCGGCTATGCATGTTCCAGATTTTTACGTAGAGTTTAGACTCTGTGACGTCACAATTTGTCCTCAGAGTGCAAAATTTGGAGAGAGAAAGATGGTGGCGCACAGAAACATTCTTCTTTTAAAATAAAATCTGTACACAGTATACAGGTACAAATATGAATGAGTGAGCACTCAAACGTCTTGTATGGAGCGATAATATCAGTATAAAGGAGCTTAGTTTTGGGGTTTTGTTTAGCTTTAATTCAAGGCATTTAAAAAAATATATTGTTTTAACCATTGAGGAATTTGTTTCCTTTACAAGCAATGGCAATGGCTTGGTTGGGGGCAATGGCTCTGCATCAGATTGCGGCATCTTCAACGCTTCCCAGCTGTACCCGGCCCTTGTGGGGGATTCACTTGGCTTCCCCCATCCTGAGGCACTCCCAGGAGATGACTGTGACCTTCCGTACTTTCTCGTGGGCGACGACGCGTTCCCCCTACATACTTGGATGACGAAGCCATACAGCAACAGGGGTATGACACATGCAGAGAGAGTCTTCAACTACCGACCCTCACGGGCAAGGCGGGTGGTCGAAAATGCCTTTGGCATTCTCGCACATCGCTGGCGTTGCCTGCTCACCACATTGCAGATCGGTCCTGGCAAGGCCACCAAGGTCGTCAATGCCACACTTGCGCTGCACAACCTCCTCAGGATGCGCTGACCAGCTCTCCAGGCAAATGAGGTGGATCAGGACGATGATGGGACCGTGGTACCAGGAGCCTGGCGTGAGGGTGTACAACTGACTGACACAGTTGCGGTTAGAGGTCAACGTGTGACACATGAGGGAAAAAAACAGAGGAACTATCTCAGTGACTATCTGAACAGCCCTATTGGCAGCGTACCATGGCAGGACAGGGTTGTATAAAACAACTTTGGCAGAAACTTTCGATGAACTCTTGATGACAAACGGTTATTAAACAAATTAATTTTCATGATTAAAATGTAAAAAAGGTGGAATAAAACTTGACATCATTGATTGATTGGTTTCCAGGTTATTTAATGTATGGCTGAGTGTTTCTATGATATACTTTTGAAATAAATTCATTTTGTCATTTACTTTTCCAAATATGCAGTAAATATCTTGTTTTTGTTTAGCACAAATCATCATTTTTATTTTTCCTTTCTTAAGTTATGAACAAGCACAGCTTTTGTAATTCTACATCAAGTTTACACCCATGGGTCAGAAACGACCCACATGCATTTGCTACAGCGTTTGGTGGGAACTGTGAATTGTGCTTGTGTCAGACATTTCACAGCTCAGCACAGCGCCCTTTGCCCATCTCATACATGGAAGTAATGTTTTTCAATTGTTCTAACATTACCTTAGAAAAAAATGGATTATGTTTAGGTTCCCTTGAGAGTGAGTAGATTACTTATCAGAAAGTTACAAGTAATTACTTTTAGCTACCGAGCTGTTGACATATTCTACTTTAGTTAGCTAATTTTATGGTAGTTGGCTTAGCTAACTACATAGTTAATAAATAAATAACTGGCCCCATTCACTGCTAAAGTAATTACTTGAAACAAATTATTATTATAGTATTAAGACATTTAATTTTAAATCACACTTGGATGACCCATGTGTAGTAATATAAAAAGTATTTTTGTTCATAAAGTAGGAAAGAAAAAATTAAATTAATGATTTGTGGTAATTAAAAACATGATATTTAAAGAATACTTGGAATATTCAATCATAAAATAAATTGATTTCAAAAGATAGAGCAAAGAAAAACTCAGTCAGCATGAAATAACCTGGAAAATGAATGCGGGTCATTTTTGACCCATGTTGTGCATTAGAAGGGGTGTGCATATGCTTTGCATCAAAGGGTTAAAAAAGATAAAGTAACTACCGAAATATGATAAATAACATTTAGATTAATTATAACTCTGCCAAGTCTCAGTGAAATTGGTAAAATATTTTCGGAGAACTAGATGTGTTCGGACACACCCACACACACATTGTTCTGCTTTCTGTAGTAATTTTTTTCAGAAGTCTTATTTCTGGGAAAATATGAACAACAAGTCATTATATATGGTCAATCATAACATTTATTAACAAAACATAAACAAAACAGATTGCACATGTCTTTCTGCTCCTATATAGCTAATCTGAGACATCGTCCTCCGCCCTCTGGCTTGTCGGGGTCGATCCGGAGTCCCCTCCCTCGAGCTGCTTCAAGAAACTGTCACTCAGACCTATGTTGGAGAAGCTCTCCACTGACGTGCTTCCTGGGTTGAATTGCCCTGCTGTGGGTGGCCCTGCTGAATGTGGCCTAGGTAGAGGGATCGATATCTGCAAAATAAAGACGTTAAAAGATATTTAAATTTTAGTTATCTCTAGTTTACCTGTATTTTTTTTATGTGACAAGAAACATTAAAAAGATGATTTTTGTTTGTTGTTTTTTTTTTTTAATTACACTACCGTTCAAAATTTTGGGATCACTTCGAAATGTCCTTATTTTTGAAAGAAAAGCACTGTTCTTTTCAATGAAGATCACTTTAAACTAATCAGAAATCCACTCTATACATTGCTAATGTGGTAAATGACTATTCTAGCTGCAAATGTCTGGTTTTTGGTGCAATATCTCCATAGGTGTATAGAGGCCCATTTCCAGCAACTCTCACTCCAGTGTTCTAATGGTACAATGTGTTTGCTCATTGCCTCAGAAGGCTAATGGATGATTAGGAAACCCTTGTACAATCATGTTAGCACAGCTGAAAACAGTTTAGCTCTTTAGAGAAGCTATAAAACTGACCTTCCTTTGAGCAGATTGAGTTTCTGGAGCATCACATTTGTGGGGTCGATTAAATGCTCAAAATGGCCAGAAAAATGTCTTGACTATATTTTCTATTCATTTTACAACTTATGGTGGTAAATAAAAGTGTGACTTTTCATGGAAAACACAAGATTGTCTGGGTGACCCCAAACTTTTGAACGGTAGTGTATATGTGTCATCAAAATTTGTCATTTAAAAAAAGATTATACACAATCCAATTTATCATGAAGATATACATGTGCAGAGTAGAATGTCTCATCTTGTCACTGGCTACTCCACTGTAATACACACCTGCTGCACCTGCCTCATCAGAGTGCTGTGGCAACGGGGTGGGTCAGCTGCCAGGACTGCTGCGAGGGATGCTGCGAGGCAATGCGAGGAGGCAACGAAGTATCTGGGGCTTGTGGAGGGGGCATGATGGGCCTTGTGAATTCCCGCATCAGATTCTGGGCAGCTACAGTGAAGTCCTCCCATCTCTCATCGGGCACCTTCGCGATCCTGGCCACGAGCCAGTTCCCCAGTGCCGTGCGTTCGTCTTGGGGTTCTGCAGAACTGGCGGTTAAAGCTGCTTCAATCTGCTCAAGATCACGGAAAAATGTAAACATAATGATTATTAACTCCATATACCATTAAATAAGAATACCATAAAAACTATACACATCAATTTAAAATACATTTTGTACAAAGTTGTATTCTTTTGGCCAAACAAATGCTAAAGTCTTATACCTTTTGGGAAATCTCCTCAGACGGCCTGGGCCTCGATAAGTATTCGAGAATGACATCGTCAATCTTCTTTGAGCGCTTTTTTTTGGCTTGAACATAGGCCCGGCTGGAGGTTGACCTGTCACTCGCTTGATCCTCTTCTTCACTGGTCGAAGCTCCCCTGCTTTTCCTGGACTCTGATGACGGCAGCTGGAGGAACGAAACACAAAGCAGAAAACAGTCATTAATCATGATCATTAATGAAATAATTAATTGTGATCGTTAATCATCAATCATGATCATTTATAATAATCCAAACAACAATACATGGTAAATGCTTACTGTTCCTGTGTCAGACATGTACGATCTTGGAACGATGTGATCCCTCAAGAAAACAAAGTTCTGTAGCTGCCATCTTTTCCTGGCTGTGAGTGCCTCTACTGCTTGCCCTGACCTTTTCTTCAAAAGCTTTCCCACAACCGTCCTCTGGTTCCTGAACCATCCATTTACCTTGGCAACTGCAGTAAACAAAAACATAAAACAAAATATTTCGGTATTTATTTCAGGGATGCAAACGGCATCTGAGTGTCTGATTATAATTTCATCAAAGTAAATTCGCAGCTTTCTGATTTACTGTTTTCTTCTATGGACTGTAACGGCATTTGCTTATTAAGTAATTTTAATACAGAATTTACTTTGATGAAATTATTCAGACACTCCAACACCCCCAATAAAAAAAAATCGGATCTGCACGATACAAGGTGCATGCGCCAAAAGGCGCGCCGTCTGCATAGAAATGCAAAGAAAAGAAAGTTAAAATTCACGTGCACAGCATGAACTTGGGAAAAAAATGACAACATATACCAAGCAAAGCTTTAACCAATACATGTGCAAAGTATGTCTACACAAAACTTACAAATCCAAGGATTTTTACTAAGAAAATGCCAAAACAGCACCATAATTAGTATTTAGCAGGTCAATACTCACCAGTTGTGTGTAGTTCAGCAGCAATGCCCTGTGTCAATTTCCGTTTGTGGATGGCATTGCTGTACAGGTCCAAAGTCTTGTCGTAGAAACAAGGGTTGGCATGGAAAAAATCGACCAACTTCTCCTCGTCTGCTACGCCAAAAGAGTAGGACAAACTCCTGGCCTGCTGGCCACTGTCGTGGTCTTCACCCTCCTCCTCACTGCTCCTTGTCCTCTCTCTCTCCTCCCTCTCTGCCGCCGTCTCTCTCTCCTCCCTCTCTGCCGCCGTCTCTCTCTCCTCTGTCTCCATCCTCCTCTTCCCTTTTGCCTTCGGCATATTGAATTTAAGCGATGCAATGAAAATGAAACTGGGTTTTCTCTCAATCAAAGCCTACGTGTACAAATGGCCATAGGCACCCCTGCAACTTTATATACCCGAGTTTTCGTGCGATTGCTGCCCTCTCGCAGTACGGCCAATGCATGGCCGACTTACTCGACACGCATGGATAATGTACGAAATATCTGAACGTGCATTGGCCGCACTAATTCCGTATGTAGGGTGCACGACAGACATACGGAGTCCGCAAGTGCGACGTACGAAAAAAATTGACATTTTGCCCAAACCTGACACCAGCAAATCGTACGAAAGACGCACGTCGGCCGTACGAAAGACACACGAGGCCGTAAGTTTGTCTTGCAACCTGAAAAAAACGTAAGCGCCCGTAGAGTTTGTTTGACATGACAAAGAACCTCTGCGGCCGGTCTGCGGCCAGTCTATGGCTCGAAAATCAGCACATCACACGTGCCCCCTCCGTGCGTTTCTTTGCATTTTTTGCACGTAGACCGGCCGTAGGAGCACGTACGGCCGGTTGTGACCGAGGCATAACAAATTATCATTAAACTTGAACGAATCCAAAGTAATATTATTTGGTAACAACCAAACAAACACACAAATAAATATTCAAATAGATGGGGTTATTATAGAAAGAGTTAAGGATATCAAATTTCTTGGAACAACTATTGATGAAAAACTTAGCTGGAAACCACATATAAAAACATACAATCCAAAGTATCAAGAAGTATTACAATATTAAACAAAGTCAAACAATTTCTAGATCACAAGTCACTCATTCTTTACTGTTCCCTGGGTCACCTTATTTAAGTTACTGTGCAGAGGTATGGGGCAATAATTACAAAAATACAATACATTCATTATTCATTCTCCAAAAAAGAGCAATAAGGATTATACACAAGGCTGGTTCTCGGGATCATACAAATACATTTGTGGGTGCAATTGGTCTTAAGTGATCAGTCTCATTAAATCAGTCTCAGTAATAATACCTTTAATTTTGGTGTTTAATAATAAGTTACCAAACAGCTAAATTATGGTATATTCCAAATTATTATGATCACTACCAATGCAGCAACAATGTATTACTTACCGTATTATATAGACACTACAGCCAATAGTATTCATATACTCTTGGGTGAACGCAATTTGGAGTTCTTTTAGATTGTGTGACTTCAAGGATATATCAGCAAAAACAGACACACAGTTTAACAGGATAATTGAATTTATTATAACAAAGGTACTAAATGAACAATAGCAGTCGAATACATTATATACAATATGGTCATATACTTGATGAGCGTGTGTGTGTGCGTGTCTGTGAGCGTGTGTCTGTGTGTGTGTGTGTGTGTGAGGGGCTGTAAAGTTTGGAATGTTCTCAAGTGGTGTTAGGGGAAGGGATTCCACCTCGTGGTCGAGACAAAGGGACTAGCCGTGGTTGCTAACCCACTAGCTTATAACATTACTAAATCCACTGAAATCTTGATGAGGTCAAGATATGTGTAATAATGAAATTAAAGGTGTTAGAAAGGATAGAGAAAGAGCATGCAACAACCTATCTATTAAAAACAACTGAGAGGACAATATAGAACAATGATCAATTCAACACTCTGAGTATCTACAGTGTGCACAATTAAACAGTTCCTGAGTTTAAATTCACACTACTTCATAAAGCTAATTCCTAAGACTAGTTTTTGCCCAAAATGCCAGCCTTACTTCCAGTATTTGCTTCTATGCAAGATTATGCCGAGATGTCCCGAAGAGGCGGAGTTTCACAGAGCTCGTGGAGGCTTCTGTAAAAAGGCGCAGAGAATTCCTTGGTCCGAACTTCGTCGTTCGTGAGGAAAAGTCTCTGATCAAACAATGTGCACAGCGATTAAGTCAGAAGGAATCCGGTCGCTTCTAACTTTTAATTAATTGCTTTGGGCTGCAGTCGTAACGTGACTTATAATGAACAAATAAAATCGGTTGTAACTCAAAATGAGTGAGACGGCACACTTAAGTAGCATTTTTACCGGCCAGCGGTAAACACGAAAGCGCGCTGAGTCTTCTTTTCTTGCAAGGCAGACATCTTGATCTCGGATGTTCTGATGAGAGGGTGTCTCTTTATGTCTGTACTATGCATGGTCCACAGCACCAAAGAGGCTGAACTGAGGGTTTCCGGGTCACCTATACAGTCATGGAGGAAGTGACGTAGGTGATCCCGCCCAGCCGTGACGTAGGTCATCGCGGAAGTTAGTTGATGGGATTTGTAGTCCTAGACGGGACTGGGCTGTCCCTACACATTATTCTTACAGTCAGAAATACTGAAATTTGCAGATCTGGTGGACTATCAAACAGCACAAATATTATTCAAAGCAAACAATAATCAACTACCACATAATATTCAAAAACTGTTCACTGAAAGAGATGGGAGTTATAATTTAAGGGGTTTATTAACCCCGCCGACAGTAGTCGGAGGGGTTATTATTTTCACCTGCGTCAGTCTGTGTGTGTGTGTATCTGTCTGTCTGTCTGCAAGATATCTCAAGAACCAATGGATCGATTTGGACCAAATTTTGTACATGTGTTGCCAATCACCCAGGAAGGAAACCATTAAATTTTGGAGGTCAAAGGTCAAAGGTCAAGGTCATGGCAGAACTTCGAAATTTTCGCCCAATGTATTTTAATAGGGAAAAGGCAGGGTTTGCACTCGTTAGAGTGTCCCTGTCTAGTTTAAATTTAAAAATTATAGGGTGTGCACAACCAAGAAAAGTTTTTGTATTTCTGTTTGTGGGGTAAAGCGGTGGAACAGTTTAAATGAGGACCTCAAGGGATGTCCAGACATGAAGCGGTTTAAAAAGATGTACAAAAATTTGATTTTCACAAGGTATAAGGATGAAGGGGATTAATCATAACTGGCTGTTTATTGTGTAAATTTTCTTTTTTGAGTCTTCATCTATTTGTTTTGTTTTTATTTTGTTCTCCATTGTGAGTGTGGGATTTGTAGTAAACTTGTGTGTAGACATATGGATATACACATAATTAATTAATTATATGATATAGTCATAGAGAATTGATATCTGAATAGTTGAAGTAATAAGTAATATACAGTGTGTATATATATATATATATATATATATATATATATATATATATATATATAGTGCTGTCAAGCGATTAAAATATTTCATCGCGATTAATGTCGCGACTGTCATAGTTAACTCGCGATTAATCGCAATTTAATCGCACATTTTTGTCACATGAAAAACCATTGTAATTCTCTTATCAGCATAAAAAAGTGAATGGGCTTGCTCACCGTTCGAACTACGGGGGTACTCGGGGGATCCGAGATCCCCTGAAACAGACATGAGATCCCTTGAAAACATGACTTGGGAAATGTTGGGGGTCTCTAAAATATTGTCAAAATGATGTTTATTGACATAGCAATCGTGTGTAACGGGAAGCATTTGCATATCCGAAGTGAGCGCGCGATGGAGAGCCGCGCTCTGAGACAAGCGCAAGCACCGCCCCAAGGGAATAAAGGGACCCCCCGAAAATATCGGCATAGTTCGAACACTGGTTGTACCAATGTTTTTTTTTTAATTGCAGAGCATAACACGTCTTGTCACAGCCACTACAAAGTGGGGCTGGAGCCGCCGATGGGAAAACGAAACCTAAGCCGAACACCGTGGCTCTTCGGGGGAGGGCAGAGGACTCTGGCTGTGTGGGGCGTGGCATCATGTCACAGAGCGTTAATCTCGCGATGAAAAAATTATCGCCGTTAAAATTGAGTCAAGTTAACGCGTTAATAACGCGACATTTTTGACAGCACATATATATATATATATAAGGAAGCTTGATAATCAATTTATATTGACTAAAGTAGAGGGGTGGAATTAAATAAGTTTTTACTTCAGCCCACTCCTTTTCAGACATGTAAACTCAAAACTGCTTAGTGCATCCTTGTTTGTATTTTTGTCTTGTTTTCTTTTGTTTTCTCTCTCTCTCATTATCTGTAGCCGCTTTATCCTTCTACAGGGTCGCAGGCAAGCTGGAGCCTATCCCAGCTGACTATGGGCGAAAGGCAGGGTACACCCTGGACAAGTCGCCAGGGCCCTGTACTACGAAGCGGGTTTTCTGGCTTACCAGGGTAACTTCGAGAGTAACTTGATCACGTGCAGCGTAACTTCCTGATTAACCCATACTACGAAAGTTGGCTATGTTCAAACCGAGGTATGCTGCCATGGCAACTTACGCTGCATCTCAAACCTGCTCGTCTCAGGTTATGTTCTTGGTTAACCCGAGGTTTCCGATTAACCACACCCTTTTCAAACACCACCTCTCCACCGACATTTCCTCTAGAGACAATGCCAGCGTACCTGGATGACCCGTGCGATATCGGAGCGCAGATTAGAGATGGGATTTATGGCTCTTTGATGGGATCCGCATCTTTGTGATCCGTTCTTTGAAAAGAGCCGTTCAAAAGACTGCCTCATTTGGCTCTTTTTAAATATTTATTCAGTTTTAAGAAGACAGCGTCTAAAGAAGCCAGATCCCTCTGCTTAGACAGTGACATCAATATTTCTGGACATACCTTTTATATAAAGCAACCTAGACTTACATTATTGTAACCCCTAAACGCTCATAAATAACCATTAAAAAACAATGAGGGCTTCAATGAATGTCCATGCAGAACGGCTTTTCTGTAAAAAAAAAAAAAAAAAAAAGAACCCACTCAAGAACATAGTTACCAAGAACGCAAGAATATTTAAAAAAAAAAACACTTGTTTTACAAAAATATTTAAGTCTGAGATACAAAATAGATACAACTAGACAAACAGATAAATAAATAAAATACACAAAAATAGAACAAACAAAATGACGATAGAATAAATTAAATGAACGTCCGTGCAAAGTAGTTTCCCCACAATATTATCATTAATATCACACAACAACATTATAAACTATATACAAAACAATTTGAACTATTAGGCAAACAGATAAAACTTGAATAAATAAAAGGCAAATGAATGCTTGCTTGCACGCGCACACCATTATGAATGATGTTTTTATATTTCATTTTCACCTGTTGCCAGGTGCGTTTGGCACTGCTGTTGCCTCTGAAATGTTCACAGGACATACACCAACTTAGTCAAAGGGACTGAACAGTCAGTCATCCTAATTCATGTGACTCTGTGCACATATCAGCTTAAGTAGGCTACTCCATGAATTTACCATGCCAAATTTTATTCAGGATTTTTCGGACATTAAACAAGCTATATATGACTGGGGCCACGTCGAAGGACCATTTTCTGTGACTTGTGATTGATCATGAAGCTTTCTCTCATCCTATACTTCTGTTCTGGAACATATAGAAGGGAGAATCTACTTGCGCATTTACCCGATCGGCAATTCGTTGCCAACATGCTTGCCGCTCCTTATTGGCAGCCGCTGTGTTAGATTTTGCTCTTAATGTTGTTTTGAACTCCTCATAGCTTTGCATTATGACAGCGCATTCTTCCTCCGTGAAGCACGGCGACCGTGCCATTGTGAACAGTGGGGATTTGCGCTGATAACCTCCCCTTTAACGTGAACGCGCATTAACCCTGATTAAGTTAAACCAGGTTCAACAAATCAACTTCATAACTGGCGTCGTAGTACCGTTTAACCCCAAACAAGATAACCAGGTTTTGTCAACCCCGGTTTAGCGGGGAAACCCTGGGTTGCTTCTGGGTAGGTTAGCCTCCGTTCGTAGTACAGGGCCCAGGTTATCACAGGGCTGACACATAGACACAGACAACCATTCACACTCACATTCACACCTACGGTCAATTTAGAGTCACCAGTTAACCTAACCTGCATGTCTTTGGACTGTGGGGGAAACCAGAGCACCAGGGCCCTGTACTACGAACGGAGGCTAACCTACCCAGAAACCTACCCGTTCTGCATGGACATTCATTGAAGCCCTCATTGTTTTTTAATGGTTATTTATGAGCGTTTAGGGGTTACAATAATGTAAGTCTAGGTTGCTTTATATTAAAGGTATGTCCAGAAATATTGATGTCACTGTCTAAGCAGAGGGATCTGGCTTCTTTAGACGCTGTCTTCTTAAAACTGAATAAATATTTAAAAAGAGCCAAATGAGGCAGTCTTTTGAACGGCTCT
Source organism: Neoarius graeffei (assembly GCF_027579695.1). NCBI lineage: Eukaryota > Metazoa > Chordata > Actinopteri > Siluriformes > Ariidae > Neoarius > Neoarius graeffei. The sequence goes on from NC_083569.1 coordinate 19,100,748, forward strand.
TTTCAAAGAACGGATCACAAAGATGCGGATCCCATCAAAGAGCCATAAATCCCATCTCTAATCTGCGCTCCGATATCGCACGGGTCATCCAGGTACGCTGGCATTGTCTCTAGAGGAAATGTCGGTGGAGAGGTGGTGTTTAAAAAGGGTGTGGTTAATCGGAAACCTCGGGTTAACCAAGAACATAACCTGAGACGAGCAGGTTTGAGATGCAGCGTAAGTTGCCATGGCAGCATACCTCGGTTTGAACATAGCCAACTTTCGTAGTATGGGTTAATCGGGAAGTTACGCTGCACGTGATCAAGTTACTCTCGAAGTTACCCTGGTAAGCCAGAAAACCCGCTTCGTAGTACAGGGCCCAGGAGGAAACCCACGCGGACAACATGCAAACTCCACACAGAAAGGCCCTCGCCGGCCCCGGGGCTCGAACCCGGACCTTCTTGCTGTGAGGCGACAGCGCTAACCACTACACCACCGTGCTGCCCATTTTGGTATATTATTACATACATTATTTAAGGTTTATTTTCTAATTTAGTGGCTTTTTACGTGTTATTGTTGCAAATGCTGTTTTGTTTTTCTTGTTATCTGCTTATTTATTCATTGTTTGTTTACATGTTTGAAATAAACCATGCCCCCAGAGTGAATATTCATGAGCAAATTGGGCGTGGTGTTTCGCCCAGTGGAAACCTACAGTAACCCTTTGTGTGCTTTGTGTGATTTTTTTTCTTCAATCAGAAATATTGGTAGGGACACGCCCATACCGCCCACACCCAATTCTACACCTGTGTTGTTGAGCATGGAGAAAACCAGAAAATAGGGAAAAAGTTAGGGCAGGCAAAATAAAGATTTTTTCTTTCTTTTTTAAAATAAGGTAACTATTCCTAAATCTACTATAACACCATATGAGAGTATAGAATAAAAGGACCAAATTCCTATTTTTATTTTCTACTCTAAAAAACCCATTTATCAACTTCATTTAAAAAGAGTGTGCCAAATAAGAAAAAAAAAAACTTTTCCTAGAACAAAGATAGAGGCATTACAATATCAGGTTGGTATATGGAGCCAAAAGAGCAAACCCCTATCCCAGCTCCTTGCTCTAAAAAATTTACTTGATGTAACACTCTCATTTAGAGAACAAATCAGATATTAAATTGATTAGAATAGATACCACACTTGATCCTGGTCAAAATACAAAGAAATGATAATTTACTGCAGCTAATGGCTTTAAATATACCACTTCCACATATGAAAATCCAGAAAGGTAAACACAGCTAGACTCCGCCCCCAACAGCTGGATCCTTTTGAAGAGAGACATCGCCTTTTGGGGCGTGTGGGAGATGCTTCAATACAAAAAGATCAACAGTTCTAACATTTGTTGACTAAAAATGTTCAGCTCCACCAGAGCAAAGCCTACAAAAATATGGACCCTTTTCACGTGACGTCACGACAAACATGGCCACCATTTTGGACGTGTACTACCGGTAGTTTACCACAGCCAACATTGAGGAACGGCAGCAAAGAAAGTTTTTACTTTCAGCAAGACTTCCATCATGCCACTATATTGTTGTGCACCTGGATGTAGTAACCATCAACAAACAAGGCAAGGGTTATCATTTTATCGGGTCCTGACAGAGAAGATGGATAGCAGCCATTAACAGATTGGCAGCCCTTGGCATACCAGCGCTTGTGTAGTGACCACTTTGTTGGAGGTAAGACGAATAAAATTAGCCAGAAAAGGCATTACATTGCTGTTAACATTCTGTGGCAGCGAGTGTGTAACCAAATAGGCTAAAATAACCCATTGTAACCTCTTTGTTCTTCTGTAGTAGCTACTGTTGACTAGCTAATGTCAACAACATAGTAGCTAGTATGTTACTGTAGCAATGTTTACGTTCAGTCATTTGGATGACTGTTAAAACCTTTCAGTCTCAAGTTTTTCCTTTACTGTATTTACTAGTTTACTGTAATTATGATCCGGCAGCTATTTACACCGGATCCAGTGTAAATAGCTGCCGGAGCCAACGTCCGAGGTTCCGGAGTGCGCTCCGGCTTGCTCTCCCTCAAATTAAGCAGCGCGCTCCGGCTTGCTCCCCCTCAAATTAAGCAGCGCGCTCCGGCTTGCTCCGGAGCACGCCGGAGCATGCTGCTTAATTTGAGGGGGAGCAAGCCAGAGCGCGCTGCTTAATTTGAGGGGAAGCAAGCCAGAGCGCGCTGCTTAATTTGAGGGGGAGCAAGCCAGAGTGCGCTGCTTAATTTGAGGGGGAGCAAGCCGGAGCGCGCTCCGGAACCTCGGCCGGAGCACTCCTGGAGCAAGCCGGAGCGTGCTCTGGAACCTCGGACGTTGGCGTGTATGTGTATGGCGATGGGTTTTTAACGACATAGATATACAGATCATGTGGGCCGAAGTCAGGTAAAGACGAGGGCTTCGTGTACTTCCGTACATCAGTGAACAATCCTGGTGGAAGCAGGTAAACGTCGTTCTCTAAGCCTGCTAACCTCAATTTTTGCAAATACCTCTCCCTCTGCTCGCCCTGTAAATGCCCTACATCGCTGGATAGTGAAGGTGTTTTCTGCATCTCGCTCCTTTTTCTTTTATGTTTTTCGTTTGTCGCCTTCCTCGCATTCAAACTGATTCGAGCCGAAGTCCACTACATGTCCAAAATGGCGGTCGCGTTTACGAAGGTCACGTGACTGAAAAGGGTCTATACTGAACTCATTAACATTTCTCTCCACGGAAATCTTTAGTAAAGGCCCCGGTCACACCGCCCGAACTTTGCCGGAGCGTTCCTGGAGCGGTGAAAAAAATTCATCACCGCTCGTAACCGTTCACCACCGTTTAACAAAAGTTGGCCCCCATTAAAGCAACGCCGTATACGCTCGGCCACCGCTGATGTTTCTCGAGGGGCCCTCCTACCGCTCCGAAGGTTTTGAGCTGCACAAAATATTGCGAGCGGTGAGGAGGGGGAAATTTTCCGCCCCGGCAAAGTTCACCCGTGCTGCACCAATGCCCAGTCAAAGTTTGGCACCGCTAGACGCAAGTTCGTGGACGCTTGGGTCCGCTAGGCCAACGCAGAAATCTTGAACGCTGGACCACCGCTGCTTCGCCAGCGTTGCCCGGGCGGCGATTAAACGTTGCACAAACTTTGGTGGAGCGGTTGTAAGCGTTTTACGAGCGGACACGGGGTTGCTGGAACGGTGTCGGGCGTTGAAGCAGCTATCCATGGCGGCGATGAACTTTGGTTTGGCGTTGGTATAGAGGTGTCGGAGCGGGACCAGAATTTGGCTATAAATACGGGGAGAAATGGACCAGGAGCTCATTTGGAATCGACCTGCCGTTGAGTTCAGACCTCATCTATATCGAATTTGCTCAAAGTTACAGTAAAACTGTATCACCATGGATGCTGAGAGACTTGCTATGATTGGTGCTAAACCAACTTTATTGAGGTATTTCACTCACGTGACCAAGTCATGTGATGCTGCCATTTTGGAAGGCACGGCTCGAATCAGTTTGAATGCGAGGAAGGCGACAAACGAAAAACATAAAAGAAAAAGGAGCGAGATGCAGAAAACACCTTCACTATCCAGCGACGTAGGGCATTTACAGGGCGAGCAGAGGGAGAGGTATTTGCAAAAATTGAGGTTAGCAGGCTTAGAGAACGACGTTTACCTGCTTCCACCAGGATTGTTCACTGACGTACGGAAGTACACGAAGCCCTCGTCTTTACCTGACTTTGGCCCACATGATCTGTATACCTATGTCGTTAAAAACCCATTGCCATACACAGGTATTGATCTGAAAGCGTATACGAGTTTGGATGCCTACAAATATTTTGTGTCAGGCTGGGTAACATGCCTACATCAGCGGGTCGTCCCTGGAGCCGGTGGTCGCCATCTGATTAAAGCTAAGGTTTGTTCACATTTTCATTTACTTTCGGTCCTCAGGATAAACAAAATGTTATTAAAATGTCATTGAAATAACTTCTTAGTCTGTTGAGACATGGCCCGTTATAAATTTGCTGTTACCAGGCAATGACTAAGAACTGTATTATTAGGGTCGGTGTAGTTGTAGCAGTGTATTAGCAACTAGCTGTTAGCACTAGCTAATGTCAACAACATCGTAGCTGGTATGTTACTGTAGCAATATTTACGTTCAGTCATTTGGATGACTTAAAACCTTTCAGTCTCAAGTTTTTCCTTTACTGGATTTACTAGATTACTGAGCTAGCGCGCTCTCCGGCCAAGCCGGGAGCCATCGCGCGCTAGCTCAGTAAACTAGTAAATCCAGTGAAGGAAAAACTTGAGACTGAAAGGTTTTAACAGTCATCCAAATGACTGAACGTAAATATTGCTACAGTAACATACTAGCTACTGTTGTTGACATTAGCTAGCTTGCCGTCCAAAATGGTGGACACCGGGGCGTCACGTGACCCTGTGACGTCAGGTGAAATACCTCAATACCCCCGCCGAGCCAAAGCCCGCATGCGCAGAACGCCGCTATACCAACGCTCGCGTCACCGCTAAACCAACGCTAAAGCAACGCCGGCTTCAGCGGTGCACCGCTAAGCCAACACCCGTGTTTTCGATTTTTTTTTCCCATTTTGTGCGCGGTGACGAGCGTTGTCGAAATTCGGCCCCCCCTCCCTACCGTTCAAGGAACGCTCCAGCAAAGTTCGGGCGGTGTGACCGGGGCCAAAAGGCGAAAGATTTATGCGTCAATGAAGAGAAACCTGAGCTGCACTTAACACTGGTTTTTGTTGCGATTACATTGCGGGAGGAAGTGAAAGTTGCGAGAAGTTGTTGCGATTTTCTCTTTTTGCGATTAAAATTGAGTGATATGTTAAATATTAAGTTATTACTGAAAAACTATTGATTAAAAAAACAAAGACACTGAGAAATGGTCCTATAAACAACTTTACCAATATAAAAGATTACCAGTGTAGAGTTTTCTTCTCTGTCCATGTTTATGTGGTAAATGTTTTCTTCGTCTATCTAATGGTAAAGATGATGAATCACTCGGTTTCGTCCATTTTAGGTACCGTTTATTAACATATCTACAAGGCACCAGCAGGTACTCATGTGCCGGCACAACGTTGCCCACGCGAATGAAAACAAACACATAAAACCTCACTTCCGACAGATTGCACACAGGTCAAAATAAGAGTCCCCGGTGAGACACTGCACATGTTGCAGAGTCAAAACATCACACATTCACACATGGTAGGAAACCATTAATAACACAAATTAACACAAATAATATTTGTATGAGAACATAACTCAACACCCCCACTTGTTCTCATCTTCACAAACCATACACAACCATTATCAAGTATATCTAATTTCCAAACAGCAAATTTTTAAACTGCAGGATTCTAATTTTTGGTACAGATTTATGGGCCTTTTCCACGACCCTTTTTCAGCTCACTTCAGCCCAACACGGCTCGCGTTTCGACTACCTCAGAGCAGCACGACTGAGCTCACTTCAGCCTTACTCAGCACCCAAAACTCGCACCGTTTTGCAGTGGGGCTGAAGTGAGCCCAACCGAGCCGAGTGGGGCTAGGGGCGTGAGGAGACAGTCCTCTGTGCACTGATTGGTGAGGAGGAGTGTCCTCACATGCCCACACATGCCCCGCAAGCACGCTGGGATCTTTAACCACCATCTGTAAACACCGTAAACCCAGAAGAAGGCTTTCTGAAGCCTTATGCGCCTCGCCTCATCTACTGTATACGCTTTTGCCAGTATCTGTTGGCGTTGTCGGTGACAACAAGCCACAGCACCAAGACCAGCAACACTAACGACTCCATGTCCTCCATGTTTATTGTTTACTATCCGGGTCGTGAGACTACCGCTTAAAAGCTCACTGATGTCACTGTTTGCACCGCCTAACAACATCACGTGACGTCCACCCACTTTCGCTAACTCCACCCAATGTGTCCACCCACTTCCAGCCAGCACGGTTCAGCGCGGTTGTAGTCGAAATGCAATGCCAACAGCCCCACTCAGCTCGACTCAGCCCAACTCAGCACCGCACAGCTCAGCCCAACTCGGCCGCGTTGGTAGTGGAAAAGCCCCATTAGTGAGTATGTCTGCAACCATGTTTTCTGTTGGACAGTATTTAATAGTTATTCTTCCTGCCCTAAGTACATCACGAATGAAATGGTATTTCACATCAATGTGCTTACACCTTGACCTATGTACTGGATTTTTACTCAGAGCTATGGCTCCCTGATTGTCACCATAAATTGTTGTACAATTGTAAACATTTGAATCCAAATCATTTAATAACTGCATTAGGTAGATGCTTTCCTGAGTTGTGTTTGCTAAGCCAATATACTCAGCTTCGCAAGTTGACAGTGCCACTGTGGGTTGTTTCTTAGACTTCCAAGATATTGCAGGGCCTTGTTTTGTCAGACTGAAACAGTAACCTGTGGTACTACATCTGTCCTCTACAGAGGATGCCCAATCTGAATCACTGAATGCTGACAGACTCAAGTGTTCATCTGTTTTCTTGAAACATAGCTCGCAGTGAGAAGTACCCTTCAAGTATCTTAAAACATGTTTGGCTGCCACCAAGTCTTGTACTTTAGGTTTTGCTAAGGATTGTGACAGTTTACTGACAATCCAACTGATGTCAGGTCTGGTGCACGTCATTGGATAGATCAAGCTTCCAACAATTTCTCTGTAATCTTTGGGATTTTCTATTTCAGTGTTGTTTTCTTCTACATTTCTGTTACATTCCATTTTCAACTCATTTGGTGTAGCTCTAGGTTTACAGTCGGACATTCCGAACCTCTCAAGCATTTTGATTATGTATTTTTCTTGACTCATTTTGATTTCTCCTTCTTTTTGTTCAAACTGGATGCCCAAAAAATATGATATTTGTCCTAAATCTTTCATATTAAATTGAGACTTCATTGTTTCCTTGAACCTGTTTAGCTGATCCTCAGTACTTGCTGCAATGATCAAGTTGTCTACCCAGATGATTACTATGATTGTGTCATTTTCAATCTGTTTCCTGTATACACAGTGATCTACCCGATTTCTCTCGAAGTTGTTTTGTTCCAAATGATCGTTTAAAAGTTTGTATCAATTTCTTCCAGATTGTTTGAGGCCATATAGGGATTTTTTCAACTTGTACACTAGTTTCCCTCCTGTTTCCGTTGCCTCTTCGAAACCCTCTGGTTGATCTAAATAGATATCTTCTTCAATGGGGGCATGTACTGTAAGTATGCCGTTTTCACATCCATCTGATGTACAGAAAAGTCATTCTGTGCCGCTATCTGCATCAGTGCTCGCACTGAGTGAGATTTGCTGTAGGAGCAAATGTCTCATGGTAATCTATTCCTTCTGTTTGTTTGTATCCTTTAGCAACATATCTAGCTTTGAAAATTTTTCCTGTGTCTGCATTTTTCTTTCAAAGCATAGACCCGTCTCCCCCCCACTGTGTTTCTATCCTTTGGCAAAGTCACCAATTCAAATGTGTCGTTTTCTTTAAGTGAAGCCATTTCTTCCTTCATAGCCTGTTCCCACCTAGAAGCTTCAGGTGACATGATGGCATCTCTATATGTTTGGGGAATCCCGAACACTGCCCTGTAACAAGAATCAACATTTGCATTGGTTATCTTATCTTTGGAGACTGTTATGTAATCTTGTAAGTATTTTGGGGGTCTCTTTTCCCTTTCTGAATGGTATTGTTTTTGGTTGATTGTTGTTGGTGTCCCTGCAAAGTTTCCATCAATCTCTTCAACTTCGGTTTCTGTGGTGTCATCATCTTTTGATTCATCTTTGTTGTCTGTGTTTGTGGTCTCACAATTTGCATCTATGTCCTGGTTCTCACTTTGTGATTTGTCATTTCTGCTCTCACTATCACATATCCTATCTCTGTATTTTGGGAGTTCGTAGTCATCATCATCAGTTTGAGTCTGCTGTTCAACATTGTACTTCCTGATAAATTTCACTAATCTGTGTTTTGAAACCTTCCTGGTTTCTGGATTGTATACTAAATAAGCAGGGCTGTTCCTGCTATAGCCTATGAATATTCCCCTGTCACATCTAGGATCCAATTTGTTATGATCGTGTTTGTACCCATAGCAGTCAGACGCAAAAATCCACATTTTTGAGAGGTCTGGCTTCCTTCCTGTTAACAGGAAATATGGAGTATTTTGTGTCCTGTCACTAAAACATCTGTTTCGAATGTGAGCTGCAGTTTGGATCGCATAAGGCCAGAGTGTTTTTGGTAACCCTTTCTCTAGTAGCAGGCACCTTCCCATTTCAAAAACGGTCCACCACTGTCTTTCGGCTGTACCATTCTGATGAGGGGAGTAAGGCGATGACGTTTCATGCCTTATTCCTCTTTCTCGCAGAAGTGATTGGAACACATTGCCTGTGTATTCTGTACCGTTGTCAGATCGAATGCATTTAACTGTACCGTACAGTGCTGCATCTGCAAGGAATTTTTCTGTGGCTAGAGTTGTGTCGCTTTTATTCTTAAGGAAGTAAACAGACACTGCACCTGAATAATCATCTGTGAATGACACTGCATATTTATATCCTTCATGAGATATTGGCTCAATGGGGCCAACTAAATCTGTGTGTACAAGATCTAGAGGTTTAGTAGCTTTTGCATCAGGCTTCCTGTTTCTGGTGTTTATGAATTTTCCCTCAATGCATACATTACAGTCTAGTTTCGTATTTCCAGTGATTTTCATGCCTTCTACCACTTCAGGCAATTTCAACACATCATCAACATTACAGTGCCCCATTATCTCATGCCATGTTTTAACATCACAAGTTAGATTAACTTTGTCCTGGGACATCATATCATTAACTGATGCACTGACATTGTGTCTAAGGTGATTTACCGTGGTCAAGTAATACAGCCGCTCATGAACACACTTCCATCTCTGTTTATCAGTTCATTCCGTCCCTCTTCAAAGATCACCTTGGCCCCATCATTGGTAGCAGCTTGTACAGAGATGATGCTCTGGGGGTATGTTGGTATGAACAAGGCCTTCTTTAGTGTGACTGTGACAATTCTCCCTCTCACGTCCTGTAGCAGCACCTCTGCGTCTCCTCGTCTCAGTGCAACGTTGTTCATTCTCGTTCCATCTGCCAATTCCATGTAGTGGGCACTTGGGTTGAAATTCTCCTCAAACATCGTGAAGCTGTTCATGTCTGTAATAATGTGAGCGGTTGCTCCACAATCCACCATTAATCCGTTTTTCTTGATGTTCTCAGGGAAAGTTGTATGACTGACTGTAAACACAAATGTTTCTTCTTTATCATGTTGTTATCTTTCAGCAGTTTGTTTTGCATCATCTTTGTGCTGGTCTCTATTTCGGTATGTCTCATCTGGGCTCACGCTAGCCGCTCGCACGTCCGCAAATTGCGAAGTTTTATTCCAATTTGCGAAAAGAAAATCATCTATATTCACATTTTATGCGAAAGTCATTTAAAGTTTAAGCAAAATCCATCAAACAATTGCGATTTCTCAAGATAAACAGTACCTTTCAGGGCCTGAATTTGGGCGCGGGATTGCGGGTATCGCGCATATATTTTTTTTTAATTCCCACACCTTTAACGATTCTAATGTGAGAGATTCCCGCACACATTACTGCATTGCCTGACAACGTCAATCTAATAATGGATCAGTGTGAATGCGCGACTACCTTCTGTTCTCAAGGTTACTTGAATTGAACCCTCTTTTTACTGACTGACCCCCCTCTCCCCCCGTAGCCTACTCAGAAAAAAAAACAGCAGACACAGACAGTTCACACACACAGATACAGCGCACACACTCTTCCTCTCTCGGACTTTAGTGGTAAAACAAACATGGACCGCTGGCTAAAACGTACAAGTGCAGTGGCAGAAGTTTCCCCTGCTAAGAGGAAAACTCCTGAATCCGATGGTGGTAATAGCAGTGTGAGTGATACCGTTGAGAATACACAGGACGAGACCGCTAACGTTAACGTCGACGTTGCAAAGGGGATTAGATCAGAGCATGGCTATAAGAAAAAAGTATTTACAAGGAAAAGCAAAGGACGCTGATGCTGACAAAATGGATGACCACTAGGAGAAAGAGTAGGAAAGACTACATATGTACAAGAATCCTGCACTCAGCAAAGATGAATTGTTCAGTGTTGAGAACAATTTGATTTTTTTTAAATTAAAGATGGCATATGACACAGGAGACAGGGCTATATGGTAGAAGAGAATCCTGAAAAGTCAACAAAGACTGTTGTCATGTTAACGTTCTATATGTGGACTGAAACAAAGTTTGTAAATTCATTCAGTGTTAACAACAGTTTGATAGTGTTTTCTTATTTTAATTGTAGACATTAAACAGAGGACAGGGATGATCAGATCAGACATGAGAATAGAAAAATGATAAAGTTGATAAAAAAGATGATATAAAAATGTTATAAAAGGAAAAAGCAAAGGTCACTGATTAAAGAGATGGTCACTAAAAGAAGAGACAAATAACACAAACATAGTTAAGAGAATCCTGAAAAGTCAGCAGACTGGTTTAAGTTAGATTTTAAGTTAGACTTGTTGTGTCAATAAATTCATTGAGTGCTATTAAGAACAGACTGATTTTTTTCTTTTTTTATAATTAAACAAAGCAGTGACACTTAAAGAATAGTGCATGAAGATGAGGAAGAAGCAGCTGTGTAAAGCAACACTAAGGAGGTTGTAAAATTAGCTTAATTAAAAGGCACACAACCTTCCAAACTCTTCCTAGAGCCTTACTCGCACTGCTAGAAAAAGGCTATTGGTGTTTGATGGCATAATACAGTCAGTCAGCAATGTCATACTGTAAAGGATCTCTTTCATTTTGTGGTGGTTTTCTACCCTCCACCCGAAACTGAACAGTCCATATCTTAGACGGCTGGTGGGAATAATACTTGCATTTATCCACCCGGCCTTTGTCTGACAATGCTATCCAAATTTGGAGATATCAAAATGAAAAGTCTACTAAAAAGGATACCTCAAATGGTGACAAAAGGTTACATACTGTAGAGATCTTCAATCTGAGTAGTGGCAGAAGGTAAGACCTAAGCTATTTAAGCCCACAAGTAGCGTTCCCCACAAACTGTATAAATCCCCCCAAACTGTGTAAATCCCCCCCATTTGAGTCACTGAGGGGGGGAAATCCCCCCCATTCTGAAAAATGAAATTCAGGCCCTGCCTTTCGTGTCCATCTTCGATGTTTTGATTTATAACCAACGCCCCTGAGTTTCGAAGCTTCTTATTGGTTGACCGCAAATTACGTCTTCCAATAGCATCGGACCTTACATATAAAATGATCAATTTCCGAGTTGCGCTGATAATGTCGGCAATTCTCGCACATTAGTGAACAAGATTATAGCGAGGTTTGTTTAAAATAAATGATCCGACTTTACGTATGACAAAAACTTATCTAAAAAGTGAGGTAACATATTTGAATATTCTGTTAGCTTTCTCAGTTAGGGATAAAAACACGATATAACCATTCTAAAGACGTATTTTCTACATAATATCAACCCTGACAGAACTTTGGAAGAACTCACAGATGAACCAGGATATATCAACCAAGTGTACTTTGTTTTCAGAGCGTTTTGACGCACATGGTTCAAAGTTTTGACTGCAAGTATTTCATTTGAGAAATTAATGGTGGATATCATTATATTTGGGTTATGAGATTAATTTATAAGAAACAACCATTGATTTTAACTGCCTGAGCTCCCTTCATCCTACCCATAAAGACACCCCCCTCCCCCTAAACACACACACACACACACGGATCCCAATTATACACACACAAACATACCCACACAGGCCAGTCAGCATATACTACAGAGGGTGACTAAGGGCTAAAAGGTGCATAGATAGCAAAGAATGCAAAGCACATCACACCAGATGTTAGATATAATTATAATGAAAAATATGGACTCCGTAAACCAGATTAAGCGGGTTAAATTAAACACACAATTTCATTACATATATACAGTTGATGAAATGATCAAAATAAGAGGATTCAAGAATAAATAAGCATGCTATGAACATAAATCAAGAACATGGAAAGACAAAGGCAGGAAACAAGCTTGCAAACACGATTGAAACACCAACAAACTACAATGACAATTCATTTTTCAATATTATGTCAGTGCAAGAAACATTTAGAAGTATAACATATCTTGCTAAAAAAAATTACTTTGCCAAAAAGAAAATTGTTCTTTTAGCATTTCTTGCTAAGCGAAATTGCAAATTGCTAAAGAAAAATTTGAGTCTTTAGCACTTTTCACTAAAACAGTTTGGGTCCTAGAGTGAGCACAGCTCGTCATTGTGTGTAAAACTTTTATGGTAACTGCACCAGTTGTTACGTTCGTATCTTTCTGCTGTTTGTTTCGCCTTGTCTTTGTATTTGTCCCTTCTCTGGCATGTCTTGTCACTGTGAGTTGAACTTTTGTGATAGTTGCACCACTTCCGCATCCCCCTTTGTCGGCAGTTGCGCGTTACGTGACCTCGGTTTCCACATCCGTAGCAGGTCACTGTTGAGATGTCATCTTTGGCTTTACATTCAAACTTTTCTGTTTCTTCAAAGTTTCGCAGTTTGCCTTTGAACTGTATGAACGTCATTTCTTCGCTGCTCTGTGTTATATAAATGGCGAAGGGTTTGTAGGGTTCTGGGAGGCCCTTTAGAATCATTGCTATAATCAGTCCATCACTTATTACCTCTTTCGCGTTTCTCAAGGAAGTCACTGCTTTCTCAGCTCGAATAATGTAGTCTGTTACTGTCTCGTTAGTATCTTTCTTTAATGATGTTAGTTCGGTGTACAGGGCTATAATTCTAGGCTTGCCCGGGCTGGCGTAATGACTCCGAAGTATATGCAGAGCTTTTCTGCCATCATCTGTGGCCTCGCGCATTATGAGTGACAAACTTTTATCGTCAAGAAATTGAATCAGTTCAGCGTAGCACTCCTCATTCTTATCTTGGTCGATGGCATCAGCAGTGGACAGTATGGTTTCTTTCAAACCCAGCATTCTTAAATGTCCAAGGAATTTTACTTCACACAGTTCATACTTGTTTTCATCTCCGTTGAAGACTAACCTTTCCCATTTTCCTCCTATAGAATTGGCACGCCTGGGCCCATAACCTGTAGAGTTTTCTTCTCTGTCCATGTTTATGTGTTAAATGGTTTCTTCGTCTATCTAATGGTAAAGATGATGAATCACTTGGTTTCGTTCATTTTAGATACCGTTTAGGTACTGTTTATTAACATATCTACAAGGCACCAGCAGGTACTAATGTGCACGGCACAACGTTGCCCACGCGAATGAAAACAAACACATAAAAAACTCACTTCCCATAGATTGCACACAGGTCAAAATAAGAGTCCCCGGTGAGACATTGCACATGTTGCAGAGTCAAAACATCACACATTCACACATGGTAGGAAACCATTAATAACAAAAATTAACACAAATAATATTTGCATGAGAATATAACTCAACATTTTCCCTTTCACCTAACAAGCAAATAGACGCTCCTGAGAAACCTGGCAGAGCCATGCTTTGCCTTTTGAGCTTCTTCTTGAGGCCCAGGCAAGAGCTAACAGATGCGTGGTTTCCGTATTGTATTGGTTACCACGTTCGCTTAACACGAGAGCAGTCCGCGATTCGAAACCGGGTGGAAACGGTGCTAGTTTTCTTGAACTTGGCAGCGAACAAATGTCGAGCTGCCATCTCTGCTCTGTCAGTGCCTTTTGGAACAATCCCAAACCGAGACGCTGAAAAAGCTTTACGTGATGCTATTCGACTACATGAGCGGAAAGCAGACGGAGCAGCCCTCAGTCACCTCCTCGGCAAGGCAGTGACGAGCAACTGATCCGTCCCTGCTGTTTCCTCGCAAGTGCCTCACCATGCTCTCTGCCTTTCATCAGAGCAACGAAGCAGCAAAGGGTGTACATTGGCCAGGAATCGAACCCAGGTCAACTGCTTGGAAGGCAGCTATTCTGGCCACTATACCACCAACGCTGCAGGCCTACCCTGGGGACACATGCCTCAGTGCCATTTCTTCTGTATTTGAGGCCCAGGCAACAGCTGATCGGTCCCGGAGCTGCAGTTTCTGTAGTGTAGTAGCTATCATGTTTGTCTAACACACAAAAGATCCCCGGTTCAAAACCGGGCAGGAAAAGCGCTGGTTTGGTTTATTTATTTATTTTTTGAACTCGGCAGTGAGTGACTGCTGAGCTGTGATCTCTGCTCTGTCCGTGGCAACTACGGAAGCAAGTATTTGCTTTTGACCAGCCAAGGTATGGACACATTTGCTGAACAAATCTTAAACAGTGACTCTACAGTTCTCTGTTTGTGGACAAATATATACCTGTCGCTTGTTGCCAACGAAAGGAAAACACGCAGGAGCCCGTGTTCTTCACCACTTCATGGGTCGAACGTACGCAGGGGCAAACTGATGTCATTCAAACCTGCAAACAAGTATTTACGTTGCTAGTGGAAAGACCAGTCCTCAGTCCCCTCCTTGGCCCGTCCAAACAAGGCATTTGATTTCTTCCCGTGATGTTGTTGCAGCGCTTTTCGATGCTAAACCTTGTCACACTCGACCACCAGCTCATCTCTACGATGCCAAGGCCGTGCCCCTATTCTCGTGACAATTGTTTAAGTGTGACCCGCGTTCTTCTTGAGGCCCAGGCAAGAGCTAACACACGCGTGGTTTCCGTATTGTATTGGTTACCACGTTCGCTTAACACGAGAGCGGTCCGCGATTCGAAACCGGGCGGAAACGGTGCTGGTTTTCTTGAACTTGGCAGCAAACAAATGTCGAGCTGCCATCTCTGCTCTGTCCGTGCCTTTTGGAACAATCCCAAACCGAGACGCTGAAAAAGCTTCACGGGTTTTCTGCTGTGCAGTGGTTTCCCCTTGCACCTAACAAGCGAATAGATGCTCCTGAGAAACCTGGCAGAGCCATGCTTTGCCTTTTGAGCTCTGCTTTCGTTAACGTCCAGTTATCGCCTTGCTAATATCAGGTACTCTCGAAACAGCCAGAAAGACAGACCCTTAACGTGACCGGATAGCTTTCTGTGGATTAGTGGTTGTCATGTTCTCCTACGTGCAGACGACCATCGGGACAAAACCTCGTTTGACCGGTTTCCCTGCCTCCCTGGTTTTCCGTCAAGGTCCGCGACGGCTGCTTTAAAAACAAAATCGGGCATTATCTACATGTCTGTTGACTGTGGAGGCATGGACATTGCAATTCGTCACGGGGAGGTGGTGTTCTCAATACCACTTGGTTGCTCGTTTATGGAGTGAGGTCAGGTCAACAGGGCTGCACATGGCATCAGAACGCTGCAAATTGGCATTGACACTAAATGTCACTTGAACAGCCTTGAAGGACACACCCCTTAGGAGGCATGCTTTGGTTTTAGTTTTGTTGCAGAATAAATAAAAAAAATCGTTAAAAACGTGCTCCAATTTGCAAAACAGACGAAGCCAGAAATGCCAACTAACTTTTAAGCATTTCGCATATGATGTCACTTCTTTGAACAAACAGTAACTTACCAGGAACGCATTCGTGTAATGGTAGACTCAAAGAGCCAAACTTTACCAAATAAACAGAACATGTTCTCATCTCATCTCATTATCTCTAGCCGCTTTATCCTTCTACAGGGTCGCAGGCAAGCTGGAGCCTATCCCAGCTGACTACGGGCGAAAGGCAGGCTACAGCCTGGACAAGTCACCAGGTCATCACAGGGCTGACACATAGACAACCATTCACACTCACATCTACGGTCAATTTAGAGTCACCAGTTAACCTAACCTGCATGTCTTTGGACTGTGGGGGAAACCGGAGCACCCGGAGGAAACCCACACGGACAACATGCAAACTCCACACAAAAAGGCCCTCACTGGCCATGGGGCTCGAACCCAGACCTTCTTGCTGTGAGGCGACAGCGCAAGCCACTACACCACCATGCTGCCCACAGAATGTGTTCCTGGTCTCATATTAAAATACAATTTAGACAGTAAACTATTAAACATGTCTAGTCTTATCAGGTATAATTCCCAGGGGTAATATAATTTTCAGAAGACTGGCATTTTAACGGAAACAAAGGGTTTGGGACGTGACAGCTTGCTTGACCAAAAGGAGCATACAGTTGGGACAGTCTGTGCAGGAGAGTTCAGAAGCCACAAAGAAAGGCTTCAGAAGTTCCACTGAGATTTGAACTCAGATCACTGGAGTCAAAGTCCAGAGTGCTAACCATTACACCATGGAATCAAGACATAGCCCAAGGCTTGTTTTCACTGTCAAACCTTTGAATGATATAATGAAATTCCAGCAGCACATGAACACATGATTGAAGGTTTTACCTGAAATGGTCAACCTGTTGGAAAAAAAAAAATTCTCGGAACCCTGACTGCTGGCTACATGGTTAATCATTTGTTGTTGTTTGTATTAATTTCTAGTTTTGTAATTTATCAATCAATGTCAACAGGCAAATGACATTGTAACCACATGATAATCCAAGTCAAATGTCACATGTCGTTCCACAAACTAAAACTTAATATTTTTACATCTAAAAAATAAAATACCTACTGATATTGTAACATGTGGCAGATATTCACAACAAACTGAAAAAAAAAATACAAATTTATCTGAAAAGGCATGCTAGCTGAAGCTTCCATTTTCACTCACATGCAGGCAAAACTCCCGACAAGCATTCACTAAACGCAAACCATGAGCATAAAACCCATGGCCCATTAATAACCTGCGATAGCAAATATCAGAAGTGGGATTCAAACCCACACCTCCAGAAAAGACTGCAACCTAAACACAGCACCTTACACTACTCAAAATGTAGGTTATACTTAACCAGGTTCGTGACACTGTATTGGAGGTGCAGAAAGCTGGTATAGGGTAAGAGGGCCTGGGCCAATCTCTTACACCTTTATTAGCCATTGCACACAGGCAGAGAAATGTCTGACCAACGAGCGTTTTTGATGGAAAGAAAGAAAGAAAGAAAGAAAGAAAGAAAAAGAAAGAAGAGGTTGGGGTGTTGTGTGATCTGTAGCCTCGGTCACAACCAGGCGTACGTGCTCCTACGGCCGGTCTACGTGCAAAAAACGCAAGAAACGCACGGAGGGCGCGCGTGTGACGTGCTGATTTTCGAGCCGTAGACCGGCCGCAGACCGGCCGCAGAGGTTCTTTGTCATGTCAAACAAACTCTACGGGCGCTTACGTTTTTTCAGGTTGCAAGACAAACTTACGGCCAATGCGCGTCTTTCTCCATGAACAAAAAAAAAAAAACCACAGCGATTTGGGAAACGCCAAAAAATCGTACGGCCGGTTGTGACCTAGGGGAGAGAATTACTGCAGACTAACGGTCCAGTAGCTTGTTGAACATGGAGAAAACCAGGAAATGGGGAAGAGGTCAACCCAGCAAAGAAAGAACTTTTTTCTTTACTTATTTTTTTAACAAGACAATTTCTACATCTACTACAATGTCATGTGAACAGATAGAATCGAAAAAGCTCTATTCCCACTCATTACTTTAGAAAACTCATTTATTATCTTTATTTAAAGAATAAATCAAATAAGAAAGCTGTTTCTTTGTATTTACAACAAGGCACTATTCCTGGAAATACTATAAACCCAGGTTGATGAGTGGAGCAGAAGAAGCAAACCCCAACTCTAGCTCTTTGGTCTAAAAATCTATTTAATATAACATTTTCAGTTAAATAACATGTCAGATATTAATGGTGACTGACCCCTTGAAAATGGTTCCTCCAGGAACCATGACGTTTCAGTTGTCAAGACAACGGAAAAACTAAAATACAAATACAAGAGCATTGTGACGTATCTTTCTGTTTTTGTATTTTAGTTTTTCCGTTGTCTTGACAACTGAAACATCATCATTCCTGGAGAAACCATTTTCAAGGGGTCAGTCACCAAAGGGTTAAAGTGATAAAAACAAACACTATGCTTCATCCAAAACAAACAACAGAGAAACCAAAACTTACTACTGTCAATGGCTTTAAATATACCACTTCCAAATATTAAAATCCAGAAAGGTAAACACAGCTAGACTCCACCCCCAACAGCTGGATCCTTTTGAACAGAGACATCGCTTTGGGCGTGTGTGTGTGGTTTCCATGCAAAAAGTTCAATATTTCTAACATTTGACCACCAAAAATGTGCAGCTCTACCAGAGCAAAGCCTGCAAAAATAAGCTGAACTCATTAACATTCCTCTCCCCGGAAATCTGTAATATATAGATTGAGGCACTGCCTAAAAGCCCATCTGTTTCTGGGTTGTAGAATTTTCTTATATCATAGCCAGACTCTCTTGTTTTATTTCTTTACAGTTATAGTTACTATACTGTTTCCTTATGTTGTACAAAACATACACAGAAAGAGGCTCTGGCCTGATGAGTAGAGTCAGGGCACTGATTTTATTTACAAATTCGATTTCACCATTGCTGAGACAAGAATACAAAAAAAAATAACATATTGGAAAAATAATATCATATTGAAAACTAAATATAATGCAATGAATCCGCTGCCTGGTACGAAACCCCGGGATAAAACCCCAGTGGGATTAGAACCTCCCAGGAACGGACTCCTCATCCGAATGCAGCGCATGGAGCTCCGGGGATTCGAGCTTTGACTTTGAAAAGATGACTGAGGTTTTGTTAAAAAAAAAGTGCAATTGAGGAAATATTTAAAACACTCAGCATCGACATTATCACCATACTAATATTAAGAAATTGTGTTATGAAACTAGAAAGACCATTAAAGAGTTTTCTAGAGTTATAGTTTGTTTGTGAAAGATGAAAACATTGTTTTCGAAGTGTGCACGTTTTGCACGAACCAGTGGAAACTCAGGCATGGTTCCAGAGAGCAACGAGCAGGCCAGGAAGGGCAGTTTGGGGGGGCTTGCCGTAGTTAGTTGGACAAACCCACAAACACAGCAGGCGATTTAGCAGAAGTGGTAGAGTGCTTGCTTAGCATGTAAGCGGTAGTGAGCTTGAGGCCCACATTCTCCAAAACAGTAACTGCCAGCTTGCTTTTAACAGAGAAAAACTTTCTTGTCATCTTGCAAACCATCTGAATCATCTACACTTTCAGCCAAGTCAAGATCAAATTTCTTTTGCCACATTCAAAGCAGCACATCTGTGAAAACAGTCAGTATTTGGATTAAACCCACAACGTTGGCACTGTTTGCAACAATGACCAAAATCAACTAGCTCCATACTACTTTTCTGCTGATATGCTCCTCTGATGAGCTCTGAATATTAGCTAACACAGATTCCTTTCAGTTTGCTTGTCTTTATTTCCTGAATTGCTGACTGACCTCAGTATCTCCAACTCACATTTTTCAACAGGGTTGTCATATTCCCACCTTCCACTATGAAATTCTAACTCTCGCTTGTGTGCAAAGTCAGCTTAGACAAAGTGAAAATATGATGCTTACCTGCTTGTATTAGCAAGAAGGTCCGGGTTCGAGCCCTGTGGCCGGCGAGGGCCTTTCTGTGCAGAGTTTGCATGTTCTCCCCGTGGGTTTCCTCCGGGTGCTCCGGTTTCCCCCACAGCCCAAAGACATGCAGGTTGGGTTAACTGGTGACTCTAAATTGACCGTAGGTGTGAATGTGAGTGTGAATGGTTGTCTGTGTCTATGTGTCAGCCCTGTGATGACCTGGCGACTTGTCCAGGGTGTACCCTGCCTTTCGTCCGTAGTCAGCTGGGATAGGCTCCAGCTTGCCTGCGACCCTGTAGAAGGATAAAGCGGCTAGAGATAATGAGATGAGACCTGCTTGTATTCTTAAACCTGCTGATGAAAAGCTTGCATCTGTCCTGAAAAGGCACTTTTCACCACCTTCTACCCAACTACTGTCAATGAACAATGAAGCAACAAATGCTTCCTGAGGCATGCCCCAAAAGTGTGAGAAGCATGCCAGGGACTCCATGTCAGGAGATTGGGTTGTTTTAGTGGTAAAACCCTTGAAGCTCACCAACTGATATTCAAGCAAATGGGAGTCAAATTACACTCCCCCAGAATAATATCTGCTTCTGGGCAATCGCTCACTTGAAAATAAACAAACAACCAATGGAAACTCAGGCATGGTTCCAGAGAGCAACGAGCAGGTCAGGAAGGGCAGTTTGGGAAACTCCCGGTATTTAGTTGGACAAACCCTAACTAGCTGCTGGGGAATTAGCTCAAGTGGTAGAGCGCTTGCTTCACATGTAAGAGGTAATGGGGTCAATGCCCACTTTCTCCAATGCAGCAACTGCTACCTTGCTTGCATTTTAGAGAGAAAAAACTTTCTTGTCATCTTGCAAACCATCTGAATCCTCTGCACTTTCAGCCAAGTCAAGATCAAATTTCTTTCGCCACATTCAAAGCAGCACATCTGTGAAAACAGCCACTATCTGGATTAAACCCACAACCGTGGCATTGTTTCCAAAATTTCCAAATCAACTCATTGCACACTATTTTTCTGCTGATATGCTCCTCTGATGAGCTGTGAAGGTTAGCTATCACAGATTCCTTTCAGTTTGCTTGTCTTTATTTCTTGAATGGCTGACTGACCTCAGTATTTCAAACTCACATTTTTCAGCCAGCTTGATATTATTCGGGCATTACAGTACAAGCCCAATTGGAGTAAAGGAAATTGTGAGGTGCCTGACCCCCACTGTCTTTTGACATCTGTAAGGTCTTCATCCTTCTCCGAGGTTTCTTTCCATGCCATATAAATTTTGACAGAGATCCTTCAACATCTAAAATGACTTTCCTATTCATCTTAAGTGGCAACATTTGCATAGGGTATAATATCCTGGGAAATATATTCATTATAATCAAACTTATTCTACCCATCCAAGACATCGGAAGATCAAACCACCTGTTAAGGTTATCTTTAAGAGATGTTACAATTGCTTTAAATTTTCGTTTATACAGCTCTTTAATGTCTGCTGAAACTCTGATGCCCAGATATGTAAAACCTGAGGTTGACCACCTGAAAAGGAAACTGACAGGAGTTACCCAGTCCCCCAAGTCACCCAACGGTAAGGCCTCCAACTTGTTATAGCTAACTTTATACCCTGAAATCAGGTCAAATTGATTTATGATTTATTTTAAAGTAGGGATGAAATTCTCAGGGTTATTAATGAACAGTAATATGTTGTCAGCATAAAGCAAGATTCTGTACTCAACCTCTCCTAACTTGCACAGTTTTGGGTTGCCACAATCTCTCAGATCATGAGAAACATCTGTACTTCTACCGATTACCTAAAATAATTGAAAATCAGGGGGAGGAAACCAGAAAATTGTCAGAGGAGTGTCGTCGTCTCTGGCTTGCCAAACTAAACCAAGATCTGAGCGACAAAAATCCACACAATATAAGAGCGTGTTCAGTTCACTTTGTATCAGGTATGAGGTTTTTTTTTTTAAGTTTTGATCAATGCCTGAAAATTAAACATGACACCATATTTCTACTGTCTAGCTGTGATGGTGCGTCTGTATGTTCTCTTGAGAGGAAGCTAAAGTTAAAAATCACAATCAGCCATCTGCTGTCAGCTGAGGTAGGCCCACAGGGGATGTGATTCATGACCTACAGTATATCACTGTACATGTAATGTACACAGTACACACCTTTGCTTTCACCAGATATTTGTCACCAAATTTCCATGCTTTTCATTCCCTGACCCAGCCACAGCACATCTGGTAATAAGCTTCTAGTCCCCTGAAACACTTCAGATCCTCAGCAGTGTGGGGACTTAGCAAAAAAATTAAGTAGTTGATGATGTGTGGGTATGTCACAGCCAGCAGCAATGCGCTGTCTTCACTCAGCTCCTCTCCCATTTCATATGGTTCCAGACTATTGATTAACTGCAATTTTGCCATATAGCAGGCTCTTACACTGGGCTCTAGGCTTCCTACATACTTTCTAGCAGCTTCTATCTTCTTATTGCAAATTTTTTTAGTCAATACTATTACAAAAATCAAGATTTTTTTTCTTTTCTGCATGAAATGCAAGCATTGTTTGTTTATGGAAATCAATATCTCTAATATTGCACACATCCAGAACTTTCATGGTTTGGTGGCATCGGTGAGAACACTGTACTGGAGGTCCAGAAAGCTGGTATAGGGTAAGGTGGCCTGGGCCCATCTCTTGCACCTTTGCAGCTTTGTTAGCCACTGCAAACAGGCAGAGAAATGTCTGGCCAACAAGCGTTCTTGATAGATAGATAGATAGATAGATAAGTAAATAAATAAAAAAGAAGGGGTAGGGGGTGTTGTGTGATCTGTTTAATGAAAAAGTAGGGAAAAGAATTACTGCAGACTAACAGTCCAGTTGCTTGTTGAGCATGGAGAAAAGTTAAACCAAGCAAAGAAAGAATTTTTTTAAGATAACTATTTCTAGAACTACTCCAACACCATGAAGATGCATAGAATAATAAAAGCCAGCCCTAATACTAATTTTTCACTGTAAAATATCTAGCTACTCTTCTTATAAGGAAAACATACCAAACATTAAAATCATCTACTAAAAAAAAAAAAAAGGTATCTTTCTTGAACAAAAACTCCATTCTTGGAGACACTTCAATAATATAGAACAAGCCCCTATTTTAGCTCTCCGTTACAAAAATTTGCTTAAAATAACTTTCTTATTTAGAGAACATACCAGATATTAAACTGATAAAAACAGATACTACACTTAATCTTAGCCAAAAAACAATAGCTTGCTGCAGTGAACAGCTTTAAATAAACCACTTCCAAATATTAAACTCCAGAAAGGTAAACACAGCTAGACTCCGCCCCCAACAGCTGGATCCTTTTGAAGAGAGATGTCACCGTGTGTGTGTGTGTGTGTGTGTGTTGGGGGGTTTCCATGCAAAAGGTTCGATATTTCTAACATTTGACCATGAAACATGTCCAGCTCTACCAGAGCAAAGCCTGCAAAAATAAGCTGAGCTCATTAACATCCCTCTCCCCGGAAATGTTTAGTAAAAGGTGAAAGATTTCCGCGTCAGTGAAGAGAAACCTGAGCTGCACTGAACACTGGATCAGGTTAGTGACACTGGATTGGAGGCTGGGAGACTCTCAGCCAAGGGCGCAGGTTTGGTATTATCACTGGTGGGGACAGAAACCCAATGCCAACCCCCAGTGGCGCCAACTTCCGGTCAACATTAGAGTCACAATATTTTGCCCCGTTGTGTTCCACCAAAAGAGATCCATCATCTCTCCAAAGTCCAGACTTTTAAAATTTGAAGTTCAGAATTGTACTAACGCATGAATAATAATAATAATAATAATAATCAATTCATTTGATTAATTGCAAATCTTGCATGTGATGATTAACTCATTCTACCAATTTGCAAATGTATTTTAAGCAAATAACGCATTGACTGTCGGGAGGGTGTATGTTCCTTTCCCTCATAAACGGAAGTGAACCCTGTCATACGGTGATTTCTACACTTTGATCTGCGCTGGTTTCTACATTAGATTGATAAATGAGGGCTCTTGCGTCATCCTCGTTAGTATAGTGGACAGTATCTCCGCCTGTCACGCGGAAGACCGGGGTTCGATTCCCCGACGGGGAGACTTTAAAAATGTATTAACTTGTGCAGCAGGGGGATGGAGTGGTTTGCACTGTCGCCTCACAGCAAGAAGGTTCTGGGTTTGAGCCCAGTGGCTGGTGGGGGCCTTTCTGTGTGGAATTTGCATGTTCTCCCTGTGTCAGCTCTGGTTAACCCCACAGTTCAAAGACATGTAGTTACTGTAAGTTAACATGGGCTGGTCTCAGGCTGAAGTGCCCTTGAGCGCGGTACTGAAAGGAGATGTGCAGAACCATGGCCTCACTTCTTGTTTTTAAATGCCTTGAGACCTCAAGAATGGCATAGGAATAGTTTTAAGCGGTAATATATAGATTGAGACACTGCCAAAAAGCCCATCTGTTTCTGGGTTGTAGAATTTTCTTATATCATAGCCAGCCTCTCTTGTTTTATTTCTTTACCGTTATAGTTACTATACTGTTTCCTTATGTTGTACAAAACAGACACAGAAAGAGAATAGCTCTGGCCTGATGAGTTGAGTCAGGGCACTGATTTTATTTACAAATTCAATTTCACCATTGCTGAGACAAGAATACAAAAAAAAAAATATTGGAAAAATATCATTTTGAAAACTAAATATAATACATTGAATCCGCTGTCCGGTACAAAACCCCGGGATAAAACCCCAGTGGGATTAGAACCTCCCGGGAATGGACTCCTCGTCCGAATGCAGCACAGGGAGCTCCGGGGATTCGAGCTTTAACTTTGAAAAGATGATCGAGGTTTTGTCAAAAAAAAAGTGCAATTGAGGAAATATTTAAAACACTCAGCATCGGCATTATCAACATACTAATATTAAGAAATTGTGTTATGAAACTAGAAAGACCATTAAAGAGTTTTCTCGAGTTATTGTTTGTTTGCAAAAGATGAACATATTTTTTTAGAAGTGTGCACGTTTTGCACGAAGGTCTCAGGTCCTTATTACACGGTTATCAAAGTGAATAATGCACATAATATAGTATGTTGAGACAGAATGAACTCCAGTGATTGGCCATCTGGCTGTATTTTTAGACAATTTCTGCAGGCTGGAATCTTTGGGCTTCTTTTCATCCAAAAGAGTAAGTAACTGGTTGCTGGTGAGCTGAAAGAAAATCAGATATGTAAATAAGCATACACTTCTTTAAATGATAAAATTATGCTTGTCAGTTAAAGGTAAGCGGTACAATGAAATTCATCATGGCAAGAAATCAGAAAACAACTCGATGGGTTTCTCACGACTCAGTTGTTGGGTTTCCTGTGGTGGCACAGAACCGAAACCATCAGAAAACAACTCGATGGGTTTCTTTATATATCCACACTCTATGCATATGGGGCTCCGCTAGCACTGGCCACGAGGCGGTGTGTATGACTGGTAATTACTAACACTGGCCACTAGGCGGAGTGTATGACTGGTAATTACTAACACTGGCCACCAGTGGCGGCTGGTAGTCTTTCAAACAGGGGAGGCTGGTCGGTTACGATATTTCCAGATTTTAAAAGAAAAAACACATCAATTTTGCCCATACTCTTGCCTCTGATCTGGCTGATTGTTGGCAGGGTCACAAACTGTGAAATAACAGGTTCTTTTGGCCCATTAGCCTACTGTCCAATATACATGATGATGGTGTTGGGGGGTGTATATTTTCACATTTTATATTTTAAAATTGTGGCATGTTGTTTAAAAATTGATCATTATTGAAAGCAGCTCTTTGTCAGGAACCTCAGCAGTAACAGCAGAGTGTTCTGGAATAGGCACAAGCACTGGCCTTGGGGAGCCAAACATAGAGCTGGGTGCCACACGTTTCATTCAATGACACTTTCCCTATATTTTACTTATTTTGACTGAGAAATGTTTGACAATTTTGATAACCCTTTACTTTTAATCCAGGTCTGTAGTGTGAAATGTTCTCGGCTGTGTTTTTGTTTAAAAATGTTTTCCAAATTGTAGCTGTGTTTAATTCATATCCAGAAAAAATATATATTCCAATATAATATACTCAGCATAAACATTTTAAATAGATTCTATATTTTTGGTCCATCCATGACATATTACTAAAGTCGCCTATTTACTGTTGTTGATGTGGGTCACTTGCTGTTAGCCAATTCACTTTCTTGTACCAGGAGAGCTGAAAGGAACGAGTTTTATTCCCTACCTTTTTCACCAAGTCAATTTGAGGCGTTGGTCTACCCTGCTCTTTAATTTTAATGTTTTCCTCGAAAGGAAGACTGGCAAATGGCTTCGCCGAAATTAAATTAGGAATGCTTGGCATCCGTGCGCAGCTTTCTTGCTAGCTGACTAGCCCCCTCAAGTTCAAGTTCAGTCACTCAAATAAACGAAATTTCTGGAACTAAGATAGCAAACTTGACAACACTATATTTACACTTTATTTACAATGAAAATATATACAAACTAAAAAAGCTGGTAGAAACCGTATGTAATGAATGAAATCGAAATGTAAGCTGATACACCACAGCACTTGCGAATCCGCATGGGACTGAACTGAAATTCATTGCTGCCTGTCTATTAACGAGCTGTCAATCAAAGAAAATATCCAGCCGCTTTCACCAATCACCAGTCTCCTCGCGGAAACTGCCATGTCCCTCCCACTGTGAGGCTCGGAGTCCGTGGGCGGGCATTTTCGCAGTATTTGTCCAATAACCATCTTGCATTTTGAGATTGACAAGCGCATAGTTCCCAAATGCCATTGAAGTCCACTGAGGCTGGGCTGCATCACGCTGTCACGAGGGGGAAAAAAAACTCACGCACACATTAGGCGAACTGGGGAAAGTTATAACGGAATGATTTCACACTGTAGTTGGGTTGAGCACATATATTTCTATGATTCTGGATCTGAAATAGCACTGTTATAAGGTCGGCTATAACATAAGCCTAGCGCAATTCATCCTACACGATGTTCGTCATTTTTAGAGGAGGCTGAGCCTCCCTCGTTGTCTTAGAGCTGTGCTGGCCATTAAGGCCAATTTATGCTGACAACCCAGTCCTCGCAGACAGTGTCGCAGACAGTGTCTGCGTAGCCCCCCCACCTTCGCAGACGCTCTGCGCGCACCTCCCAAAAATTGTGACCACCCCAGAAGCCTCGCAGACAGCGCCGCAGACAAGAGGGCTCTGATTGGTCCACTCTACCCGCTGTACACGCACTTCCGCTTCCCTGCTTTCCCGGTTTGTTTTGTTTTCACGACCGGCATTTTTAAAAACACGAGCGAAGATGGAGCAGCATGAAGAGCGGTTGATTGAGGAAGTACGTACATCTATACGACTCCAGTTCTAGTCATTATAAAAAAAAAGTTCTAGTCATAAGTAACCGGAGGATAAACACTCCACTTACCACACCCACCAACTACTCCTAGCGACTTCGCGCCCCCTTGCGTTGTGCCGGTGAATAACATCGCGCACGCCTATTCCCCCGCTCAACAATAAATTACAACTGTCTGCGAAAAGCCATCTGCGAAAGCCTTGTCGCAAGAGCATGCAGAGGCCTTTAGGCGGTGTGTATGACTGCTAATTACTAACACTGGCCACTAGGCGGAGTGTATGACTGGTAATTACTAACACTGGCCACTAGGCGGTGTGTATGACTGGTAATTACTAACACTGGCCACTAGGTGGTGTGTATGATCTATTCAGATGCCATACTTGAGGTCTCAAGGCATTGAAAAGCTAAAGGTTAGGCCATGGTTCTGTGTACCTCCTTTCAGTACTTTGCTCAAGGACACTTCAGCCCAAGTAAACTTCATGCCTTTAAACTGAGCCACCCACATTAATAAATTTTTAAAGCCTCCCCATCAGGGAGTGTGCTCTTCTCCTCATGCGGCTCTGCTTTCCTGTGCTCGCGCTCTTGGGAGGGACGGTTCCGCCTGCGGCATCCTCTCGGGTACGGTTTTCCCGGTCGGGAGCCTCTGTGTGCGGCTTCACCTGCGGAGCAGCGGCCCTCCTTTTCCCTGCTTGTATCGTATGCCTGTGAAATGCTGGCGTCGCTTCCGCCGCGACTCCCTCCCACTCGTGGTCTCTGAGTCTCTAGCATGAGATAGGGGCGATTGAGCGTGACGAGTGGTCATGCTTTAACTCAGCTCCATAGAAATTAGAGTTTTATTTCTCCTCTACTGTATGAAATTTTCCATATTTAAGACAAATCTTAAGTGAAATCATAATGTCGAAAGATAATATCCAAAAGTTACGAAAAGAAAATGGCGAACTCAAATTACAGATCAATGAGTTAAGCCAAGAAATGGAAGGACTAAAGAACAAGATAGCGTCTCTTCCTGCACCTTCGAACAAGGACACTGAAATTATCAAGAGCCTTGATTTTATGAGCGAAGGATTTGATGATATGAAATCCTCCCAGTTTTCAGTGGAAAAAGAATTCAAATCGTTATCTGCTAAGTTAGAAAGACTTAGCAAAAGAGTCTATTCCATTGATGGGGCAATCGAAGACCATGTATAAATATAGTTACCAATATAACGTGAAAATCTTCGGTGTTCCACAAGGAGGCCCTCGTGAATCTGCAACAGAATCTGCTGACATCTGCATGAATCTTTTTCACAAAATGGGAGCAACCTCGATTTCTCTATCTGAAATCGACATAGTCCACCAAATTCCAAACCGCCGACCATCTTCTTACCCTCCAGCTATCATTTGCAAGTTTACGAGAAGACTGGCAAAGGAACAAGTTATGAATCGAAAGAAGGAGGCAGCAAGAATCAATGTTTCTGATATTACTGGTTTTCCGTCACTAACAAAGTCTCAAATTAAAGTTATGGATCACCTTACCCCAAGATCACAACAACTCCTAAGTGAAGCGAAAGAATTCCAGAAAAAAAACACGACTATAAGTGTTGCTGGACAAAGAACTCGGCTATTTACCGTATCTCAAGAAAGATGATGAATCTATTACCATCAAAGTAAGTTGATCAGAAGTTCTTTGTCATCTGTGATCAAATCTACAACTGAAGATAGGAATTACTCTAAATGAAGCAAGATAAGTGTTCACTGAAGAAACAAAAAAAAACTTACTCAAGGAACTTCCCTATTATAATACGAACATCATGTTAAGTCATGGTCAATTCAACAATTTATTATCGTCAAATACTCAGAATCTTCCTTGTAAAACCTGCTTAGATAAGCTCCATAGACTTTATGATCTAGACTTATTTAAAACAAATTTTTCTCCTAAGCCTGATATCAGTCCTGACTTTCACATTTCAAATAACATTACCTCAAACTATTATTCGCCACATAGTTTCCAAAAACTGAAAAGCACTTTAACCTCTAATAATTCTGAAGCAAGTTTTTCAATAATTCATAACAATGTAAGGAGTTTAAATGCAAATTTAGAAAAATTTCAAACTCATCTATTAAATGAGCTTGGATTCGAATTTGATATTATTGGAATTTCAGAAACAAAATTAACTAGTTCTAGTTTGCCTCCTATAACTCATCTCATTAGCTCTAGCCACTTTATCCTGTTCTACAGGGTCGCAGGCAAGCTGGAGCCTATCCCAGCTGACTACGGGTGAAAGGCGGGGTACACCCTGGACAAGTCGCCAGGTCATCACAGGGCTGACACAGACACAGACAACCATTCAAACTCACATTCACACCTACGGTCAATTTAGAGTCACCAGTTAACCTAACCTGCATGTCTTTGGGGGAAACCGGAGCACCCGGAGGAAACCCACGCGGACACGGGGAGAACATGCAAACTCCACACAGAAAGGCCCTCGTCGGCCACGGGGCTCGAACCTGGACCTTCTTGCTGTGAGGCAACAGTGCTAACCACTACACCACCGTGCTGCCCCTTCCTATAACTAATTTGAATATTCCTGGCTACTTTTTTGAATACGTTCCGACACCTTTAGCTTCTGGAGGTGTTGGCATGTATATCAGTTCGAATCTTAATTCTTCAATTCTCAAAAAAACTTCCAATTCTGATTTTCAAGCCCTATGGGTTGAAATTATGATTACTAATCAAAAAAATATTATCTGTGGTATAATTTACAGACAACATAGTTCTCCAGTTAACTTTTTGAAGGATCTGGAAAACACTTTAGATCTATACAATAAGAAGGAAAGCTCAATTTTCCTACTTGGAGATTTCAACATCGACCTATTAAAATTAGAAACTTGTAATCACAGTTATAACTTTCTGACTACGTTGCAGAGTAATTATCTGCTACCAACTGTTGTTAAGCCTACTAGGGTCTATAACACCTCCGCCACCCTTATCGATAATATCTTTACGAACATAACGGAAAAACTGACTTCGAGTGGAAATATAATTTTTGACATTTCTGACAATTCTGTATAATTTCATCAACCAAACTCAAAATACAAACTAGCAAACATAAAACAAGATTTATTTCTAATAACATTATCAATAATTTCGTAAATGAACTTTCCAAATCTGAATTTACCAAATACCCCGCAGCGTCATTTTTTGGTAATGGTTATACAGACTTCCTTTTCCGTATTTTATAAAAAGATAAACAATTTAGTGAATAAACATGCTCATGAAATTTCCTTCCAACCGGAGACTAAAACAAATGCAAAAACCATGGATAACGCAGGGTATACAAAGATCAATTAAAAGTTAAAAAAAATCTGCTTTTTTTGCTCTGGCGATACTGACAAATATAAATACTATAGAAATAAAATATCTAGCCTAATACATATCTCTAAAAAACTACAACTACTTTTTTGAACTTAATATAAAAAACATGAAACGAACATGGAAAGGTATTAATACGCTTATTAATAACAATAAAAAAAGATCGAAAACCATTTCCCATCTTAAAGACCCGTTAAATAATGAAAAACTGGAATTCAATACTCGAAATTTGTCCAATATTATGAACATGCATTTTGCTTCGATCGGGCCTAAACTAGCTAGCAATATTCCTTTGGCTAATAAACATTTTTCTGATTATTTAAAGAATCTGGATCTAAAAGAGTCTCTTTCTTCTTCTCACCAGTTTTAAGACAAGAAATTGAAAATGAAATCCTAGCCTTGCCCCAAAATATGTCTTATGGTCTATACTCTTGTCCCGTTGACCTACTTAAAGCCTCATGTCACCTTATTCGTGATCACTTAGCCTATCTAATAAACTCTTTTATTAACACTGGATCATATCCCTCTAAATTAAAATTCTCTAAAATTATTCCTGTATTCAAATCAGATGATGACTCTGATCCAAGTAACTATAGACCAACTGCATTACTTTCAGTCTTTAATAGAGTCTTTGAGAAATTGATTTATAATCGTTTAATTGCATTTATTGATAAAAATGACCATGCTTCATAACTCCCGCTTTCTTCCATTTCCTCACACTCACTTCCTGAAACATCACTTCCCTTTGCAAACTTCTGACCATTCCCAGTCCAGTTGTCACCAACCGCCTTTATGACCCTTCCTCCACTCGTCTCAGCCAGCTCCAAGCTCCTTCACCAGCACCCTCTTTTTTTCAAAGTCAAACGACAACACTTTCCTCGCGCACCAAGCCGCTCCCCGTTTCGCTCTTCCGCATCCATCTTTCCCTCCAGCGGATACCCCAACAAAACATTTCACAGGAAGTGACATACATAAATGCATCATGGGAGATTGAGTCCACTCAAACCATTACAATGTTCATCTTTACAATGTTTCTCTTTTAAATAAAGTCCATTACATTTTTAATACAATCATAATTAATATCAAATATGTGCAATATTTTAATATGTAAAAACAAAAAGAAGAAGAACATAAAGGGTAGCCATTACTTTCTATGGCTGCCTTCACACTTACAATAAATCAGAAATCACACAGATACTGAAAATGAAAGTTTCGCGATTTGATTTTGATGGAAATCCATTTTTCCGTCCGAGTACTAACACCCAAGCGTTGCGCATAAATTTATTTTTAATAACTGTTGGCTTTTTTTGCTAAAAAAAAAAAAAGTTTAAATACAGAAACTAATTTTATACAACAGAAAATAAATCACGCGGTATTTATATACAGGGATGAGAATGAAAAATATTTTAAAAGTCTGAAAAAACCGGGGCGGGGCACAGGGGGGGAGGGGCGGGGCACGGAGGGGCGGGGCCCATGGGGCTAATTATTTTTGGCTATTTTTTTTTTTTTTTTTACCCCAAAACCATTAATTTTATCAGCAAAAATTTGCAATTTATTTGGAAATAAATTCCCCTTCTTGGTGGACTCCCAGGTGAAAATGATTAATATGGTACAAGAGACTTGTTTTTAATCAATTCACATTTGATGATTTCAAAAAATCAATGCACCTTTTAATATAAACGAGCTCGACAGTATTATATTTCTGCATTTTTGTGATTCATCTTTGAATACTCCAATCCTTTAAAATGAAGTGCAAACCAGAAAAAAGTTCTATCATATAATTCTCTTAAGCTTTCTTCTGATGTTATCGTGGTAGCAGGAGCTCTTGCATATTAAGCAGGCAACATTCAACATCACTCATCACTTCCCTTTCAACTGCTGTGTGGACTAACTAGGTTTTATCTGGACAGGATGTTGTGTAATGTAATACAGATACCATACGGTCAATTTGAAGATCGAGATGGTGATTTTGAATTAAAGAACAGGCATGTACAATGGGCATTACATATTGGAAATTTTTTTTAAATCAAAAACTATAAGTTCATCTCGGCCTAAAAAATGTGGGCAGACGCTCCCGCGCGGCACATCCCAGCAATTCCCCCTATGAAATGAGCAATAAGTAGGAGAGTTATACATGCTATCATACCTAAAATTTTATCAGAAATATAGATATGATACTATGATTCTCCCCAACATGCTACATTAGATAAGCTAACCCCATTTATAAAAGATACACACTTATATATGACGTGTAATTGATATATATTTTTTGGGGCGCGCTCTCTCTCTGCCATGCCGATCCTGTAGGCTGCACTGACTCAAACTCGGGTCCTCGAGAAAAGAGATAAAAGCCCGCCCACACTGAAAGCTGATTGGCTTATTTTGCTGAGTAACCCAATCAAGATGCTCTTTGTCTGGCATGCGCTACATGAACAGGCACACAGGCAGTGTTGCCAGATTGGGTGCTTTTAAGTGCATTTTGGCGGGGTTTTGAACATATTTTGAGCTGGAAAACGTCAGCAGTATCTGGCAACACTGCATACAGTCTCCCTCGCGCACCCCCTCGCGCGCACACTAAGATGCGTGATGCAGACCTTAATGTTGAGTGCGCACGCTTTTGCTCGCTTCCATCAATATCCAGGAGACTCCCGGAACTTCCGGGAGACTTGGGATGTCTACATTATAAGGTGACCACAGATCGTTAATCATACCCCCCCCAAAAAAAAAAAAAAATTTCTCAACGGATTTACATCGATCTCAAAAACAATCATTTTGGTCTGAAAAAGTCGGAAATCCGCCAATCGGCGGAAAATTCTCATCCCTGTATATAATTTCTTTAAAATCTAGAGGAAAAAAAGTTTAGAAGAGAACAAAAATGAACAGCTTTGGTCTGACCCTGTAACAAAAAGATCTAATCTACAGTCACAGAGCACATTATTAGGAACACTAATTCATGCTGTTGGTGCCAAATTCTGATGCCACCATCTGTGAGCCTCAGCAGAAATCGAGGTTCATCAGACCAGGCTATGTTTTTTCACTCTTCACCTGTCCAGTTGTGGTGATCCTGTGCCCACTGCAGCCTCAGCTTTCTGTTCTTGGCTGACAGAAGTGGAACCCAACGTGGTCATCCACCTCAGTGTTCAGTGTGTTGTGCATTTTGAGATGCTTTTCTGCTCATCACAATTGTACAGAGTGGTTATCTGAGTTACTGTAGCCTTTCTGTCAGCTCAAACCAGTCTGGCCGTTCTCCGGTGAACCCTCTCATCAACAAGGCGGTTCCATCCAGGTGTTCCTAATAAAGTGCTCAGTGAGTATATTAAATACCAACCAAAGGACAAAGTGATAAATGCGCCTTGTAGTGAGTCTCCTCGGGGCTTCCTCAGATTAACTTCCCAAATGCTGATCCTGTCAGGTGAGAATCCCACCAATGTCCTGAAACTGTTCCTGTCCATTTCAGCCCCATCTTCCACTGACTGGGTTCAGCTCGAGTCCCTGTGCTTTTTCACCTGCTCTTTCAGGGTTTTTAAGGGACTGAGGTCCAGGCAGTTTCATGCAGATCACAAGTTGTTCCACATTCAGTGTAGAATTGTGTGCAGCCTGATTCACTGTGCACCATGAACACACACTGACCACGTCTCCAAGTCTCTTTCATTTGTTAGAACTAAACGACTGACGTGTTTATGAATGGTGTTGTCTGTTCCCCAACATGGAAATGCAGGAACACCAGAGTCTTCATCTCACACACAGATGTTCACCACACCCTGAAAATAAAATAAAAACATCTGGATTAATCCCCACACACTGGACTGTGGTACTTCATGACCAACAGCATGTAATCATCTCTGCTCCAAGAGAAACATTATTATCTCCTGTTTATAATTTAATTCAACATTTATTCAGTCTGGGCGGCACGGTGGTGTAGTGGTTAGCGCTGTCGCCTCACAGCAAGAAGGTCTGGGTTCGTGGCCGGCGAGGGCCTTTCTGTGCGGAGTTTGCATGTTCTCCCCGTGTCCGCGTGGGTTTTCTTCGGGTGCTCCGGTTTCCCCCACAGTCCAAAGACATGCAGGTTAGGTTAACTGGTGACTCTAAATTGACCGTAGGTGTGAATGTGAGTGTGAATGGTTGTCTGTGTCTGTGTCAGCCCTGTGATGACCTGGCGACTTGTCCAGGGTGTACCCCGCCTTTCGCCCGTAGTCAGCTGGGATAGGCTCCATCTTGCCTGCGACCCTGTAGAACAGGATAAAGCGGCTAGAGATAATGAGATAATGAGAAATGAGATATTTAAACCACCCTGTGATGACCTGGCGACTTGTCCAGGGTGTACCCTGCCTTTCACCCGTAGTCAGCTGGGATAGGCTCCAGCTTGCCTGCGACCCTGTAGAACGGGATAAAGCGGCTAGAGATAATGAGATGAGATTTATTCAGTCTTATATAACATCTGTGTTCTAACATTGAGCTCCAACAAACGAGAACTTCCACAAGATCTCACAGGAAAGTGAGCAGACGTTTCCCATCACATCACTGCTCTTATCCAATCACAGGCTTTGGAACTTTTTAAACAGTAACTAACACTGCGGTGGGTTTGATCTCTTGTTCTACATGTAGATTTAAGTGCAGACTTTAAGAAGAAGCCGAGGTGAATTTTACAGGAACGACAGAAGACACGGTGTGGAGGTGGAGAGAAGGAAGGAGCGTCAGAGTGAGTAAAGTGGCTCCTTAAATCACATATTTGTGGCAGTGTGGCATTAAAGATGATCATTTTACTGAGTTTTGAGGAGAGTTGAGAAGTGTGCTGCTGATCAGAAACAGGGAAAAGCCGAGATCATCTTATTCAGACAAAAGCAGCAGGATGGAGTCAGAGACAGCAGGGTGTCACAAGGAGACGAGGTGTTCATTTACAATCACTCTCATGCACTCAGACGGGACATTTTGGAGGCTCTGACTGACTCCGTCTTCTGCTTTCAGATGAATTTTAAATCAATTTTACTGAACAACAAACAGCATTAAAGACAACTGGGAGGAAAAAGTTGATTAAATAGAACACAGTGAAATTTTCTAAAACTGGTTTCATTTCATGGCCTGGTCATGTGACATTTACTGAAATTAAAGAAAAATTATAATGAGATTAAATTCTTTTTTTTCCAACAGTCACCTAAAAAGTTTATTACTTACGAGAGTGTCTGTAGTTTGTAATGTTCATCATCCTTAAGAGCAGAGAGCAGCTTCTTTCCTGAGTCTCCTATTTTATTCCCAGACAGACCCAGGCCTCTCAGGTGTGAGGGATTTGATCTCAGAGCTGAAGCGAGAGCAGCACAGCCTTCATCTGAGACACCACAATGCCACAACCTGCAGAGACACAATGACACACACTTCACTGCCTCAGTTTATGAACATCAAGATTTGCTTTGCTTTCTAATGAGCTCTTGGAGAAGTTGTTCGCTCAGAGGTTCACACACTTTTTAAACTCCAGAGTGTGAATGTTTAAATGGTTTATTCAGGACTGACGAGAACAAGTGTGACTGTTTTCTTTAGACAGAATGTGTTTGTCTACGATTCTGACTCGGATGAAGATTAGACCATGTTTTATTATTAAAGAAAACCAGGAAATGTCAAAGTCTTCAAAATCTTTTTTACAAACACAAGGAGTGAATTTTTTTTTTTAAATCCCCTGTTATTTATGAAGAAACATTTTGTGAATTTTTCCAAGTATTTGAAAGAATTTTAATTTCAGAAGAGAAAACATCTATTCTTCATTACTGTTCTCTCTCTCATGCTGAGATGTTTTTTTTTCTTCTGTGTAAAACACGTTCGCCCACACTCCATTCCCTCCCAGTGAAGCCGTGTGTCTGGGCGGGGCTCAAAATGATGCGTTAAATCCTGTTGTCCAATGAGCTTTCGTCTTTCTGCCCATTAAAACACCTACGGTAACAGACACTAATAGATGCAGAGGCTTCAGTGGGGGTCTGTTAGCTCTGCGTCAGGGGCTTTTCACACAGGCCGTACTGTTCACCACTAAACAGTGTGAGTTTAATGAACAAACAGCGCGATATTGCAGTGAGATACTCCATCAATCTGATTCACTAAAATATTGAATGACACCAAGACTGATGAATAAAATAGACACTTTGGGAAACGTTTCATTGCTGCATTTTAATTTATTAATTTTTTTATTGACATTCAGAATCAGACATTCACATCTGGTACATCATATTTCATACATCTTACATCTGTTGTCTTCCCCAAATGCCAAAATAGCATTTTTATTTTGTATCTGAAGAATGAAAAGAGAAAAACAAACAAGAAGAAGAAGAAAAAAACAAAAACCTATGTACAAGTAGGGAGTGATCCTTTTTATCTAGTACGGTCACTGGTTTGTGAAAATAAAAAATCAGGCCTATGGGGCGTGACATATTTGACCCAGTTTTCCCAGTGTGAAGCGAATTTCTCCAATTTGTGATGAACGAAAGCTGTTATCTTCTCCATTTTATAAATGTCCATTGTAATGTCCATCCATATATTTAAAGTTGGGCTCTCCTGTGATAACCATTTCCTGGTAATACTCTTTTTACAGGCCACCAGCAAGATATTTATTAAATGTTTCTCTCTTTTCGGCCATTCCTCAGGTATGTGTCCGAAAAACATAGTCTTACTCTCGAGGGGTATTTCACATTTGAAGATATCCTGTAGGGCATTGTGTATCTCTCTCCAATAGTCCTTCATGACCAGGCAGTCCCAGAAAACATGGTAATGGTTTGCACTTTGATTTCCGCAGTTCCTCCAACAGACAGGGGAGTTATTATCATAGTGAGACTTCTGAGAAGGCGTAATAAAGTACCTAATCAGGCTTATCCAGCCAAATTCCCTCCACTTCTGTGAGCTGGTACACATCCATTGATACTTCCATATTGTTGTCCATTCTTCCTTCCTTATGCCTCCTTCCTTCTCCCATTTTATTTTAATATATAAAGTTTAATGTAGTTTCAAATTCGACAGTCGCTTATACAAGCATGAAATAGTTCTATCAATAGTTTCTGAATTATAGGCATATAACTTCTGCATCCCTCGCCTGTATACAACCCCGATTCCAAAAAAGTTGGGACAAAGTACAAATTGTAAATAAAAACGGAATGCAATGATGTGGAAAATTCCATATTTTATTCAGAATAGAACATAGATGACATATCAAATGTTTAAACTGAGAAAATGTATCATTTAAAGAGAAAAATGAGGTGATTTTAAATTTCATGGCAACAACACATTTCAAAAAAGTTGGGACAAGGCCATGTTTACCACTGTGAGACATCCCCTTTTCTCTTTACAACAGTCTGTAAATATCTGGGGACTGAGGAGACAAGTTGCTCAAGTTTAGGGATAGGAATGTTAACCCATTCTTGTCTAATGTAGGATTCTAGCTGCTCAACTGTCTTAGGTCTTTTTTGTCGTATCTTCCGTTTTATGATGCACCAAATGTTTTCTATGGGTGAAAGATCTGGACTGCAGGTTGGCCAGTTCAGTACCCGGACCCTTCTTCTACGCAGCCATGATGCTGTAATTGATGCAGTATGTGGTTTGGCATTGTCATGTTGGAAAATGCAAGGTCTTCCCTGAAAGAGACGTCGTCTGGATGGGAGCATATGTTGCTCTAGAACCTGGATACACCTTTCAGAATTGATGGTGTCTTTCCAGATGTGTAAGCTGCCCATGCCACACTCACTAATGCAACCCCATACCATCAGAGATGCAGGCTTCTGAACTGAGCACTGATAATAACTTGGGTCGTCCTTCTCCTCTTTAGTCCGAATGACACGGCGTCCCTGATTTCCATAAAGAACTTCAAATTTTGATTCATCTGACCACAGAACAGTTTTCCACTTTGCCACAGTCCATTTTAAATGAGCCTTGACCCAGAGAAGACGTCTGCGCTTCTGGATCATGTTTAGATACGGCTTCTTCTTTGAACTATAGAGTTTTAGCTGGCAACGGCGGATGGCACGGTGAATTGTGTTCACAGATAATGTTCTCTGGAAATATTCCTGAGCCCATTTTGTGATTTCCAATACAGAAGCATGCCTGTATGTGATGCAGTGCCGTCTAAGGGCCCGAAGATCACGGGCGCCCAGTATGGTTTTCTGGCCTTGACCCTTACGCACAGAGATTTTTCCAGATTCTCTGAATCTTTTGATGATATTATGCACTGTAGATGATGACATGTTCAAACTCTTTGCAATTTTACACTGTCGAACTCCTTTCTGATATTGCTCCACTATTTGTCGGTGCAGAATTAGGGGGATTGGTGATCCTCTTCCCATCTTTACTTCTGAGAGCCGCTGCCACTCCAAGATGCTCTTTTTATACCCAGTCATGTTAATGACCTATTGCCAATTGACCTAATGAGTTGCAATTTGGTCCTCCAGCTGTTCCTTTTTTGTACCTTTAACTTTTCCAGCCTCTTATTGCCCCTGTCCCAACTTTTTTGAAATGTGTTGCTGTCATGAAATTTCAAGTGAGCCAATATTTGGCATGAAATTTCAAAATGTCTCACTTTCGACATTTGCTATGTTGTCTATGTTCTATTGTGAATACAATATCAGTTTTTGAGATTTGTAAATTATTGCATTCCGTTTTTATTTACAATTTGTACTTTGTCCCTACTTTTTTGGAATCGGGGTTGTATATTCTCACCTAACTGGGGTAAAGGTATAAATGCAAATATCTTGAAGTGAACACAACACCGCCTATTTTAAGTTCTGTTTAGCTCTCCGACACTTTAAAAGTCAATCAGAACTTATAACTCCTCTTGAGAGGGTGAGGGCTGCCTTCTGAAGGCTCGCAGTCTCTCCTCGATACTTTTCTCTCACTCCTCACCTGTCCCTTGCCAGCTTGGTCTTCCCATTGTTTCCCAGGCAGAGCGGGACAGCTGCTCAGCCAGACTCTCCCTTGGTGTAATCACGCTGACTGGCAGCCCTCTGTCCTTCATGTCTATGGTCGCTTCCTCCGCTGTCCGATACAGTTACATCCCATCCTCGGAAAACACTCGTAGTTTAGCTGGGAACAGAGTCTGGAAGCGGATATTTCTCTGCTTTAACACTCGCTTCGCCTCAGCATATTCCTTCCTTTTCTGCAGGACTGCTGGGGGGGGGTAACCCTGGTCAAAGTATATGAGCCTCCCATTCAGAAAAACCTTCTTTCCCCAAGCCTTGCACAGAATCTCTTCTTTAATCCTGTAGCAGAGGAATTTGAGTCTTATTGACCGCGGCTTATCTTCCCTGTCTCCGGCGGGTCTTGGCGCCAGCGCGCGGTGCGCCCTCTCGATGTCAAGCTCCTCGGTTGGGGGAGGGAATTGCTAGCGTATCCCGTAATAGTTTTCCCACAAGCTCCACCATAGATGATCCCTCAGCTCCTTCGGGAACATTGTATATCCTTAAACTTTAAGGATATACAATGTTCCCGAAGGAGCTGAGGGATCATCTATGGTCCCTCAGTGGTTCCCAAACTTTTTGGCTGGGGACCCCCTTTTGGACTTCAGAATATTTTTGGGACCCCCTGACATCGACCCCCCCCCACCACCCATTATGCAGTGTGTAGTGTAGTAATAATAACCATAATAATAATAATAATAATAATAATCAGACAGATATTAAAGTTGCTATTTTTTATTCACAGAAGAGCATTATCCACAAAAGAGCATTGCACATCATAATAAAACAGAACATCAGAATATTTTTTCAGTGACTTGTGTGTGCTTGCTTTTCAGTACAGAGTTTTTCAAATCTTGGTGATAACTGTGAGATCGCCACCCTTAGTTCGTTTTCAATGTTCAACTTTGCCCTGTATTTGATCTTGATGGAGGCCACTGCAGAAAAGCCCACCTCACAGAGGTAGGATGTGGCAAAAGGGAGGAGTATGGCCACAGCCTTTCCACCCAACAGTGGGTAGTCTTTTTCCACCCCAATCCAAAAGGCAGACAGTGACTTGGCCCTAAACTGCTGTTTGTATCCCATGTCTGAGGTCACGTCAATGAACTGTTCCTGTTCAGTAACACTGAGATGAGCAGGTGGCCTTGTATTGAAGGGGTCTGTGATCCATTCATAGTGTGCCAAATCCATAACAGGAAAGTACCTCTGAAAATGTTGTTGGAGGGCAAAAATGTGTGAACGAATGCATGGCATGATTGTGTTGTGACTGTTGGTGTTATGGAGAAATGAATGCAAGTTCTGAAAGCAATCTGTTGTTCCCTCCTCAATCATCTTTCCCCACAGTTCCAATTTCCTTATAAATGACTGCATTTTAGCGACAAGCTGAGGGAGATGGGTGTTGGGTCCTTGCATTTGCAGATTCAGTTCGTTCAGTTTTTGGAAAATGTCACGGAGGTAGGCAACTGTCATCAGGAACCGTTCGTCGTTGTAACAGAGTGCCAGTGCATGATTCTCCTCCTCGAGAAAAATCCGTATCTCCTCTCGCAGCTCAAACACCCTGTTCAATACCTTCCCACGTGACAGCCATCGCGCTTCACTGTGAAACAGAACTGCCGTGTGTTTGGAGCCCATTTCTTCACAGAGAGCAGCAAAGAGTCGAGCTTTAACAGGGCGCGTTTTGATATAATTGACAGTGGCGATTACGTCCGTCATCACCTTGTTCAGTTCGGGACTCAGCTGCTTCGATGCCAACGCTTCTTGGTGAATCATACAGTGGGTCCACTGCACATTGGCGGTTTAGCATAAATTGAATGGAATTAATATTCAAGGGCGGAGCGCGATTA
Source organism: Neoarius graeffei (assembly GCF_027579695.1). Taxonomy (NCBI): domain Eukaryota; kingdom Metazoa; phylum Chordata; class Actinopteri; order Siluriformes; family Ariidae; genus Neoarius; species Neoarius graeffei. The sequence continues at coordinate 19,141,719 of NC_083569.1, forward strand.
CTGAGTGAAAGGGAGCAATTGAATTCTAATGACCGTGGCAGCTATACACTGAATGAAATTCATATTGGAGGGTGGGGAGCGATTATGGAGTGAAAGGGGATGATTGGGTTCTATAGACTGATTTAATGACTCTCTGCCGGCTGACGCATTACCAACATTCCTGACGCCATTCAAAACATTCCAATGCCCGTTTTTTTTTCTGTGTTATGCAAACAGTCCCGTCTCTCCGCGACCCCCCTGGAGTCCCTCTGCGACCCCCAAAGGGGTCGCGACCCCCACTTTGGGAACCGCTGCCTTAAAGGAACAGTCCACCATATTTCCATAATGAAATATGCTCTTATCTGAATTGAGACGAGCTGCTCCGTACCTCTCCGAGCATTGCGCGACCTCCCAGTCAGTCAGACGCAGTCAGACCCGCTGTCACTCCTGTTAGCAATGTAGCTAGGCTCAGCATGGCCAATGGTATTTTTTGGGGCTGTAGTTAGATGCGACCAAACTCTTCTGTGTTTTTCCTGTTTACATAGGTTTATATGACCAGTGATATGAAACAAGTTCAGTTACACAAATTGAAACGTTGTGATTTTCTATGCTATGGAAAGTCTGCACTATAATGACAGGCGTACTAACACCTTCTGCGCGCTTCGGCAGCGCATTGATATCTGAGCTCCGTATCAATGCGCTGCCGAAGCGCGCAGAAGGTGTTAGTACGCCTGTCATTATAGTGCGGACTTTCCATAGCATAGAAAATCGCTACGTTTCAATTTGTGTAACTGAACTTGTTTCATATCACTGGTCATATAAACCTATGTAAACAGGAAAAATGCGGAAGAGTTTGGTCGCATCTAACTACAGCCCCAAAAAATACCATTGGCCATGCTGAGCCTAGCTACATTGCTAACAGGAGTGACAGCGCGTCTGACTGCGTCTGACTGACTGGGAGGTCGCGCAATGCTCGGACAGGTACGGAGCAGCTCGTCTCAATTCAGATAAGAGCATATTTCATTATGGAAGTACGGTGGACTGTTCCTTTAAATTCTCCCGTCAGGATCGCCCTTCATGATCGAGTAGCTTGTTTTCTTGCTGATACATGACTTTTATCATCTTGTTCAACACTTGCTCCACGTTTTGAACACGGTCTTCCACTTTTTCAATTCGCACCTCTGCCTCCGCTATTTTTTGGTTGACGTTAGTAATCTCGGATTTTATATCGTTTAGTTGTTCTTTTGTGTCTCTTCGGAAGTCCCAAATTTCCTCCAAAACTTTGGTCAGACTTGTGGCGTCATTTGAGTAAGGATTAGCATTAGCTCCGCCATCTTGTGCCTGTGTAGGGGAGCTGTTCTCCGGAATTTTTCATTTGCAAAGCACTGCATTGGTGTTTTCTTTGTTTGTTTGCTCAGGGCCGCTGACAGCTTTGGCTGGGCCCGGGACAAAATGCTCTGAATGGGCCCCCCCGGGCCAACCCACACACACACACACACCCACCTCTCTTATCCCAGTCTCTACTCACTCCAACCCTTAGCTAAATGACAGGTATTCAAAAACCATTCAACCGGTCAACAACCATTTCATTTTAGCATTTCAACATTTTTACAGTTTTAACATTTTAACATTTCCTTAGTCTGCAACTATTCAGGTGCGAAATGCAATGCGCCGGACTTTTGTTGTGCGTGGATGCGTACTGTCCAGTGTGAAAAGCAGAGAAGAACACACCGCTCGAGAAACGGCGGGATATGATTGCGAGCTAATGTGAATATTCTTAGCTTCAATCAGATATATGAAACACAATGTTATTAAGCCGTTGTGGTTATGAAATGATTCAGTGCCCTGTGCGTTTGATATGGTGTTCAGTGTGACTTGCTCTCCCCTCGTTTGTAACATGAATTGCGTGCCGCGCGTGCCTTGGTTGGGGTTACTTTACGGGGCTGGAAAAAGTTGGCTGTGTCTTACCCAGTGATGGGAATAACGGCGTTACTAACGGCGTTACTTTTTTTAGTAACGAGTAATCTAACTAATTACTTTTTACATCGTTATAACACCGTTCCCGTTACTTACAATAAAATACTATGCGTTACTTTATTAAAGCTGTTCTTATCTGGCACGCTGCTCGTTCAGCCTTTCTTTACTCTGCTTTAGTGTGGGGCGGGGAGACACGAGACAACGACACAGTAAGCCAATCAGAGTAGATTTGGACAACATACGTAGGTACACAGCAAATTCCTCAGTGTTGAATTAACACTTTCGGAGTTAATTTGTGTCCAATTGGACATATATAAACACAGTAGGGTGTTAAATCAACACTCTGGGTGTTAATTCAACACTGGGGATTTTGCTGTGTAGGCCACGCCTACTGCACGACTGCGCACTCTTTCAATCGGAAGACACAGCGATGGCGAGCGGTCAGCCCAGCACTGCGCTTTCACATTGGAAATACAGCCATTACTTTTCATTACTTGAAATAAAAGGCAAAAAAGTGTTTACGTGCAATGCACATTATGTCGAGGAACAAAGCGTTTGTCCTCGTCAGTGGCCAGTAATTAGTAACATAATTTTAATAACTACAAAAATATATTACATTTGATAGATGTCTTATCTCACATTCATCTCATCTCATCTCATTATCTCTAGCCGCTTTATCCTTCTACAGGGTCGCAGGCAAGCTGGAGCCTATCCCAGCTGACTACGGGCGAAAGGCGGGGTACACCCTGGACAAGTCGCCAGGTCATCACAGGGCTGACACAGACACAGACAACCATTCACACTCACGGTCAATTTAGAGTCACCAGTTAACCTAACCTGCATGTCTTTGGACTGTGGGGGAAACCGGAGCACCCGGAGGAAACCCACGCGGACACGGGGAGAACATGCAAACTCCACACAGAAAGGCCCTCGCCAGCCCCGGGGCTCAAACCCAGGACCTTCTTGCTGTGAGGCAACAGCGCTAACCACTACACCACCGTGCCGCCCAAATATTAAGATAGTGTAGATAATTTTACTAATTGGTTCTGTTAAGTGTCCATTTCAGTCATTAAACACATTTAACATTCACTTTTATTATGATTACACTAATTGAATTTGATTTTTTTTGAGGGGGAACAAAATGTAACGGAATACTTTCCCTGGTAATTAGTTACTTTTATGACAAAGTAACTCCGTTACTAACTCAGTTACTTTTTGGGAAAAGTAACTAGTAACTAACTAATTACTTTTTGAAAGTAACGTGCCCAACACTGGTCTTACCTGGCTCAGCTGCCCCACTGCCTTTGCTAGTACCTGCTGCATCATCCGATTCTTTTTTAAAATATTTATGCAGTGCAGTGAGCCCCTGAGTCTCTTGGTTTCTTCCTCTCTTTTTCTCTTTTCTTTTCTGTGCTCCTGACTTGTGCATGTTGGCAAATGGCACGCACGCTGATTGTCGAAGCGCTATGATCGAATGATGTCGTTTTTTTCCCCTCAATCAAAGAGTCAGACCAAACCATTTTTGCATTAGGGGTGGTAGGGGGTTCTTGACGCCTTTTTCAAAGACAATAAAGGCAAAAGATCTAGAAATCATTTATTGAATGCAAATATAGCACATTTCTCCCCCAAATCAACACATTTTGAAATGAAATAAAATAATCGCAACTTCATGAGAGCCCAGTTCTGGGCCCCCCCCATTCCTGGGCCCGGGACAACATACTCGTTTGTCCCCCCCTGTCGGCGGGCCTGTGTTTACTACTTACCCATTCTCGCCCCTCTTGTCTGTTCAAGTAGTACCTGAAAACCTAACATTTGACAGTCTAACGGGGCGAAATAACTATTTTTGCGAGGGAGCTGCTACTTTAGGCTGCCATTCAGGATGATGACGTCACCGGAACTTCATTTCTGCATTTTAATGAAATGTGAGGGGAAGCCGGGCTTCCAGTGTCGGCTTAAAGCAAATCACCACTGACAAAGATGGACTGGAAGATTATTTACATTTATCATCATCATCATGAATTCTTTTCATTAAAAAATTCAAAATAACAAAATGATTGTTGTCGTGGCTTTCAGTTTATTGGAAGTTCTTTTCTGCTCCTTTTTAATTTTTATTTCAAAGCCTTTTTTTATCTATTCATTTTTACTGCATCAGTTCTATGGCATTAACGTCTCATTTTAGTTTTTAAACTCTATGTCCCGAGATCATTTCCACCATGTCACTGCTGCTTTTAAACCCTGCAGCTCACACAGAGGGCAGTTAGTTTGTGTCTCAGGTGCAGTTTGTGTGATTAGTTACAGTGTTGTAGTAAATTTCACAGTGATTTCAGACACATTGCAGTTGGATCAAGTCCCGTTTTGTGCTGCAGCTTCTCACATACGCATGGATTAAAGTTTTCCGTCGCTACGACGGATTTCCGTCAACTGGGAGCGCTAAAGGTCAATAATGAGATTGATGCAGATCCGAGGAAAAAAAAGGGGGGGGGGGTAGGCCCATAGGTCTGACACCGATGTGATTTAGAACTTCACCAAGCTGCTGTGATTGCCTGTTGTTGAACCCTTTCTTGTGCTATGTTTGAGTATATGTAAAGGAATAAGTTGTTGCGCTAGATGGGCATAAATAAATAAATAAATAAAGCCTACACTACTGTCTAGTCCCGGGGAGGCTCAGCGTAGGCCACTGATGAAACAAGTTGGCTGTCCAACTACTTGCCTACTACTAATACTAGGCCTTTTGTAGTAGTAGTAGTAATAATGATATTTGCCTATTGAAAGGTGATCAGGTGAAAAAGTTGAAGCCGCAGCAAGACCTTTGCTATTAAGCCTTTTATAGGTTAAACAGGCTTCGGCAGACAACGTCCTGAAAAGGCTGTGTTTTTCTTTGGTTTGATTAGCCTACAATTTAATCTTTAAACATTATGGCTTCAGCAGTTCGCTTAAACATTGGAAGCTGTAGAGTTGGGCTGGAAGATTTCCCGACACTTGTTTAAGATGCCAAACTTCATAGTAAGGAGAAAATAATTCCACAGTATTTAGTGCCTCGTCAGTCTCAGAAATTAATAGTGAAGGAGCAACGCGAATTAAGTCCCAAAAAAACATCTCATAAGCCTATATTTTACATTTTCAAAAAAGTCCGGAATTGGAAGTCAGTGGAGTGTAATGAAGTGTCTCATTCACTAAGCACAAAAGGTCGGAAAACAGTGGAGAAAACAGCTATTGCTTAAATAGGCTACGAATGTTTTACATTAGTAATTTAATGTATGTGACAAATAAATTCATTGATTAAATAGATAAAGAAGCGAATACGCCGAAGCTCAAAATTCAGGAAAGTGGCTCCGGTGTCGCAAGTGCACAACAAGGCCGGATTAACTATATGGGCCTGCGGCAAGTGCCCAGGGGCACTAACCACTCTCAGCCAGTGGGGGGGCACCACATGACAGAAACTTTAAAAATATTTTTTTGTGAATGTTTGTACACTTAAAATGGTTATACACTTGACATTGTTAAATAGTCATATATAATTCATTATGAACACTAATTTCATAAGAACAACAACAACAATCATAATTCTGAGCAAGAGTGGCCTATGTGACCATTAACCCCCCTTTCCTCAACCTGTCAGTTGAGCCAGTCCACCTACGGTGAAATGTATCAATTTTTTAAAAACCGCGGTAGAAATGAAAAATGGACAGACATCAATTGAGTGGTTGTGCGAAGAGGAAATTAAAAAAAGAGAGAGACTCCAGGCGTGTAGCTGCAATTAAAAATGTTCCAGTGTTAGATTAGCCTGGCAAGCCAGACTAAATGTGAATATTTAGTCTGGTCTCGGTCGTAGACATTTCCGAAGGGGGTGGGAGGAACAACCCGCTGTCTTTCAAACTGTCTCTGTGCGTATAGGCCAACGCTCTGACCAATCAGCGCAACAGTGACTGTGACGTAGTCAGAGCGACAGAAAGCAGGGGAGAGGCCTTGAAATAAATAATTTTTCAAAATGCGTATTAATTAATAAACAGGTTCTAGATATTAAGAAGTTTGGAGATAATGACCACAAGTTTGGAGTCTGTACCACATAACTCTTTTTTTTTTTCAAGTGTTTTTCAAGGGTTTGCTTAAACTGTTTTTGAGAGTTTTTATTTTTATTTAGTGGTGTTTGGTGAAATAATTTCCCTTAAATTTAAAATAACGGGAAAATAAGAAACAATCAAAAAGTAATGTTTCAAAGCTGTTTATTAATTCTTCGTACTGCACAAACTAGCCCCATCCTTTTGGCTACGAGCGGAGCCAGCTGGTAGATCAGACTTTTGCCATAGCCGGTCGGCAAAACAGCGAAAATATCCTTCTTGAAAAGGAATGAGCGGAGAGCCTCTTCCTGCTCATGTTTCAACGAAAACTCCAAGTCTAATTTTTCTAAAACTGATTCCAAAGCGGAGTCAAACTAGTGCTGTTCACTAGCCGTAGCCATCTTTCCTGTTGTGCTTTCTCCAGCGTTGCGCAGCTTTGTCGTCACTCCTGCAAAAGCCCGCCCAAAGAATTCAAACAAAAACCTTGCGTTGTGATTGGCGGGCACGATTTGATGCCCGGGGTGTTTTTGTTGATATGGTGTGAGGCTAGACCCACTCGCTAGGCAAAAATATTTTTGCCCACTAGGCGGGTGGGTCTAGTTTACTAGGCTAGTGTTAGATCGTTTTTTTTTTATAAAAACATCGACAACTGCTGTCACTACCAGCGCTGAAGCCGAAGCTAGTGAAATCAGCGATGCTAGTGAGGGAGATGGCCCTGCTAGCACTAGCCGGGGAGATGCTACAACCACAGCCAGTGTTAGCTGAGGGGTCGGCGATGACGAGGATCCCCTTGAGGAAGATGGGAGCGAGGGAGACCCCGGGGAGGAGGATATGTGCAAAGCCACTTTAAGCCAGGTAGAGATCAGTTCACACCATCGTGACGAGAAGGAAGACGAGGGTGTTATGGATGTCAACCCAGCGCAGCCAACGCCAGTAGAACACTTCTCTATTTCAACTGATCCTGCGCTATGGGGAGATCTAACAGAGTTGAAAAAAGAACTGGCTATTGCTAATGGTCCCGCCACCTACCACAACCGGGTGGCTAAATATGCAGCATCCGCATGGCATGACGGTAAGAGAACCAGATTTCTTACAAATGATCTCTTTCAGTGCCAGCTGCCGAACAAACAGTCAGTGTCCAGAGATTGGCTAATCTACTCCCCTTCAACCGGCATGGTTTATTGCTTCGCGTGCAAATGCCTGGCTGTGCAACAAAATGCCTTAGGGCAAGGTTTGTGAGTGTGTGCAGGAGGTTACTGAACGCGTGCGCGCAGGGTAGGGTGGGATGGGGTGGGGGGGCACTTGAGGTATAGTGCCCAGGGGCACTGCATTGGCTTAATACGGCACTGGTGCACAAGAACAGTTATTTGAAAGTTAACCTAATGAATCTGTGCGTGCGCGTGCGATTTCATGAAGAACCGGGACAATTGGCATTCGGTGAAAGATTCACACCTATGACTCATTATATTCGCGCGCGCCCTCTTGCCCACTGTTGCTTCGTTTTCCCGATTTACACGCATCTGAAGATGGAGTTTTCAGAAATCTCCACTCTGCCCAGAGTTTGCGAAAGTAGCTGTTTTCAGTGACTGAAACCTCCGTATAGGTGTGAATGAGAGGTGCAACCGAATAAATAAATATGCATCTTTTTTATCCGGCTACATGCAGGCCATCACTGCGCAAAGCCTCTTATGTTGAAATGGTAGTAATATTTGTTAAAATAATAGTAGGCTAATTTCCACAATAATTGGTAAAATGGCACAAGGGATGTGATGGGGGAATGGCCGTTTTATAAGGGGGATGATTTGAGATTTTTATTTCAGAAGGGGGATGCCTCCCCCTAGCCTGGCAAGCCAGACTAAATGTGAATATTTAGTCTGGTCTCGGTCGTAGACATTTCCGAAGGGTGTGAGTAGGAACAACCCGCTGTCTTTCAAACTGTCTCTGTGCGTATAGGCCAACGCTCTGACCAATCAACGCAACAATGACTGTGACGTAGTCAGAGCGACAGAAAGCAGTGGGGGAGGCCTTGAAATAAATAATTTTTCAAAATGCGTATTAATTAATAAACAGGTTCTAGATATTAAGAAGTTTGGAGATAATGACCACAAGTTTGGAGTCTGTACCACATACTTAACATACACTCATTTTTTTTTTCAAGCGTTTTTCAAGGGTTTGCTTAAACTGTTTTTGAGAGTTTTTATTTTTATTTAGTGGTGTTTGGTGAAATAATTTCCCTTAAATTTAAAATAACGGGAAAATAAGAAACAATCAAAAAGTAATGTTGCAAAGATGTTTATTAATTCTTCGTACTGCACAAACTAGCCCCATCCTTTTGGCTACGAGCGGAGCCAGCTGGTAGATCAGACTTTTGCCATAGCCGGTCGGCAAAACAGCGAAAACGTCCTTCTTGAAAAGGAATGAGCGGAGAGCCTCTTCCTGCTCATGTTTCAACGAAAACTCCAAGTCTAATTCTTCTAAAACTGATTCCAAAGCGGAGTCAAACGTGCGCTGTTCACTAGCCGTAGCCATCTTTCCTGTTGTGCTTTCTCCAGCATCGTGCAGCCTTGTCGTCACTCCTGCAAAAGCCCATCCAAAGAATCCAAACAAAAACCTTGCGTTGTGATTGGCGGGCACGATTTGATGCCCGGGGTGTTTTGTTGATATGGTGCGAGGCTAGACCCACTCGTAGGCAAAAATATTTTTGGCCGCTAGGCGGGTGGGTCTAGTTTACTAGGCTAGCCTCCCCCCACATCCCCCCTCAACTCGAGTACTGTGTAGAAGGCCATATTTCACCTGACATAGGCCCTTCGATTTCCATCACTAGAGCGCGCCAAATTACTTTCGGTTTTGCCAGCATGGACGCGCTTCTTTTAAATGCAGGCACAGATGTGTCAGACATCGACAAAACGGTAAAGAATAAGTGAAGATGGGCTTGGCGAAATGAAATGGGCGATAATGGCAAGCCATTTAGTTCATGGTGCAAAAAGATGAAAATGGCAGGTGTGTGCTTTTGTGTAGTTTGCCATAAAAAAAAAAGTCTATGGAAGCAATGGCAAAAAACTAGATGCCTTTGGCTTCACTGCGAAGAAGCAGAAAAAGTGAACTTTCACTTTACTTTTCTTGTTTCCTGGTTTTATGTCAACAGATTTTCCTATTTTTCTTTCTGTTCCACTCTTTTGAAAGCATGGTTCAAGTTCGACTGCACTTGTACTTTTCTCTTAACCACTGTTGTGCATTACTAAAGTATTGTTGAAATAAATTTGCACTTTGCGCTGAAAACTTGATGTTTCATCATTTATAGCCAGTAATGACAATGGTAAAGTCTTGCCTTAGCTTTAGTCATTGTTAAAATTATGTAAATGTACTATAAGTAGGGGCCTAGGGGATAATGGACAACACGGCGTTTAAAATTTGACGCATCGCTGACGTGGTAGGGGCCAACGACATGGAGCTTTTTTTTTTTCAGTCAGATGATTTTTTTTTTGCTTTAATCCATGCATACGTCCATCTGACCCAAAGACTCTGTGACAAATCATCAGTGTGCAGTGAAAAGAAACAATCTTCCTCCTCAGGACACTGATGATGAACCTAAAACCTCTGCTTCAGTCTCACTATTAGAGAATGTGTCTAACTGAGGAGCAGGTCATGTGACTCTCAGAGAGATGATCTTACCCCAGTATCTCCAGTTTACAGTGAGGATTCTTCAGTACAGCACAGAGACGCTTCACTCCTGAGTCTCCCAGATTATTATTAGAAAGATCCAGTTGTCTCAGGTGTGAGGGGTTTGATCTCAGAGCTGAACTCAGAGCAGCACAGCCTTCATCTGAGACACCACAACCACACAACCTGCAGAGACACAATGACACACACTTCATCAACAGATTTTCATCTTGGTGTAACAGTGGTTGTGAAGATGATGGTCTCTCATGTTGGACTGTCTCTATTCTCTTCACCAATCACAAGCTATTATTAATAATGACTCAAACATTACCACTGTTACTGACATTAAGTTTACTCGAGGTGCAAATGATTCAGCAAAAAGTCAATAATTTAAAGGTTTAAGTGAAGAGTCAGGTTTTGTAGAATTTATCCCTGCGTGACTGGATTTTTAATGCGAACATATTTAATTGTAAAGACATTTTAATTATTTCTTTAAAGTAACAGTGATTCTGAGGTGAAATGATCACTTCATGACTAATATATTTGTTCTGCATGTTTTACATCCATCCATCAATCCATCCATCCATTATCTGTAGCTGCTTATCCTGTACAGGGTCACACGCAAGCTGGAGCCTATCCCAGCTGACTATGGGTGAGAGGTGGGGTTCAACCTGGACAAGTCACCAGATCATCGCAGGGCTGACACACAGTGACAAACAACCATTCACACTCACATTCAAACCTACGGTCAATTTAGAGACACCAATTATCCAAAGCTGCATGTCTTTGGACTGTGGGGGAAACCGGAGCACCCGGAGGAAACCCACACAGACACAGGGGAGAACATGCAAACTCCACACAGAAAGGCCCTCGTCAGCCGCTGCGTTCGAACCCAGAACCTTCTTATATGTAGTGAAAATTCATTATGTCTGATTATTATAACTATTCTTTAAGTTCGTTTCTTAAGACACGCATTTTTTAGTATGTTACCTCGTTTGCTGACAGTTTCGGCGAACACTTCTGCCTTCTTCAAAACAGTCACCAGATGTCGAGTGGTGACGTGCCTTATCAGCTGATGTACTCTATGGAGGCGTGAACGTCCCGCCCAATTTGACAGGTAGTCCACGCCTCCTGCTGTCAGGTCGCTGCCCCAGGACTGGGCGGGACGTTCACGCCTCCATAGAGTACATCAGCTGATAAGGCACGTCACCACTTGACATCTGGTGACTGTTTTGAAGAAGGCGGAAGTGTTCGCCGAAACTGTCAACAAACGAGGTAACATACTAAAAAATACGTGTCTTAAGAAACGAATTTAAAGAATAGTTATAATAATCAGACATAATGAATTTTCACTACATATTAAAAATAAGTTATGGAGAAGATTGTGCCAAAGAGGTACGCTACCTGGAAAAACTAAAGAAAAAACTGGCGCGACAAAGAAACCATCTCCGCTTCAATCTCCGCTGCCGGGACGAAGGCGTCATTCCAGCAAGCCTCTACATAAAAAATCCAATTCCAACAAGAAACGCGGAAAGGACCATCGAAAGAGCGTGAATGACTCTGCTAAGAGAAAGAATTAGATGCACGACAAACAAAATCAACAATTTAAATACAGAAATAACACAAAGAACACAAGATTTCAAACGCCGGTTCAAACTCAGAAGTGACATGGAAAAAAGTATGGAAGAACATCTGAATGCAATACAAGAACAAGAATTCTCAAAAACAAAAACACGCCATATTAAAAAACTAAATAGGCTTATCAAAAAGAAACAAAATAAATGCAAGGACAAGCAAATAAATGAAAAATGGATATGCAACCTGTCTAAACACACACTAACAACAGCAGAACGCACTATACTCTCACGGGGACTAAACTATGCCATCACACCAAATAAAATCCCGAATGAAGAATTCATACTGGCTACGGAACTAGCATGCAACATGTTACAGGACCAAGGACAGAAAGCCGCATTAAGGAACGAAATAGCAGGCATCCTCACCTCAGCTAAACCGCCACCCAGAAACACAACTAAACAGGAAATGGAAGCCATCAGAACACTCACAAAGAACAAGAAAATAACAATACTACCGGCTGATAAAGGGAGGACCACGGTTATCATGGACACTAATCAATATGAAAAACAAATGAATGAAATGCTCACGGACCCATACACATATGAAATACTCAAAAAAGACCCGACAGAGGAAAAGAAAAAAAAAGACTAAAACTATTACTCAAACCGTTAATGGACGACAACAAAATCGATAAACAAACATACAACCACCTCATCCCCACAGCAGACATCACCCCCCGGATATACGGCACACCAAAAATTCATAAACCCGGAGCACCACTAAGACCCATAGTAGACAGTATAGGATCAGTTACTTACAACCTTTCCAAGACACTGGCAGACATAATTAAACCACTCCTCGGACTTACGGAATACCACTGCAAAAACTCAAAACAACTGGCAAAAGAACTAAAGGAAATCAAGATAAAAAAGGATGAAATCTTTGTATCACATGACGTCATATCCCTCTTTACAAAAACACCGGTCACAAACACTCTCAACATAGTAGAAAACCGGTTAAAAGCAGACAGAACCCTGAAAAAACGTACAAAACTTACAGCACAGGACATAACAAAACTATTACATTTCATTTCCACTTCCACATATTTCCAATTCAGAGGTACAACCTACAGACAAAAAGAGGGATTTGCAATGGGGGACCCGCTATCTGCCACTCTATGCAACTTTTTTATGGAGGATCTGGAAACCCGAGCCATAGCAACAGCACCGGATGACTGCAAACCTATCTTCCGGAAAAGATACGTTGATGACATTCTTGAAATAACCAAAACAGGCCACACACAACAACTCACGGATCATTTAAACTCCATAGACAAGACAGGCAACATCAAATTCACACACGAAGAGGAAACGGACAAGACAATAGCATTTCTGGACTTAAAAATACACCACACAGAAGAAGGTAATATCAGAATTACAACATACAGAAAACCTACACATACCGACCAATATCTTCTCTGGACATCTGAACATCCCATCGCACACAAAATGTCAGTAATCAGAACACTATACGACCGAGCACAGAACATCACGGAGGAGAAAGACAGACAGGAGGAGGAACAACACATCCAACAGGCATTAAAAAACTGCCAATATCCACCATGGGCAATTCGAAAAGGAAAATTACAGACACAAAAAAAGGAAAAAAACAAACAAACAAGAAAAAACACAGAAAAAACAAACCGGGGCTTTGTCACATTACCATACATAAAAGGAGTTACAGAACGCATCCAACGATCCATGAGGAAATACCACATCAACACCCCGGTCAAACCATACAAGAACCTCCGACAGCTGCTAGTTCACCCCAAAGACAAAATACAACTGGACAATAAATGCAATGTCATATATGAAATCCCTTGCCGTTCATGCAATAAAGTCTATATTGGTGAAACGGGCAGATGCTTCCACACTCGCAGGAAAGAACACCAATTAGAATGTGAAAAAGAAACAACAAAAAGACTCACAAGATCCGAAAAAGAAAAAGCAAACCAAGAAAACTTAAAATCAGCCATTTCAGACCACTGCAAATGACAAAATCATATTATGAATTGGGAAGAGGCCAGAGTCATTCGCGCTGAAGAGAATAGATACCAGCGTTGGATTTTGGAGGCAGTGGAGATACGCAAGCGGGCGCAGAGGACGATGAACCGGGATGAGGGAGCGTACGCGCTGTCACACACCTGGAGCGCAGTCCTGGGGCAGCGACCTGACAGCAGGAGGCGTGGACTACCTGTCAAATTGGGCAGGACGTTCACGCCTCCATAGAGTACATCAGCTGATAAGGCACGTCACCACTCGACATCTGGTGACTGTTTTGAAGAAGGCGGAAGTGTTCGCCGAAACTGTCAACAAACGAGGTAACATACTAAAAAATACATGTCTTAAGAAACGAACTTAAAGAATAGCCAGAACCTTCTTGCTGTGAGGCCTGCATGTTTATTTTTACAGAAAATTTTAACTGATAAATAACACTGTATACAACTATTAACTCTTAATATTTAATAGTTAACTCTTAACTATTAATTCTTACTTGAAAGATGGTGAGTGTAAAATTAATTTTATTATTCAGAATGTCATGAGGATTTAATATCACCTGTTTATTCTCATTAACAGTGTAATTAATAATGATAATACTGAGTGTTATATTTAGTTTCTCTCCTCTGTTGTGTGTGATATTAAACCATCAGCAGCTGAAGCTGAACAGAGAACAGCAGAGAGACCATGAACTTTAATCAGAGAGAGAGAGAGAGAGAGAGAGACTGAATCTCAGATGGTTCTCTACTAGACTTATAGTGCACTACACCGGGGCAATAAACTTGTTTCTCCAGAGTCTACAGAGTGCATTTATATTTCACTATAGATTTATATTATTGTAGAATCAGAGAAGTAAACAATGATTATTCCATATAAATCCTACAAACATTCAGCCACTCGTTCTTGAGACAGCGTGCGAACAAGACTTTCAGAAAAAAATGAAAAGAAAACCCGAAAACATACTGGTTTCACCTCTCAGTGTCGGAGGAATAAAAATGTCAGTGTAATTTATGATGATGTTCATTTGTCTAATTAGTTTTTCATCCCTCAAAAAAGAAGGACCACATATAAACAGTGCTGTAATTACATGCTGTAATTTCAACACCAGTCATCCAATCTGGATGCAAGTTTCCTCAAAATAAAACTGAAGGTCTGCACTTTGAGCTCATCTTCATTATTTAATTTCTTCAGCAGTATACTGTGGAGTATACAACAACAGTTATAATAAAAATTTAAAAAAAAAAACCACAGCAATTATCTGTAGCCACGTCAGAGCTGGATTTAGGGAGATCCTGGGATGAAGTTGAAAAAAAAAAATAATAATAATAATAATGTTGAAACTCTACATTCCACACTATTCTTAATTTCCCTGAGGGAACCCTCCCAAAAGGGATCTCGTCTCGTCTCGTCTCGTCTTCTTCCGCTTATCCAGGACCGGGTCGCGGAGGCAGCAGTCTAAGCATGGAAGCCCAAACTTCCCTTTCCCCAGACACCTCGGCCAGCTCCTCGGGAAGAACACCGAGGCGTTCCCAGGCCAGCCGAGAGACATAGTCCCTCCAGCGTGTCCTGGGTCTTCCCCGGGGCCTCCTCCCGGGGGGACATGCCTGGAACACCTCCCCAGGGAGGCGTCCAGGAGGCATCCGAAAAAGATGCCCGAGCCACCTCAGCTGGTTCCTCTCGATGTGGAGGAGCAGCGGCTCTACTCCGAGCTCCTCCCGAGTGACTGTGCTTCTCACCCTATCTCTAAGGGAGCGCCCAGCCACCCTGCGAAGGAAACTCATTTCAGCCGCTTGTATCCGCGATCTTGTTCTTTCTGTCATTACCCAAAGCTCATGACCATAGGTGAGAGTCGGAACGTAGATCGACCGGTAAATTGAGAGCTTCGCCTTTTGGCTCAGCTCCTTCTTCACCACGACGGACCGGTAAAGCGACCGCATCACTGCGGAGGCTGCACCGATCCGCCTGTCGATCTCACGCTCCATCCTTCCCTCACTCGTGAACAAGATCCCGAGATACTTAAACTCCTCCACTTGAGGCAGGACTTCTCCACCAACCTGGAGAGGGCAAGCCACCCTTTTCCGGTCAAGAACCATGGCCTCGGACTTGGAGGTGCTGATTCTCATCCCAGCCGCTTCACACTCGACTGCAAACCGCCCCAGTGCATGCTGAAGGTCCTGGTTTGAAGAAGCCAACAGGACAACATCATCCGCAAAAAGCAGAGATGAAACCCTGTGGTTCCCAAACAGGATTCCTTCCGGCCCCTGGCTGCGCCTAGAAATTCTGTCCATAAAAATTATGAACAGAACCGGTGACAAAGGGCAGCCCTGACGGAGTCCAACATGCACTGGGAACAGGTCTGACTTACTGCCGGCAATGCGAACCAGACTCCTGCTCCGTTCGTACAGGGACCGGACAGCCCTTAGCAAAGAGCCCCGAACCCCATACTCCCGAAGCACCCCCCACAGAATACCACGGGGGACACGGTCGAATGCCTTCTCCAGATCCACAAAGCACATGTGGACTGGTTGGGCAAACTCCCATGAACCCTCGAGCACCCTATGAAGGGTATAGAGCTGGTCCAGTGTTCCGCGACCAGGACGAAAACCGCATTGTTCCTCCTGGATCCGAGGTTCGACTATTGGTCGAATTCTCCTCTCCAGTACCCTGGAGTAAACTTTCCCTGGGAGGCTGAGAAGTGTGATTCCCCTATAATTGGAGCACACTCTCCGGTCCCCTTTCTTAAAAAGAGGGACCACCACCCCAGTCTGCCACTCCAGAGGCACTGTCCCCGACCGCCACGCGATGTTGCAGAGGCGTGTCAACCAAGACAGCCCCACAACATCCAGAGACTTGAGATACTCAGGGCGGATCTCATCCACCCCCGGTGCCTTGCCACCGAGGAGCTTGCAAACCACCTCAGTGACTTCGGCTTGGGTAATGGACGAGTCCACCTCTGAGTCATCAGCCTCAGTCTCCTCAGTGGAAGACATGACGGTGGGATTGAGGAGATCCTCAAAGTATTCCTTCCACCGCCCGACAATGTCCCCAGTCGAGGTCAACAGCTCCCCACCCGCACTGTAAACAGTGTTGGCAGAGTATTGCTTCCCCCTCCTGAGGCGCCGGACGGTTTGCCAGAATTTCTTCGAGGCCGACCGATAGTCCTTCTCCATGGCCTCCCCGAACTCCTCCCAGTTCCGAGTTTTTGCCTCTGCAACTGCCCGAGCTGCAGCACGCCTGGCCTGCCGATACCCGTCGGCTGCCTCAGGAGTCCCGGAGGTCAACATGGCCCGATAGGACTCCTTCTTCAGCTTGACGGCATCCCTTACTTCCGGTGTCCACCACCGGGTTCGGGGATTGCCGCCACGACAGGCACCGGAGACCTTGCGGCCACAGCTCCGAACAGCTGCGTCCACAATGGAGGTAGAGAACATGGTCCACTCAGACTCAATGTCCCCCGCCTCCCTCGGAAGCTGGGAAAAGCTCTCCCGGAGGTGGGAGTTAAAGACCTCCCCAACAGAGTGCTCGGCCAGACGTTCCCAGCAGACCCTCACCATACGTTTGGGCCTGCCAGGTCTGTCCAGCTTCCTCCTCCGCCAGCGGATCCAACTCACCACCAGGTGGTGATCAGTTGACAACTCAGCCCCTCTCTTCACCCGAGTGTCCAAGACATAGGGTCGGAGATCAGATGACACGACTACAAAGTCGATCATCGACCTCCGACCTAAGGTGTCCTGGTGCCACGTGCACTTATGGACACCCCTATGCTCGAACATGGTGTTCGTTATGGACAAACTGTGACTAGCACAGAAGTCCAATAACAAAACACCACTCGGGTTCAGATCGGGGAGGCCGTTCCTCCCAACCACGCCCCTCCAGGTGTCACTGTCATCGCCCACGTGAGCATTGAAGTCCCCCAGTAGCACAATGGAGTCCCCAGTCTGAGCACCCCTCAGTACCTCTCCCAGGGACTCCAAGAAGGCCGGATACTCTATACTGCTATTTGGCCCGTAGGCACAAACAACAGCAAGAGCCCTCTCCCCAATCCGAAGGCGCAGAGAGGCGACCCTCTCGTTCACTGGGGTAAACTCCAACACATGGCGGCTGAGCTGGGGAGCTATAAGGAAGCCCACACCAGCCCGCCGCCGCTCACCACGGGCGACTCCAGAGAAGTGGAAAGTCCAGCCCCTCTCGAGGAGCTGGGTTCCAGAGCCCAAGCTGTGCGTGGAGGTGAGCCCGACTATCTCTAGCCGGTACCTCTCAACCTCCCGCACAAGCTCAGGCTCCTTCCCCCCCAGCGAAGTGACATTCCATGTCCCAACAGCCAGCCGCTGTGTCCGGGGATCAGGTCGTCGAGGCCCCTGCCTTCGACTGCCACCCAATCCACACTGCACCAAACCCCTACTGCTACCTCTGTGGGTGGTGAACCCACAGGAGGTCGGGCCCACGTCGCCTCTTCGGGCTGAGCCCGGCCGGGCCCCATGGGCAAAGGCCCGACCACCAAGCGCTCGCATACGAGCCCCAACCCCAGGCCTGGCTCCAGGGTGGGGCCCCGGCTGCGTCCTACCGGGCGACGTCACGGTCCTGGATTTTTTCTCCATAGGGGTTTTTTGGTGAACTGCTCTTGGTCTGGCCTGTCACCTAGGACCTGTCTGCCTTGGGAAACCCTAACAGGGGCATAATGCCCCCGACAACATAGCTCCTAGGATCATTCAAGCACACAAACCCCTCCACCACAATAAGGTGGCAGTTCTAGGAGGGGCCAAAAGGGATCAATAAAGTTTTATCTAATCTAATCTAATCCCTCAAAATTTCATGCAACCAGAAAGAAAAGTTAAAAATAACAATGAATTGATCTTTGTAATGTTTTTCTGTTGCACTTTTTTTTTTTTTTACAGTAAAATTCGAGCCACGCTGCCTGTTAAAAGCCTCGATATCTCAGAAACTAATGCAGATACAAGCCTGGAACTTAACACACTATTTATTGGGAACAGTAACTTGACTCTAAAATTATGAAGCAAATCTGAGACGATCAGTTGGGAACATATTTTTTTCCATCTGATGATTACTCATTTTAATTAATTTCTAAAAAAAAAAAATCAGAAACATTGCAGTCGGATCAAGTCCCATTTTGTGCTGCAGCTTCTCACGTCCATCTGACCCAAAGACTCTGTGACAAATCATCAGTGTGCAGTGAAAAGAAACAATCTTCCTCCTCAGGACACTGATGATGAACCTAAAACCTCTGCTTCAGTCTCACTATTAGAGAATGTGTCTAACTGAGGAGCAGGTCATGTGACTCTCAGAGAGATGATCTTACCCCAGTATCTCCAGTTTACAGTGAGGATTCTCCAGTACAGCACAGAGACGCTTCACTCCTGAGTCTTCTAATTTATTATTAGTCAGATCCAGTTCTCTCAGGTGTGAGGGGTTTGATCTCAGAGCTGAACTCAGAGCAGCACAGCCTTCATCTGAGACACCACAACCCCACAACCTGCAGAGGCACAATGACACACACTTCATCAACAGATTTTCATCTTGGTGTAACAGTGGTTGTGAAGATGATGTCTCTCATGTTGGACTGTCTCTATTCTCTTCACCAATCACAAGCTATTATTAATAATGACTCAAACATTACCACTGTTACCGACATTAAGTTTACTCGAGGTGCAAATGATTCAGCAAAAAGTCAATAATTTAAAGGTTTAAGTGAAGAGTCAGGTTTTGTAGAATTTATCTCTGCTTGACTGGATTTTTAATGATCACATATTTAATTGTAAAGACACTTAATTATTTCTTGAAAGTAAAAGTGATAAGTGATTCTGAGGAGAAATGATAACTTCATGACAAATATATTTGTTCTGCATGTTTTACTTTTACAGAAAAATGTAATTGATAAACAACACTGTATACAACTATTAACTGCTGCTTTAGTGAGTTATTGTGACTCTCAGAGAGATGATCTTACCTCAGTGTCTCCACTTTACAGTCAGGATTCTCCAGTACAGCACAGAGACGCTTCACTCCTGAGTCTCCCAGATTATTATTAGTCAGATTCAGTTCTCTCAGGTGTGAGGGGTTTGATCTCAGAGCTGAACTCAGAGCAGCACAGCCTTCATCTGAGACACCACAACCACACAACCTGCAGAGACACAATGACACACACTTCATCAACAGATTTTCATCTTGGTGTAACAGTGGTTGTGAAGATGATGTCTCTCATGTTGGACTGTCTCTATTCTCTTCACCAATCACAAGCTATTATTAATAATGACTCAAACATTACCACTGTTACTGACGTTAAGTTTACTCGAGGTGCAAATGATTCAGCAAAAAGTCATTAATTTAAAGGTTGAAGTGAAGAGTCAGGTTTTGTAGAGTTTATCTCTGCTTGACTGGATTTTTAATGATCACATATTTAATTGTAAATAGATTTAATTATTTCTTTAAAGTAAAAGTGATTCTGAGGAGAAATGATAACTTCATGACAAATATATTTGTTCTGCATGTTTTACTTTTACAGAAAAATGTAATTGATAAACAACACTGTATACAACTATTAACTGCTGCTTTAGTGAGTTATTGTGACTCTCAGAGAGATGATCTTACCTCAGTGTCTCCACTTTACAGTGAGGATTCTCCAGTACAGCACAGAGACGCTTCACTCTTGAGTCTTCTAGTTTATTCCCAGACAGATCCAGTGTCTTCACAGTCAGACACAGTTCTCTCAGACTGGAGGTTTTGGAGTTGAGCACTGAGACTAGAGCTTCAGCGCTTCTCCCTTTGATCGTATCACAACTGACCCTGAAGGAAATAAAATAATACATAATAAACTCACACAAATGATCAAACAGGTCCTCAAATCTTTCACTGCACCATGTCATTTTCATAAATGACAAAAGTACAAACTCCAAGTCGACAATACACCGAAATGCTGTAACAGTAATTCACAGTTCGAGCTGTTCGGATTTGAGTTTTCTGCTGCACACGTCATCGCTGACACATGGGATAAACACGCAACATCAAATCTGATCACCAAATCGGGAAATAAGAGTCTGATCTAAAATATTTACAAGAGGAGAAAGGAAAAGAGTTTCAAAAGTCAGGTTTAGATGAAGCAAGCAGAGTTCGAGGCAGATTTATCTGAACAGATTAGACATTTGATTTGTTCTCTAATTAGTGAGCGACTGAAATGATCACAGCCCAGTGCTGAAGGAGTTTTATGGAGATACTCATGATGAGCTACTTGGCTAACACAGAGAGAGAGAGAGAGAGAGAGAGAGAGAGAGAGAGAGAGAGAGAGAGAGAGAGAGTGAGTTGCCAGGTGCTCCTTATTTGTTCCTGGTGCCAGTGATTTACAGACTGAACATGTTCTTCCCCTTACACTGTGTTGTCTCTCCCCGTCTGACCTGAAATCAATAAATCCCAGAGCTACAGCAGGGAAAAGAACAAAAGCTGTGAAGGACAAAAAAGTTACAATTTATAAAAGATGTCAGGATATTAGAAGAACAAAAGAATAATTAGCATGTAATAAATTGATATTATGATGTAATAAAAGTAAATAAGAATGGTGTTTCTAATGAGTTCTCTGTGAAAGTCTGTTTTTCCACTTGAATAAAACCTTTTATCAGGTCATAATAACAGTAAAGATTTTAATTATAATTCTGTATTCCTGCAAACTCCACATGGTTCTATCAGCCCAGTGTCTGCGTCATTACATTTCACTAATAACACAAATTTAATGTGGAGAAATATGAAGAAAAAAAAAAACTCAACACATCCCAAAACAGGGGTGGACAGGAACGAAGTCCATTTACTGGAGTTCTGAATTAAAGGAAGTTTTTCGTATCTATACTTTACTCAAGTGTTAACTTTTTGGAAAATTATGACTTTTACTCCACTACATTTGAAGGACAAATATTGGACTCTTGACTCGAGGACATTTCTCTGAAGGTTCCTGTTACTTGTTACTCTGAAAAATAGCTTTCATATCAGCAGATGAATTTTCATTTCTTTTCTAAAACGCGAGGCCATACGCTGTGTTCGTGACAGGAGAAAACCAATCACAGTAAACTCCGCCTCTGATCAAGTTCAAAGTGCTTGCTGCATTTTTTGAACAGGGGTGGGTTTCCTGAAAGCCTCTTTCGGCCAAGAGTGTCTTTAATTACCTCCCAAGATCCACCGTCAAGCTAACGTGGTTTTCCTAAACAACATCATTGCACAAGTAGTCCTTTAGTTTGCTCGGAATTTACAAGAGACCCGGACCACTCGCTCAAAACAAAGAGCGTCTCACTCACAGCTGAATCCACAGACTGCGCTGCGCCTCTGAGGGACTCTCACAGTCAACGGGGGAAACTGGTGTTGAATCTGCTGCTGGTGTTCAATTATTTTTCTTGTAATTTGCACGTACATCGAGTTAATTATTAAATAAATATATGAAAAACATTCAGAATATATTTCAGTATGTTATGGAATGATGTACGGATATCGTAATGTCACATTGATATCAGCACATTTTAATCAGATTTAACTCCATTAGGCAAGTAATTCTCTCATTTAGTGTCATGAAGGAGACATTTCTGCACCTCTAACTCTCTCTCTCTGTCTGTGTGCGCGCGCGCGTGAGAGAGGGGGTATTTGATCTGTCTCTACCTTAGGAAGTATTTCTAAAGAGGTCAATTCATCATCCTTAGGTAGAGACAGATCAAACACATGAAACTTGGCACAGTTGAAATAATCCTGACTGTATGTTTGAGTAATAGTGAAATGAGCCGGCACGGGGAACACATTTACTTAATTATTTAGTTTATTGTTTGCTCATTCTTTCGTGTGAACATTTATTCATTTAATTAAAAACACACTTGTAATAAAAAAAATATTGCCCAAAAATGTAAAATAGTTTCAATTATTAATTACCACATTATATATGGTAAAAAACGAACATCATGTGACCTCATCGACTGGACTAAGCAACTACTAATGCCTATATCAGGGACTCGCACCGCAAAGAAGCTCTTCGTAATGTTGCTCTTATCACTTCTTACGAGTGAGTTCGGGAAAACCACGTACAGAGACAACGTTCGTTGCTTCAGAGAGACTTAACTTGCTCTTTAGCCCTAAAGGGCAACGTTATCGGGAAACCTGCCCCTGTTCAGTTTGAACTTGGTGGTGGTGATGATGGTAATGATGACTACAGCAGATAAAAATGATGGTTCCTCACCAGAGTATCCAGGGCCAGATCTGAAGTCCATGTTTGAGATTTTTGAAATGAACAAAGATTTGTATTGTTTTTGCTCTGTTTACCGCAAACAAACTTCATCACTGTTACACAAATTTCCCGTCCAACCTGAGAAAGCATGGTGAGGGATGTAAACATTAGTTGGCAGGGTGGGGGTGTTAAAAAAATAAACACAACAATGCGGACATTTTGTCGATTCAATTGTTTTTCTATCAGCATTTCTACAGGCTTTGTATCATATTCTACATGCTTTTTATTCTACAGGTTCTACAACCGAGTCATTGCATTCAATCGGTTGTTTCTGAGTCATTAGATTCTGTAAATGCATCGTGGCAACAATCCAACAACAGCTTGACATTAAAAAGGTAACAAGAAAATCATGAATCTTTAAAAAGTACTTTTGAAGACTGATGGGCCTTTTCCACGACCCTTTTTCAGCTCACTTCAGCCCAACACGGCTCGCGTTTCGACTACCTCAGAGCAGCACGACTGAGCTCACTTCAGCCTTACTCAGCACCCAAAACTCGCACGGTTTTGCAGTGGGGCTGAAGTGAGCTCATCCGAGGCCAGTGGGGCTAGGGGCATGAGGATACAATCCCCTGTGCACTGATTGGTGAGGAGGAGTGTCCTCACATGCCCACACATGCCCCGCGAGCATGCTGGGATCTTTAAATAACCACCATCTGTAAACACCGTAAACCAGGAAGAAGAAGAATTAGAAGACGACAAACAAGCCACAGCACCAAGACCAGCAACACTAACGACTCCATGTCCTCCATGTTTATTGCTTACTATCCGGGTCGTGAGACTACCGCTTAAAAGGTCACTGATGTCACCGTTTGCGCCGCCTAACGACATCACGTGACGTCCACCCACTTTCGCTATCTCCACCCAATGTGTCCACCCACTTCCAGCCAGCACGGTTCAGCGCGGTTGTAGTCGAAATACAACCCCAACAGCCCCACTCAGCCCAAATCAGCACCGTACGGCTCAGCCCAACTCAGCACCGTACGGCTCAGCCCAACTCAGCCACGTTGGTAGTGGAAAAGACCCATAAAACTGCACATGAAGCAATTTTTTTTTGACGTACTTCAATAAACATGCCCTGGTGAAAATCTTTCAAAGACCTTCAAGGATCTGTAAAATTCTCTGTGAGGGTCTTTGAGGATCCTGCTGAGGAGATCAGCAAAGATTCTCAAAAGATTTTCAAGTATCTTTCAAATTCTTGCCAAGATCATCAAGGATCTTCAATTTTCTAAGATCTTTGTAAGATCCTTGTTGAATCCTAGAGGATCTTGCAGGATCCTTGCAAAGATCTTTGCGGGGATCATTATGAGGATCTTTGTAGGATCCTTAAAAGATCTTTGTCAAATCCCTGAGGATCTTTTCAAATGATTTTGCAAATGAAGATCTTTGAAGATCTTTCTAAGATCCTTATCTTTCAGGATCTTTGGCAGGTCTTTGACAATCCTCATGGATCCTTAAAGATCCTGTGAGTTTTTTCACCAGGGTACTGTTGAAACACACAACTGCAAAGTTTGAGATGACAGGATCTGTAAAATATCAATATATGATAATGAAAAAGGGGTGGGAAGGTCGTGTAGTGGTTAGCACTGTTGCCTCACAGCAAGAAGGTTCTCGGTTCGAGCCCAGTGGCCGACAGGGGCCTTCCTCTGTGGAGTTTGCATGTTCTCCCCGTGTCCCCAGGTTCCCTCCGGGTGTTCCGGTTTCCCCCACAGTCCAAAGACATGCAGGTTAGGTTAATTGGTGGCTCTAAATTGACCGTAGGTGTGAATGTGAGTGTGAATGGTTGTTTGTCTCTGTGTCAGCCCTGCAATGATCTGGCGACTTGTTCAGGGTGTACCCCGCCTGTCGCCCATAGTCAGCTGGGATAGGCTCCAGCTTGCCTGCGACCCTGTAGAACAGGATAAGCGGCTACAGATAATGGATGGATGGATAATGGAAAAGGCAAACCTCCCAACCTCAAGTGCAAAGATTATGTTAAATATCTTGGAACCTTAATCGAGAGTAATCTTACCTTTAAATACCATATTGGACATATAACTGTTAAGATAAGTAAAACTGTAGGAATGACTGCTAAACTCAGGCACTTTGTACCTTTTAAGACACTACGTCAAATTTATCAGTTTCTGATCTTTCCATACATATCTTATGCTGTTACAGTGCGGGGCCTTGCCAGTAAATGTAACTTAAATTAGATTTTGATCCTACAAAAACATGCCCTGCGCTTCATGTCTTTTGCAAAAAGAAATGAGCACGCGGTGCCACTTTTTGTTGATGCTGATATTTTGCCTGTAAAATTCCTATACTGTGAATTCGTATGCTGCCAAACGCATGACATTCGAAATGGGTTGCCCCAACCAACATATTAAATCTTTTTATTGATACCAGCAGCATCCATTCATACAGTACTCGGGCTTCGACTTCCAAGAACTTTTACAAAAAAAAAATCTGGACCAGAAGTGCAACATAATGCATTTTCTAGAGCAGAAGTAAGGGTATGGAATGACTTACCAGGGTTATTAAGAGAGCTTCCAAAACAACAAAACTGCATACTGCCCTGATCGATAATCTTCTTAAATATGACAATTATACTCAAGGGCATCAGAAGCATTTTTAATGTCGGGGGGACACACTGGTGGGGGATCTGGGGGTTGTCCCCCAGAAAATTTTTAATTAATTAGATGCCATTTCCTGCGTTCTGGTGTATTTTTAACAGGTTGTTAAAGACCTAATTTTACCTCCAAAAGTCACTTAATTCAATGACTCTTTTAGAGACTCAACAATAAGTCCTCATTCAACCAGTCCATATATTCATCGGCCTGTTTTTAAACCCACTGCTCTGCCTAAGATAATGAGATGAATGTGACACAATTTATCACCAACAATGACTTTATGGGTGCATTTTACTTTTTATTTTGTGTTTCCTTTTTTATTTAGTTTTAGATGTAACACAACATGCCACTGTGCCAAGCAATAGTGACACTCAACTGTATGTTTAAAAATAAGAATATTCATAATTTCACACAATGAACAGGCATGACATGGCATCATGCAAACTTCATAACACAAAATCACACTGTGTCAAGCAATGACACATAAAAGATAACGTCACATAATGAACAGGTGCAATTTTGTCAACCTACATGCAATGGTGGTACTACAGTAACATTTTCAGATTAATATAGCAAATAGATTTATAGATATAACTCCTTCTTACATTGGTGCCACCACAATTTCTACCACTTCATAACTTTTATCCCCCTTTCCTTCACAATCCACCTGGAATAACATCCATTTCTCTCCATTGCTTTCCTTTCTACTATTCCTTCCCCATACACTGATTTCCCATGTTACTTTCCCGAAAACTGGCAAAGACCAGACAAAACAGGGAATCAATAAATATCATCAGAGCAGACTTGACCTCATTCTTGGCATTACAATAAGGTCACCCTACTGGGTTTGAATTAAATGATAGCTAACATTAAGCTAGCTGATACATCTAACAGTGACTAGCCAGCTAACTGCACTAACATTTCCACTGGGACAAAAAAAACCCTGTCCTGTGGGGAAATTTTGACTGACTTTCCGCTTTTTTGTAATGTCCTTATGTCCATTGTGTCTGGGGAGGAGCAAATACTGCAAACAATTCATCATCAACCAAGAATACCCCATTAGGCTAAGCTTATTTCATTGTTTAGTTGAACATTAATTTAACGTGGCCTAGGGTTAATTTTGAGGGCATAGAACAAAAGAATAAGGTTTTAGCAAAAGCCAGACATTGTGAGGTGGCAATGGGGCTGACGTCACCTCCTCCACTCTCGAGCAGCTGCACCAAAATGTCTCCGCTCGCGCTGAGATTCACTCGCGTGCGGTGAGTTGTTGTAAGAAACGCCCGGAAAACCCGGAGTGGATTTTCAGTGGTCTGTGTATTCTCTTATCGATCAAGTGGAATGGATTCTTTCACAAAGCAATAGAAACGGCGCTGGGTGAACTAATCTCATCTCATCATCTCTAGCCGCTTTATCCTGTTCTACAGGGTCGCAGGCAAGCTGGAGCCTATCCCAGCTGACTACGGGCAAAAGGCAGGGTACACCCTGGACAAGTCGCCAGGTCATCACAGGGCTGACACAGACACAGACAACCATTCACACCTACGGTCAATTTAGAGTCACCAGTTAACCTAACCTGCATGTCTTTGGACTGTGGGGGAAACCGGAGCACCCGGAGGAAACCCATGCAGACACGGGGAGAACATGCAAACTCCGCACAGAAAGGCCCTCGCCGGCCACGGGGCTCGAACCCGGACCTTCTTGCTGTGAGGCGACAGCGCTAACCACTACACCACCGTGCCTCCCGGGTGAACTAATATTTTATGTAAATATGGGGGCGTCCAAACGAAGAATTATGAAATGTGAAGGGGACACGCCCCCTTCACATTCAATGGTGGCGACGCCCATGATACTGTGACGACCACAAAAGGGTCACTTTTGTGTTTTTGAATACAAGTGTGGAAAAGAATTATTGTCTTTTATTTTGACTACAACTGATATTTGTATTTTATTTTGAAAGGTACCCCCACGAGTTTTTGCATTCCCTTTTGGCATTGGTATGGTTTCTAAATTCATGTGTATGCTGTAATGTTTACACCGGCCAGCAGGGGGCGGGTGGCGAGTTTTAGTGACTTGCATTGTTTCTTGCTTCATTACTGCAAGACCTGCGAAACTAACGCGCTGTGTCCTCGTTCCTCTCCTGCATCTCAGGTCAGTAAATGTGCAAATATGCCTTGAAATTGGGAACTAACCGTGTTAAAGTGCATCTGGGGTGATATGTAACTGTTTTAGTCATGTAACTTTCACTGGAGCCTTTCTGTATTTTTGTTTGAAGTAAGTTTGGATGTCGAAGGCAAAGCCTAGCCAAATTAGCATTGCAGTGATCACGCACGCGGAGCATGGTACTAGAAACCAAGCCGATTTAATTCACACGCTTGTCCCACATGAACGTACACTTGAGTAATGTTTTATAAGTATACGATGTTGATGTGTATTGTTTATTTTGCTGAATAGAAGGTCCCAACCATTAGTTTTCAAACAAGTTTTGATAAGAAGGTTCAGAAGGAAAAAAAAGGTGACGGTTTAAAACGAGTTGTGGCAGTTCGTGTAAATGGGTGGAGCACAGAAGGACGGCAGGACAGAACTGAGCATACAAAACTCTCTTTATTCAGCTTTTCAGCTGTAAATACACACACACAGACACATGCACACACATTAGCTGTCTGGTTATGGAGAGAGAGTCCCTCTGCTCTCACTCTCTCTCCTTAAGAAGGGCGCGGTCACTGGGAAGACACACAAACATCAATTAACAACAGGTGAAATGATTCTGCCACTTAACTTCCCCGACTCCGCCCTCCTGTCACAGACCGATGCTAGACCACGCCCCCGCTGCCACATACCCCCACCGCCCGACTCAGGCCGGGCAGCCGTCCGGCCCGCAGCCGACTCCCCCCCCCCTTGACGGGAGAGGAAGTCCGCCACGACCATCTGCGCCCCCGGCCTGTGGATCACCTTGAAGTTAAAGGGTTGGAGTGCCAGATACCAACGGGTGATCCGCGCATTGGCATCCTTCATGCGGTGGAGCCACTGGAGGGGCGCGTGGTCCGAACAGAGGGTGAAAGGGCGTCCCAGCAGGTAGTACCGGAGGGCGAGGACCGACCACTTGATAGCCAGGCACTCCTTTTCGATGGTACTGTAGCGCCCCTCACGCACCGACAGCTTGCGGCTAATGTACAAGACAGGGCGATCCTCCCCCTCCACCTGCTGGGACAAAACGGCCCCCAGCCCTCTGTCTGACGCATCCGTCTGCAACATAAAAGGGAGAGAAAAGTCAGGGGAGTGTAAAAGTGGCCCCCCACACAGTGCAGCCTTAACCTTAGAAAAAGCCCGCTGGCATTGCTCCGTCCACTGGACCGGATCTGGTGCCCCCTTTTTAGTCAGATCAGTCAGCGGGCTGGTGACGTCCGAATAATTAGGTATAAACCTACGATAATAGCCAGCCAGCCCCAGGAACTGTCTCACCCCCTTTTTGGTCTTGGGCCTCGGGCAGGCCGCAATTGCTGCAGTCTTGTTAATTTGGGGACGCACCTGCCCGTTGCCCAAGTGGAAGCCCAGATACCGTACTTCCACCCGCCCAATCGCACACTTCTTCGGGTTGGCCGTGAGACCCACCCGCCTCAGCAACCTAAGGACGGCCCTCAGGTGTTGTAGGTGCCGCGGCCAGTCATTACTATAAATAATGATATCATCCAAGTACGCGGCCGCATAGGTGGCGTGGGGGCGGAGGACCCTGTCCATCAGCCGCTGAAACGTAGCAGGCACCCCAAACAGCCCAAAAGGAAGTGTGACGAATTGGTGTAAGCCGAACGGTGTGGAAAAGGCCGTTTTTTCACGGGATAATGGAGTCAAGGGGATCTGCCAATAACCCTTTGTTAAATCCAGTGTCGAGTAAAAACGAGCCGTGCCTAGCCGATCGAGCAACTCATCAATACGAGGCATTGGGTACACATCGAATTTAGACACCGCGTTGACTTTTCTATAGTCCACACAGAACCGGACCGACCCGTTGGCCTTGGGTACCAAGACCACCGGGCTGCTCCAGTCACTGTGGGACTCCTCGACGATGCCCATTTCGAGCATGGCCTCGAGTTCTTCCCGAACCACCTTTTTCTTGTGTTCGGGTAACCTGTAAAGGCGGCTACGCACTACCACCCCCGGGGGCGTCTCAATGTGGTGCTCTATGAGGTTAGTGTGGCCGGGCAGGGGTGAGAACATGTCCGAAAACTCGGTCTGCAACTGGGCAACCTCCGCGAGTTGGGTCGGGGAGAGGTGGTCTCCACAGGGGACCGGAGAGGGACGTGATGCTAATGTTCCTTTTTGAACCTCCGGCCCCAGCTCCGCCTTCTCTGGAACCACCGACACCAACGCCACGGGGACCTCCTCGTTCCAGAGTTTGAGTAGGTTGAGGTGGTAAATCTGTAGCGCCCCACCCCTGTCCGTTCGTTTCACCTCATAGTCGACGTCCCCCTCTCGCCGTGTGACCTCAAAGGGTCCTTGCCACTTGGCGACTAATTTAGAGCTCGATGTGGGCAACAGTACGAGTACTTTCTCTCCCGGTGCAAACTCTCTAAGGCGCGTACCCTTGTCGTACAGGCGGGTTTGCCGTTCTTGGGCCTGCCGCAAATTCTCCTGGGTTAGTTGTGTGAGTGTGTGGAGTTTTGCGCGCAGGTCAATAACGTATTGAATTTCATTTTCGCTTGGTGAAAGTCCCTCCTCCCAATTTTCTCGCAGCACATCTAAAATGCCGCGCGGCTTACGCCCATATAATAATTCAAACGGGGAGAACCCCGTGGAGGCTTGGGGAACTTCTCGCACTGCAAAGAGCAAGGGTTCGAGCCATTTATCCCAGTTACGCGCGTCCTCGCTTACAAATTTCTTAATTATGTTTTTAAGGGTGCGATTAAACCGTTCCACTAAGCCGTCCGTTTGTGGGTGATAAACGCTGGTGCGGATCGGCTTAATACCTAATAACCCATACAGTTCCTTCAGTGTTCGTGACATAAACGAGGTGCCTTGATCAGTCAGAATCTCTTTCGGGATTCCAACTCGGGAGATGACGCGGAAGAGCGCCTCCGCAATACTGCGTGCTGAGATATTGCGAAGAGGCACTGCTTCCGGGTATCGCGTTGCATAGTCCACCAGAACTAATATAAAGCGGTACCCTCGTGTTGACCGATCTAATGGCCCGACGAGATCCATGCCAATTCTTTCGAACGGGGTCTCGATTAACGGTAGAGGGCGCAAAGGCGCTTTTGGAATGGCCGCTGGATTTACTAACTGGCATTCGCGGCATGCCATACACCACCTACGGACATTGCCGCGAATCCCCGGCCAATAGAATCGGGCCATTATTCGGGCTAGTGTTTTATCCTGCCCCAAGTGTCCAGCCATGGGATTAAAGTGAGCCGCCTGGAATACCAATTCCCGGTGGCTCTTTGGAATTAACAGCTGCGTGACTCGCTCTTTAGTTTGAGTGTCCTGCGTCACTCGGTATAATCTATCCTTCATAATCGCGAAGTAGGGGAAGGACGGGGTGGCGTTCGGCTGGAGCGTTTGACCATCGATTACTCTCACTTGGTCAAAAGCATGCTGCAGAGTCTCGTCTCGCGATTGCTCTAACGGGAAATCTGCGAGGGATTCCCCAATAGAGAGAGGAGGAGCCGGCGGCTCCTCACTCTGGCGCGGAGATGACGTAGACGGCTCTGACAGCTGCTCCCGCCAAAGCGACACTGGGACCTCCCCCTGTCAAATGGCAGGACCCACTCTTGACCAAGTGCGTCATTAAACCCCGAAATCCCGGCCAATCAGTCCCCAAAATTAAAGAGTGGGTAAGGCGAGGATTAACCGCCGCCTTCACTATAAATTTTTCCCCTCTGAAAATAATGTGGACCGACACCAAAGGGTAGTTGTGAACATCCCCGTGCACACATAACACCTTCACCAATTGTGCTCCCCCCAATGCCTCGTCTTGCACCAGGTTTTGGTGGATTGAGGTCTGATTACAGCCAGAATCCACCAACGCCTGATATGTATCCCCTTGGATACTCACCGGTATGCGATACGCTCCGGCCCGATCGAGGGCGGCTCCTGGCACGTTGGGGATCCGAACCACCGCGCCCACCTCCATTATCGAGCACTGCTGTTGGAGGTGGCCAGGTTCCCTGCAGCGCCAGCAAACCGGCCCAGGCTTCCTCTCTGCACTAGTGCTCTGGGGCTCACTCACCTGAGGGGGGGGGAGAGACAGACACAGAAGGGAGACACGGAAGGGCACTGCGGGTGCGGCGGGCCGGCTGAGGTGGCGCCGGCCCCCGTCTCCGCGGTGGGGGAATGGGGCGAGGAGAAGACACAGGAGGAAGAGAGAGAGAGAGAGAGGAGAGAAGAGAAGAGGTCGTCTGCTGTCCTGCCGTCGGGACAGCCGCCAGATGATCCTCCGCCAGCTCGATTGCCTGATCCAGCGACGCCGGGCGGTGGCACTGGACCCACTCTGCGGTTCCCGCTGGTAGACGCGCGACGAACTGTTCCAGTACCACCTGGTCGATGAGTCCCTCGGCGTCGCAGCTGTCGGCCCTCAACCACTGCCAGCAGGCGTCCCGGAGTTGCTGGCCAAACGCGAACGGCCGGCCGACTTCCTCCAAGCACAGAGCGCGGAAACGCTGATGTTGCTCTGGGGTGCGTCCCACCCGCTGGAGGACGGCCCGGCGAAGGTCCGCATAGGCCAGCCGGCGGTCGGCGGGGAGCTGTAGCGCAGCCAGCTGCGCCTCTCCCGTTAGCAGGGGGAGGAGGCGCGCCGCGCGCTGTTCCACCGGCCACCCCGAGGTCTCTGCTACCTGCTCAAAGAGCATGAAGAATGCCTCGGGGTCGTCCTGCGGGCCCATCTTCGTGAGGGTGAGGGGGGAAGGGCCCGCGGCGGTGGAGTTGGTGGACCCCGCCGACGCGAGGAGGTGCCGGAACGCCCGACGATCTTCCTGTTGCGCCAGCACCAGGGCCTCGAACCGTTGTTCTTGCTCCTTTCGGAGGGCGAGCAGCCCCTGGTGCTGGCTCTGTTGGGCCGTGGCGAAGGCATGGATCAGGTCGGCGAAGGTGGAGGACTCCATGGGGCTGTTGTCTTCTGTGCTCATTCCCAGGTTTCAGCACCACTGTGGCAGTTCGTGTAAATGGGTGGAGCACAGAAGGACGGCAGGACAGAACTGAGCATACAAAACTCTCTTTATTCAGCTTTTCAGCTGTAAATACACACACACAGACACATGCACACACATTAGCTGTCTGGTTATGGAGAGAGTCCCTCTGCTCTCACTCTCTCTCCTTAAGAAGGGCGCGGTCACTGGGAAGACACACAAACATCAATTAACAACAGGTGAAATGATTCTGCCACTTAACTTCCCCGACTCCGCCCTCCTGTCACAGACCGATGCTAGACCACGCCCCCGCTGCCACACAAGTTTTGTTTACTTTTAGCACTTAATGAGTTCTATGGGGAAATGCAGTACAGTATTGATTCAATATGAGGTAAAACCCTTTAAATAGATGTTTATAAGTAACTTCAACATTAAGCTGGTTAATACTACCATTGTCTATGCATTTCATATTTGATAAATAGCTAAAAATACTAACATGAAGAGTAAGTGAACATGTATTTGGTGATGTATTTTGATAGTGATTTTGTATTGGAAGAGTATTTTGAGTTTTGGATGGACATGATACCAAGAGCTTTGTTTTGACATGGACACTGAAATTCATGGACAATTCTAAAAGGACATTTAATAAGTACTATGTGAAATATGAGTCTAAACACGAGTGTATTTGAAAAGAGAATATGTTTATTAATAAATTACTGCAAGACCTGCGAAACTAACACGCTGTGTCCTCGTTCCTCTCCTGCATCTCAGTGTGACAGGAGTCAATCTGTCAACCACGGTGCCATTGCAACGGTACCCGTTACAGATTTTTGGTGGCCCGTACGGGGATCGGCGTCAGATGCGCAGGCTGCAAGCACGATCAGAGCCAGCAGTTTGAAGCGTTCCTGGAGTTGATGACTCTTCAGCCCATGCACCTGGAGGAAGATTGGGTCCTGTGTCCGTGATGTCGGCACCTCCCCTGCCCTCCAGCGTGTGAAGACACAACCTACCTCAACAATCCATCATCACAGATGCACAGGCTGTGCATCCACCACACCGAGTGCCTGTGAAGCGACGGCTGTGCTCTGCAAGTGGAGCCAGACCTGGGGCCACGGGTGAAACAGGTGCCTGGAGGAGAGACCAACAGTGAGGAAAAGGGAAAAGCAGTCATGGTGGACGGTGAGAGAAAAGGCTTGGTGTGGGACATCAAGAAGATTCTGCTCACTCTGACGGCCAATGAACTTTTCCAACTAGCCCAGAGTGTTGGTCCTGTGCCAGGGAAAGATTCATCCACGCTTCAGGTTGGTGAGGAAAATAGTTGCTTTGAGTACATTGTAGCTTTTATGAACAGTGACACTCTCGTGGACTCTGAGGATTCAGGTATGGCGGTGTTGTTGGAGCTTAATGATACTGTGAATAATGTCATTCAGAGTCGTAAAGTTCAGTCTAAGGCACTTGCAGATGTTGATGTGCACAATGTATTTTCAACCCCAGTGCAGAGTGAGAACGTGACAACAGGTCAGCAAGATCTAGTCACTGATGATGCGAGTACTGATAATGTGCCAGCTAGTGTTCCTAACACTAACATAACCCATACAGCTATGGTTAGCGTAGCTGCCCCTTCACCAATCACCTGTCCACAACACTTACAAACTGATGTCAACGCCACACAAAACACCGAGACAGGAGTTACATAGAATGCTTTCTAGCCTCCTACAATACCTAAACAACCCCACATCACCGTGTACTCTCATGCCTACACCAGTACAATCTACACAAGTACATTCTACACCTTCCTCTGACACAAAACACACACCTGGACAACATGTACATGACAAACACGACTCAGCCTTTCCTCCTCGAGATCTGTCCATGCTTCAACACGAGTTCAAGGTTCAAGGCGGACAGATCGGTGACCAGAGCTCAGATCTAAGCTACAATAACATATGCAGACAAATTGACGACGGAGTAAAAGACCGATTTAGTGAGACTGAAATCCTGAGAGGCGTTCTCAGAATTATCAAACCAGGTCACTTTAAAGACATGCTAATGCACAAAGATGATTTGACAATTGATGAGCTGAAAGGTTTCCTGCAGTCCCACTTAGGTGGGCGAAGCAACACAGAGCTTTTCCAAGAGCTGATGTGCACGAAACAAAATGACAGTGAAACCCCCCCAACAGTTCTTGTACCGTGTCATAGGTCTGAAACAAAAAATCCTCTTTGCTTCAAAACACGCTGAGACAGAAGTGAAGTACAATGCAAACACAGTCCAAGACATTTTCCTACACACTATCTACCAAGGCCTCAGCCATAAGCATAATGACATACGTAGAGAACTTAAAGTACTGCTTTCGGATAGCACTGTGTCTGACGAGACAATTCTAAAGCAAATGATGAAGATAACAAACACGGAGAATGAGCGACAGAGACGTTTGGGGTCAGATGTGAAGCAGAAGCAAGTACGCGTGCATAGTACAGAGCTAGTGGAGATTGAAGTCGCAGCTGCACAAGGCAGTAGAACGAGAGATGCTCCAGATAAACAGCCAAAGACTAATGCACTTCAGCAGTTAACAGAGAAAGTGGCAGAGTTAATGACTAAAGTTGAGCTACTGCAACGGCCACAGCAGACTCAAAATCCTGAATCTTGCCATCATTGCAAAGCTCAAGTTGACCAAAAGAAACCCAGACCGTACAGCTGTGCGAACTGCCTCGCACAGAATCTCCCAGGTTTTCAACCTTTATATGCTCCCACTTGGGCAAATTATCAATAAAAATTCAATTTTGTATCACTGCTATGCAGATGACACCCAAATTTATTTTGCTCTATCACCTAATGATTATGCCTCCCTTGAATGTCTCTACCAGTGTATCGATCAAATCAATAGCTGGATGTCACAAAATTTTCTTCAGCTGAACACAGATAAAACAGAAGTAATTCTATTTGGAAAAAAAGATGAAAGACTCAGGATTACCACTATTCTTGACACAAAAGGGATTAAAACTAAAGAAATGGTTAAAAATCTTGGTGTTTTCATTGACAGCGAGCTAAACTTTAACAGTCACATGAAAGCAATCACTAAAACGGCATTTTATCACCTAAAAAAACATTTCCAAACTAAGAGGACTTATGTCAAAAAATGATCTGGAAAAACTAATACATGCCTTCATCTCTAGTAGGGTTGATTACTGCAATGGCCTTTTCACAGGCTTGCCAAAAAAGACCATCAAACGACTTCAGCTGGTTCAAAATGTAGCGGCGAGGGTTCTCACACGAACAAAAAGAACAGAGCACATTACTCCAATTCTAAGGTCCCTTCACTGGCTTCCAGTAAGCTACAGAATTGATTTTAAAGTATTGCTGCTGGTATACAAATCTCTAAATGGTACAGGGCCCAATTACCTCTCTGATATGTTGCAGCGGCCTAACCCAATCAGATCTACCAGATCAAAACAGAAAAATTTACTATTAAAACCAGTTGTTAAAACAAAGTGTGGTGAAGCAGCTTTTAGCTACTATGCAGTACAGCTATGGAACCAACTCCCAGAGGACATTAAAAATGCTCCTGCTGTTGGCAGCTTCAAATCTAGGTTAAAGACCAAGCTGTTTTCAGATGCTTTCTGTTAAATAATTAATATTGTCTTCTTTACATTCTTTATAATTTTTACTTCTCTGCATGTTTTAAATTTACTTTAACTTTATCCTATTTTATTCTTTATTCTATTCTGCTGGGTTTTTTTTCTTCTCATCCTATTTGAACTACTACTTCATTTTATTATTTTATTTTTACTATTGTTTAATTCTTATTTTCTTTTAATTCTTTTAATTCTTTTGTTTTAGAATAAAAAAAATTATGTAATTTTATTTCTCTATTGTTTACTGTTTTTGTTTTTACTTCTGTAAAGCACATTGAACTGCCATTGTGTATGAAATGTGCTATATAAATAAACTTGCCTTGCCAGTTTGCACTCACTGTTTTTACTGCGGCAAAGACGGTCACAGAGCAGTAGGCTGCCTGAAGAAGCCAAAGCATCAGGAAAACTGGAGCCGGTCGCTGTCACGGGACAAGCAGTGACCGGGCCTCACGTTCAGTCCCACAGTGTGAAGTGCGATGTGTTTAGTTCTGAGAGTCGTGCAAGGGAGAGTTTGTTGGATAAAAGGCCAAAAGTAAGCATTGAAGATGACCCCCAGTCTCCCCTTTCCCTACCCACTCAAACGAGCAGGCGTCTAGCCAAGTTTATAGGCACCAAGGCCATCACACGATGTGACCTCAATGGCTTGACAGTCAATGCGCTGTTAGACACCGGAGCGCAGGTGAGCATGATCGATAGAAGCTGGAAAAAGAAGTACCTGCCAGATGCACCAGTGAGACCCCTCAGTGAAATATTCGATAACGAAGAGCTGGAAATACAAGCTGTGAATGGAGGAGTCCTTCCTTTTGATGGCTGGGTCCTCATCGCAGTCAGCTTTTCCGGAAATTGCACTCTAAGCCAGTCTATAATGGTGCCTTTCCTCATCAGTAGCATCACGCTTGAACGGCCAATACTTGGATTCAATGTGCTCGAGGAAGTGGTTCAGAATAGACCCGCAGAGTTTGTGCCAGCCCTAACCACTCTCCTCTCTGATTCAATATCTGCCTCTGTTGATCAGGTGGAGCTGCTGGTGAACTACATTCAGACAGACAGACCCTCCATGTGTCCGAGACGGGTAAGAACTGGAAACTACGACACTGTCATTCCAGCTGGGCAGATAGCCTGGGCCAAGTGTCAGATCCCACCAGCTGCAGACCAGTCAGACCCTCTTTTGTTTGAGCCTGAAGAAAACAATGCTCATCTCACAGACCTTGAGATTGCGGGTTGCATTCCCAGTTTGCAGATGTCGATCAACCTCAAGGACGAGATTCCAGTGCAGAGAGCATACTCCTCAGTCCCCAAGCCACTTTTCAAAGAAGTGAAAGAGTATGTACAAGATTTGCTGATGAAAGGCTGGATTGTCAAGTCAAAGTCCTCTTATGCTGCGCCAGTGGTCTGCTTCCGAAAAAAAGACGGCACGCTCCGCCTCTGCATAGATTATCGCCTCTTGAATCAGAAAACCATCCCTGATCGACATCCCTTACCTAGGATACAAGATCTGACTGATACGCTTGGTGGCTATTCCTGGTTCAGTATTCTCGACCAAGGGAAAGCCTACCATCAAGGGTTTGTTGCTAAAGACTCTCAACACCTCACCGCTTTCATTACCCCCTGGGGGCTGTATGAATGGGTCCGTATCCCGTTTGGCCTCTCAAACACCCCTGCAGCTTTCCAGCGGAGTATGGAAGAGATGTTGGGTCCCTTGAGAGATGACTGCTGCCTCCCGTACCTCGATGACGTGTTGTGCTATGCGAGAACCTTTGACGAGCACCTGGAAGGGGTCCGCAAAGTACTTAAAGCACTTCAAAGACACGGAGTGAAGCTAAGACCTGAAAAGTGTGAGCTGTTTCGAAGAGAAGTCAGGTACGTCAGTCGACTTGTGTCAGCTCAAGGAGTGAGAATCGATCCCAGAGACCTGGATGCAGTGAGATCGTTGGCCAGCAGGACGCCACAGACAGTCGGAGATGTGAGAAAGCTCACAGGCTTCCTGGGCTATTACCGCTCCTACATCCAGGACTTTTCCAGGATAGCGAAGCCCATCTACGAGCTACTACAAGTCAAGCCAGGTAAAGCCGCTGTAGAGCATGGTAAAGGCAAAGGTCCACAACTATCATCCAGAACACCTGTGGAGTGGACCGCTGAGCACCAGCAAGCCCTTGACCGACTCGTTTCTCTCCTTGTTAGCCCCCCTGTGTTGGCGTATCCCAACTTCAACTCGCCGTTCATATTACACATGGATGCTTCAGACCAGGGGCTAGGCGCGATCCTTTATCAACACCAGGATGGCAAGTTGAGAGTCATCGGGTATGGGTCTAGGACCTTAACTGCAGCTGAGTGGAACTACCATCTGCACAGTGGAAAGCTAGAATTCCTTGCCCTGAAGTGGACTGTGTGTGAAAAATTCAGGGATTCTCTCTTTTACGCACCTCACTTCACGATATATACAGACAACAATCCACTTACCTATGTTATGACCACAGCAAAGCTTAACGCTGTAGGCCATCGGTGGGTTGGGGAACTCTCAGACTTCAGATTTGACATAAAGTACAGACCTGGAAAGTATAACATAGATGCTGACACACTGTCATGTCTACCTTTAGACACTGAAGCCTATACAGAGTCCTGTACCAAAGAGTGTTCTCAGGACGTGGTTCGCGCTGTATGGGATGGGAGTAAAGTAGCCAAGCAGAAAGATGTAGCGTGGGTGGCAGCCCTGGACATCTCCTCCCAAGCCGACCCATCTCCTCCCTTCGATCACTTGAATGCAATCAGTCATGATGAGCTTGTGGAAACGCAACGTGTAGATGAAGCCATCAGTGAGCTGATTAGGTTGAAAGAGGCAGGAACACCTTTGACTGATGAGATACGGAAAGCTGCTAGTGGAGCTACTAAAAGGCTCTTCCACGAATGGGGGAAGCTCATCTTGGAGAATGGTCTCCTGTACAGGCGTGCCAATGGCAGAAAGCAGTTGGTACTCCCCGCCAAGTACAGAGATCTTGTCTTGAAGAAACTCCACAATGACATGGCTCACGTTGGCACAGAAAGGGTCCTGAACCTCGGCAGAGAGAGATTCTATTGGCCATTCATGGCAAAAGAGATCGAAGACCATATCACCAAGAGATGTCCATGCATTAAGTCAAAGAAGCCGGTTACTCATGTTTGTGCCTCGATGGGTAGTATCACATCAAGCTCACCACTAGAGTTAGTGTGTATCGACTACTTGCATCTGGAAACCAGCCGTGGTGGCTATGAATACATCCTAGTGGTCGTTGATCATTTTACAAGGTTCGCTCAAGCTTACCCGACAAAGAATAAGAGTGGAAAGACAGCGGGTGAGCGCATCTTTAATGACTTCGTCCTCCGCTTTGGATATCCTTCAAAGTTGCACCACGACCAAGGCCGCGAATTCGAGAATGAACTGTTCCGTACACTCCAGCAGCTGTCAGGCATTCGCCATTCAAGAACATCGCCGTACCACCCCCAGGGGAACCCTGCGGAACGGTTTAATCGGACGATACTGCAGATGTTGAGAACACTGACTGACAAAGAGAAAGAGCGATGGAAAGATCAGATCCTGAGAGTTGTGCATGCGTACAACTGTACTCGACACGAGTCGACAGGCTTCTCGCCCTTCTTTCTCCTTTATGACCGTCATCCTCGTCTCCCCATTGATTTGCTGTTTGGGTTGCTTGAAGACACAGAGCCAGACTCACCAAAGGGATACGCAAAGAAGTGGGCAAAGCAGATGTCTGAAGCCTATCAAATTGCCAGTGAGAATAGCAAGCAGGCCAGCGCCAAAGGCAAAGTCCTCTACGACAAGAGAGCAAGAGGAGTGGTGCTACAGCCTGGCGATAGAGTCTTAGTCAGGAACCTCAGTGAGCGTGGTGGACCAGGAAAACTACGGTCATACTGGGAGAAGGCCATCTATGTCGTGAAGGAACAGTTTGCTGATAACCCTGTGTACATAGTGTATCCTGAGTCTGGGGACCAGAAAAAGACAAGAACACTACATCGCAATCTGCTCTTACTCGTGAATGACCTTCCAGTTGAAGAACCTCCATGTCAGGCCGCTCCTGAGAAGAGACCACAGAAAAGTAAGCGCCAGACCCGACATACAACCCCAGAGCATGTAGACCCACCAGAAGAAGCGGAGTCAGACTCTAACTCAGACTCGGACTCTGATGGTCCTCGTTACTGGCTGAGGATACCAGCTGAGAGGATACAGGAGGTACCCTCTGTAGTCCCACCACAACGACCAGCCATCCCTGTGGGTTGCCCAGTCCCAGTACCTGTAAGAGAAGAGGTGAGAACGAACACAGACTACTTACCTGAAGTGGATCCGGTACCTGAAGGAGAAATAGAGCGAGGAGAACATGAACAGGATGAAGTCCAGCCTGTTGAAGTGGGACCTGAGGAGCAAGATGGATATGACGAGGCTCCAGAGCCCATCCAAGAGGAACAGCCTGTTGTAAATGCAATGCCAGACCGTCCGACAGAGGTCAGGAGGTCAAGTC
Source organism: Neoarius graeffei (assembly GCF_027579695.1). Taxonomy (NCBI): domain Eukaryota; kingdom Metazoa; phylum Chordata; class Actinopteri; order Siluriformes; family Ariidae; genus Neoarius; species Neoarius graeffei. The sequence goes on from NC_083569.1 coordinate 19,182,160, forward strand.
GGGACCGACAGCTGAGACAAATCTTTACATATGAGAGACTTGGTCAGCCCACGCTGACAACACAAGCTAGAGTTAACATGGCAAACACAAACCTATACTCGCCTGCTTACACTACACCTCACACCATACAACCCTTACACTCGAGTATTCCATACACAACACCAACATATCCCTTTAACCCCTATTTCGCCCTCTATCCCCCCTTTACATACATGCCTTACCACTTACCTCCACCCCCTTCATACATCTTACCAGTTCCTGTCACTTGTTAGAAAAAAAAAAGAACATTAGTTGAGAGTAGTTGAGAAGAAAATGGTGGGACCAGGGCTTTGAACTGGAATTTTTTTCCTATTGGTTCGTTCCGAACAGAAACGGAATTTTAACGTTTCCGGTTTTGGGTTCCACCATTAAATAGATGTTCCTGAACCGGTTAGAACAAAAAAATTTCATTCCCGGAACGGTTAATTACGTTCCCTGTCAGCGGTTTAACAAATGGCTATAAAATTATGTCTCTGTCTCATCCAGCTTAAGCCAAATGTAGGCTAATTCTATTACAACCTTCATTAAATAAGACAAGAAATAATTCAAAACAATTATTTCAAATGTTGGTGATTTGGATTCTCAGTATGTCTTCCCATCTACACAAACAGAAAAAGTGCCAAAAATGAAAGATAATTCGTTTATTGTGTTACCAAAGGCTAGTCAGGCCCTATAGAGGGCTACCGCATGACGTCACCGCGCCGCGAGATTTTGTTAGGCGCCATATTGGAAGTACACATCTATGCAAGTACATACATACATAAAACAAACTACAGCTGAAATGTAGCCAGGGCCGGTTCTGCCCTAATCTGGACCCGGGTGCAACATCGCGCAACCCCCCCCCCAAAAAAAAAAAAAAAAAAAAAACAGTCTAAATCAGGACAACCATCACATAACTATAAACATTTTATATCAACTATTTTAACTAAATGGGCTATAATAAATACGCCTGCAGGCAGCCACGGCGGGCTGCCTCAGAAAAGTAACCATATGTCCTACCTTAAAACTTGTTTTGCATTTTCTGCCCCCTTTTTTTTATATTTTCGACCCTCCGTTTATTTTCTTTCCTTTTCTGAAAACCCGATTTGTGTCCAGACATTTTGTTCTGCTACCAACGAACTAACTCATCAGGTCTCGTCTCTTGAGCCCGCGATGATTCCCGTGGGAAGGGCAACGACTGATACATTTTTACAAACAGCCAATAGGGAGGTTGCATCGTTGAGGCTCTTCTTTGCTCAGACACTCAGTAATGCACTTACTCACTAGTAGTCCACCTTCCCGCTCTCTCCATTCAATCAGCGAACGTCACACAGGAAGTGAACCCCAGCGGGTCATAGAAACTTGCGCAGAAGAATGACTATTTGTAGGCTACAGAAACTTTGAGGAACGAAATAAAAACCGGTATTAACCGGTTACCATTATTTTTAATAAGCGTTTCTGTTCCGGAACATAAAAAATAATAAAGTTTCTGGTTTCGTTTCTGTTCCATGTGAAATAGAAAAAGTTCCCGGTTTTCGTTTTCGTTCCTTGAACCGGTTCAAAGCCCTAGGTGGGACCCATTTCTTTTTGTCGGGGAGTGTGTGACGACCACAAAAGGGTCACTTTTGTGTTTTTGAATACAAGTGTGGAAAAGAATTATTGTCTTTTATTTTGACTACAACTGATATTTGTATTTTATTTTGAAAGGTACCCCCACGAGTTTTTGCATTCCCTTTTGGCATTGGTATGGTTTCTAAATTCATGTGTATGCTGTAATGTTTACACCGGGCCAGCAGGGGGCGGGTGGCGAGTTTTAGTGACTTGCATTGTTTCTTGCTTCATTACTGCAAGACCTGCGAAACTAACGCGCTGTGTCCTTGTTCCTCTCCTGCATCTCAGGTCAGTAAATGTGCAAATATGCCTTGAAATTGGGAACTAACCGTGTTAAAGTGCATCTGGGGTGATATGTAACTGTTTTAGTCATGTAACTTTCACTGGAGCCTTTCTGTATTTTTGTTTGAAGTAAGTTTGGATGTCGAAGGCAAAGCCTAGCCAAATTAGCATTGCAGTGATCACGCACGCGGAGCATGGTACTAGAAACCAAGCCGGTTTAATTCACACGCTTGTCCCACATGAACGTACACTTGAGTAATGTTTTATAAGTATACGATGTTCATGTGTATTGTTTATTTTGCTGAATAGAAGGTCCCAACCATTAGTTTTCAAACGAGTTTTGATAAGAAGGTTCAGAAGGAGAAAAAAAAGGTGACGGTTTAAAACGAGTTTTGTTTACTTTCAGCACTTAATGAGTTCTATGGGGAAATGCAGTACAGTATTGATTCAATAGGAGGTAAAACCCTTTAAATAGATGTTTATAAGTAACTTCAACATTAAGCTGGTTAATACTACCATTGTCTATGCATGTCATATTTGATAAATAGCTAAAAATACTAACATGAAGAGTAAGTGAACATGTATTTGGTGATGTATTTTGATAGTGATTTTGTATTGGAAGAGTATTTTGAGTTTTGGATGGACATGATACTAAGAGCTTTGTTTTGACATGGACACTGAAATTCATGGACAATTCTAAAAGGACATTTAATAAGTACTATGTGAAACATGAGTCTAAACACGAGTGTATTTGAAAAGAGAATGTTTATTAATAAATTACTGCAAGACCTGCGAAACTAACGCGCTGTGTCCTCGTTCCTCTCCTGCATCTCAGTGTGACAGGAGTCAATCTGTCAACCACGGTGCCGTTGCTACGGTACCTGTTACTGATATCTCTCAAATCAGTGCAGCTCTAAAGAATCACAGATTTTGATTTTTTCTCTTTCTACCTTGATAAATGGTGCTTTTATAGTTATGTTTATCTTTTCGACGAATTAATTACTTTTTCTTCCTGTCCAGCTGTAACAATTTCTTTCCAAGTTCTTTAAATTATCATCAGTTTCTTTTCTCTTCGTATTCTTTTTTCCCTTTTCTGATTTATGATAATTTATTTAATATTTAATATGACTGATCCACCTCGATTAGCATGACGACTTGCGGATCAGTCCAATATTGTAACACAAACAGCTCTGCAGACGACACACAATTTATAGTTTTGCTTTTCCTTTCTTTCAAGGGATCATTTTATTCAAATAACGGAATTTAAAGCTTCAATTTTTTGAAGAGGGCAGTTAGTTTGTGTCTCAGGTGCAGTTTGTGTGATTAGTTACAGTGTTGTAGTAAATTTCACAGTGATTTCAGACACATTGCAGTCGGATCAAGTCCCGTTTTGTGCTGCAGCTTCTCACATACGTCCATCTGACCCAAAGACTCTGTGACAAATCATCAGTGTGCAGTGAAAAGAAACAATCTTCCTCCTCAGGACACTGATGATGAACCTAAAACCTCTGCTTCAGTCTCACTATTAGAGAATGTGTCTAACTGAGGAGCAGGTCATGTGACTCTCAGAGAGATGATCTTACCTCAGTGTCTCCAGTTTACAGTGAGGATTCTCCAGTACAGCACAGAGATGATTCACTCCTGAGTCTCCCAGATTATTATTAGTCAGATCCAGTTCTCTCAGGTGTGAGGGGTTTGATCTCAGAGCTGAACTCAGAGCAGCACAGCCTTCATCCGAGACACCACAACCCCACAACCTGCAGAGACACAATGACACACACTTCAACAGATTTTCATCTTGGTGTAATAGTGGTTGTGAAGATGATGTCTCTCATGTTGGGCTGTCTCTATTCTCTTCACCAATCACAAGCTATTATTAATAATGACTCAAACATTACCACTGTTACTGACATTAAGTTTACCCGAGGTGCAAATGATTCAGCAAAAAGTCAATAATTTAAAGGTTTAAGTGAAGAGTCAGGTTTTGTAGAATTTATCTCTGCTTGACTGGATTTTTAATGATCACATATTTAATTGTAAAGACACTTAATTATTTCTTGAAAGTAAAAGTGATTCTGAGGAGAAATTATCACTTCATGACTAATATATTTGTTCTGCATGTTTGACTTTTACAGAAAATTTTAATTGATAAACAACACTGTATACAACTATTAACTGCTGCTTTAGTGAGTTATTGTGACTCTCAGAGAGATGATCTTACTTCAGTGTCTCCACTTTACAGTGAGGATTCTCCAGTACAGCACAGAGACGCTTCACTCCTGAGTCTTCTAGTTTATTCCCAGACAGATCCAGTGTCTTCACAGTCAGATGCAGTTCTCTCACACTGGAGGTTTCAGAGTTGAGCACTGAGACCAGAGCTTCAGCGCTTCTCCCTTTGATCGTATCACAACTGATCCTGAAGGAAATAAAATACATAATAAACTCACACAAATGATCAAACAGGTCCTCAAATCTTTCACTGCACCATTTCATTTTCATAAATGACAAAAGTACAAACTCCGAGTCAACAATACACTGAAATGCTGTAACAGTAATTCACAGTTCGAGCTGTTCAGATTTGAGTTTTCTGCTGCACACGTCATCACTGACACATGGGATAAACACACAACATCAAATCTGATCACCAAATCTGGAAATAAGAGTCTGATCTAAAATATTTACAAGAGGAGAAAGGAAAAGAGTTTCAAAAGTCAGGTTTAGATGAAGCAGGCAGAGTTCGAGGCAGAGTCATATTTATCTGAACAGATCAGACATTTGATTTGTTCTCTAATTAGTGAGCGACTGAAATGATCACAGCCCACTGCTGAAGGAGTTTTATGGAGATACTCATGATGAGCTACTTGGCTAACTGTGTCTGTGTTGCCAGGTGCTCCTTGCAGACATCCCAACCTGCAGAAACTCATTTCAGGGAGGTGTCGTGACGCATGACTTTTTTCCGCATCGAGAGGGGGGTCACGACACCTCCCTGAAATGAGTTTGGATGTCTGTAGGCCAATCAGGATGCTCTTTGTTTAGCATGCGCTACATGAACAGGCACATGCACAGTCTCCCTCGCGCACTCCGTCATATCTGCGATGCAGACATTAATGTTTCGCGTGCACACGCTTGCTCGCTTGCTCTAGATTCCGGGAGATATTCTCCAATTTCTGGGCATCAGGGAGCCGCTCTCAATATGCGGGAGACTCCCGGAATTTCCGGGAGACTTGGGATGTCTGTCCTTATTTGTACCTGGTGCCAGCGATTTACTCACTGGACATGTTCTTCCCCTTACACTGTGTTGTCTCTCCCTGTCTGACCTGAAATCAATAAATCACAGAGCTACAGCAGGGAAAAGAACAAAAGCTGTGAAGGACAAAAAAGTTACAATTTATAAAAGATGTCAGGATATTAGAAGAACAAAAGAATAATTAGCATGTAATAAATTTATATTAATTTATATTATGATGTAATAAAAGTAAATAAGAATGGTGTTTCTAATGAGTTCTCTGTGAAAGTCTGTTTTTCCACTTGAATAAAACCTTTTATCAGCTCATAATAACAGTAAAGATTTTAATTATAATTCTTTATTACTGCAAACTCCACACGGTTCTATTGGCCCAGTGTCTGCGTCATTACATTTCACTAATAACACAAATTTAATCTAGAGATATATGAAGAAAAAAAGATTTTCAAACTAAACACAGTGAAGGTTTTACACAGAAAAAAAATCTCCATGTTTATTTGACACTGGAGCCTGTAATAGAGGTGTAATTTGTATTATTCAATTCTACATGCAACTGTTATCCCCTAATTTATCTACTGATCTATTTGCATCAGTGGCGGCTGGTAGTCTTTCAAACAGGGGAGCCTGGTCGGTTACGATATTTCCAGATTTTAAAAGAAAAAACACATCAATTTTGCCCATACTCTTGCCTCTGATCTGGCTGATTGTTGGCAGGGTCACAAACTGTGAAATAACAGGTTCTTTTGGCCCATTAGCCTACTGTCCAATATACATGATGGTGGTGTTGGGGGGGGGGGGTATATTTTAACATTTTATATTTTAAAATTGTGGCATGTTGTTTAAAAATTGATCATTATTGAAAGCAGCTCTTTGTCAGGAACCTCAGCAGTAACAGCAGTGTTCTGGAATAGGCACAAGCACTGACCTTGGGGAGCCAAACATAGAGCTGGGTGCCACACATTTCATTCAATGACACTTTCCCTATATTTTACTTATTTTGACTGAGAAATGTTTTATTGACAATTTTGATAACCCTTCACTTTTAATCTTGGTCTGTAGTGTGAAATGTTCTCGGCTGTGTTTTTGTTTAAAAATGTTTTCCAAATTGTAGCGGTGTTTAATTTATATCCAGAAAAATATATATTCCAATATAATATACTCAGCATAAACATTTTAAAAAAGATTCTATATTTTTGGTCCATCCATGACATATTACTAAAGTAGCCTATTTACTGTTGTTGATGTGGGTCACTTGCTGTTAGCCAATTCACTTTCTCGTACCAGGAGAGCTGAAAGGAACGAGTATTATTCCCTACCTTTTTCACCAAGTCAATTTGAGGCGTTGGTCTACCCTGCTCTTTAATTTTAATTTTTTCCTCGAAAGGAAGACTGGCAAATGGCTTCGCCAAAATTAAATCAGCAATGCTTGGCATCCGTGCGCAGCTTTCTTGCTAGCTGATTAGCCCCCTCAAGTTCAAGTTCAGTCACTCAAACGAAATTTCTGGAACTAAGATAGCAAACTTGACAACACTATATTTACACTTTATTTACAATGAAAATATATACAAACTAAAAAAGCTGGTAGAAACCGTATGTAATGAATGAAATCAAAATGTAAGCTGATCTCTTACAATACACCACAGCACTTGGGAATCCGCATGGGACTGAACTGAAATTTACCGCTGCCTGTCTATAGTTGAAACGAGCTGTCAATCAAAGAAAATATCCAGCCGCTTTCACCAATCACCAGTCTCCTCGCGGAAAGCTTTGCCATGTCCCTCCCACTGTGAGGCTGGGAGTCAGTGGGCGGGCATTTTCGCAGTATTTGTCCAATAACCGTCTTGCATTTTGAGATTGACAAGCGCATAGCTCCCAAATGCCATTGAAGTCCACTGAGGCTGGGAGTCCGTGGGACTCCGTGGGTGGGCATTTTCGCAGTATTTGTCCAATAATCATCTTGCATTTTGATATTGAAAAGCACATAGCTCCCAAATGCCATTGAAGTCCACTGAGGCTGGGCTGCATCGCGTTGTCATGAGGGGGAAAAGCTCACGCACATATTAGGCGAACTGGGGAAAGTTATAACGGAATGATTTCGCACTGTAGTTGGGTTGAGCACATATATTTCTATGATTCTGGATCTGAAATAGCACTGTTATAAGGTCGGCTATAACATAAGCCTAGCGCAATTCATCCTACACGATGTTCGTCATTTTTAGAGGAGGCTGAGCCTCCCAAGTTGTCTTAGAGCAATCGCCTGTGATTTGTATGAACACACTCTGGATCACCTGAAACTCAAAACATCCCAAAACAGGGGTGGACAGGAACGAAGTCCATTTACTGGAGTTCTGAATTCAAGGAAGTTTTTCGTATCTATATGTGGCAGCGGGGGCGTGGTCAAGCGCCGGTCTGTGACAGGAGGGTGGAGTCAGGGAAGGTAAGTGGCAGAATCACTACACCTGACATGAATTAACCTGTGTTTGTGTGCGTCTTCCCAGTGACTGCGCCCTACTTAAGGAGGGAGAGCGAGAGCAGAGGAGCTCAGCCCGAACTAGGCGCCAATTGTGTGTGTGTTAAATCCGCAATAACTGTTAGACTGAAAAGTGTGGCAATAAAGCTGGTTGCAAACCTGATCTCTGTCCTGCCATCCTCTGTACTCCACCCACTCATACGAACCGCTACAGTGGTGCCGAAACCCGGGACACATTGGAGCACAGCAGCCGATCAGCCCCATGGAGTCCTCCCTGTTCGCTGACCTGGTCCACGACCTGGTCCACGCCCTGGTCCACGCCCTGGCCCAGCAAAGCCAGCACCAGGTGCTAGTCACCCTCCGTAAGGAACAAGAAGAGCGCTTCGAGGCCCTGGTGCTGGCCCAGCAAGAAGATCGGAAGACATTCCGGCACCTCCTCGCATCGGCAGGGTCCACCAGCGCTCCCACCGCGGGCCCGTCCCCCCTCACCCTAACCAGGATAGGTCCGCAGGATGACCCCGAGGCTTTTATCACGCTCTTCGAGCAAGTCGCAGAGGCCTCGGGGTGGCCGATGGAGCAGCGCACCTTCTCCTCCTGCTAACGGGAGAGGCGCAGCTGGCCGCGCTACAGCTCCCCGCTGGCCTACGCGGACCACCGCTGGGCCATCCTCCAGCGTGTAGGACTCACCCCGGAGCAGCAGCGCCAGCGCTTCCGCGCTTTGCACTTGGAGGAAGTCGGCCGGCCGTTCGCGTTTGGCCAGCAACTCCGGGACACCTGCTGGCAGTGGTTGAGGGCCGACAACCGCGACGCCGAGGGGATCATCGACCAGGTGGTGCTGGAGCAATTCATCGCTCGCTTGCCCATAGGAACCGCGGAGTGGGTCCAGTGCCACCACCCGGCGTCGCTGGATCAGGCAGTCGAGCTGGTGGAGGATCATTTGGCGGCTGTTCCGGCGGCAGGACAGCAGACAGCATCTTCTCTCTCTCCCCTTCCTCCTGTGTCCTGTCTTCGCCCGATTCCCCCACCGCAGAGGCGGGGGCCGGCGCCACCCCAGCCAGCCCGCCGCACCCGCGGTGCCCTCCCGTTTCTCCCTTCTGTGTCTGTCCCCCCCCCCCCCCTCAGGTGAGTGAGCCCCAGAACACCGGTGCAGAGGGGAAACCCGGGCCGGTTTGCTGGCGCTGCGGGGAGCCGGGCCACCTTCAACAGCAGTGCACGGCGATGGAGGTGGGCGCGGTGGTTCGGATCCCCGACACGCCAGAGGCTGCCCTCGATCGGGCCGGAACGTATCGCATACCGGTGAGTATTCAAGGGGATACACATCAGGCGTTGGTGGATTCTGGTTGTAATCAGACCTCAATTCACCGAAGCCTGGTGCAAAACGAGGCATTGGGGGGAGCACAGGGGGTGAAGGTGTTGTGTGTGCATGGGGACGTTCACAGCTACCTGTTGGTGTCGGTCCACATTTTGTTCCGAGGGGAAAAATTTATAGTGAAGGCAACGGTTAATCCTCGCCTTACCCACTCTTTAATTTTGGGGACTGATTGGCCAGGATTTTGGGATTTAATGACACGCTTAGTAAAGATTGGGTCTTGCCATTTAACAGGGGGAGGTCTCGGTGTCGCTTTGGCGGGAGCAGCTGTCACAGAGCCGTCTACGTCATCTCCGCGTCACAGTGAGGAGCCGCCGGCCCCTCCTCTCTCTCGGGGAATCCCTCGCAGATTTCCCATTAGAGCAGTCGCGAGACGAGACTCTGAGGCATGCATTTGACCAAGTGAGAGTAATCGATGGTCAAACGCTCCAGCCGAACGCCACCCCGTCCTTCCCCTACTTCGCGATTACGAAGGATAGGTTATACCGAGTGACGCAGGACACTCAAACTAAAGAGCGAGTCACGCAACTTTTAATTCCGAAGAGCCGCCGGGAATTGGTATTCCAGGCGGCTCACTTTAATCCCATGGCTGGACACCTAGGGCAGGATAAGACACTAGCCCGAATAATGGCCCGATTCTATTGGCCGGGGATTCATGGCGATGTTCGTAGGTGGTGTATAGCGTGCCGTGAATGCCAGTTAGTAAATCCAGCGGCCATTCCAAAAGCGCCTTTGCGCCCCCTACCATTAATCAAGACCCCGTTTGAAAGAATTGGGATGGATCTCGTCGGGCCATTAGATTGGTCAGCACGAGGGTACCGCTTTATATTAGTTCTGGTGGACTATGTAACGCGATACCCGGAAGCAGTGCCCCTGCACAATATCTCAGCACGCAGTATTGCGGAGGCGCTCTTCTGCGTTATCTCCCGAGTTGGAATCCCGAAAGAGATTCTGACTGATCAAGGCACCACGTTTATGTCATGGACACTACACGAACTGTATGGGTTATTGGGGATTAAGCCGATCCGCACCAGCGTGTATCACCCACAAACGGATGGTTTAGTGGAACGGTTCAATTGCACCCTCAAGAATATCATTAAAAAATTCGTAAGTGAGGATGCACGTAATTGGGATAAGTGGCTCGAGCCCTTGTTGTTTTCAGTGCGAGAGGTTCCCCAAGCCTCCACGGGGTTCTCCCCATTCGAAGTATTATATGGACATAAGCCGCGTGGCATTCTAGACGTGCTGCAGGAAAATTGGGAGGAGGGACCTTCACAAAGTCAAAACGAAATTCAATACGTTATGGACCTGCGCGCAAAACTCCACACGCTCACCCACCTAACCTAGGAGAATTTGCAGCAGGCCCAAGAACGGCAAGCTCGCCTGTACAACAAGGGTACGTGCCTTAGGGAGTTCACACCGGGAGATAAGGTACTCGTACTGTTGCCCACGTCGAGCTCCAAATTGATCGCCAAGTGGCAAGGACCCTTTGAGGTCACACGGCGAGTCGGGGATGTCGACTACGAGGTGAGGCGAACGGACAGGGGTGGGGTGCTACAGATTTACCACCTCAATCTGCTTAAACTCTGGAATAAGGAGGTCCCCGTGGCGTTGGTGTCGGTGGTTCCGGAGAGGGCGGAGCTGGGGCTGGAGGTTCAAAAAGGGGCATTGGCATCCCGTACCTCTCCGGTCCCCTGTGGAGACCACCTCTCCCCGACCCAACTCACGGAGGTCGCCCAGTTGCAGACCGAGTTTTCGGACGTGTTCTCGCCCCTGCCCGGTCGCACTGACCTCATAGAGCACCACACTGAGATGCCCCCAGGGGTGGTAGTGCGTAGCCACCCTTACAGGCTACCAGAACACACACAAGTGGTTTGGGAAGAACTCGAGGCCATGCTTGAAATGGGCATCGTCGAGGAGTCCCACAGTGACTGGAGCAGCCCAGTGGTCTTAGTACCCAAGGCCGACGGGTCGGTCCGGTTCTGTGTGAATTATAGGAAAGTCAACGCGGTGTCTAAATTCAGTGCGTACCCAATGCCTCGTATTGATGAGTTGCTCGATCGACTCGGCACTGCTCACTTTTATTTGACACTGGATTTGACGAAGGGATATTGGCAGATCCCCTTGACTCCACTATCCCGAGAGAAAACGGCCTTTTCCACACCGTTTGGTTTACACCAATTCGTCACACTTCCGTTTGGGCTGTTTGGGGTGCCCGCTACGTTTCAGCGGCTGATGGACAGGGTCCTCCGCCCCCACACCACCTATGCGGCCGCCTACCTCGACGAGATCATCGTCTATAGTAATGACTGGCCGAGGCACCTCGAACACCTAAGGGCCGTCCTTAGGTCGCTGAGGCGAGCGGGTCTCACAGCCAACCCGAAGAAGTGTGCAATTGGGCGGGTGGAAGTATGGTATCTGGGCTTCCACTTGAGCAACGGGCAGGTGCATCCCCAAATTAATAAGACCGCAGCAATTGCGGCCTGCCCGAGGCCCAAGACCAAAAAGGGGGTGAGACAGTTCCTGGGGCTGGCTGGCTGGCTATTATCGTAGGTTTATACCTAATTATTCGGATGTCACCAGCCCACTGACTGATCTCACTAAAAAGGGGGCACCAGATCCGGTCCAGTGGACGGAGCAGTGCCAGCGGGCTTTTTCTGTGGTAAAGGCTGCACTGTGTGGGGGGCCACTTTTACACTCCCCTGACCTTTCTCTCCCCTTTATGTTGCAGACCGATGCGTCGGACAGAGGGCTGGGGGCGGTTTTGTCCCAGGAGGTGGAGGGGGAGGACCGCCCCGTCCTGTACATCAGCAGGAAGCTGTCGGTGCGTGAGGGATGCTACAGCACAATAGAAAAAGAGTGTCTGGCCATCAAGTGGGTGGTCCTCGCCCTCCATTACTCCCTGCTGGGGCGCCCTTTCACCCTCTGTTCAGACCACGCGCCCCTCCAGTGGCTCTACCGTATGAAGGATGCCAACGCGTAGATCACCCGTTGGTATCTGGCACTCCAACCCTTTAATTTCAAGGTGGACCACAGACCGGGGGCACAGATGGTCGTAGCAGACTTCCTCTCCCGTAAAGGGGGGGGAGTCGGCTGCAGGCCGGATGGCCACCCGGCCTGAGTCGGGCGGTGGGGGTATGTGGCAGCGGGGGCGTGGTCAAGCGCCGGTCTGTGACAGGAGGGCGGAGTCAGGGAAGGTAAGTGGCTGTCAAGTTGTTCTAGTTTCTGCCTCAGTTTTGCCCCAACTTGAAAAGAGCTTTGGTCTGTCACGCAAGGAACAACTCAGTTTCCCCTTTTTCTTTGTTGTTTATTCAGTTCAATTGTCCAAGGGTGATGGGTGTTAGTTGGTTAGTCAACTAGTTAGTTAGTTAGGTTGATAACCTTAAACAAAATAAATAAAACAGAAGCATTGCATTGTTTAAGTTAAACTAGAATAGAAACATTGCATCATTTAAGTTAAACTAAAAAATAAACAGTCATCACGTTGCTTTAAGTTTAAACTAATGAAATAAACCAAGTAATTACTGGAAGCATTGCTTAAAATGAAAATCGATTACTTTGTATTGTACTATTTGCATTGTATGTTGAACATCTTTAAGTTTACTTCACACAATCTGCAAATGTGTGCAGCATAATTAAACTCAACTAAGATTTTTAGTAAACATAAGTAAACACAAGCAAGCCAAACACAAAAATCTGTTAAGTATGCCTTTCACACTATTTACACTCACAGTTCAAACAAACAATAGAACATAGCTTACAGCTTCAACTACTAAACAAACAATTGCACTGCAGATAACAAACCAAGTATTAAAGTAAAATGAGATGTAGTAAAGTCCATTTCCTACCAGTTGCGTATGACCAAAACTGAGGTGCTTCTCTGGTTTCTTTTTGCTTGTTCAAGCCTTTGTTTCAATTACAAACTTTTCTTGTTTTGTTCCTCAGACTGGCATGCTGTTCTGCTGCTAAAGGCTGCCTCAGGACAGGAAGGCCCTAGGATTTAACAGGGAGTGTGGAGAACTCTGTTGTTCTGTTGTGAACTAATTGTTTCTCTGCCCCCTGCAGGTCCGGAGGGCGAACTGAACTTGTGTGTGTGTGTGTGTGTGTGTCAGTCAGTGTTCTGTCGGTTGATGCAACACCTCCCACTTGATCTCTTGGTTCTTGAACCCAGAGAGGTCACACCAGTTTTGTCATCATCAAAGATCTGAAATCTTCCGCCACAGACCAAGAGTCCAGTCTCTGCATCTTTGTACACAGCCAGCCTGTTGAGGGTGGTGTCTTGGAAGGATGCTCTCTCTTGAGCTGCAAGGAAGAGGTCTCTCTGCGAATCTTCATGCTCACTAACGGTAAGTACAGCTTGTTTTGCTCTGGATTTGATCTCTTCTGCTGAAAGTCCCTCCCACTTTGGCTTACTTGAGGCTAGGGTCTTTGTCAGTAATCTTTTCCATTTCATTGGAGTTCTCCATACCCAGGCAACAACTCTAATCACCTTGGTTAGGCTACTGAATCTCCTGATGTCAATCAGTTTTCCCACTGCAGAGCCAGCTGGTGGTCTTCGGATTTGAGTCTTGGGCTCTTTTCAATCAGTAGTGCCTTGTGGATCACCATGGTCTCTTTTGCCTGTGACTTTCACTGGAGTACTTGCTCCACCAGATGGCGCACTAAGTGTTTTCCTTGGCCTGTGCTCTGGTCAGTGCTACTGAGAAGGACTTACTTTGGAGTTTGTTGATCCCTACTCTGGCGTAGGTTGCAACTTCCTTGGCAGACTTTTTCGGCCAATCTTTCACTGGTAGTTTTAATAATTCGGGTCCATTCTGCCACACAGAATTCTCATGGAGATCCTCTGGAGCTGCACCTCTTGTTAGGATGTCTGCAACATTGAGGTCCCCCTGGATCCACCACCAGTCATCAGTGGATGTGGATTTCTGGATTTCTCCAACTCTATTCGCAAAGAATGTCTGATATCCATAGCTGTCCCTTTGGATTGCTCCCAGCACAATTTGGCTGTCCAGTAGGTGGAGCCATTTTTCAACCTCCATTCGACTGTGCTTCTCAATATACCTTCTGAGGCGAACTGCGTAGACAGCACCACAGGCTTCAGCTTTGACTGGTTCTCCCTTCTGGTTGAGTGGTGTGAGCTTTGCTTTGGACTCAAGTCTGACTTCAATGCCTTGTGCCGTCTCCCACCTGAAGTACACCATGGCTCCGTAGCTCTGGTCACTCCCATCAGAGAATGTCACTCCCCATGGTTTTCCGGTCCAGTTGCATGGTGTGAGGCTTCTGTGGAAGGTAATTTGGCTGAGGCAGATGTATTCTTCAGTCAACTGGATTGCTTCTTCCCTCAACTTTTCTGACAGTGGCTTGTCCCAAGTGTCTCAGGCTGTGCTGGTTCCAGCTTCTTGGAAAGCTCTTCTGACTAGAATGGCACCTTTCTGTTTAGCAGGAGTGACAAGACCTATTGGGTCATACAAACTGGCTACTTGGCTTAGCAGTTGTCTTCTAGTCAGTGGGTTGGGAGTTCTCTCTCTCACTTCTTCTTCCAGGAGGTTTTGACCCACTCTCATTTTCTTCCTCCTCTTGGAGAAATTGAGGTCATTGGGTACAGTTTGTCACTTTCGACAAGGTAACCGACCCCCAGGGCTTTGTCATCATCTTCTCTCCTTTGATTTGGGAGAATAAGCACCTTCTTTGATGATGCTCCTGGCACAAGCGTCTCCCTCCCACTTTGGCTTGACCGGACCCAGGGCTTAAGGAAGAATCCGCCTGCCTTCAGGATTTCTTCAACTCTTCTGATGTTCTCGTCCAGCTTTTCCAGGTCATTATGGGAAGTGAGCACATCGTCAACATAAGAGTCTTCCTCCAGGATCCTACGCTCCTCTTCCAGGTGAGTAAACATGGGTAGCTTTGCAGTTTCTCTCATGGCCAGCTGTGCGATGCACCCTGCTGGTCGATCACCTATGTTGACTCGGGTGATGGCATACTCTTCAAGTTCACTGTCTTCAGTGTCTCTCCAGAAAAATCTGTGAAGATGTACTTCCAGGTCTTCCAACCACACTGAATTATACATCTTGATGTCACCGAGTGCTGCGTGCACACCTCTTCTGAATCTGAGTAGCACTGCACGAATTGGATTGAGGACATCAGGCCCTTTCAGCAGAAGATCGTTCATGCTGAGTCCTTTGAACTTCTGGCTGCTGTTCCAGACCAGACGCACAGGTGTTGTGACAGAGTGCGGGTTTGGCGCCACCAAGTGGCTGACATACCATACTGATCCTTTCCATTTGGCCACCATCTCTTTGGTGAGCTTCATGGCTGCTCTTCTTTCCACCACCTCATGGACTTGAGCTCGATATGCCATTTTCCACTGTGGTTCTTTTTTGAGTTGCTTCTCTGTCCTCAGAAAAGTGGCTTCCACTCCACTCCTATTGTTGGGCAGCGAAGTTGGATCCTTAATCCATGGGTATTTTGTATCCCAGTGTGGTTCACTGCTGTGATCGTCTGCTTTTACATAGGTGAGGCCTGTCCTTATGATTTCCAGCTCTCTTTCTTCACCTCAGTGTCATTTCCTTGCCTCCTGGCTGGCAGTTGCCGCATCTGCATCCTCCACACTTCGGCTCGCAAGCTGCCCCAATGCTGTCCCATTTCCACCAGTCGACGAATTCTCTGTCGGCAACAGTGCTTTTGGTTTCAGCTTTGAATCCCTGTGCATCACCGAGTTCTTGATATCTCACTGCTGTGGCTCGCATGGATCGTGCGAAGTGTGTTTTAGATGATGGCGCTGCCAAATCCACTTTTTCAAAAGACGTCTGGGTATGTTCCCCCAACCGTCTTTCCTAGTGGGCCGTCCCATAGGACGAGGTCTCCGATCACCTTCACTCTCTGCGGTACAAGGTGTCCTTCCTGATGACTGATGAGCAGTTTAATTTGCTCTGGCCTGGGCAGATCTTACAGGCTGGCATCTGGGAAGAACCTTTTCAGTTGTTCAGGTCTGACTGTTTTTTGTACCTTGGCAATTTCGTTCAGGCCATAACAGAGAAGTTCATGGGCTCTTTCAGTTCCTGTGGGTGTCTTGACCCTCACTCTGAGATGATATCTTTTTGTCTTAACGTTTAGGGCCATTCCTCCGACCCCATGGACAACAAGAGTGATTTTTTCACTCCTGAGGTTGAGTTTTCTGGCAGCTATATGGGTGATGTAATTTGTGTCCGATGCCAAGTCGATCAGTGTCCCGATTTTCTGCCCCGCATTGGCAGTTACCTCGAGGAGCATCAGGATCATTGGTAGCTCTTGTGGTGCACTCAGTTCCATCCCTCCAGGCTTGTTGGTGCAGTGAGATCTTGCTGCAACATTAGTGAAGGCTCTCCTAAACTTTTCGGCCATGTCGGGGGTTAGTTCAGACACAAATTGTTTTTGTTCTTCAGTCAGCTGGTGTCTACTTCTGCTTGATTTTGGTGTTTTGTCTGTCTTCACCTTCTTAGGGTCTCCTCTCCAGCACAGGAAGAAGTGGTGGTCTCTTCTGCAGTCCTGCTTCCTACACAGGTAAGTGTCTTTGCACTCATCATCCTCTCCGTGGCACTCCAGGCATTTTGTGCATGCTCCCTGTCTCTCCACAGCACTCAACTTGTCTTTTGGCTTCAGCTCTTTAAAGCGTTTGCAGAAGAAAAGTTTTTCTTTGTGCCGCTCATCTCCACAGACAACACATCCTCCTTTACTCGTGGACCTAGTTGTGGCGTGTTTCTTGGGGTCAGCAGACTTTTTGTCCGGCTTCTCACATACTCCAAGCTGCTCCAGCCTCTCTAGGACCTCTTCTTGGGTTTTCAAGTAGGTCAGAAGGCTGTCGAAGTGGTTGTCTGGAGTGACTGCATTTGCTGGATTGACCATGAATACTAGCCAGTCTCTCTTCATGGTGTCTGGCAATTTGCTCTCTATTGATTTGACTACAAGAGGATTTTTGATGGCTCCAGTATTGCCAAGTTCAGTGAGGTCATTGAGGGCTTTTTCAACAGACTGGATCATTTCAATCATTTTCCTGGGCTGGTGCGAGTTCACAGGGGGGATTTTCTCCAGGTCCTCAATGATTTCCAGGGCTATGGTTGTTTTGTTTCCGAATCTGTTGTCCAGCACCTTGAACATGTCCTCTGCGGTCTTTTAGGTCGACAGTCTGAGGTCTCTGCGGATTTTCTCATCAATGCTGTCGAGGAGCTGAATCTTCTTAGCTTCCACTGAGCCAGTTGGCTCCCCCTGCCTCTGCAGACTCTCCCAGTCCTTTTTCCATTGATAGAAGTCTCTCTTGGCGCCATAGAATCTGGGTAAGGTGGTGGGTTTTATTTTAAGAGTTGGCAGCTGGATAGGCTGTGGAGCTGGCTGTGCCTGAAGATCTCTTCCTCTCCTTTCCTCCTCTACAGTTCTCTGCATGGTCAGGAATTCTGACCTTTTGGCCTCGAGGTTGTTCTTCAGTTTTCGCAAGCCTTTCACTCTGCCATGCAGACTAGCCTTTTCTTTTTTGGGAACCCAATCCTCCCATTCTGCGAAGCTTGTTGTTACATCATTGATGAGTTTCTTCATGACTTCCACTTGATGTTCGTAGCCGTCTTTGTTTACCACAGACACAGGAATTGCAATGGCCCCTTCATAAGCAGATTCTGCCTCCTCAATTGCGAACATTAGCTCGTCCTCTCCGTATCTGGACCAGATGCTCGACTGCACTAGCTGTTTCACTTCATTTAGTCTGGAGTGGCAGTCCTCTATGGTCTTTATCAAATTGGTTTGCTGCTGCTTATCCAACTTCACTTCTTTTTCCTCCTCGTCGACTCCCAGTTCAGCCAGTAGAGCGAGTTCATAGTCATCGTTGGTGTCGCTGACAGTCCTTCCAAGTGAGGTGAGTTCCTTGAACTCCTTTTGTAGCTCTGACTTTGTCAGGTGTGCAACAGCTCTGTTCAGGTAATTGGCCTGCTTGGTGAAGGCGCTCTTTGCTGAAGTTATTTCCTACTTTAGCTGTTTGAGTGTCTTCCCAGTGGCTTCTTCTTCCATACTTGCAGTTGTTTTTTGCGTAGACAACGTGGACTTGAGGCCTTTGATCCTTCTGTCTTAGTTGCCGCTGGTTATCAACTGTCAAGTTGTTCTAGTTTCTGCCTCAGTTTTGCCCCAACTTGAAAAGAGCTTTGGTCTGTCACGCAAGGAACAACTCGGTTTCCCCGTTTTCTTTGTTGTTTATTCAGTTCAATTGTCCAAGGGTGATGGGTGTTAGTTGGTTAGTCAACTAGTTAGTTAGTTAGGTTGATAACCTTAAACAAAATAAATAAAACAGAAGCATTGCATTGTTTAAGTTAAACTAGTATAGAAACATTGCATCATTTAAGTTAAACTAAAAAATAAACAGTCATCACGTTGCTTTAAGTTTAAACTAATGAAATAAACCAAGTAATTACTGGAAGCATTGCTTAAAATGAAAATCGATTACTTTGTATTGTACTATTTGCATTGTATGTTGAACACCTTTAAGTTTACTTAACACAATCTGCAAATATGTGCAGCATAATTAAACTCAACTGAGATTTTTAGTAAACATAAGTAAACACAAGCAAGCCAAACATAAAAATCTGTTAAGTATGCCTTTCAAACTATTCACACTATTTACACTCACAGTTCAAACAAACAATAGAACATAGCTTACAGCTTCAGCTACTAAACAAACAATTGCACTGCAGATAACAAACCAGTATTAAAGTAAAATGAGATGTAGTAAAGTCCATTTCCTACCAGTTGCATATGACCAAAACTGAGGTGCTTCTTTGGTTTCTTTTTGCTTGTTCAAGCCTTTGCTTCAATTACAAACTTTTCTTGTTTTGTTCCTCAGACTGGCATGCTGTTCTGCTGCCTCAGGATAGGAAGGCCCTACGATTTAACAGGGAGTGTGGAGAACTCTGTTGTTCTGTTGTGAACTAATTGTTTCTCTGCCCCCTGCAGGTCCGGAGGGCGAACTGAAGTTTTTTTTTTGTGTGTGTGTGTGTGTCAGTGTTCTGTTTGTTGATGCAACAATGGCAGAATCACTACACCTGACATGAATTAACCTGTGTTTGTGTGTGTCTTCCCAGTGACCGCGCCCTACTTAAGGAGGGAGAGCGAGAGCAGAGGAGCTCAGCCCGAACTAGGCGCCGATTGTGTGTGTGTCTGTCAAATCCGCAATAATTGTTAGACTGAAATGTGTGGCAATAAAGCCGGTTGCAAACCTGATCTCTGTCCTGCCGTTCTCTGTGCTCCACCCACTCATACGAACCGCTACACTATACTTTACTCGAGTGTTAATTTTTTAGAAAATTATGACTTTTACTCCACTACATTTGAAGGACAAATATTGGACTCTTGACTCCAGGACATTTCTCTGAAGGTTCCTGTTACTCATTACTCTGAAACATAGCTTTCATATCAGCAGATGAATATTCATTTCTTTTCTAAAATGCGAGGCCATACGCTTTGTTCGTGACAGGAGAAAACCAATCACAGTAAACTCCGCCTCTGATCAAGTTCAAAGTGCTTGCTGCATTTTTTTGAACAGGGGTGGGTTTCCTGAAAGCCTCTTTCAGCCAAGAGTGTCTTTAATTACCTCCTAAGATCCACTGTCAAGCTAACGTGGTTTTCCTGAACAACATCGTCGCACAAGTAGTCTTTTAGTTTGCTCGGAATTTACGAGAGACCCGGACCACTCGCTCAAAACAAAGAGCGTCTCACTCACAGCTGAATCCACAGACTGCGCTGCGCCTCTGAGGGACTCTCACAGTCAATGGGGGAAACTGGTGTTGAATCTGCTGCTGGTGTTCAATTATTTTTCTTGTACATTGCAAGTACATTGAGTTAATTATTAAATAAATATATGAAAAACATTCTGAATATATATTTCAATGTGTTATGGAATGACGTATGGATATCATAATGTCACGCTGATATCTGTGAAGATTCTCAGGCCCTGTCCACACGGCAACGGATTCAGGTGAATCCGATACAATTGTTTATCGTTTAGGCCTGGCGTCCACACGGCACCAGCGTTTTGGGTGCCCCAAAACGCAATCTTTTGAGAACGGGTTCCAGAGTGGAAAGATCTGGCAACGTTGCCGTTGTGAAGTCGTCTGGATGAGTAGAACGGATTTGTTTACAATGACATCACAACCACATGACTGTCAGTGCTTCACGCTGGGTAGAAGTGTAACGAACTCGATGCGAGTTGTCAACAAATCCTATAACTTCGTTCATGAAACGTGCTTACAAAATATTTTCACTGTGAATATTTATTGTGTAATGGTGCAAAGTGAGAGAGAGAGAGACAGAGAGAGAGAGAGAGAGAGAGAGAGAGAGAGAATAGCCCTTAGGGCAGAGTCAATCCCGCCAGCAAAAATAGGGAAAAAAAGGAGCGATCTCACCTCTTTAGATGTTGGTTTAAGTCCTACAATACATTCCTCAAAAAGGGCGTAGAAGAACAAATTAATCCATCAACGTGTAGCATTCAATTTATTCCGGACCATTAAAGATGTCGCCTTCCGTGTAGAATCATACGTCATCCTCGCCGCCATATTGGATGGGTCAAAGCGGAGAATAAAGACGCCTCATTCATGTGCTGCGTTTAACTGTACCAACAGGTTTGCCGTCCAAACAAGATCACATGGGATTACCTTTCACAGGTGAGACTGGAAAAATACTTTTCATTGTATTTGGTCATTATAATGTAATTTTACGAACAGATTTTTCTGACTTTGTGGCTAATATGAAGTCTCGCGCATAATAGTTTATGTGCATGCATCCTTACTTCTTCTATTGTTCTGGTGTCTCCGAAGGGACCGTCTTACAGCGCCCCTAGAGGTGTGGCATGTGTATTGCATCGTTTTCAGCAAGCGTTGCGTTGCCATATGGACCTGATATTTTACTGATCGTTGCCCATGTGGACGCGATATCAGTCATCCAGGTCATAGTAAACTGTGGGTGTTAAAAGAGAGCAACTGGACTTGCTTAAAGATTCCTGAAGATGTTTCACCTCTCATCCGAAAGGCTTCTTCAGTTCTGTCTGACTAGTAGGGAGTATCAGGTATTTATCCTCTCATGGATGAAAAGCTCATCTAAGGTGTCATTGAGTCATTCTGTTGGTGTGGGGCACTGAGGGCTGGTTGTGAACGGCCTCGTGAGTCATTAGGGTGATCAATGGATTGCCCGTTAGGGTGATCAATGGAATGCTGATTCTCTCTGTTCTCCTGTGAGACACTGAAAACAACTGGGTTTTGGTGTGCATTCAGTCATAGTTAATAGAGGGGATGGTTAGGAAACCCGGCAAACTTCAAAGGACCGTCCTATTGTTTCGTATTTGAGGTTGAACTGTACCGTGACGTCATCACGAGAGTGCATACTTTAACCCGGCAACAACAAACATAGCAGACGGATCTGACGACTTCTTCTTGTTTGGGAATGATTTTGATGCTATCTTAGGCTACATCCACACGACAACGAGATGTTATTTAAAAATATATCGCGTCCAAATGGGCAACGATCAGTAAAATATCAGGTCCATATGGCAACGCAACGCTTGCTGAAAATGATGCAATACACATGCCACATCTCTAGGGGCACTGTAAGACGGTCCCTTCGGAGACACCAGAACAATAGAAGAAGTAAGGACGCATGCACATAAACTATTATGCGCGAGACTTCATATTAGCCACAAAGTCAGGAAAATCTGTTCGTAAAATTACATTATAATGACCAAATACAATGAAAAGTATTTTTCCAGTCTCACCTGTGAAAGGTAATCCCATGTGATCTCATTTGGACAGCAAACCTGTTGGTACAGTTAAACGCAGCTAATCTTTATTCTCCGCTTTGATCTATCCAATATGGCGGCGAGGATGACGTATGATTCTACGCGGAAGGCGGCGTCTTTAATGGTCCGGAATAAATTGAATGCTACACGTTGATGGATTAATTTGTTGTTTCTCACCTGTGAAAGGTAATCCCATGTGATCTCGTTTGGACGGTAAACCTGTTGGTACAGTTAAACGCAGCACATGAATCTTTATTCTCCGCTTTGACCTATCCAATATGGCGGCGAGGATGACGTATGATTCTATGCGGAAGGCAGCGTCTTTAATGGTCCGGAATAAATTGAATGCTACACGTTGATGGATTAATTTGTTGTTTCTCACCTGTGAAAGGTAATCCCATGTGATCTCGTTTGGACGGTAAACCTGTTGGTACAGTTAAACGCAGCGCATGAATCTTTATTCTCCGCTTTGACCTATCCAATATGGCGGCGAGGATGACGTATGATTCTACGCGGAAGGCGGCGTCTTTAATGGTCCGGAATAAATTGAATGCTACACTTTGATGGATTAATTTGCTCTTCTACGCCCTTTTTGAGGAATGTATTGTAGGACTTAAACCAACATCTGAAGAGGTGAGATTGCTCCTTTTTTTCCCTATTTTTGCTGGCAGGATTGACTCTGCCCTAAGGGCAGAGTCTCTGTCTCTCTCTCTCTCTCTCTCTCACTTTGCACCATTACACAATAAATATTCACAGTGAAAATATTTTGTAAGCGCGTTTCATGAACCAAGTTATAGGATTTGTTGACAACTCGCATCGAGTTCGTTACACTTCTACCCGGCGTGAAGCACTCACAGTCATGTGGTTGTGATGTCATCGTAAACAAATCCGTTCTACTCATCCAGACGACTTCGCAACAGCAACGTTGCCAGATCTTTCCACTCTGGAACCCGTTCTCAAAAAGATTGCGTTTTGGGCACCCAAAACGCCGGTGCCGTGTGGACGCCAGGCCTAAACGATAAGCAATTGTATCGGAGTCACCTGAATCCGTTGCCGTGTGGACAGGGGCTTAGATATTTTATTGGAAAATGAAGAAATAGAGGAGCACTTTACGACCTCAGTTGATGTGAGTATTAAATTTTGTGAATTTGCGCGAAAGTTGAGACGCACGACTGCCCAGACTAAACTCAAACTTGATCTCTTGTGGTCTAGATATCAACCAAAAATACAAGTTCATGCCTAAGATCAAGGGTTTTTTTTTAAAACATTTGCACCCGAACTCTTGTTTTCATGTAGTTTTAGATCAGAAACTTTGTTTGAACATCTTTCGTTGTTTTGTTATGGCCATGCTTTAATGCATTGGTCTCTCTTGTTTGGCAGGTTCAATCGACAGAAATACTTTGTAATGATTGTGGGAAAAAATACCAGACCAGACATAGTTAATAGAGGCTTGTTAGAGGTTTCATGGCTTCTCTTAGGCATTTTCAGCTTAGGCACAGCGCCAAATATGGGTTTCTTTTTTGTTAGTTTTTCAGAGTGAACTACAAAAAGCAAAAGAAAAAACAATTAAGACAAAGGAATATTTTGAGAAAACATAGATCAAAAGAAAGAAAAAATTAAAGTAAAGGGAAGCTCAACTAAAGCTTAGCATTGTATGGTCTCAAACCGGTGCGCGGAGACTCACTGATCAATAACAAACAATAACTGAATACTTACATATTTTGACATCTTCAGGTGCAAAATGCTTCTCACAGGTGTAGACTGTATCCCTTTTGATCTGTTCTCTAAAATCTTGGTCTACTTCTCTTGTCTTCTTTAGCTCACAAAGCCATTCCTCTCGCCATTTCTTATGAGCTTCATTGCTCACCAACGACAGCTTAAAAATGCCGATTCCTTTGGTTCTTCTGCAAGAACCACAACCAAAAACTGCACAATTTCGGCCTGGCATTTCTGGAAACTTGAATAAAGTTTTACGAAAGTAAAGAAATCTAGGAAAATATCACTCGCTTGAAATACTACTTTCTCGGTTCTCCTCTCTACTAACTCTGCTAGTATGCACTCTCAGGGTCACGTGATCAAGCCTAAACCATAACAGAGTTATCCCTTTGAAGTTTGCCGGGTTTCCTAACCATCCCCTCTACTAACTCTGATTCAGTTGTCTGGGAAGTGTGCCAAGGACTGCATTGCAGGTGGCTGATAAATGATGTCTTAGACCCCCCCCCCGTTCAGTGATGGCCGTTCCAGGTTGACAAAAATGGCTTTTTTAACTCCTCACACTAAAATGCGTACGTTGCAATCCTGAAATGAGTGTCCTTTGTTGTTAAGATGAAGGTAGACAGCAGAGTCCTGGCCTCTTCAAGAGCAAGAAAAGGAACATAACGGACAAGGACGATAACAGGAACAAACGCAAGAACATTATCATTCCTTACATTTCGGGTCTATCTGAGAAACTCAGGAGGATCTTCTACAAACACAACATTACGGTACATTTCAGACCCAGTAACACCCTGAAGCAGAAACTGGTCCACCCTAAGGACAGAATACCCAGACACAAACAGGACAACATAGTGTATGCAATTCAGTGCAGTGACGAATGCACGGACTCATATATTAGGGAAACAAAACAACCGCATCACAGGCGCATGGCTCAACACAGGAGAGCCAGTTCCTCAGGCCAGGACTCTGCTGTCTACCTTCATCTTAACAACAAAGGACACTCATTTCAGGATTGCAACGTACGCATTTTAGCCAGAGAGGATCGTTGGTATGAGCAAGGAGTTAAAGAAGCCATTTTTGTCAACCTGGAACAGCCATCACTGAACAGAGGTGGGGGTCTAAGACATTTATCAGCCACCTACAATGCAATCCTTGGCACACTTCCCAGACAACTGAGGCCAAGTTTACATTAGACCATATCTGTCTCGTTTTCTTTGCGGATGCACTGTCCGTTTACATTAAAACGCCTGGAAACGCCGGGAAACAGGAATCCGCCAGGGTCCACGTATTCAATCCAGATCGTGTCTGGTCCGGTGCTGTGTAAACATTGAGAATACGCGGATACGCTGTGCTGAGCTCTAGCTGGCGTCGTCATTGGACAACGTCACTGTGACATCCACCTTCCTGATTCGCTGGCGTTGGTCATGTGACGCGACTGCTGAAAAACGGCGCGGACTTCCGCCTTGTATCACCTTTTATTAAAGAGTATAAAAGTATGAAAATACTGCAAATACTGATGCAAATACTGCCCATTGTGTAGTTATGATTGTCTTTAGGCTTGCCATCCTTCCACTTGCAAGTGGTAAGTGACGCGCATACCCGATATGCACTGGGATCACACACACAGCGGCTCAGTCCCGAATCATTGCTCGTGCACTTCACTCGCGCTCTCTGTGAGCTGCGCAGGGCCGGAGTGCGCACCCTCCAGAGGGCACTCGCTGTTCAGGGCGGAGTGATTTGGAGTGCAGGATGCCTGCGGAGCCGAGCGTATCCATGTATTGGCGTTGCTGTGTGCACGCGAATCGTGTATTGGCGTTGCTGTGTGCACGCTAATCGTTTTAAAAACGTTAATCTGATGATCCGCTGATATGGTCTAATGTAAACCCCACCTGAATGCACACCAAAACCCAGCTGTTTTCAGTCAGTACGTTTACATGCACGTCCAAATCGAGCTGCTGTTGGTAATCGAGCAAAGGGTCCCAGCAGGGGTGCCAGAGAAATCCAATCCTACATGCACAAGTGAAATCGGGCTATTGTGCAAGGTGCATTGTGCACCCGAGCCACACGTGGCGCTACACGCCCCATCGTGTTGGTACACTTCCGGTTGTCGTCATGAAGAAGAGCTTATAGTGTTGCCAGATACTGCTGACGTTTTCCAGCCCAAAACATGTTCAAATCCGCTAAAATGCACTTAAAACCCCCAATCTGGCAACACTAGCAGTTCCGTGTTCAAGCTGTTAGGCTTTTTTTTTTTTTAGACTATGGCTACAAACTGTCCGGCGCAGACCACTGTTTTGTAAGACAACTTATTTTGCACAATAATATTTTTCTAAAGTCCATTTTTTGCTTACAAAAAAATATTTTTTTTTTGCTTACAATTTAACTTATGTCTTAATAAACACACAAAAAGTTCAATTGTTTTGTTTTTATTGACATTCTTCAGATGTTGGACATATAAACACACACACACAAATACAATGACTTGTTTATGTACACAATTCACAGCTATGCAACAGCTGTACAGATGTATTTGGTGATACAGTAAGTGAGCTAAATTTTAACAGTGCAAACAATGCCACAAAAAGAAAAGATTCATGCCGTTGTCATGATTCGTTGTCATGCCGACCGAGGCTGTTGTGTTTCCCGCTTGTGGTCTCGTCACTCGTCACTTCCGGAAGTAGCTCGACAAGTAGCTCGATAGGGTATACATGCACTAAGTAGCTCGGCAGAAATCGCATAAACTAGGTCGTGTAGCTCGATTCCGAGAAATCAAGTTCGGTTCAATTTCAGCCGAATTAAGGTGTATACATGGCATTTTGAACTTCGATTTCAGTCGAGCAACGGCAGAAATTCGATTCTCTCTATGTGCATGTAAACGTAGTGACTGTCTCACAGGAGAACAGAGAGAATCAGCATTCCACTGATCACCCGAACGGGCAATCCATTGATCACCCTAATGACTCTCGAGGCCATTCACAACCAGCCCCCAGTGACCCACACCAACAGGATGACTCAACGACACCTTAGATGAGCTTTTCATCCATGAGAGGATAAATACCTGATACTCCCTACGAGTCAGACAGAACTGAAGAAGCCTTTCAGATGAGAGGTGAAACATCTTCAAGAATCTTCAAGTAAGTCCAGTTGCTCTCTTTTACCACCCACAGTCACACTGATATCGGCACATTTTAATCAGATTCAACTCCATTAGGCGTCCTCATAAATGAGACACATTTCTGCACCCCTCTCTCTCTCTCTCTCTGTGTGTGTGTGTGAGAGAGAGAGAGGGGGTATTTAATCTGTCTCTACCTCAGGAAGTATAAGAAGTCAATTCATCATCCTTAGGTAGAGACAGATCAAACCCCACGCCTGCAAACACATGCGAGAGCATTGCTAACTTGGCATTGTGGGTAACAGTTGAAATAATCCTGACTGTATGTTTGAGTAATAGTGAAATGAGCCGGCACGGGGAACACATTTACTTAATGATTTAGTTTATTGTTTGCTCATTCTTTCGTGTGAACATTTATTCATTTAATTAAAAACACACTTGTAATAAAAAATATTGCCCAAAAATGTAAAATAGTTTCAATTATTAATTACCACATTATCTCATCTCATCATCTCTAGCCGCTTTATCCTGTTCTACAGGGTTGCAGGCAAGCTGGAGCCTATCCCAGCTGACTACGGGTGAAAGGCAGGGTACACCCTGGACAAGTCACCAGGTCATCACAGGGCTGACACATAGACACAGACAACCATTCACACTCACACCTACGGTCAATTTAGAGTCACCAGTTAACCTAACCTGCATGTCTTTGGACTGTGGGGGAAACCGGAGCACCCGGAGGAAACCCACGCGGACACGGGGAGAACATGCAAACTCCACACAGAAAGGCACTCGCCGGCCACGGGGCTCGAACCCGGACCTTCTTGCTGTGAGGCGACAGCGCTAACCACTACACCACCCTGCCGCCTAATTACCACATTATATATGGTAAAAAACAAACATCGTGTGACCTCATCGACTGGAAAAAGCAACTACTAATGCCTATATCAGGGACTCGCACCGCAAAGAAGCTCTTCGTACTGTAATGTTGCTCTTATCACTTCTTATTATGAGTGAGTTCAGGAAAACCACGTACAGAGACAACGTTCGTTGCTTCAGAGAGTCTCTCAACTCACTCTTTAGCCCTAAAGGGCAACGTTATCAGGAAACCTGCCCCTGTTCAGTTTGAACTTGGTGGTGGTGATGATGGTAATGATGACTACAGCAGATAAAAATGATGGTTCCTCACCAGAGCACCCAGGGCCAGATATGAAGTCCATGTTTGAGATTTTTGAAATGAAGAAAGATTTGTATTGTTTTTGCTCTGTTTACCGCAAACAAACGTCATCACTGTTACACAAATTTCCCGTCCAACCTGAGAAAGCATGGTGAGGGATGTAAACATTAGTTTGCAGGGTGGGGGTGTTAAAAAAATAAAAACAACAATGCGGACCTTTTGTCGATTCAGCTGTTTTTCTATCAGCATTTCTACAGGCTTTGTATCATATTCTACACACTTTTTATTCTACAGGTTCTACAAGCAAGTCACTGCATTCAGTGGGTTGTTTCTGAGTCATTAGATTCTGTAAATGCATCGTGGCAACAATCCAACAACACCTTGACATTAAAAAGGAAACAAGAAAATCATGAATCTTTAAAAAGTACTTTTGAAGACTTAAACTGCACATGAAGAATTTTTTTTTTACGTATTTCAATAAACATGCCCTGGTGAAAATCATTCAAGGATTTTCAAGGATCTGTAAAGTTCTTTGTGAGGATCTTTGAGGATCCTGCTGAGGATATCAACAAAGATTCTCAAAAGATTTTCAAGTATCTTTCAAATTCTTGCCAAGATCATCAAGGATCTTCAGTTTTCTAAGATCTTTGAAAGATCCTTGTTGAATCCTTGAGGATCTTGCAGGATCCCTGCAAAGCCCTTTGTGAGGATCATTATGAGGATCTTTGTAGGATCCTTAAAAGATCTTTGTCAAATCCCTGAGGATCTTTTCAAATGATTTTGCAAATGAAGATCTTTCTAAGATCCTTATCTTTCAGGATCTTTGGCAGATCTTTGACAATCCTCATGGATCCTTAAAGATCCTGTGACTTTTTTTCACCAGGGTACTGCTGAAACACACAACTTCAAAGTTTGAGATGACAGGATCTGTAAAATATCAATCTATGATAATGAACTAGCTAGAACTCGACGCCAACTGCGTCGATGGGGATGCCTCCGTCCAGTAGACTACATGCCTTATTAAGTTATGATTTGGGGATGGACATTGGACCTCACAGTAATCTTGACCTGGTGAAATTACTTGTATTAGCCTTGGAGATATTGTGTTCACAAGGTTTTCGGACAGACATTTGACCTCACAGTGACCTTGACCTTAGACCTTTTGATCTCAAAATCTAATCAGTGCATCTTTGTCCCCAAATGCACAAATGGTAAAAGTTTGGTGAAATTCCTTTCATTAGCCTTGGAGATATTGTGTTCACAAGGTTCTTGGACAGACATTTGACCTCACAGTGACCTTGACCTTAGACCTTTTGATCTCAAAATCTAATCAGTTCATGTTTGTCCCAAAGCGCACAAATAGTGAAAGTTTGGTGAAATTCCTTTCATTAGCATTTGCGATATCGCGTTCACAAAGTTTCGGGACGGACGCACACACGGACCCACGGACAGACGGACAACCCGGAAACATAATACCTCCTGCACCTTACGGTGGCAGAGGCATAAAAAGGGGTGGCACGGTCGTGTAGTGGTTAGCACTGTTGCCTCACAGCAAGAAGGTCCGGGTTCGAGCCTAGTGGCCAACAGGGGCCTTTCTGTGTGGAGTTTCCATGTTCTCCCCGTGTCCCCGGGTTTCCTTCGGGTGTTCTGGTTTCTCCCCCACAGTCCAAAGACATGCAGGTTAGGTTAACTGGTGACTCTAAATTGACCGTAGGTGTGAATGTGAGTGTGAATGGTTGTCTGTGTCTATGTGTCAGCCCTGTGATGACCAGGCGACTTGTCCAGGGTGTACCCCACCTCTCACCCTTAGTCAGCTGGGATAGGCTCCAGCTTGCCTGCGACCCTGTAGAACAGGATAAGCGGCTTTAGATAATGGATGGATGGATAATGGAAAAGGCAAACCTCCCAACCTCGAGTGCAAAGATTATGTTAAATATCTTGGAACCTTAATTGAGAGTAATCTTACCTTTAAATACCATATTGAACATACTAGTGCATCTCAAAAAAATTAGAATACCATGAGAAAGTTCCTTTTTTTCATAATTTAATTCAAAAAGGTAAACTTTCATATATTCTATATTCATTACATGTAAAGTGAAATATTTAAAGCCTTTTTTGTTTTAATTTTGATGATTATGTCTTATAGCTCATGAAAATCAGAAATCCAGTATCTCAAATTATTCGAATATTCCCTAAGATCAATCAAAAAAAGGATTTACAATACAGAAATGTCCAATTTCTGAAAAGTATATTCATTTATACACTCAATACTTGGTTGGGGCTCCTTTACCATGAATTAGTGTCAGTGCGGTGTGGCATGGAGGTGATCAGTCTGTGGCACTGCTGAGGTGTTACTGAAGCCCAGGTTGCTTTGATAGTGGCCTTCAGCGTATCTGTATTTTTGGGTCGGGTGTTTCTCATCTTCCTCTTGACAATACCCCATAGATTCTCTATGGGGTTCAGGTCAGGCAAGTTGGCTGGCCAATCAAACACAGTAATATCATGGTCAGCAAACCATTTGGTAGTAGTTTTGGCACTGTGGGTAGGTGCTAAGTCCTGCTGGAAAAGGAAATCAGCATCTCCAAAAAGCTCATCAGCAGATGGAAGCATGAAGTGCTCTAAAATCTCCTGGTAGATGGCTGTGTTGACTTTGGACTTGATAAAATACAGTGGACCAACACCAGCAGATGACATGGCACCCCAAATCATCACAGACTGTGGAAACTTCACACTGGGCTTCAAACACCTTGGATTCTGTGCCTCTCCACTCTTCCTCCAGACTCTAGAACCGTGATTTCCAAATTAAATGCAAAATATACTTTCATCTGAAAAGAGGACTTTGGACCACTGAGCAACAGTCCATTTCATTCTCTCCTTAGCCCAGATAAGACACTTCTGACATTGCCTCTGGCTCAGGAGTAGCTTGATATTAGGAATGCGAAAGTTGTATCCCCTTTCTTGAAGATGTCTGTTCGTGATGGGTCTTGATACACTGACACCACTCCTTGTGAAGCTCTCCCAAGTTCTTGAATCAACTTTTCTTGACAATCCTCTCAAGACTGTGGCCATCCCTGTTGCTTGTGCACCTTTTCCAGCCACCTTTTCAGCAATGACCTTTTGTGGCTTACCCTCCTTGTGGAGGGCATCAGTGATCATCTTCTGGACAACAGTCAAGTCAGCAGTCTTCCCCATGATTGTGGTTGTGTGTACTGAACTAGACCGAGAGATACACTATGTTCATACTGTTTTACTCAAACTCGAAATGAAATATTCTAATATTTTGAGATGGGATTTTTTTATGTTTTTGTACTGTATGCCATACTGATTAAAATTAAAATAGAAAAATGCTTGAAACATTTTAGTTTCTGTGTAATGAGTCTATAATATATAACATTTCCACTTTCTTAAATAACTGATGGAAAATATTGAACTTTTTCACAATATTCTAATTTTTTGAGATGCACTAGTATAACTGTTAAGATAAGTAAAACTGTCGGAATGACTGCTAAACTCAGGCACTTAGTACCTTTTAAGACACTACGTCAAATTTATCAGTTTCTGATCTTTCCATACATATCTTATGCTGTTACAGTGAATTGCCAGTACAGCCTTGCCAGTAAATGTTACTTAAATTAGATTTTGATTCTACAAAAACATGCCCTGTGCTTCATGTCTTTTGCAAAAAGAAATGAGCACACGGTGCCACTTTTTGTTGATGCTGATATTAATGCCTGTAAAATTCCTATACTATGAATCCGTATGTTGCCAAACGCATGACATTCGAAATGGGTTGCCCCAACCAACATATTAAATCTTTTTATTGATACCAGCAGCATCCATTCATACAGTACTCGGGCTTCGACTTCCAAGAACTTCTCATCTCATTCTCTCATTATCTCTAGCCGCTTTATCCTTCTACAGGGTCGCAGGCAAGCTGGAGCCTATCCCAGCTGACTACGGGCGAAAGGCGGGGTACACCCTGGACAAGTCGCCAGGTCATCACAGGGCTGACACATAGACACAGACAACCATTCACACCTACGGTCAATTTAAAGTCACCGGTTAACCTAACCTGCATGTCTTTGGACTGTGGGGGAAACCGGAGCACCCGGAGGAAACCCACGCGGACACGGGGAGAACATGCAAACTCCACACAGAAAGGCCCTCGCCGGCCCAGGGCTCGAACCCAGGACCTTCTTGCTGTGAGGCGACAGCACTAACCACTACACCACCATGCCGCCCACTTCCAAGAACTTTTACAAAAAAAATCTAGACCAGAAATGCAATGTAATGCATTTTCTAGAGCAGAAGTAAGGGTGTGGAATGACTTACCAGGGTTATTAAGAGAGCTTCCAAAACAACAAAACTGCATACTGCCCTGATCGATAATCTTCTTAAATATGACAATTATACTCAAGGGTGTCAGAAGCATTTTTAATTGGGGGGGGGGGGGACACACACTGGTGGGGGGTCTGGGGGTTGTCCACCAGAAAATTTTTAATTAATTTTCTGGGGGACAACCCCCAGACCCCCCACCAGTGTGTCACCCCCCCCCAATTAAAAATGCTTCTGACGCCCTTGAGTATAATTTTACCTACAAAAGTCACTTAATTCAATGACTATTTTAGAGACTCAACAATAAGTCCTCATTCAACTTGTCCATATAGTCATCAGCCTGTTTTTAAACCCACTGCTCTGCCTAAGATAATGAGATGAATGTGACAATTTATCACCAACAATGACTTTATGGGTGTATTTTACTTTTTATTTTGTGTTTCCTTTTTTATTTAGTTTTAGATGTAACACAACATGCCACTGTGCCAAGCAAGAGTGACACTCAACTGTATGTTTAAAAATAAGAATATTCATAATTTCACACAATGAACAGGCATGACATGGCATCATGCAAACTTCATAACACACAATCACACTGTGTCAAGCAACGGTGACACATAAAAAATAACTTCACACAATGAACAGGTGCAATTTTGTTCACCACCAACAGTGACTTTAGTGGGTGTGTTTTACTTTTTTCCAATTTAGTGACACTCATAACAAAAATGACATGGCATCATGCAGTCTTCATAACAAAATCACACTGTGTCAAGCAACGACACATAAAAGAGAACTTCACACAATGATCAAGTGCAGTTTTGTCAACCTACATGCAATGGTGGTACTACA
Source organism: Neoarius graeffei (assembly GCF_027579695.1). Taxonomy (NCBI): domain Eukaryota; kingdom Metazoa; phylum Chordata; class Actinopteri; order Siluriformes; family Ariidae; genus Neoarius; species Neoarius graeffei. The sequence goes on from NC_083569.1 coordinate 19,215,139, forward strand.
GTAACATTTACAGATCAGTCTAACAAACAGATTTATAGATATAACTCCTTCTTACATTGGTGCCACCACAATTTCTACCACTTCATAACTTTTATCCCCCTTTCCTTCACAATCCACCTGGAATAACATCCATCTCTCTCCATTGCTTTCCTTTCTACTATTCCTTCCCCATACACTGATTTCCCATGTTACTTTCCAGAAAACTGGCAAAGACCAGACAAAACAAGTTCTTCAAATCACAACAGGGAATCAATAAATATCATCAGAGCAGACTTGACCTCATTCTTGGCATTACAATAAGGTCGCCCTACTGGGTTTGAATTAAATGATAGCTAACATTAAGCTAGCTGATACATCTCCTAACATTGACTAGCCAGCTAACTGTACTAACATTTCCACTGGGACAAAAAAACCCTGTCCTGTGGGGAAATTTCGACTGACTTTCCGGCTTCTTTGTAAAGAATGTCCTTATGTCCATTATGTCTGGGTAGGGAGCAAATACTGCAAACAATCCATCATCAACCAAGAATACCCCATTAGGCTAAGCTTATTTCATTGTTTAGTTGAACAGTGGCGTGCACAGATAGACACGAGGTGGTGCTCAAGCACCTGCCCCTCTGCCCTCTGTCCAAAAAAGTGCCCTTTTGAATTTTTTTTTAACAGTTTACTGAGGCCAATGTTGACATGATCTTTTAGAAAAGCCGCGGCATTAAAAGCGTGTGTGAAAATAATGTCCCGATGTGTGCCCCCTCCGCACACACACCGGACCTCTGTCTCTCTTGCTCTGTCATGTGAACAAGCGTGCAGTGCATTCAATGTGAGGTTGCAGCAGCATAGCGTCCTGGAAGCCACGGCCTTGTCGTAGCACAGACAACACATCGGGCAGTCAGTCAGCTCTTCCCCTGCCCCACCAGCCAGGTAACACATGAATCGAGTGAAAATGTATTGTTTGCCCTCTAAGCCCAAGCTGTAATTATTTTGTCGTGAAGTAGCCCGTCGCATACAGAAACAACTGCACATAAGTATTATATTTTTTGCTAGACCATTTTCAGATTTAGGAAAACAAAAATTTCTTTTTCTGTTTTCTTCAACTAGAGATTCCTGGCAAAGTCAAAAAGCCTTGATGTAATAAATTAACATTGAGTGGCTGTTTTACACCTTTAAAAACTAAAACGGGTCAGTGGCGACACAAAAACAAGAGGAGGGTTAAATCTCAGAATTTTATAATAAGGTGTTCCACATGCGCAAAAAAGTGCCCTTTTTTCCCCCCAGAGCACTTGCCCCCCAAAATGTCTGTGCACGCCACTGTAGTTGAACATTAATTTAACGTGGCCTAGGGTTCATTTTGAGGGCATAGAACAAAAGAATAAGGTTTTGGCAAAAGCTAATCATTGTGAGGTGGCAATGGGGCTGACGTCACCTCCTCCACTCTCGAGCAGCTGCACCAAAATGTCTCCGCTCGCGCTGAGATTCACTCGCGCGCGGTGAGCTGTTGTAAGAAACGGCTGGAAAACCCGGAGTGGCTTTTCAGTGGTCTGTGTATTCTCTTATCGATCAAGTGGAATGGATTCTTTCACGAAGCAATAGAAACGGCGCTGGGTGAACTAATATTTTATGTAAATGTGGGGGCATCCAAACGAAGAATTATGAAATGTGAAGGGGACACGCCCCCTTCACAATCAATGGTGGCGACGCCCATGATACTGATATCTCTCAAATCAGTGCAGCTCTAAAGAATCACAGATTTTGATTTTTTCTCTTTCTACCTTGATAAATGGTGCTTTTATAGTTATGTTTATCTTTTCGCCAAATTAATTACTTTTTCTTCCTGTCCAGCTGTAACAATTTATTTCCAAGTTCTTTTTATTATTATTATTATTATCAGTTTCTTTTCTCCTTGTATTCTTTTTTTCCCTTTCCTGATTTCTCTCTCTCTCTCTCATTATCTCTAGCCGCTTTATCCTTCTACAGGGTCGCAGGCAAGCTGGAGCCTATCCCAGCTGACTACGGGCGAAAGGCGGGGTACACCCTGGACAAGTCGCCAGGTCATCACAGGGCTGACACATAGACACAGACAACCATTCACACTCACATTCACACCTACGGTCAATTTAGAGTCACCAGTTAACCTAACCTGCATGTCTTTGGACTGTGGGGGAAACCGGAGCACCCGGAGGAAACCCACGCGGACACGGGGAGAACATGCAAACTCCGCACAGAAAGGCCCTCGCCGGCCCCGGGGCTCGAACCCAGGACCTTCTTGCTGTGAGGCGACAGCGCTAACCACTACACCACCGTGCCGCCCCTTTCCTGATTTATGATAATTTATTTAATATTTAATATGACTGATCCACCTCGATTAGCATGACGACTTGCGGATCAGTCCAATATTGTAACACAAACAGCTCTGCAGACGACACACAATTTATAGTTTTGCTTTTCCTTTCTTTCAAGGAATCATTTTATTCAAATAACGGAATTTAAAGCTTCAATTTTTTGAAGAGGGCAGTTAGTTTGTGTCTCAGGTGCAGTTTGTGTGATTAGTTACAGTGTTGTAGTAAATTTCACAGTGATTTCAGACACATTGCAGTCGGATCAAGTCCCGTTTTGTGCTGCAGCTTCTCACATACGTCCATCTGACCCAAAGACTCTGTGACAAATCATCAGTGTGCAGTGAAAAGAAACAATCTTCCTCCTCAGGACACTGATGATGAACCTAAAACCTCTGCTTCAGTCTCACTATTAGACAATGTGTCTTACTGAGGAGCAGGTCATGTGACTCTCAGAGAGATGATCTTACCCCAGTATCTCCAGTTTACAGTGAGGATTCTCCAGTACAGCACAGAGACGCTTCACTCCTGAGTCTCCCAGATTATTATTAGTCAGATCCAGTTCTCTCAGGTGTGAGGGGTTTGATCTCAGAGCTGAACTCAGAGCAGCACAGCCTTCATCTGAGACACCACAACCCCACAACCTGCAGAGACACAATGACACACACTTCATCAACAGATTTTCATCTTGGTGTAATAGTGGTTGTGAAGATGATGTCTCTCATGTTGGACTGTCTCTATTCTCTTCACCAATCACAAGCTATTATTAATAATGACTCAAACATTACCACTGTTACTGACATTAAGTTTACTCGAGGTGCAAATGATTCAGCAAAAAGTCAATAATTTAAAGGTTGAAGTGAAGAGTCAGGTTTTGTAGAATTTATCTCTGCTTGACTGGATTTTTAATGATCACATATTTAATTGTAAATAGATTTAATTATTTCTTTAAAGTAAAAGTGATTCTGAGGAGAAATGATCACTTCATGACAAATATATTTGTTCTGCATGTTTTACTTTTACAGAAAATTTTAATTGATAAACAACACTGTATACAACTATTAACTGCTGCTTTAGTGAGTTATTGTGACTCTCAGAGAGATGATCTTACTTCAGTGTCTCCACTTTACAGTGAGGATTCTCCAGTACAGCACAGAGACGCTTCACTCCTGAGTCTTCTAGTTTATTCCCAGACAGATCCAGTGTCCTCACAGTCAGATGCAGTTCTCTCAGACTGGAGGTTTCGGAGTTGAGCACTGAGACCAGAGCTTCAGCGCTTCTCCCTTTGATCGTATCACAACTGATCCTGAAGGAAATAAAAGAATACATAATAAACTCACACAAATGATCAAACAGGTCCTCAAATCTTTCACTGCACCATTTCATTTTCATAAATGACAAAAGTACAAACTCTGAGTCGACAATACACTGAAATGCTGTAACAGTAATTCACAGTTCGAGCTGTTCGGATTTGAGTTTTCTGCTGCACACGTCATCACTGACACATGGGATAAACACGCAACATCAAATCTGATCACCAAATCGGGAAATAAGAGTCTGATCTAAAATATTTACAAGAGGAGAAAGGAAAAGAGTTTCAAAAGTCAGGTTTAGATGAAGCAGGCAGAGTTCGAGGCAGTGTCATATTTATCTGAACAGATCAGACATTTGATTTGTTCTCTAATTAGTGAGCGACTGAAATGATCACAGCCCAGTGCTGAAGGAGTTTTATGGAGATACTCATGATGAGCTACTTGGCTAACTGTGTGTGTGTGTGTGTGTGTTGCCAGGTGCTCCTTGCAGACATCCCAACCTGCAGAAACTCATTTCAGTGAGGTGTCGTGACGCATGACTTTTTTCCCCATCGGGGGGGGGGGTCACGACACCTCCCTGAAATGAGTTTGGATGTCTGTAGGCCAATCAGGATGCTCTTTGTCGAGCATGTGCTACATGAACAGGCACATGCGCAGTCTCCCTCGCACACTCCGTCATATGCGCGATGCAGACATTAATGTTTCGCGTGCACGCGCTTGCTCGCTTGCTCTAGATTCCGGGAGATATTCTCCAAATTCCGGGCATCAGGGAGCCGCTATCAATATGCGGGAGACTCCCGGAACTTCCAGGACACTTGGGATGTCTGTCCTTATTTGTTCCTGGTGCCAGTGATTTACAGACTGGACATGTTCTTCCCCTTACACTCTGTGTTGTCTCTCCCTGTCTGACCTGAAATCAATAAATCACAGAGCTACAGCAGGGAAAAGAACAAAAGCTGTGAAGGTCAACGGGAAAAAAAATTAAACTTATAAATTATATCAGGGGCGGCACGGTGGTGTAGTGGTTAGCGCTGTCGCCTCACAGCAAGAAGGTCCTGGGTTCGAGCCCTGGGGCCGGCAAGGGCCTTTCTGTGTGGAGTTTGCATGTTCTCCGCGTGGGTTTCCTCTGGGTGCTCCGGTTTCCCCCACAGTCCAAAGACATGCAGGTTAGGTTAACTGGTGACTCTAAATTGACCGTAGGTGTGAATGGTTGTCTGTGTCTATGTGTCAGCCCTGTGATGACCTGGCGACTTGTCCAGGGTGTACCCCGCCTTTCGCCCATAGTCAGCTGGGATAGGCTCCAGCTTGCCTGCGACCCTGTAGAACAGGATAAAGCGGCTAGAGATAATGAGATGAGATGAGATGAGATGAGATGAGATGAATTTCCTTTTGCCCTAAAATTTTGTGGTATTTTGGCCAGTTGTCAAGTCCACGGTTCAAGGCAACACTGATATGTTTTCTAGGGGTATAACTGAGTTATTTAGACAAAAGAACATTTAAAAAATTATTTTTAAAAACATTTATGTCTGCAACAGAAGAACAAGACAAACCCTGAAAACATGAAACATAAATCAATATCATACATGTAAGAGGGACAGCACGGTGGTGTAGTGGTTAGCGCTGTCGCCTCACAGCAAGAAGGTCCGGGTTCGAGCCCTGTGCCCAGCGAGGGCCTTACTGTGCGGAGTTTGCATGTTCTCTCCCTGTCTGCGTGGGTTTCCTCCGGGTGCTCCGGTTTCCCCCACAGTCCAAAGACATGCAGGTTCAGTTAACTGGTGACTCTAAATTGACCGTAGGTGTGAGTGTGAATGGTTGTCTGTGTCTATGTGTCAGCCCTGTGATGACCTGGCGACTTGTCCAGGGTGTACCCCGCCTTTCGCCCGTAGTCAGCTGGGATAGGCTCCAGCTTGCCTGCGACCCTGTAGAACAGGATAAAGTGGCTAGAGATAATGAGATGACATATATGTAAGACTTACGTATGGTACGAGTACATAATATGTCTTTTTATATCGAGTTTCCGACACAAAACACTTTCTTTTGCCTCACAATGACTCACAATATTGCAAAGATGAATTATAAAACTAAAAACATTATAAAACAGGAGTGTGTACTGCAGTACTGTCTTATCATTCAGTCTGCCGTTGCATTCAGGAGGAAATTAAACAACCTGTCCTCCTCATCTACATCAGCTTCCTGTGCAGCCTCTGCAAATTGTGGGTGCCGTTCACGCCGTCCCTCTGTCCACCATAGGTGGCCTGCCCTCTCAGCATTAAACGCATCAAGATCCAGGCCCTGTAGAGCAGGGGTTCTCAACTTTCTCTGCTTTAAAGCCCACCTATTCATACTTGTACCGAGTCGGGGCCCATTAAAAAAGATCACCAATTATTTTGGCTCATCTGTTCGATTAGAATCTAATAATCTACTGTAAAGTGTATTCATGGGATGCAACATCACTCCCTGTTACAGATGGGAATTTAAATAAATGCAATAAAAACAAATTTTTAGATTGTAGATATTGTATTTAAAGCTGTATGGATGCAGGTCATTCTCAGTCAGAAGGGGTTAATGATCCAAAAGTGGAGTCTGATCCATTCGCACAAGAACTTATTGCCATGTTTGTGTTCAGCAAACAAGCAGGTTATTAAAACCAAGAAGTCCACTCAAAAGAAGTGGATATAGAAACCATTCCAAAGGATTTTTCCTATGAAAGAAAAATTTACCACCTAAATTTGACATTAGTAGAATAAATTGTGATCATATTGTAGCCGTAACTAAATACAAAGACAATAGTTATGCATACTATTAATTAACTTAATGTGAAGATAATCAACAGATTTTAAGCTTTTTTAAACATTGTGTATATTTTAGTATTGTATTTGTAATTATTTGTATCTGTACATGCACGACCCCACCAGCTCTGCTGATCAACTGATTGTGTTTAAATAAAGTTATTCATTCATTATGAGGTGGAAAATTATCCATCCGTTGAGTTCCCTGACGTCTCAAACTACCTGGTGCTGCAGACATCGTTCTACATGACACACAGATTAAAACCTGAAAGAGCATGGAGGAGAACAACTTGTTATATGTGGCTGAGTTAAAGATCTGGGGATCAGGACACTACAAGATAAATCCTGTATCATTTTTGCCCGGGTAAGGAGGAGTTTCTGGGCTTTTTGTCCATGTCTTTGCGATGGTTGCTATGACGCTACAAGTTTTGGTATCAGGTGAAAACAAATGACTGCCACTCGATTCCCAATCCTCCCTGATCTTCTCTTCCAGCAGACATCACAGATCCATAGAATTACCCACAAATATCTCTCTCTCTCTCTCTCTCTCTCTCTCTCTCTCTCTCTGTGTATACGCGCACGCTCTGTGTGTATTTGACAGGGTGGGGGTGTTTAAAAACAACAACAAAACGCTGCCCTATTGTCGACTTAATTGTATTTCGATCAGCATTTCTACAGGCTCTGTATCATATTCTACACACTATCCTACAGGTTCAAAAAGCTAGTCACTGCATTCAGTAGGTTGTTTCCGAGTCATTAGATTCTGTAAATGCATCGTGGCAACAATCCAACAACACCTTGATATTAAAAAGAAAACAAAAAGAATCATGAAAAAGTATTTTTGAAGACTGAAGTATTTTTAAAAGCAAATCCTCCAGTACTGTAACTCAAGTAAAAATTCGACTGAACAGCTTTCACTTGTATTACAGTAACATTTGACCCGGAGGATCTTTACTTTCACTCGAGTAATGGAGTTGTGGATTTTGTCCCAAAGTGCAGATTTGTCACAGTGCTTTCAGTTTCTCTCTTTCTCACAGTGGAACAGTAGAGCAGTTATATTCAGCTTTACTTACATTGCTTTTCTGGATGCTGAAATCACAGGCATCACCTTCACAAGAACCTCATCTGGTATCTTCTCTGTACTGGTATATTTACTCAGGTCAAACTCCTCCAGCTCCTGTGCTGAAGTCAGTAACACAAACACCAGAGCAGACCACTGTGAAGGAGAGAGTTCACTTTGTTTTCCAGATTTTACGTAGCGTTGGATTTCCTCCACTAGAGAATCGTCACCCAGTTCATTCAGACAGTGGAACAGATTGATGGATTTTTCTGCAGGAATATTTTCACTGATCTTCTCCTTAATGTACTGAACTGTTTTCCTCTTTCTTGTCCAGGAGCTACTTCCTGTCTGTGTTACTAAGGCACGTAAGAGTTTCTGATTGGACTTCAGTGAGAGACCCAGAAGAAAGCGGAGGAACAGATCCAGATGTCCAGTCTGACTTTTTAAGGTCTGATCTACAGCCATCTTGTGTACATCTGAAATTGTCTTAAAGGACCAAAAATACAAATTACTGGACTGACTCTGATCAAGAACATTTCTCTTTTCCTTCATGAAGGTCAGATGAACATACAGAGCTGCGAGATGCTCCTGAACGCTCAGATGAACAAAGCAGTACACTTTACTCTGGTGAAGCCCAACCTCCTCTCTGAAGATCTGCGTACACACACCGGAGTACACTGCTGCTTCTGTCACATCAATGCCACACTCTCTCAGGTCTTCCTCATAGAAGATCAGGTTGCCTTTCTCCAGCTGCTGAAAAGCCAGTTTTCCCAGTTTTAGAAGCATTTCTTCATCACTCTCCTGCTTCTTTGAGTACTTTCCTCTGATGATGTTTGTCTGAATGATGAAGTGTGTGTACATTTGAGTCAGAGTCTTGGGGATCTCGCCACTCTCTGCTTCACCCAACATTCTCTCTAGAACAGCGGCTGAAATCCAGCAGAAGACTGGGATGTGACACATGATGTAGAGGCTTCTTAATGACTTCAGGTGTGTGATGATGTTCTCGGCCAGGCTCTGATCACTGACCCTCTTCCTGAAGTACTCCTCCTTCTGTGGGTCATTGAACCCTCGTACCTCTGTGACTCGGTGGACGTACTCAGAGGGGATTTGATCAGCTGCTGCTGGTCGGGAGGTGATCCAGATGAGAGCAGAGGGAAGCAGATTCCCTTTGATCAGGTTTATCAGCAGCACATGCACTGATGCTGATTCAGTTACATCACACACTCTCACTGTGTTCTGGAAATCCAGAAGGAAACGACACTCATCCAATCCATCAAAAATGAACAGAACCTTTCCCAACCCGGACATTTCTGTTTCTTTGGTTTCCTTAAAATAGACATGGAGGAGCTCCATCAGACTCAGGTTTTGGTCCTCCATCAGATTCAGCTCTCTGAAAGGAAGTGGAAATATGAGGGGGACGTCCTGATTTGCTTTCCCTTCAGCCCAGTCCACAATGAACTTCTGCACAGAGACTGTTTTTCCGATACCAGCCACTCCCTTTGTCACTACAGTTCTGATGGATACGTCTTCTTCAAATAAAGGCTTAAAGATGTCGTTGCATTTGATTGGTGTTTCCTCTGTTGTTTTTCTCCTGGACGCTGCCTCGATCTGTCTCACCTCATGTTCTTTATTGACGTCTCCACTGTCTCCCTCTGTGATGTAGAGCTCTGTGTAGATCTCATTCAGGAGCACTCGGTTTTCCTGCTTTATTATCACTTCATTTAAGCACTGAAACTTCTTCATCAGATTTAATTTGAACTTTTTCTGGACTTCATTTCCAGCAGCAGATTCTGGGGCGTGTCTGTGTGACAGGGTGAAGTAGGAAGACATGGTGAGACATGGGCTCCAATTATTAGAGTTTAAGATCACAGTGTTTCTGACTGGTTTCCACAGATAGTTCTTTATGATGTTCTCACTGTGCATTTGTTTTATTCTCCTGTATGTTTTCTATAATCTAATCAGTCTCTATGAAATAACAGCAGAGAGGTTTATAATACCAGTGCGTCAGTGTCACAGTCATGGTGTTGGGTTTGATCTTACCCTGTATCTGTGATGAAGATCTTTTCTCTTCTATCTCCTGCCTTCTGTAAATCACTGGGAACAAAAATTGTTGCTGTTAAAGACAATAACTTTCGTCACTTTAATCCTACAATCTAAACTTTAGCCCTAATTTCACTACAATAATTCTTTATGAGTGCATTAACATTTAGAGAGCACAGTGCTGAATACAACACGACAAAAATATTGTGAAACTGGACAAAAAATATCTGTCCCAGTTTTTCTTGTTTTTCCTACCTATGTGGTCATTAGAGACGGAACAGAATATCACTCCATCATGCAGAATGAACAGATAATGTTTTAAATGGATACAAAAGCAGATGTGTATTTTTCAGAAAGCCGGCCACAAATGTTCAGAGGTATAAAATCTGTAACTGGATCCAGAATTATACTCCACCCTGGATGATCCACCAGTCCATCATTTTAGGGGCAATTTAGTGATCAGTCGACCTACTGACATGTTTTTGGGAGGTGGGAGTTGAGGTTGAGGAAAATGCTGATTTTCATTCTCATTAATAAATACTGTAATGTCAGTGATGTGATTTATGGTAAATAGTTATTGTGTTCATATAAAGGGTCTCCATTTTCGATTATATTTTACAGAGACACTCAGACACATCGCTTTTCATGGAGACATGGCCAAGTAACAGCAATCTCAATTGGTCTGGGATTTTAACCGCAATGTTTTATTATTAGTATTAGTAGTAGTAGGAGTATTAGTAGTAATTCCATGTTGTTTTTTGCTTATATTAGCATTTCTTGGTTGAGCAATTACTCTGACTAAAGGCCAATTTATGCTGACAACCCAGTCCTCGCAGATGGTGTCGCAGACAGCGTCTGCGTAGCCCCCCCACCTTCGCAGACACTCTGCGCGCACCTCCCAAAAATTGTGACCACCGCAGAAGCCTCGCAGACAGCATCGCAGACAAGAGGGCTCTGATTGGTCCACTCTACATCCGCTGTACACGCACTTCTGCTTCCCTACTTTCCAGGTTTGGTTTGTTTTCACGACCACCATTTTTAAAAACACGAGCGAAGATGGAGCAGCACGAAGAGCGGTTGATCGAGGAAGTGAGGAAGTACGGACATCTATACGACTCCAGTTCTAGTCATTATAAGTAACCGGAGGATAAACACTCCACTAACCACACCCACCAACTACTCCTAGCGATTTCGCGACTTCGCGCCCCCTTGCGTTGTGGCGGTGAATAACATCGCGCATGCCTATTACTCCCCGCTCAACGATAAATTACAACTGTCTGCGAAAAGCTATCTGCGAAAGTCTTGTTGCAAGAGCATGCAGAGGCCTTTAGTGTCACATCCAGATGCAGTTTCTGCCTTATCCTGTATGTGACACTGTGAAGCACTGAACTGTGCAGTTATTGATATTAGTTACTCTAAAATGTTTCGTGAAAGTATTGTAGCAGCGTTAGGACCTAATTAAAGTATCAAAACTGATAAATATCAAAATGCTGATGATGATCTGGACTGGATAAAGGAATGTGTAACACAGTCTTTCTCTCTACAGTAACTTTAACTATGAGAATTCTGGGATGTTACCTGTGGACAGATGAGGGGTTTGCATTGTTAAAGTGACAGGGATGATCCATAGACCGATCACTCTTCATGGAGACACAGCTGGGTTCTGGTGAGTCTGATCTCTTCATCTGGAGTTTACTGTACAACATTATAGAGGAGACATGAGACAGAATTTCATTGTCTCGAATATCACAATACAAAATACTGGGAGAGACAAATCTGCTGGTCATATCATGTATTGTGATATTTCTGTTGAATATTCTTTATGAGCTCTACCTCTCTTACACACTAGGTGGCAGCACCAGAGGTCGTAGCCCACAGAGCACAGAGTTACAGAGTGGAAACCTAACTGCCTCAAAGCACGCTGACTGAACAGTCCAGAAAGTGAAGCTAATCAGAAGGAAGTGTTACAGCACATGGGTCAAACTCCAGGCCCACAGCCTCGTTTCATTCGGCCTGCGTGAACTTGGAAACAATAAAACTGAAACAGCCTGTAGAACACGACTGCTGAACATTTTCACACTATCCAGAATTCACAGCAGATCTGTAGTGGAGCCATCTGAAGGTAGTGTGACAACGGTTGGCCTGTGACCGTTGCGCACAAGTTCACAAGCGCTCCTCCTCACACTGCCTCAGTGGTTCTGAAGGAGCAGCACCCTAGTCTCCCCACAGCAGCGGTGCTGAAGAGAAAGCACTTCCACAGCACTGCTGTTTACAAACATCACGCACATGGCCAAGGTGCAGGGAAACCTAATTCAGCATGTCTGGAACTCGATAATCAGTGTGCTCGCTCACCTTCCAAGAGGCATGGGGAGGATATAAAAAGATGCTGCTTCACCACATGGCTGCGTAGGAGGATGGTCAGAAGAAGTAATGTGCCTGTGCTTCCATCTTTGTCTGCCAACAGATTCCAGCTTGAACAACACTCACTGGTCTGCCAAGAGAAGCAGTTCTTCTCCCCAGCACTTCCCTTAAGCAGCAAAGCCTCAATTATCTCCAAGGGACATTCTTACACTGGGATGGGATGATTCTTCAGCAGCTCATATCCTCACTCCCTTTTCCCCACTCCCTGCCATCTTTGTAAATAAAAGAGCACTTGTGTTTTCCACCTCATCACTGTCTCCTGAATCTGTGTCCCAGCCCGAGTGCTGACTGCTCCCTGGGCGCTCTGGTGTGGCTGCCCACTGCTCTGAGTGTGTGTGCGTGTGTGTTCAATGCTTCAGATGGGTTAAATGCAGAGGATGAATTTCACTGTGCTTGAAGTGTGCATGTGACAAATAAAGGTTTCTTCTTCTTCTTCTAGGGGCACCACACTGGTGGAGAATGCAGGCAAAGGAGACAGACCCATACCCCCACCACCCTGTCCTGGATCCATTCATATGATATGTCCTTGAGGTCAGCCAACAGCAATCGCAGCTCTCCCAGAAGATGGCACAGGGCCTCCATGCAGCCACCCAAGAGTTACTGCCCCTCAAACAGGTTGGCCCAGTGGCGGCGGTGGTACCCCTCCTTGACCCAGCCCGAAATGCTCAGTGCCTGCTTATGAACATGCCCACCGATGACGACGTCAAGGCCTTTTTGGGTACTTTTGAGAGGATCATGACTCAAGAAGGGTGGGCTCTACGAGACTGGTCCTTCACCCCGGCCCTTCCCCTCACTGGGGAGGGGCAGCAGGCTCAATACACAGTCTCCGATGAAGAATCTGATGATTATTCTAAACTCCAGGAATTGATTCTGGCCTGCTGTGGGTTTTCCTCCACCTGAGCCATGTCTGAGTTCCATCACTGGGCCTATCAACCTGGCAAGGAACCACAGGGACAGATGGATGCCCTTTTTACACATCACCCGAAGGTGGCTCCAGCCAGACCAGCTGTCCCTGTCAAAGATAGTGGAACACGTCACCCTCAACAACTTCCTAAGGGCCCTCCCCAGAGAAGAAAGAAAAAGCTGTGGGTTTGAAGGCAGCAAGAATACCTCAGGACATGGTCATGGTCCTCGAGTACACCCAATTCACACGCGCCATTTTGGAAGACCAACAAACTCGTGATTAGGGGGAAATAACAGCAGCGGTATGTGAACCCACGAGAATAAAGTGGAGTGGCAAACGACTTAAACAAACAAATCTGAGCTGTTTTATTTATGATTTATTGGCCCAACAGTAGACTTGAAAGAAACCTGTGTGAGACTTGGCAAAAAACTGTGGATATAATGGATAAGTCTGTGCATGATCTGTGGACACTTGGAGGTAAGCAAACGCAAGAAATTCAGATTTAAAACATGCTAAATTGGCCCTAAGTTGATAACTGTATGAGGAGCAAGCTTCCCGGACTTCTACAATTTAATAATAATAATAATAATAATAATAATAATAATAATTTAGGATGGTTTGGGGCTTGCTCTCCCTCCTATTATATAAATAAAGCATAGTTGTTGTGTAAGCATATATCATAAATACATATGTATAATCTGGATAAATTAACCTAAATTATGGATACCTTAATAGTAACAAAAAGTATTAATTTTTCAACTGAAAAGATATATTATTAAAAGATATCAACAAGATTACCCTGGCCATAACTATGTGTAGGTTATTCTTAATAACAGCTGTAATATCACGAACCAAGCCACTAACAACATAATTGTAAGCCTGAAGCCCTTTGTAGGCTTTCAAGTCATCAGCAGTGTAGGCACTGGGTGTAAACAACAAATAGTTTAGAATGTCTGGGTAGCAAACAGATGGCAGAATTGGTGTCAGGTCCTCCTTATGTTTCCATTCTCCCTTGCCGCGAGTCTTATCATATGGGTCAAACCCATCAATCACAGCCAGTTTCTCCACCGTGCCCTTTCTGCAGCTGGTAATGTACTCACATAACCAGAATTATCATCCATCGTGTCACTTTACTCTCGCTCGTACTTTGTCTTATATTGTGAGTGCATGTACTTGGGTCTTCCAATATGGCGCCTAACAAAATCTCGCGGCACGGTGACTTCATGCGGTAGCCCTCTATACAGTCATTGGTTGGATGTATGGAATGCTGTCTCGCTAGGTTCCGGTAGTAGCTATTGAGGTATTTCACCCATGTGACCAAGTCATGTGATGCTTCCATTTTGGACGGCACGGCTCGAATCAGTTTGAATGCGAGGAAGGCGACAAACGAAAAACATAAAAGAAAAAGGAGCGAGATGCAGAAAACACCTTCACTATCCAGCGACGTAGGGCATTTACAGGGTGAGCAGAGGGAGAGGTATTTGCAAAAATTGAGGTTAGCAGGCTTAGAGAACGACGTTTACCTGCTTCCACCACGATTGTTCACTGACGTACGGAAGTACACGAAGCCCTTGTCTTTACCTGACTTCGGCCCACATGATCTGTATACCTATGTCGTTAAAAACCCATCGCCATACACAGGTATTGATCTGAAAGCGTATAAGAGTTTGGATACCTACAAATATTTTGTGTCAGGCTGGGTAACATGCCTACATCAGCGGGTCGTCCCTGGAGCCGGTGGTCGCCATCTTATTACAGCTAAGGTTTGTTCACATTTTCATTTACTTTCGGTCCTCAGGATAAACAAAATGTTATTAAATGTCATTGAAATAACTTCTTAGTCTGTTGAGACATGGCCCGTTATAAATTTGCTGTTACCAGGCAATGACCAAGAACTGTATTATTAGGGTGGGTGTAGTTGTAGCAACTAGCTGTTAGCACTAGCTAATGTCAGCAACATCATAGCTGGAATGTTACTATAGCAATGTTTACGTTCAGTCATTTGGATGACTGTTAAAACCTTTCAGTCTCAAGTTTTTCCTTTACTGGATTTACTAGTTTACTGAGCTAGTGCGCTCGGGAAAGCTGGGAGCTAGCGCGCGCTAGCCTGCCGGCGGCCTCAGAGGCCACCGCAGAAGCCTCGCAGACAGCGTCGCAGACAAGAGGGCTCTGATTGGTCCACTCTACATCCGCTGTACACGCACTTCTGCTTCCCTACTTTCCAGGTTTGGTTTGTTTTCACGACCACCATTTTTAAAAACACGAGCGAAGATGGAGCAGCACGAAGAGCGGTTGATCGAGGAAGTGAGGAAGTACGGACATCTATACGACTCCAGTTCTAGTCATTATAAGTAACCGGAGGATAAACACTCCACTAACCACACCCACCAACTACTCCTAGCGATTTCGCGACTTCGCGCCCCCTTGCGTTGTGGCGGTGAATAACATCGCGCACACCTATTACTCCCCGCTCAACGATAAATTACAACTGTCTGCGAAAAACTATCTGCGAAAGTCTTGTTGCAAGAGCATGCAGAGGCCTTTAGTGTCACATCCAGATGCAGTTTCTGCCTTATCCTGTATGTGACACTGTGAAGCACTGAACTGTGCAGTTATTGATATTAATTACTCTAAAATGTTTCGTGAAAGTATTGTAGCAGCGTTAGGACCTAATTAAAGTATCAAAACTGATAAATATCAAAATGCTGATGATGATCTGGACTGGATAAAGGAATGTGTAACACAGTCTTTCTCTCTACAGTAACTTTAACTATGAGAATTCTAGGATGTTACCTGTGGACAGATGAGGGGTTTGCATTGTTAAAGTGACAGGGATGATCCATAGACCGATCACTCTTCATGGAGACACAGCTGGGTTCTGGTGAGTCTGATCTCTTCATCTGGAGTTTACTGTACAACATTATAGAGGAGACATGAGACAGAATTTCATTGTCTCGAATATCACAATACAAAATACTGGGAGAGACAAATCTGCTGGTCATATCATGTATTGTGATATTTCTGTTGAATATTCTTTATGAGCTCTACCTCTCTTACACACTAGGTGGCAGCACCAGAGGTCGTAGCCCACAGAGCACAGAGTTACAGAGTGGAAACCTAACTGCCTCAAAGCACGCTGACTGAACAGTCCAGAAAGTGAAGCTAATCAGAAGGAAGTGTTACAGCACATGGGTTAAACTCCAGGCCCACAGCCTCGTTTCATTCGGCCTGCGTGAACTTGGAAACGATAAAACTGAAACAGCCTGTAGAACACGACTGCTGAACATTTTCACACTATCCAGAATTCACAGCAGATCTGTAGTGGAGCCATCTGAAGGTAGTGTGACAACGGTTGGCCTGTGACCGTTGCGCACAAGTTCACAAGTGCTCCTCCTCACACTGCCTCAGTGGTTCTGAAGGAGCAGCACCCTAGTCTCCCCACAGCAGCGGTGCTGAAGAGAAAGCACTTCCACAGCACCGCTGTTTACAAACATCACGCACATGGCCAAGGTGCAGGGAAACCTAATTCAGCATGTCTGGAACTCGATAATCAGTGTGCTCGCTCACCTTCCAAGAGGCATGGGGAGGATATAAAAAGATGCTGCTTCACCACATGGCTGCGTAGGAGGATGGTCAGAAGAAGTAATGTGCCTGTGCTTCCATCTTTGTCTGCCAACAGATTCCAGCTTGAACAACACTCACTGGTCTGCCAAGAGAAGCAGTTCTTCTCCCCAGCACTTCCCTTAAGCAGCAAAGCCTCAATTATCTCCAAGGGACATTCTTACACTGGGATGGGATGATTCTTCAGCAGCTCATATCCTCACTCCCTTTTCCCCACTCCCTGCCATCTTTGTAAATAAAAGAGCACTTGTGTTTTCCACCTCATCACTGTCTCCTGAATCTGTGTCCCAGCCCGAGTGCTGACTGCTCCCTGGGTGCTCTGGTGTGGCTGCCCACTGCTCTGAGTGTGTGTGCGCGTGTGTTCACTGCTTCAGATGGGTTAAATGCAGAGGATGAATTTCACTGTGCTTGAAGTGTGCATGTGACAAATAAAGGTTTCTTCTTCTTCTTCTTCTAGGGGCACCACACTGGTGGAGAATGCAGGCAAAGGAGACAGACCCACACCCCCACCACCCTGTCCTGGATCCATTCATATGATATGTCCTTGAGGTCAGCCAACAGCAATCGCAGCTCTCCCAGAAGATGGCACAGGGCCTCCATGCAGCCACCCAAGAGTTACTGCCCCTCAAACAGGTTGGCCCAGTGGCGGCGGTGGTACCCCTCCTTGACCCAGCCCGAAATGCTCAGTGCCTGCTTATGAACATGCCCACCGATGATGACGTCAAGGCCTTTTTGGGTACTTTTGAGAGGATCATGACTCAAGAAGGGTGGGCTCTATGAGACTGGTCCTTCACCCCGGCCCTTCCCCTCACTGGGGAGGGGCAACAGGCTCAATACACAGTCTCAGATGAAGAATCTGATGATTATTCTAAACTCCAGGAATTGATTCTGGCCTGCTGTGGGTTTTCCTCCACCTGAGCCATGTCTGAGTTCCATCACTGGGCCTATCAACCTGGCAAGGAACCACAGGGACAGATGGATACCCTTTTTACACATCACCCGAAGGTGGCTCCAGCCAGACCAGCTGTCCCTGTCAAAGATAGTGGAACATGTCACCCTCAACAACTTCCTAAGGGCCCTCCCCCGAGAAGAAATAAAAAGCTGTGGGTTTGAAGGCAGCAAGAATACCTCAGGACATGGTCATGGTCCTCGAGTACACCCAATTCACACGCGCCATTTTGGAAGACCAACAAACTCGTGATTAGGGGGAAATAACAGCAGCGGTATGTGAACCCACGAGAATAAAGTGGAGTGGCAAACGACTTAAACAAACAAATCTGAGCTGTTTTATTTATGATTTATTGGCCCAACAGTAGACTTGAAAGAAACCTGTGTGAGACTTGGCAAAAAACTGTGGATATAATGGATAAGTCTGTGCATGATCTGTGGACACTTTGAGGTAAGCAAACGCAAGAAATTCAGATTTAAAACATGCTAAATTGGCCCTAAGTTGATAACTGTATGAGGAGCAAGCCTCCCGGACTTCTACAATTTAATAATAATAATAATAATATTAATAATAATAATAATTTAGGATGGTTTGGGGCTTGCTCTCCCTCCTATTATATAAATAAAGCATAGTTGTTGTGTAGGCATATATCATAAATACATATGTATAATCTGGATAAATTAACCTAAATTATGGATACCTTAATAGTAACAAAACGTATTAATTTTTCAACTGAAAAGATATATTATTAAAAGATATCAACAAGATTACCTTGGCCATAACTATGTGTAGGTTATTCTTAATAACAGCTGTAATATCACGAACCAAGCCACTAACAACATAACTGTAAGCCTGTAGCCCTTTGTAGGCCTTCAAGTCATTGGCAGTGTAGGCACTGGGTGTAAACAACAAATAGTTTACAATGTCTGGGTAGCAAACAGATGGCAAAATTGGTGTCAGGTCCTCCTTATGTTTCCATTCTCCCTTGCCGCGAGTCTTATCATATGGGTCAAACCCATCAATCACAGCCAGTTTCTCCACATACACTGCAAAAAAAAAGTCATTGAATTTACTTAATTTTAATGCGTACATCGGTCCCACACAATCCAATTGTGTAAGCTTAAAGTGATTTCATCCCCTTAATGTTATTGTGTAAGGTTAAAGTTATTTTAAGCTTACACAACTGGATTGTGTGGGACTGATGTACGCATTAAAATTAAGTAAATTCAATGACTTTTTTTTTTCAGTGATACCGTGCCCTTTCTGCAGCTGGTAATGTACTCACATAACCAGAATTATCATCCATCGTGTCACTTTACTCTCGCTCATACTTTGTTTTATATTGTGAGTGCATGTACTTGGTCTTCCAATATGGCGCCTAACAAAATCTCGCGGCACGGTGACGTCATGCGGTAGCCCTCTATACAGTCATTGGTTGGATGTATGGAATGCTGTCTCGCTAGGTTCCGGTAGTAGCTATTGAGGTATTTCACCCACGTGACCAAGTCATGTGATGCTGCCATTTTGGACGGCACGGCTCGAATCAGTTTGAATGCGAGGAAGGCGACAAACGAAAAACATAAAAGAAAAAGGAGCGAGATGCAGAAAACACCTTCACTATCCAGCGACGTAGGGCATTTACAGGGTGAGCAGAGGGAGAGGTGTTTGCAAAAATTGAGGTTAACAGGCTTAGAGAACGACGTTTACCTGCTTCCACCACGATTGTTCACTGACGTACGGAAGTACATGAAGCCCTCGTCTTTACCTGACTTCGGCCCACATGATCTGTATACCTATGTCGTTAAAAACCCATCGCCATACACAGGTATTGATCTGAAAGCGTATAAGAGTTTGGATACCTACAAATATTTTGTGTCAGGCTGGGTAACATGCCTACATCAGCGGGTCGTCCCTGGAGCCGGTGGTCGCCATCTTATTACAGCTAAGGTTTGTTCACATTTTCATTTACTGTCGGTCCTCAGGATAAACAAAATGTTATTAAATGTCATTGAAATAACTTCTTAGTCTGTTGAGACATGGCCCGTTATAAATTTGCTGTTACCAGGCAGTGACCAAGAACTGTATTATTAGGGTCGGTGTAGTTGTAGCAGTGTATTAGCAACTAGCTGTTAGCACTAGCTAATGTCAACAACATCATAGCTGGTATGTTACTGTAGCAATGTTTACGTTCAGTCATTTGGATGACTGTTAAAACCTTTCAGTCTCAAGTTTTTCCTTTACTGGATTTACTAGTTTACTGAGCTAGCGTGCTCGGGCAAGCTGGGAGCTAGCGCGCGCTAGCCTGCCGGCGGCCGGTGCACGCTAGCTCAGTAAACTAGTAAATCCAGTAAAGGAAAAACTTGAGACTGAAAGGTTTTAACAGTCATCCAAATGGCTGAACGTAAACATTGCTACAGTAACATACCAGCTACTGTTGTTGACATTAGCTAGCTTGACGTTCAAAATGGCGGACACCAGGGCGTCACGTGACCCTGTGACGTCAGGTGAAATACCTCAATACCTGTAAGTTATGTTTTACTTTCTGTGTATGCTAGGCAATGAAATGAAAGCTAAGAGTTTTGTAAAGTGATACGCTTTAGAAAGTAAACAACTTGTGTGTTGTGTGTTAGCATTACTAGCAGGTCAGCGTAGCTCGCGTTTTCGCCTGTGTGCTAGTCAGTTTAGTGATATACTTAATTTGTTTCTTTTAGTTTTACGGAATATCGAGGATGAACACATCTGTATAAGTTTGAAGTCTTCAGTAAAGAGCCACAATCTAAACCGTTCGCTATCTGTCTATTTTTTGATACATTGCTAGGGCAGAATAGTTCCTTTCATTGCTTGGGAATATACTTTCAGAAAAGATGGTTTAGAAGGTTTAATCCATTTTTCTTTGTGGTACAATAGCTCAATACATATTTGACAAGATGACTTGATTGTGAGTCATTCTTGAGCATAAGTAAAAAATGATTTCTATGATTTGCATAAACTGCTACATCGACAATCTATGCCCCCCTCCTGGAACCTATGCCCTTCCTTTGCCACCCTCAGGAAAAATCTCTGGAGCCGCCACTGCAGCAGGAAAGGCTGAAGTGCCCTTGAGCAAGGCTCCCAACCCCCAACTGCTCCCCAGGCTGCTCTGCAGATGTGTGTCACATGTGTTAAATGCCTGTAATTTACTGTCTCATACAACAGCATTTTTAATTTAATAAGAACATAATTTTTCTTACAAAGAACAGAATCTGTCATATTTTCAAGTGGTTACTGCTAACTTTTCATTCTTAGTATAATTTGCTGTTAAGTTTATCTTTTCATATATACTCATTACATATTTCAGATATGAAAAGTTAATGACTAAAACTGTGGGTGGTAAAAGAGAGCAACTGGACTTGCTTGAAGATTCTTGAAGATGTTTCACCTCTCATCCGAAAGGCTTCTTCAGTTCTGTCTGACTAGTAGGGAGTATCAGGTATTTATCCTCTCATGGATGAAAAGCTCATCTAAGGTGTCGTTGAGTCATCCTGTTGGTGTGGGTCACTGGGGGCTGGTTGTGAACGGCCTCAAGAGTCGTTAGGATGATCAATGGATTGCCCGTTAAGGTGATCGATGGAATGCTGATTCTCTCTGTCCTCCTGTGAGTCACTGAAAACAGCTGGGTTTTGGTGTGCATTCAGGCCCTGTCCACACGGCAACAGATTCAGGTGACTCCGATACAATTGCTTATCGTTTAGGCCTGGCGTCCACATGGCACCGGCGTTTTGGGTGCCCAAAACGCAATCTTTTTGAGAATGGGTTCCAGAGTGGAAAGATCTGGCAACGTTGCCGTTGCGAAGTCGTCTGGATGAGTAAAACGGATTTGTTTACGATGATGTCACAACCACATGACTGTGAGTGCTTCACGCCGGGTAGAAGTGTAACGAACTCGATGCGAGTTGTCAACAAATCCTACAACTTGGTTCATGAAACGCGCTTACAAAATATTTTCACTGTGAATATTTATTGTGTAATGGTGCAAAGTGAGAGAGAGAGAGACTCTGCCCTTAGGGCAGAGTCAATCCCGCCAGCAAAAATAGGGGAAAAAAAGGAGCGATCTCACCTCTTCAGATGTTGGTTTAAGTCCTACAATACATTCTTCAAAAGGGCGTAGAACAACAAATTAATCCATCAACGTGTAGCATTCAATTTATTCCGGACCATTAAAGACGCCGCCTTCCGCATAGAATCATACGTCATCCTCGCCTCCATATTGGATAGGTCAAAGCGGAGAATAAAGATGCCTCATTCATGTGCTGCGTTTAACTGTACCAACAGGTTTACCGTCCAAACGAGATCACATGGGATTACCTTTCACAGGTGAGACTGGAAAAATACTTTTCATTGTATTTGGTCATTATAACGTAATTTTACGAACAGATTTTTCTGACTTTGTGGCTAATATGAAGTCTCGCGCATAATAGTTTATGCGCATCCGTCCTTACTTCTTCTATTGTTCTGGTGTCTCCGAAGGGACCGTCTTACAGCACCCCTAGAGGTGTGGCATGTGTATTGCATCGTTTTCAGCAAGCGTTGCGTTGCCATATGGACCTGATATTTTACTGATTGTTGCCCATTTGGACGCGATATATTTTTAAATAACATCTCGTTGCCGTTGTTGTGTGGATGTAGCCTACATCCACACGACAACGGCAACGAGATGTTATTTAAAAATATATAAATTATAAATTTATAAATTATAAATTATAAAATTACATTATAATGACCAAATACAATGAAAAGTATTTTTCCAGTCTCACCTGTGAAAGGTAATCCCATGTGATCTCGTTTGGACAGCAAACCTGTTGGTACAGTTAAGCGCAGCTAATCTTTATTCTCCGCTTTGACCTATCCAAAATGGCGGCGAGGATGACGTATGATTCTACACGGAAGGCAGCGTTTTTAATGGTCCGGAATAAATTGAATGATACACGTTGATGGATTAATTTGTTGTTTCTCACCTGTGAAAGGTAATCCCATATGATCTCATTTGGACGGTAAACCTGTTGGTACAGTTAAACGCAGCACATGAATCTTTATTCTCCGCTTTGACCTATCCAATATGGCGACGAGGATGACGTATGATTCTACGCGTAAGGCGGCGTCTTTAATGGTCCGGAATAAATTGAATGATACACATTGATGGATTAATTTGCTCTTCTACGCCCTTTTTGAGGAATGTATTGTAGGACTTAAACCCACATCTGAAGAGGTGAGATCGCTCCTTTTTTTCCCTATTTTTGCTGGCGGGATTGACTCTGCCCTAAGGGCAGAGTCTCTCTCTCTCTCACTTTGCACCATTACACAATAAATATTCACAGTGAAAATATTTTGTAAGTGCGTTTCATGAACCAAGTTATAGGATTTGTTGACAACTCGCATCGAGTTCGTTACACTTCTACCCGGCGTGAAGCACTCACAGTCATGTGGTTGTGACGTCATCGTAAACAAATCCGTTCTACTCATCCAGACGACTTCACAACGGCAACGTTGCCAGATCTTTCCACTCTGGAACCCGTTCTCAAAAAGATTGCGTTTTGGGCACCCAAAACGCCTGTGCCGTGTGGACGCCAGGCCTAAACGATAAGCAATTGTATCGGAGTCACCTGAATCCGTTGCCGTGTGGACAGGGCCTCAGTTGTCTGGGAAGTGTGCTTCATCTTAACAACAAAGGACACTCATTTCAGGATTGCAACGTACGCATTTTAGCCAGAGAGGATAGTTCGTATGAGCGAGGAGTTAAAGAAGCCATTTTTGTCAACCTGGAACGGCCATCACTGAACAGAGGTGGGGGTCTAAAGGCCTCTGCATGCTCTTGTGACAAGGCTTTCGCAGATAGCTTTTCGTAGACAGTTGTAATTTATCGTTGAGCGGGGAGTAATAGGCGTGCGCGATGTTATTCACCGCCACAACGCAAGGGGGCGCGAAGTCACGAAATCGCTAGGAGTAGTTGGTGGGTGTGGTTAGTGGAGTGTTTATCCTCCGGTTACTTATAATGACTAGAACTGGAGTTGTATAGATGTACGTACTTCCTCACTTCCTCAATCAACCGCTCTTCGTGCTGCTCCATCTTCGCTCGTGTTTTTAAAAATGGCGGTAGTGAAAACAAAACAAACCGGGAAAGTAGGGAAGCGGAAGTGCGTGTACAGCGGATGTAGAGTGGACCAATCAGAGCCCTCTTGTCTGCGACACTGTCTGTGAGGTTTCTGCGGTGGTCACAATTTTTGGGAGGTGCGCCCAGAGCGTCTGCGAAGGTGGGGGGGGCTACGCAGACGCTATCTGCGACGCCGTCTGCGAGGACTGGGTTGTCAGCATAAATTGGCCTTAAGACATCATTTATCAGCCACCTACAATGCAGTCCTTGGTACACTTCCCAGACAACTGAATGCACACCAAAACCCAACTGTTTTCAGTGACTCACAGGAGAACAGAGAGAATCAGCATTCCATTGATCACCTTAATGGGCAATCCACTGATCACCCTAACGACTCTCGAGCCTGGGGAGCAGTTGGGGGTTGGGAGCCTTGCTCAAGGGCACTTCAGCCCTTCCTGCTTTTCATCCATGAGAGGATAAATACCTGATACTCCCTATTAGGCTACATCCACACGACAACGGCAACAAGATTTTTTTTTTTTAGCGCGTAAAAAAAAATATCGCGTCCACATGGGCAACGGATCAGTAAAATATCAGGTACATATGGCAATGCAACGCTTGCTGAAAATGACGCAATACACATGCCACACCTCTAGGGGTGCTGTAAGACGGTCCCTTCGGAGACACCAGAACAATAGAAGAAGTAGGACGCATGCGCATAAACCCCTTCTTCTACCCGGCATGAAGCACTCACAGGAACAAACACACAACAACAACAAGAAGATGGCTGCGACTACGCGAGGAAATCGTGCCTTCTGTGTGTACAAATTAGTTTTATTAGTGTGCATAGTTTTATATAACTTCATTTTCTTATTGTGTGTGAACATTTTGAAAAGCATTTTTATATAATTTATATAACTTTTTATATTGTGTGTGAACATTTTGAAAAGCAGTCTTATCCAATAAAAAAAAAGAAATTCAAGAAATGGTTCAGTTACTTGTTTATTTAAAATAATTATTTAAAATTATTTAAAAGCCATTGTTGCTGTTGTTGTTACGAATGATGCGCGCGAGAGTGCTGCTTGTTCTAGTCATGTGGTTGTGATGTCATCGTAAACAAATCCGTTCTACTCATCCAGACGACTTCGCAATGGCGCCGTTGCCAGATTTTTCACTCCGGAACCCGTTCTCAAAAAATATCGTTTTGGGGCACCCAAAACGCCAGTGCCGTGTGGACGCCAGGCAGAAACGATAAAAATTTTTATCAGATTCATCTGAATCCGTTGCCGTGTGGACAGGGCCTTAGTCAGACAGAACTGAAGAAGCCTTTCGGATGAGAGGTGAAACGTCTTCAAGAATCTTCAAGCAAGTCCAGTTGCTCTCTTTTACCACCCACAGTTACTATGACCTGGATGACTGAGAATCTTCAGACATTAATGACTAAAACATTAGAACATGGTCACTTACCGCTTTTCTGAGGGTGGGGTCACATTATCTGTGTCCAGATCACGGCTCTCCATTTTTGAATAATTGTGTATGGACACAGCTCATGGACTCACTGCTAATTCCTGAAGATGCTGATGTCTTGGATTGAATGAATTACACTCCTAAAAATCAGAAAAAATACAAACATGCTGTTCAAATTGGAAGAAAAAGACAAGTCATTGTGTGTCCTTCCAGACAGGAGGTGAGGTGAACAGTCGTCAGGGGAGGGAAACTCCTGCTGGAAGGGAGGAGACACAGTCTGAAGTCCAAGCAGGTGTGACGCCTTCACTAAAAAAGCTGAAGCAGGAGGTGACTAAGATCATCTATAGCTAATAGATAGTTTTCACTGACGTCACGGCATTTCGGGGAATGCCCCAAAGCCGCCATCTTGTGGGGCAAACAAAACGGACCATCGCCACTACCGGCTACGTTATCTCGGATGAATTTATGAAGTTATATAGTCAGTTTTCTAAAATAAAGATCAATGTCGGCAAAATCAAGCAAACGGAAGTATATAGATACATTGGACGACATCTCACGACAACGGTATGCAGCCAAACTGGCCTTGGTTGGGGGAATTGACCCCTACAAAGTGGACAAAGAAGCATTTTCAAGTGACTATGCAGGGCTGCCATCCATATCGTACCCTGATATTGTGAACTATTTCATGAATACTAAAAGTGCCTACACACTTGACGACCTCAAAGCATACAAGTCGCTGGAGTCATACAATTATTTTGTCTGTGGCTGGGTCCGTGAAGTCCACTATATAAAAACAAGTGAGAGCCGTGTCCTAATTACAGCCAAGGTATCTAAACATTGGAATTTTAGAGCTCTCAACACTGCATATAAATATGTGTGTGTATAATATCGAGTTGATTTAAATCGGAATTGATTTAAATTGGAAAGCTGTGCACATTTGCGCGAAGCTGCGCAAATGTGCGCAGCTTTCTGATTCACTGTTTTTTTTCTCATCCTTATACTTCCTATTTAAACAACTTACCACTTATAAAATGATCAGAGCAGACTTTGCTGTGTTTGGAAGGCTGATAATCCTTGCGGTTGATTCTCGCAAGCCATAGATTTCTCCTTTGTATGCTGAGTTTCTTTGTTTGCTCGCCTTCGTGCTCCCGTACAGTGGGAATTCCATAAAAGCTCCACTTGACTTCATCATCTGACCTATTACAACAGCCGTGAATACAACAGGTGTGCACCATTGCTAGCTTTAAATAGTAATACTGTAACTATAAATGTAAATAATATATAAATAAATGTAACTCGCACGTTACAATGTGTGCTCAGTGACCCGTACGGTAAGCAAGATGGCCGCCACCAGGGAATCCCCAACTCTGTGACGTCATGTGAAAACTATCTATAGAAGGGCTACTTTAAGTCTAATCCTACTTTCTCTTTACCAGCATTAAATGGGTTTTAGTTTGAATAAATTCTGATCCAGAAGTCAGTCAGTCTGAAGTCAGTTGCACTAAACAGAGATGATTTCTGTGAGCCTAAAGTAGGGGTGTGTGATATGACTGTTTTACACCGTGAACGATCCATGATCTGTTTTTACTGAGGGATCACATGGACCGTGATACTAAATATATTTTGTCAGTTGTGCTGAAAATGCTGAGACGTGGCATCTTGTTTTCTGAGCCAGACTTTACTCTATTCACTAGTCCAGCTCATGGTCTCCCTGAAAGACACAGGAACAAACCAATAATAACCCAGAGTCAGCAGCTCCTTGGGCTACGTTTCCTCATTTTGTTTCCCATCAGCATGGCCAAGAACACAGAGAATCTGGAGCCAAAAACATTCCACATCAGTTAACCCATTGACGCCTGAAATGCCTGCAAAAAAACGTCTGCAAATGCCTAAGCCAGTTTTTAGAAAAGGTCCCCATCTGCCTGAGGGTTTTCTGAAATAAAAATAATTAATTGAAAACACCCATGAAAAATTCAATATCTCAGCCTCTGAAGCACATAAAGACATGAAATAAGTTGCATTTAAAAGATAAAATTATCTGCTTTTATTGGATGATGCTCATTCAGCATTAACACTAACACATTTTTATAAAAAAAATCTCAGAGTCAGAGGAGTAAAAATAAGTATTATATGATTAATTCATATAAAGAACGACATATCAACACAGATCAATTGATCTAAAAACATGTCAACATATAGATTAATTCATCTAACATGGAACAAGGCACTTTGTCATGGGAGAAAGGTGGGAAAGGAGTGAGGAGAGGTGGTGAAAGTCCTGAGGAGGAACTGCAGGAAATGACCGGGGGAAACTACCGGAGGAACAAATTTCCAAAGACTGACACTGACCTCACATACACCCATCTTACACACACACACACACACACACTACTGTCGTAGAACGTGGTGCATGAAGCACTCGTGGTGCAGGGGAATATTGCACTGCCTGGATCCCATCAGTGTAGACTCCGGGTGCACATTGGTGCCAGTGTGCTTTTTGGTACAATCCCTGCAGGTCTTTCTCTTGTTGTTGTTTCCATAGCCTGTCCGATTTGTCCACTGCAGGGTCAGTGTTGTCTTGGAGATGTAGATATCTAAAAAACATGATTCAAGATTCAAAATTCAAAAAGTTTTTGCTGGCTGGATTTCTTTATGATGTTTGGTGTCCATGTAAACTTATGACGTGCACATGTTGGCCATTGTTGTTTTTA
The DNA here is from genome assembly GCF_027579695.1 of Neoarius graeffei. NCBI lineage: Eukaryota > Metazoa > Chordata > Actinopteri > Siluriformes > Ariidae > Neoarius > Neoarius graeffei. The sequence continues at coordinate 19,242,871 of NC_083569.1, forward strand.
TTTTTGTGTATTGTGCTATGCATATGAATTTATTTATCTATTCCATATGTATTGTTATTTAAGTTATTTATTTATAATTGTATTACTATTTATCAATGTTGGACATTTAGGTATTTGGGACATGTAGTTTTGCTTTATGATTCAGGATAAAGTAAAGTTACTGCTCAATACAGCTATTTATTATACTTGTTCAGAATTGCGGTGCCAGGTCTTAATTATTTTGACCTTTAAAAGTAGTAAACAGGCACCCTTGTCAGACATAGTGGCTCCCAACTCGTTAGTTGTCAGGGCATGTTACAACACGCCAACTTCAGACACCCTGGCGCCACTGTCCATCACACTGTGCTGCGTGGACTATATAAGATGCGCACAAACATCGAGGAAAACACAGCACACATCAGACGGGGACTCCATGCAACACCTGCTTCTCATCAGTGAATATTTGGATCCGTTTCTCTCTTTCTCTCTCTATTTCATTTCTTTCTTGCTTTCTATCTTTCTATCGCGGACGTGTCAGGATCCAACGTCCATCATTCGTGCCGTGTGTGCATTCCGTGCGTCCTTGAATGTAAGTTGTTTATTGTTGCGTAGCTACTGTGTTATGTGTGTACTCGCTATCTGTAACTATTACATGTAGCGGTAATGCTAGCGAGTATTTCTTCTCTTTTTCTCTCATCCTGTGTCTGTCTATTTTCTTACGTGTTTGTTCTGTTCTGTTCAGTAGCCATGTAATGATAGCACTTGTTTTCTCGACCGCGGTCTGTTAAGGGAGCACATTTCATTATTAGCCATTGCCGTGTTGGGAGTGTAGTGGTGGTATGTACAGTTCATAACCGCGCCACATATTCTAACCTTCTATGCGCAATACAGCGCGGAGCAGCGCTTAAAGGAGCCACGCTCCCCTTCATTCAGTCGACACACTCTGTGTCTTCATGCGGGTGTGACTCGCTGTAAGCAGTTGCACCACGCACCTTGGTAATGATAGCTGCTGTAGGCAGCTATCCTCATCCCCCGTGTACGTTGTACACATTGTACATATTGTGTACATATCGTGTATATAGTCAGTATCTAGTGTGTTGTGTTATTTATTATAGGGTGTAAGTAGCATTCATTGGGCTTTACATTGTTTTACTTATATAGTATTCATTTGTGTGTTTTACATTTGTATTACATTGTATATAATTATTATTCATTTGTGTTAATATATATTTAATGCGATGTGTATTTGTATTTATATCATTGTTATTATTTACATTATTGCTTGTGTGTATATTATTGCTCATGTTGTAATTGTATTTTATTCTGTTTTCTAGTAAAACCACGGTTTACACTGTTGCTCATGAGTGGACATCCATTAATTACTGTTCTAACCGGACAGCCTGTGTAGCTTGCTGTATACCTGATCCAGTGTCCCTCTTATACAGTCCTTTACCCTGTCCATCACCGGACACCCATTTTTATATGGTCCTTCGAGCCGGATACAGCATTCTACACAGTCAGGATGTCCACTCATGATGGCAGTGCCCGTCCTCGCCGTGAGCACCACCACCCCAGGCACCTAGATGACTACGTGGTGACCCAGGCTCAGCGACGGCTGCCACAGGACGGCGCACACACCCAGGATGATTCTTCCCACGTGGGAGACAGCAGGCCCCGGGAGCCATCACACACTCCCCCTGCTGGGCAGACTCCCCTGGACACGTCAGCAGCTATCCTCCTCGCCCTTCAGCAGATACGGGAGGACAGTCGGCAGCTGCAGCGGGATGTGCAGTACCTGTTGCAACAACACTATGCATCACCTCCACGCACTCCAGCGAGGGACATCCAGGTTCCAGCCGTCACGCCTGGAACCCCCCCAGCAGTCTTATCATCACCACTGCAGCATGACAGAACATACAGCCCTGCTGACTCAACCAGTGGACATCGCCGCGCCCTGGTGGCAGAGCAGTCGTCACCTCTACCTCGGCCACACATCGCAGGAGCTGAGGCAGCGACGTCCACACCGCCACACGGAGGAGCTCCCCATCTGCCAACACTACTGACGGCAGAGCTGACAGAGCACCTGAGGAGCATGAATCTGCCACGGGGTCACTCATTCACGTCATCCTCACCCTTTCCTGCCACCCCACAGTACTCAGCGCCATTCAGCCCATGGCGCCCTTTGTCTGCTCAGAGACAGCGGACGTCATCACCGGTGTTGGCCGGTCAGAGGGCAGTGGCACCAGATCATCACAGGCTGTCACCTGTCCCACAGCGACTGACATCTCTTCCCCCTCAGGAGCTGACCTACCGCGGGCCCAAGATGCGAATCCCAGCGTTCACCGAGGACGACCCACGGCAGTTCAACAGGATGCAGCTGGCGCTCGACAACGTCCTACCACCCGACGCGACAGAGCGCTTCAAATATCAGATCCTGCTGGACCACCTGAAGCTAGAGGATGCTGTCCTGGTAGCAGATGCTTACTGCCACAGCAGCTATCCCTACAGTGATACGATGGCAGCCCTCACGAAGCTCTTTGGGCAGCCCCGCAAACTGGCACTCAGGCAGATCAACCAGGTCCTGGCTGAGCCCCCCGTCAGGAGCGGTGACCAGAGAGGCTTCAGGAACTTCGCCCTGAAGGTGCAGTCCTTGGTGGGGATGCTGGATAAGATGGGGACCCAGGAACAGCTTGAGCTACGGTGTGGTTCGCATGTGTCTCGGTTGCTGTCCAAGCTGCCTCACGAGCTGCGTACTGCCTTCAGGCGGTACATCGACCCAGACCGTGTGCCTGTCCCCACACTCTTGGACTTCGCCGCATGGTTACAGTACGAGGTTGGTGTGCAGCTGGACGAGACCAACGACCCGCCAAAGGCAACAGCGAGCCAGGCAGAGCGGCAGCGGAGCACCAGAGGCAAGCAGCCGTCAGCCACACGCTCCACCACGGTCCTGCTGGTAGACCCCCCAACCAAGTCAGCTCAGCAGCCATCAAAGTCAGCTCCACGTACACCCGCCAAGGTGGAGCCTCCAAAGAAGTACTGCCCCTTCTGCAACAGCACAGAGCACTACTTCAACCAGTGCACTGCGTTCAAGAGTATGTCACTGGAACCAAGGCTCCAGTGGATCAAGACCGGGAAGAAGTGCTGGAGGTGTGGACGCGACCATCAAGCAGCTCAGTGCTACCTCAAGGCACGGTGCCCGAAGTGCAATCGCCTGCACCTCGAGGTACTGCATGAGGTGAATGCACAAAGCAGGCCGGAGACTGCGACACTGTCTTCACCCAGCCAGCCATCCACCTACTACCTCGACCCAGCACGGAGAGGTAGTTGTGTGCTGCTGAAGATGGTGAAGGTGCTCCTTCATCACGGGGGCAAGAAGATGGAGACCTACGCCATCCTCGATGACGGGTCAGAGCGCACCATGCTCCTCCCCCAAGCAGCGCAGCAGCTTGGCCTCAAAGGACAGAGTGAGAATCTGGCCCTCCGCACCATCCGTCATGACATCAGAACGGTGCCGGGGAGGTCAGTGTCCTTCTCTGTGTCATCCCTCAGTCACCCGCAGCAGCGGTACAAGATACAGCGGGCCTTCACATCACCCGAACTGGGACTGTCCCCTCATTCACACCCAGTTGAGGCTCTCCAAAGGACCTACCGCCACCTCAGAGGGCTGCCTCTTCACTCCGTTACTCAGGCCCGTCCGCTGCTCCTCATTGGGTCTGACTACCCAGACCTCCTCATCCCCATCGAGCCTGTGCACATAGGCCCACCAGGTGGACCCATTGCCCTGAAGACACGCCTTGGGTGGACACTTCAAGGCCCCGCCAAGGCTGTCAAGCATCGGTCTTCCACCTCAGCGTGCCTGTTCATCAGTGCACCGTCACCATCAGTGGAGCTGCTGCAGAACATCACCAGGCTGTGGCAGATGGATGTGGTGCCATACCAAAACGAGAAGATCATCACCCGGTCCAAGCAGGATGCTGCAGCTGTCAAGTTGCTGGAGGAGAAGACCGTCAGAGTGACAGTCGACGGCGTTCAGCGATATGCCACTCCTCTGCTGTGGAAAGCAGGGAGCCCACAGCTCAACGCACCGCTTGAGGCTGTACTGGGCCATCTACGCGGCACAGAGAAGCGGCTGTCACAAGACCCCCTCAAGGCCAAGTCGTACAGCCGTGAGGTGAAGAAGCTGGTGGACGCCGGCTATGTGAGCAGAATCACTCCTGAGGTGGTCCAGGCGGGAGACAGTGCGTGGTACATCCCTCACCACATGGTCACGCACAACGAGAAGGACCGCATCGTGTTCAACTGCTCTTACACATACCAGGGTGGCAACCTGAATGAGCAGCTCCATCCTGGGCCCACACTCGGATCCTCTCTGCTGGGTGTGCTACTCCGCTTCAGGCAACACCCGGTAGCAGTGTCAAGTGACATAAAGGGGATGTTCCACCAAGTCCGTCTCCTACCTGAGGACAAGCCCTTCCTCCGCTTCATCTGGAGAGACCTGGACCGTAGCAGTGCCCCGACTGTCTACGAATGGCAAGTGCTGCCGTTCGGCACAACGTGCAGTCCCTGCTGCGCCACGTTCGCCCTCCAGAAACACGTCCTGGATCACAGCAGCACAGAAGACACCTGGTACTCCATCGAGCACTGCTTCTATGTGGACAATCTGCTGCAAAGTTTCCCCTCCACATTAGAAGCCAGGCAGCTGATCAGTAACTTGCAGCATCTTCTCCCCTCTGGCGGGTTCGAGCTACGCCAGTGGGCCACCAACGTGCCACCACTCATTCGGCACATGCCACCTGACATGCGGTCCGAGAGCTGTGAACTCTGGCTCTCCCATGACACAGCTGACCCCCAGGAACGGGCTCTTGGCCTGTTGTGGCACTGCATGTCAGACAGTCTCAGCTACCGTCTTCGCTCCACAGACCATGCTGAGCCCACCATGCGGAGCATCTACCGGGTCCTAGCACGTCAGTATGACCCTCTAGGATTGCTCATCCCATACACCACTCGGGCCAAGATTCTTGTCCAGCGCCTGTGGGACAAGAAGAGGGACTGGGATGATCCACAGCTTCCAGAGGACATTCTACGGTCCTGGCGTGCCTGGGAGAGTGAACTCCAGCACCTCCCCTTCATCACCCTGCCACGATGCTACACCAGACCAGGGACACGGCCCACAACACAGACCATTCACGTGTTCTCAGACGCATCAGAGAGCGCGTATGGATCTGCGGCCTACCTGCGAACAGTGGACGAGTCTGGCAACATCCAAGTGGCCTTCTTGGCAGCCAGATCCCGGGTGGCCCCTGTCAGACAGCAGTCCATCCCCCGACTGGAACTCTGCGCCGCTCATACAGGTGCCCAGTTGGGCTCTGTCCTGCAAAGGGAACTGTCCCTGCCCATCACCAGCATCATCTACTGGACTGATTCATCCACAGTCCTAGATTGGCTTCAGTCCCAGTCCTGCCCCTACAAGGTGTTCATCGGGACCAGGATCGCGGACATCCAGGAGCTGACGGAGGACAGCACTTGGCGATACGTCCACTCATCAGACAACCCAGCTGATGATATCACCAGGGGGCTGACTCTGTCACAGCTCGTCCAGGAGCATCGCTGGAGTCGCGGACCTCCCTTCCTGTGGCAGGACGAGACAGCATGGCCGACTGGTCCAGGCCCCTCACCCACTATCGCTGCTGACGCCACCGAGCTGCGGAAGTCCCAGTTCTGCGGCCACATCACCGTGACCTCTGACCCTTCGTTGCCTGATGCAGGGACCTTCAGTCAATATCCAGAGCTGCTGGAGGCCACAGTCAGAGCGCATCACGGGGCGGCCACATCCGCCATCACAGCTGAGGACTACAGGCAAGCGGAACTGGCACTCCTCAGGAAGGCACAGAGTGACTCCTTCCCCGAAGACCTCACCCTGCTCTCAGCGGGGAAGCCAGTCTCCACTGACAGCAGGATCCTCACATTGTCCCCGGAGTACGACGCTGAGACACAGCTGATCCGGGTCGGAGGTCGTCTGCGCAGGTGTGACACGGTTGAGGAGGAGACTCTGCACCCCATCCTGCTTGACCCTCAGCACCCCATCACACAGCTCATCATCCGAGACTTCGACAGCCACCTGGCGCACCCAGGACCAGAGCGAGTGTTTGCTGAGCTGCGCCGGCGGTACTGGATCGTGCGTGGGAGAGCGGCTGTCAAGAAACATCAGCACAGCTGTCCAGAGTGTCAGAAGTGGTGAGGCACACCAGTGATCCCCAGAATGGCTGACTTGCCACCATCAAGTTTGCGCTTGCACAAGCCAGCCTTCTATTCCACTGGAATGGATTGTTTCGGGCCGTACCTCATCAAGATCGGCCGACGCACTGAGAAACGGTGGGGCATCGTTTTCAAGTGCCTGACAATCCATGCAGTGCATCTAGACCTCCTCACCAGCATGGACACTGATGCTTTCTTGATGGCCCTGCGGCGCTTTATCGCACGCCGAGGGAAGCCACATGAGCTGCTCTCCGACCAAGGCACCAATTTCAGAGGGGGTCAGTCTGAACTGCAGGAGACGTTCAAAGCCCTCAGCCCAGAGCTACAGTCCCACTTAGCCAGTCAACAGATTGACTTCAAGTTCAATCCTCCACATGCTCCGCACTTCGGTGGTTCCTGGGAACGGGAGATCCGTTCCATCAAAGCTGCCCTACACACTACACTCGATGCACAGACAGTCACTGAGGAGGTGTTGAGGACAGTGCTGATCGAGGTGGAAAGCATCATCAACTCCAAGCCCTTGGGTTACACCTCGTCAGACATCGCAGATCCAGATCCCATCACTCCAAACATGCTGCTGATGGGGCGGCACGACCCCTCCATACCACAAGTGGTCTACACCGACTCCGACATCCTGGGCAGGCGCAGGTGGAGACAGTGCCAGGCCCTTGCGGACCAATTCTGGGCTAAGCTCATCAGGAACTACCTGCCCTCTCTTCAAACCCGCTCCAAGTGGCAATGAGACCGGGAGGACCTCATCGTTGACAGCATCGTGATGATTGTCGACCCTCAACTCCCACGTGCCCTGTGGCCTGTGGGCAAGGTCACTGCTGTCATCCCTGGAGCAGATGGCAGGGTACGTACTGCACAGGTGCAGGTCAAGGACCGGACCTACACACGCCCAGTCTCACGCCTGGTGAGACTCCCTTCACTCCCTCAGGACACCTCTGCCTGACATCATGGACACAACTTTGTTCTACAAAGTTGGGGGCGGCTGTTCAGAATTGCGGTGCCAGGTCTTAATTATTTTGACCTTTAAAAGTAGTAAACAGGCACCCTTGTCAGACATAGTGGCTCCCAACTCGTTAGTTGTCAGGGCATGTTACAACACGCCAACTTCAGACACCCTGGCGCCACTGTCCATCACACTGTGCTGCGTGGACTATATAAGATGCGCACAAACATCGAGGAAAACACAGCACACATCAGACGGGGACTCCATGCAACACCTGCTTCTCATCAGTGAATATTTGGATCCGTTTCTCTCTTTCTCTCTCTATTTCATTTCTTTCTTGCTTTCTATCTTTCTATCGCGGACGTGTCAGGATCCAACGTCCATCATTCGTGCCGTGTGTGCATTCCGTGCGTCCTTGAATGTAAGTTGTTTATTGTTGCGTAGCTACTGTGTTATGTGTGTACTCGCTATCTGTAACTATTACATGTAGCGGTAATGCTAGCGAGTATTTCTTCTCTTTTTCTCTCATCCTGTGTCTGTCTATTTTCTTACGTGTTTGTTCTGTTCTGTTCAGTAGCCATGTAATGATAGCACTTGTTTTCTCGACCGCGGTCTGTTAAGGGAGCACATTTCATTATTAGCCATTGCCGTGTTGGGAGTGTAGTGGTGGTATGTACAGTTCATAACCGCGCCACATATTCTAACCTTCTATGCGCAATACAGCGCGGAGCAGCGCTTAAAGGAGCCACGCTCCCCTTCATTCAGTCGACACACTCTGTGTCTTCATGCGGGTGTGACTCGCTGTAAGCAGTTGCACCACGCACCTTGGTAATGATAGCTGCTGTAGGCAGCTATCCTCATCCCCCGTGTACGTTGTACACATTGTACATATTGTGTACATATCGTGTATATAGTCAGTATCTAGTGTGTTGTGTTATTTATTATAGGGTGTAAGTAGCATTCATTGGGCTTTACATTGTTTTACTTATATAGTATTCATTTGTGTGTTTTACATTTGTATTACATTGTATATAATTATTATTCATTTGTGTTAATATATATTTAATGCGATGTGTATTTGTATTTATATCATTGTTATTATTTACATTATTGCTTGTGTGTATATTATTGCTCATGTTGTAATTGTATTTTATTCTGTTTTCTAGTAAAACCACGGTTTACACTGTTGCTCATGAGTGGACATCCATTAATTACTGTTCTAACCGGACAGCCTGTGTAGCTTGCTGTATACCTGATCCAGTGTCCCTCTTATACAGTCCTTTACCCTGTCCATCACCGGACACCCATTTTTATAATACTACTATTACTATTGCTATATACTGTTACTATACTATAACTAAAGCATAATCACTATTATTATTATTATTATTATTATTATTAGTAGTAGTAGTAGTAGTAGTAGGCCTAGTAGAAGGCTCTAACACCACTTTGGGTACATTACTGGCCATGATGGAGACATCATTGCAAAATAATAATAATAATAATAATAATAATAATAAATAAAAAAAACCTGCATCGTATGCCTTGCATTATGCAATTATACTGTATACTGCAGTAACACTAGTTAAAAAAAATCCTAGTTTTCATACTGCAGTAATTCGCCGAGTTTTTTTTTTTTCATAAGGGTAACGCCACGGAATAAGACACAGAAGCCATCAGGAGAGAGCACAAGAATAAATAATTACCTCCAGATCATGTCGAAGCGATCTCGTGCCATCACTCGGGGGACATTTGTCTGATACAGCCACTTGCTCTGTCTCCAGTAATCCTGGCGAGTTGGTAGTTTTATTATCCCAAAAGTTATGCAGAGACCGATGAACGATTTCATCTCCTGTTTTGAGACGGGGCTCCACTTTAAGTTTGATGGTGTGTGGCCGCACTTGGAATTCCTCCTCCTCCTCATCCTCTCGAAACAAATCCCACTCCTGCTCTCTATCTAAGGGGTCTTCCGGCACATCTCCCTCTATCTCTTCCTCGATTAAAATCTGTTCACCCCCCTCCAACTCCACATCACTTCCATCACTGTCACAGCATGTCTCCGCAGTAACCGCAGCCATTTTCGCCGGTGTCAAATAGCTAAACAAACGCACTGTGCAGAACAGCGAGTATGGCTGATTGATTGACGTTATTGTCGACAAATCACACAAAAAATTTTTGGTCACATGGTCTTAAAAAATCGAAAACACCCACCACATGTGTATTTGAACCAATGATTGTGCATTACATGCCGCATGCGTCTTGAAAATAATGACAAATCAACAATGCTGCGTTATGCAGCAACCGGCATTTGGGGCAATGTTGCGTTATGCAACAACCGGCGCTAGGGGCAATGTTGCGCGACGCAGCATCCGGCGTCAATGGGTTAAATGGAACTGTTGGCATTTACACAACAGACACAGTGAACACAACATGCATCTGAAAAACATGCAGAGGGAAGAAAGCAGCCTAAAGACACTCCTTATGAGAAAACACTGGTCACTGATGTCAGGACATCGCACCTGTATTTAGCCATTAAACACCTTCTCAGGTGATTTCAGTTCCGCTGGCGGGACGCAGTTTTACTGCTGTTTTTACACGAGCTCAGTCAAATACAACCACATTTCTCTCTGACACATCACTTACTTTTACTCAGCACTCCATGTTGTTTCATCAATGTTACCGTTTCTGCCTGGAGGTGAAGTTGTTGTTTTTTTTGCCCCCCCCCAACAGCTATAAAATGGTGCCAAGGCTGAAAAAGAACTACTTTCACCTTCAGAAAACTGATTCACTCCAAGTGATGTGAACAAATCGACTCTGAGTCAGATCTTTTAGATGAATTTTAAACTGAAAACATAAACAATGAAATTGAAATGTTTACTCATTCACGGAGACTCTTAACGTTTTGTTGTTCTGAAGTTACACTGCAAGTCCAGTCCACTTTAATGACCAAGAAATAGAATAAAAGTGCTGTAATTAATAATCTCACATAAAAGCTGTTTGTGAAAAAAAACCAAAAGAAAGCAGCTGAGAAAGATTTCACATTTCATACTGATTATTACATTATTACGTCATATTATTCCTCATCCCGACATGCCATCTCAGTGCGTACTTTGACATCGAGGCCCTGTTAAAATGCAGCTTTTAACACGGCCTCATTCCCCCAGCCCCACAGCAACATTCAGAACTCGAGGGTATATTCCACCGCTCATCTCCCTCCTTGTTTAGCTGCCAGTAGCTGTTCTCCGACCTCCTTTCCCTCAGGGGCATTGTCAAACACTATAGGACATTGTGATGAAGCGGTTGCAGGAAGAGATCGATTCACCGCCTCTCTCCCATATAGCTGTAGACCACTTGAGGACTTTGCCAGTGAGCAAACCCAGGACCTGGGTGATTATGGACTGGTTGGAGGTGCCCTCCTGATCGGCCATATAGAGGAAGCACTGAAGTAGAAATCCTCTACACTTGAAGGGTCTCCTGTGAACTTGTCAGGCTGCGGAATGAGGGGGACAACTTATGCCACTGGAGTTGGGGATGCTGTAGGTGTGACATGCTGGGTCAAGATTTGGGCAAGGGCTTCAGTGAGTGGCTAGACCTGGGCCTCAACCACTTGGATCCCCTGTTGTTACTTGCCAATGAAATGCCTTTGGGTAGAAATCACATTGTGCTGAGCCTCCGAATCTGCTGCATCCATACTACAGGGTGAAGTAATCTGTCATGCACAGGAAGAGGCACAGATACAACTGCAGATTAGAGTCTTTACTGAACACTTGGCAAACAGGTACAAAACATCAGGCAGAGGCTTGATCAAAGACAGGCGGAGGTCATGCGATCAGCAAACAGTATAACAAGAGCAAAATCAGAGAGCAGAAACCAGTAATCAGAAGCAGGGTCAAAACACAAACAATAGCCTGGTAATTAACTTCATGTTAACTGAGTGATTACTTTGGCATTAGTGTGTCTGTGTGCAGTCCTTTAATGCTGTGATTAGAGACAGTTGTGTGTGATTAGAAGCTCAGTGAGCTTGAACGTGAGAGCTGTGGTGGGTTCTGGGAAATGGAGTCTGGAATGGAATCCAGTGAAGATGTGACAATATTTTTCCTTGTTGTAACAGAAAACACTCTCAGAAAAGACAGACATATAATACTTGATAATTAATAATTAAATGCTCTTTTTGTTTGTATTTAATATTTATGATCTGCTGCATGGACTGTTCAGATTTCTGCAGGATCACTGCACACACAGCTTGTTCTCTTATCTGGATCTGATCAATAACCTTGGACCTCCCAAGCTCCTCAGTGACAGACTCACATTCCTCACTACCTGCAGTGTGTGTTATGTGTGTGTGGTTTGGTATGGGGTGCTGAATGTAAAAATTCAGTTATAGTTTTATAGCTGACATATTTTGGATATTTAGCTAATTGTCCTCACATTTAGCTCATTTTTCTTTCATTTGAGACAGAAATTCATGTAAAACAATATGTTCTGTATAATTGTTAAAAATGTGTATACATAAAAAAATAAATATATATGTTAAATCTAAATATTAATGTTCAATCTAAATGGTAAATCTAATTCTACATTGATCAAGTATAAACCTAAATATTTAGAAAATATGCTAATAATTTCCATCAGCGCTCTAGTCAACGGCCTTTGCCATAGCCTCAGCTTACACGGCCTGCCCACACCACTGACTGTGGATCAGTAGGTGAGATGAGGAGAAGCGACACAGACATGGCCAGTTCGCTCCCAATAGGAGAGATTGATCAGGTGGTTATTGTCAGTGTGCGGGCTGCACTCCAAACTGCAGTTCCACCGGTACAGTTCACACCACTAACAGTAAGTTAAGTAGTTTAAATTTAACATCTTACCTCATTCTGGATAGTCTGGCTAAATGACAGTAACTCCGTCTAGAATTAGTTAATTAAGAAGTTAAAATTAAACTACTTAATGTACCATTAGAGGTACAGACTATGGAGAGAAATATGTTTGGTATGCTTGAAATTGATACAGGCTGTTCTGATTGCTACTTGTTTTGGTTAGTTAAATCCTTAAAATTTAACTTTGCTTGCACATTCTGCTCTCTGCTTAATGAAGGTTCCTTTGACCAATAATGTCTTTCTTCTTTTCTTAAGATTATGATCCTGATTGGGTGATGTAATGGTACAGTACATAATGTCTGTCTTCTTTCATAAATTAGTGGAGTCTAAACCAGTAATGTAATGATTCATCACCCATTTACATTATACATAGAAAACTTAGCTTTGTCAATCACATCATCATCATCATCATCCAATCACATAGCTACAACACACTAATGCATATGAACACAACATATGGGCTGTTACTTTTGATCCTGTTTGGATTAGAAACAATCCTAAATAAATTCATACTTGTGCACTCAATTCTTGTTTTTTGAAGTCATTAAAGATGTATGCTGTACAATCATTCCACCCTGGAAAAAGAACAGTTAAAGGAAATCATTAACAGCACAAAATTACCATGACATTCATGCCCATGATGAGTGTATGCAAACTACTGACCACAACTGTATATCACTAGATTTTATATTAATCTGTTATATTTGTGAGCTGGCACTGTATGTGGACTAATCCCAGATCAAACCCCAGTGTGGTCAGGCTAGCTGTGTTTAAAATCTGAGTGTGTGTCTATTACACAGCAGTGACAGTGTGGACAAAGCCCAGAGAAAGGAGCCGGATGTTTTATATCTATTCAACTGGAAACACAAAAGTAGTGGATTCAAGACAACAGAAAATCGCCATTAAAAACAGTATCAGCTGAGAGATAGAGAGAGAGAATCCATGCATATTCTAAAATGATTTTACTGGAGTTTATTACAATAATTTGCAGCCACCTCTGTGAAGTTGACTCCCCATGTGATGAGACTGTGAATTCAATTCATTTGGGCACATTAGGGGAACACCATGGTTCTCAGGGTTAGAGAAGCAACTTTTGGACCAAAATGTTTTGCTGGTTCAAATCCCTGGACCAGCAGGACTGGTTGAAGTACCCTTGAACAAGGCACTTAACCCCCAACTGCTCTGGCAAGAGTGGTGGCATAACTTGTGTCTGATTAACCAAAGAAAAACTGATGATATGATTATTCAGGTGGTGCCCAGCCAAAACTAAACTGGGCACAAAAAAAACCCTTTCTGCTTAAACAGTTTTAGAGAAATTAACCACTAAGTGTTTTAATGATGTTTTAATAACCCAGCACCCCTTTAACACCCAAATGACTCCAAACATGTCTGATTCGTTTGTGCACAAAATAAACATACAGTATGTGCTTCAATAAAAAGGTTCCTGAGTGACATCGCAAGTCAAGAAAATGATGTTTAATGACAAGAAATAATGAAACACGTTTCAAATCTGTACAAATGAATCAGACATGCTTGGAGTCATTTGGGTGTTAATGGAGTGCTGGGTCATTAAAACATCTAACGGTGAATTTCTCTAAAGTTGTTTGAGCACAAATTTTTAATTTGCATGAGCAAACGATACACAAACAAATAGAATTTTATTTATGTTCTCATCATATGGGGTGCCAACTTCAGGGAGGATCTGCAGCCAAATTTGTTTTTATTTTCTCTCTTTGTCTTTTAGTAAAATTGAAGCTAAATTTTCTATAATATCTGAAGTAAGGTATATTAATTGCTGCCTGTGTATTTCTGATGTTCTTACCAATGTTTGTGTTTAATTATATGTCATAATTATATGAAATCTACTATCATGATGGGGCGGCACGGTGGTGTAGTGGCTAGCGCTGTCGCCTCACAGCAAGAAGGTCCGCGTTCGAGCCCCGTGGCCAGCGAGGGCCTTTCTTTGCGGAGTTTGCATGTTCTCCCTGTGTCCGCATGGGTTTCCTCCGGGTGCTCCGGTTTCCCCCACAGTCCAAAGACATGCAGGTTAGGTTAACTGGTGACTCTAAATTGACCGTAGGTGTGAATGTGAGTGTGAATGGTTGTCTGTGTCTATGTGTCAGCCCTGTGATGACCTGGCGACTTGTCCAGAGTGTACCCCGCCTTTCGCCCATAGTCAGCTGGGATAGGCTCCAGCTTGCCTGCGACCCTGTAGAACAGGATAAAGCGGCTAGAGATAATGAGATGAGATGAGATTATCATGATAATACAAAAGCAGCTGATTGCTGATTAGAAATTAAACTGAGACATAAATTGTTACAGGCCAGCCCGTTACTGCCTGTCTGTGTTGTTTTGGTCTCTGTGTTTTACAGGGCAGAGTTAATGCACAGGTGCTCCTAGTCACTTGATGGTGGTACTGGGGCTTTAAAAAGGGCCACCTGGCAAGGGTTTGGTATTCCCTCTCTCCATTCCAGCAAGTGTCACTTTTGGCGTTGCATTATATCATATGACTGATTTACGCCACTTATAAAATGCCATCACATTTATTCTGATGGCATTTTATTTTTTGGGATACTTATTTACTTTAATAAATAATTCCATTGTTAAACTTCATCCTTGCATGGTCTCCCTTTATGTTGCTGAACCATATGAGCCTGGTCCGGTAACAAAATCCAACATGAATGTAAACAGAAAATGGAATATTTGTGACGTTCAGTTTTCAGATTGGGACAGCTCTCTCTCTCTCTCACACACTTTTTTATACACACACACACACACACACACACACACACACACACACACACACACCTAACTCTTGTCAGCTTCAGTGTGAAAGATGACCTCGGACTTGTGTTGTAGTACTGATGCATCAGGTTTCCTGGAGGTGGCCTTTGCTCGAATACGGAACCTCTTTTAACATGAGACTTTGGACCTGATGGTCACATTGGAGTTAATAATCAATTCTGTGGAATATTTTAATCTGTGAAGCAGACAAACACACAGCAGTGTTCTCAGGCTTAATGGAAGATTATTACAACTACAAACACTGAATAAAGTTGTTCCAAATCATGTCTTGTGCTTTAGCCGTCTACACATTTCTCCACGTTCCTCACATGAAACACAAAGAGTCACCAAGCAGCTTTTCCAAAGATCAGGAACACACCAATAAATAATCATAAAGCTTCATCTTAACTTTTATTTTCCTTCTGTTTACTGGGACATGACATAAAATGTTATTTAGTGTATGTTTATTCTGTTTTTACACAATTTATTGCATTAAATATACATAATGTGTAGCATAATGTGATGACAGTGAACTTAATGCCCCCCCTCAATAATATGTATGTGTAGCACTGCTGTTACTTACTCAGATCACTATTATGATTATTGTTATTTGCACATATTTTTACTCCTTTTTTTTCTGGTATTTATGAACTTCACACTATGAAGCATTTTGAGCTGCATTTTAAATGGATGAAAGGCTACAGAAATAAATGTATCCTTCTTATTCTAATTATTATTATTAAATTTATGATTTATCGAAGAAATTCTGGCAAACCATCCGGCGCCTCAGGAGGGGGAAGCAGTACTCTGCCAACACTGTTTACAGTGCGGGTGGGGAGCTGTTGACCTCGACTGGGGACATTGTCGGGCGGTGGAAGGAATACTTTGAGGATCTCCTCAATCCTACCGTCATGTCCTCCACTGAGGAGACTGAGGCTGATGACTCAGAGGTGGACTCGTCCATTACCCAAGCCGAAGTCACTGAGGTGGTTTGCAAGCTCCTCGGTGGCAAGGCACCGGGGGTGGATGAGATCCGCCCTGAGTATCTCAAGTCTCTGGATGTTGTGGGGCTGTCTTGGTTGACATGCCTCTGCAACATCGCCTGGCGGTCAGGGACAGTGCCTCTGGAGTGGCAGACTGGGGTGGTGGTCCCTTTTTTTAAGAAAGGGGACCGGAGAGTGTGCTCCAATTATAGGGGAATCACACTTCTCAGCCTCCCAGGGAAGGTTTACTCCAGGGTACTGGAGAGGAGAATTCAACCAATAGTCGAACCTCGGATCCAGGAGGAACAATGCGGTTTTCGTCCTGGTCGCGGAACACTGGACCAGCTCTATACCCTTCATAGGGTGCTCGAGGGTTCATGGGAGTTTGCCCAACCAGTCCACATGTGCTTTGTGGATCTGGAGAAGGCATTCGACCGTGTCCCCCGTAGTATTCTGTGGGGGGTGCTTCAGGAGTATGGGGTTCGGGGCTCTTTGCTAAGGGCTGTCCGGTCCCTGTACGAACGGAGCAGGAGTCTGGTTCGCATTGCCGGCAGTAAGTCAGACCTGTTCCCAGTGCATATTGGACTCTGGCAGGGCTGCCCTTTGTCACCGGTTCTGTTCATAATTTTTATGGACAGAATTTCTAGGTGCAGCCAGGGGCCAGAAGGAATCCTGTTTGGGAACCACAGGATTTCATCTCTGCTTTTTGCGGATGATGTTGTCCTGTTGGCTTCTTCAAACCAGGACCTTCAGCATGCACTGGGGCGGTTTGCAGTCGAGTGTGAAGCGGCTGGGATGAGAATCAGCACCTCCAAGTCCGAGGCCGTGGTTCTCGACTGGAAAAGGGTGGCTTGCCCTCTCCACGTTGGTGGAGAAGTTCTGCCTCAAGTGGAGGAGTTTAAGTATCTCGGGATCTTGTTCACGAGTGAGGGAAGGATGGAGCGTGAGATCGACAGGCGGATCGGTGCAGCCTCCGCAGTGATGCGGTCGCTTTACCGGTCCGTCGTGGTGAAGAAGGAGCTGAGCCAAAAGGCGAAGCTCTCAATTTACCGGTCGATCTACGTTCCGACTCTCACCTATGGTCATGAGCTTTGGGTAATGACCGAAAGGACAAGATCGCGGATACAAGCGGCCGAAATGAGTTTCCTTCGCAGGGTGGCTGGGTGCTCCCTTAGAGATAGGGTGAGAAGCACAGTCACTCGGGAGGAGCTCGGAGTAGAGCCGCTGCTGCTCCACATCGAGAGGAATCAGCTGAGGTGGCTCGGGCATCTTTTTCGGATGCCTCCTGGACGCCTCCCTCGGGAGGTGTTCCAGGCATGTCCCCCCGGGAGGAGGCCCCGGGGAAGACCCAGGACATGCTGGAGGGACTATGTCTCTCGGCTGGCCTGGGAACGCCTCGGTGTTCTTCCCGAGGAGCTGGCCGAGGTGTCTGGGGAAAGGGAAGTTTGGGCTTCCCTGCTTAGACTGCTGCCTCCGCGACCCGGTCCCGGATAAAGCGGAAGAAGACGAGATGAGACGAGAAATTTATGATTTACTGTGAACTGTGATGTGTGATGATTTTTAGAAGAGCCTGTGGGACTGATAATTATATGGGACTTATGTGCTTGTGGAACTGGACTGAAAAATCTTATCGATTTTTATCAAGGAATAGAATTTGTTCCACAGTGTTGGGGCTAAGACGATTTAAAAAATAATAATAAATAAATAAAAATTCACCCGCCTTTGAAAAAACCCTTCTCAGGGACCAGAAGAGGCTGGGGTCCACAAACATCTCAAAGCAAGGAGATAGAAATGTGGGGATTCATCCTTCTGTTCTGCCCAGAACTGCAAAGAGTCCTCTGATCTAGAAATGTTGAGCTTTTAAATATCATTTGGGAATTAAAACCTACTGTAAATATTGAAGATGTAATGGGATTGACAATTCCGTATAAAAACCCATCAGAACACTAAATACGGGACATTTGACCTGATGAGTTGATCCAGTTGAAAAATGTTGTCAGACAGGTGAATATCTTCTTTTTGCTGCTGGCTCCATCATAAGGCTCTCACAAATAACATGACTTTACTCTGCTCTAACATTACAAACTCTACAATAGATTTAAATACAGTACAGATTTAATTTCCTGGAACTATTAAAAATTTTGGAAGATGATATTTAGCCTGAAATGTGTGTGTGGCAGCGGGGGCGTGGTCAAGCGCCGGTCTGTGACAGGAGGGCGGAGCCAGGGAAGGTGAGTGGCAGAATCACTACACCTGAGAGCAATTAACCTGTGTTTGTGTGTCTTCCCAGTGATTTAAAGAGGGAGAGCTGAGAGCAGAGGAGAGCTGATCGCTGAAAGAGACGCTAGTGCGTGTGTGTCTCTGTGTGTATTAAATATACCAATTGTTAGACTGAAAAGTTTGGCAATAAAGCCATTATTTCCCTCTGATCTCTGTCCTGCCGTCCTCTGTGCTCCACCCACACGTAGCAAACGTTACAGTGGTGCCGAAACCCGGGATCCAGAGTGGAGCACCAACCAAGCAGCCCCATGGAATCCTCCCCGTTCGCCGACCTGGTCCACACCCTCGCCACGGCCCAGCAAAGCCAGCACCAGGCGCTCGTCACACTCCGGAAGGAACAAGAGCGGCGCTTCGAAACCCTGGTGCTGGCCCAGCAGGAAGACCGCGAGGCGTTCCGGCACCTCCTCGTGTCGGCGGGGTCCACCAGCGCTCTGGCCGCGGGCCCGTCTCCCCTCACCGTCACCAAGATGGGCCCGCAGGACAACCCCGAGGTGTTCATCACGCTATTTGAACAGGTCGTGGAAGCCTCGGGGTGGCCGATGGAGCAGCACGCGGCGCGCCTCCTCCCCCTGCTAATGGGAGAGGCACAGCTGGCCGCGCTACAGCTCCCCACCGACCGCCGGCTGGCCTACACGGACCTCCGCCGGGCCGTCCTCCAGCGCGTGGGGCACACACCGGAGCAACAGCGCCAGCGCTTCCGCGCTCTGCATTTGGAGGAAGTCGGCCGGCCGTTCGCGTTCGGCCAGCAGCTTCGGGACGCCTGCTGGCAGTGGTTGAGGGCCAACGATCGCGACGCTGAGGGGATCATCAACCAGGTGGTGCTGGAACAATTCATCGCCCGCTTACCAGCAGGAACCACGGAGTGGGTCCAGTGCCACCGCCCAGCGTCGCTGGATCAGGCAATCGAGCTGGCGGAGGATCATTTGGCGTCTGTTCCGGCGGCAGGACAGCAGACGACATCGACCCTTCTCTCCTCTTCTCTCTCTCTCTCTCTCTCTCTCTCTCTCTCTCTCTCCTTCTGTGTCCCGTCCTCGCCCCATTCCCCCACCGCGGAGACGGGGGCCGGCTCCACCCCAGCCGGCCCGCCGCATCCGCGGTGCCCTCCCGTTTCTCCCTTCTGTGTCTGTCTCTCCCCCACCTCAGGTGAGTGAGCCCCAGAACACCGGTGCAGAGGGAAAGCCCGGGCCGGTTTGCTGGCGTTGCGGGGAGCTGGGCCACCTTCAACAACAGTGCACGGCAATGGAAGTGGGCACAGTGGTTCGGATCCCCGACGTGCCAGAGGCCGCCCTCGATCAGGCCAGAGCGTATCGCATACCGGTGAGTATCCAAGGGGCTACATATCAGGCGTTGGTGGATTCGGGTTGTAATCAGACCTCAATTCGCCAAAGCCTGGTGCAAAACGAGGCATTGGGGGAAGCACAGGGGGTGAAGGTGTTGTGTGTGCACGGGGATGTTCACAGCTACCCTTTGGTGTCGGTCCACATTTTCTTCAGAGGGGAAAAATTTATAGTGAAGGCGGCGGTTAATCCTCGCCTTACCCACTCTTTGATTTTGGGGACTGATTGGCCGGGATTTCGGGGGTTAATGACACGCTTAGTAAAGAGTGGGTCCTGCCATTTGACAGGGGGAGGTCCCGGTGTCGCTTTGGCGGGAGCAGCTGTCACAGAGCCGTCTACGTCATCTCCGCGTCAGAGTGAGGAGCCGCCGGCTCCTCCTCTCTCTATTGGGAATCCCTCATGGATTTCCCATTAGAACAATCGCGAGACAAGACTCTGCGACATGCGTTTGACCAAGTGAGAGTAATCGATGGTCAAACACTCCCACCAAACGCCACCCCGTCCTTCCCCTATTTCTCTATTATGAAGGATAGATTATACCGAGTGACGCAGGACACTCAGACGAAAGAGCGAGTCACGCAGCTTTTAATTCCAAAGAGCCGCCGGGAATTGGTATTCCAGGCGGCTCACTTTAATCCCATGGCTAGACACTTAGGGCAGGATAAAACACTAGCCCGAATAATGGCCCGATTCTATTGGCCAGGGATTCGCGGCGATGTTCGTAGGTGGTGTACGGCATGCCGCGAATGCCAGTTAGTAAATCCAGCGGCCATTCCAAAACCGCCTTTGCGCCCTCTTCCGTTAATTGAGACCCCGTTTGAGAGAATTGGGATGGATCTCGTCGGGCCATTAGATCGGTCAGCACGAGGGTATCGCTTTATATTAGTTCTGGTGGACTATGCAACGCGATACCCGGAAGCAGTGCCTCTGCGCAATATCTCAGCACGCGGTATTGCAGAGGCACTCTTCCGTGTCATCTCCCGAGTTGGAATCCCGAAAGAGATTCTGACTGATCAAGGCACTACATTTATGTCATGAACACTACGCGAACTGTATGGGTTATTGGGGATTAAGCCGATCCGCACCAGTGTGTATCACCCACAAACGGACGGTTTAGTGGAACGGTTCAACCGCACCCTCAAAAATATTATTAAAAAATTCATGAGTGAGGATGCACGTAATTGGGATAAGTGGCTCGAGCCCTTGTTGTTCTCAGTGCGAGAAGTCCCCCAAGCCTCCACGGGGTTCTCCCCATTCTAATTATTATATGGGCGTAAGCCGCGCGGCATCCTGGATGTGCTGCGGGAAAATTGGGAGGAGGGACCTTCACAAAGCAAAAACGAAATTCAATACATTATGGACCTGCGCGCAAAACTCCACACGCTCACCCACCTAACTCAGGAGAATTTGCGGCAGGCCCAGGAACAGCAAGCCCGCCTGTACAACAAGGGTACGCGCCTTAGAGAGTTCACTCCGGGAGATAAGGTACTCGTACTGTTGCCCACGTCGAGCTCCAAATTGATCGCCAAGTGGCAAGGACCCTTTAAGGTCACACGGCGAGTCGGGGAACTTGACTATGAGGTGAGGCGAACGGACAGGGGTGGGGCGCTACAGATTTACCACCTCAATCTGCTTAAACTCTGGAATGAGGAGGTCCCCGTGGTGTTGGTGTCGGTGGTTCCGGAGAAGGCGGAGCTGGGGCCGGAGGTTCAAAAAGGGACATTGACATCATCATATATAGTAATGACTGGGCGAGGCACCTGGAACACCTAAGGGCCGTCCTTAGGTCGCTGAGGCGAGCGGGTCTCACAGCCAACCCAAAGAAGTGTGCGATTGGGCGGGTGGAAGTACGGTATCTGGGCTTCCACTTGGGCAACGGGCAGGTGCGTCCCCAAATTAACAAGACCACAGCAATTGTGGCCTGCCCGAGGCCCAAGACCAAAAAGGGGGTGAGACAGTTCCTGGGGCTGGCTGGCTATTATCGTAGGTTTATACCTAATTATTCGGACGTCACCAGGCCGCTGACTGATCTCAATAAAAAGGGGGCACCAGATCCGGTCCAGTGGACGGAGCAATGCCAGCGGGCTTTCTCTGAGGTAAAGGCTGCACTGTGTGGGGGGCCACTTTTACACTCCCCTGACTTTTCTCTCCCTTTTGTGTTGCAGACCGACGCGTCGGACAGAGGGCTGGGGGTGGTTTTGTCCCAGGAGGTGGAGGGGGAGGACCGCCCTGTCCTGTACATTAGCAGGAAGCTGTCAATGCATGAGGGGCGCTACAGCACAATTGAAAAAGAATGTCTAGTGATCAAGTGGGCGGTCCTCGCCCTCCGTTACTACCTGCTGGGGCGCCCTTTCACCCTCTGTTCGGACCACGCGCCCCTCCAGTGGCTCCATCGCATGAAGGATGCCAACGCACGGCTCACCCGTTGGTATCTGGCACTCCAACCCTTTAATTTCAAGGTGGTCCACAGGCCGGGGGCACAAATGGTCGTGGCGGACTTCCTCTCCCGTCAAGGGGGGGGGGGGGGAGTCGGCTGCAGCCCGGACGGCCGCCCGGCCTGAGTCGGGTGGTGGGGGTATGTGGCAGCGGGGGCATGGTCAAGCGCCGGTCTGTGACAGGAGGGCGGAGTCAGGGAAGGTGAGTGGCAGAATCACTACACCTGAGAGCAATTAACCTGTGTTTGTGTGTCTTCCCAGTGACCGCGCCCGATTTAAAGAGGGAGAGCTGAGAGCAGAGGAGAGCTGATCGCTGAACGAGACGCTAGTGCGTGTGTGTCTCTGTGTGTATTAAATATACCGATTGTTAGACTGAAAAGTTTGGCAATAAAGCCGTTATTTCCCTCCGATCTCTGTCCTGCCGTCCTCTGTGCTCCACCCACACGTAGCGAACGTTACAGTGTGCAAGAATATTTTATCGATTTATTGAAGCCAAAGAGCAGTTTTAATTTTGATTTAGCTTCCCACACATAGAAACCATTTTCATGAAAAATGTCATTAGATATAATCCAGGTGACATTATTTTTAGGAATAATTATCTTGAGCTTGAAATGGTGTGTTTATAATTTCCATCACTGTAACAAAATGTGAACCACAGCCTTATCAGGCCCACTAATGACTAAAGGGTAGTGATGTATTGAATGAATGAATATCTTTGATTTAATAAACAAACTCTAAGCCCCCAAATCAGTGTGCAATGTGTTTTACCCTGATTTATTTTCATTGTTTTTTTAAGAGATTTGTGCCGACTCCTGTTCATCCTGTTTAAATTTCTATAAAGGGCTTTAAACACCGAACTGTCAGGAACTGGCAAACATGACAAATCTCAGTGCTGTACGTGAAGGACGTCCTGAGAATAACCCTCCCTCTTTCACTCATAGTGTGCACACATTTTTTTCTGTCTCTCCAGTAAACCAGACTCCCCTTCCACCCTGTCACTGATAAGGCAAACTGATCTTTGTTCAAAAGTCATAAAATCATAAAATAAACACAGATAAACTAAAAGGAACACGGACACAATTACAAGCAAGGTGAATCCACCTACATCCCAAATTATATCTAAACATGATGACAATATTCTCTGATCTTTGTCTTTCATTTTACCTAAAGATCAGTCTGCAATTTGTATCTAATCCTCAACACAAGGGGAAAGAAAAAAAACGTGCATTTCATCTCATCTCATCTCATTATCTCTAGCCGCTTTATCCTTCTACAGGGTCGCAGGCAAGCTGGAGCCTATCCCAGCTGACTACGGGCGAAAGGCGGGGTACACCCTGGACAAGTCGCCAGGTCACGTGCATTTCATTTTCACTAAAATGTGAGAATCAAAATGTATCAGACTGATATGATTATGCAACATTTTATTTCAGCCTATGCTAAGTACAAGAGATGGCAACGATCCCATGTTGGATATGATCAGCTGATACTAGCAAAAAAAATACTGATACCAGTTATCAGAGAAAATGAACAGACTGGGTTTGATCCTTGAATAATTAAAGATATCAACTACAGTGACAGAGCACATTATTAGGAACACTAATTCATGCTGTTGGTGCCAAATTCTGACCCCACCATCTGTGAGCCTCGTCAGAAATAAGGTTCTTATGCTGGAATGCAGTGTTTTCCTTTCTCCAAACATAACGCTTCTTATTTAAACCAAAAAGTTCTATTTTGGTCTCATCCGTCCACAAAACTTTTTTCCAATAGCCTTCTGGCTTGTCCACGTGATCTTGAGCAAACTGCAGACGAGCAGCAATGTTCTTTTTGGAGAGCAGTGGCTTTCTCCTTGCAACCCTGCCATGCACACCATTGTTGTTCAGTGTCCTCCTGATAGTGGACTCCTGAACATTAGCCAATGTGAGAGAGGCCTTCAGTTGCTGAGAAGTTACCCTTGGGTTCTTTGTGACCTTGCCGACTATTACATGCCCTGCTCTTGGGGTGATCTTTGTTGGTCGGCCACTCCTGTGGAGGGTAACAATGGTCTTGAATTTCCTCCATTTGTACACAATCTGACTGTGGATTGGTGGAGTCCAAACTCTTTAGAGATGGTTTTGTAACCTTTTCCAGCCTGATGAGCATCAACAACACTTTTTTTTTTGAGGTCCTCAGAAATCTCCTTTGTTCGTGCACTTCCACAAACGTGTTGTGAAGATCAGACTTTGATAGATCCCTGTTCTTTAAATAAAACAGGGTGCCCACTCACACCTGATTGTCATTCCATTGATTTGAAAACACCTGACTCTAATTTCACCTTCAAATTAACTGCTAATCCTAGAGGTTCACATACTTTTGCCACTCACAGATATGTAATATTGGATAATTTTCCTCAATAAATGACCGAGTATAATATTTTTGTCTCATTTGTTTAACTGGGTTCTCTTTATCTACTTGTGTGAAAAGCTGATGTTTTCTCTCATATTTATGCAGAAATGTCAAAAATTCTAAAGGGTGCACAAACTTTCAAGCACCACTGTATGTTTTGATTCAACTGACCACACAATCAACAGTTCCATTTCACTTGAAATATTAACACCCAACTCTGAGCTGTAGCCGGCGAATATATATCTATAAACTAAAGACATCAAGTGTGTAAATTTGGGTCCCCAGCCAGTCGTCAGTCCCAAGGTGCAGTCCTGTATCGTCGCTCGGGTGCGGTGAAGCCTTAAAACAATATGGCTGCTTTGCGGCAAAGCCACAAAAGAAAAGAAGAAGTGCGCGCGTGGCTCATCCTCCTCACCGTGATGGTGATGCTGTGGAGCGGAGATGTCGTCACTGCTGGTTCCTGGTGCTCACGGAGAGCTTGGAACTGCGTAGAGTCTTCTACTCTCGGGCAAAGTCCTCTGAACTCCTCTAGCTTGGTCTCCTCATTGTGAGCTCTGTCTGAGTTCTCCACAGTTACACTGTTATAACACCATAATATCACTGTAGAATGTCTCTCAAAAGACTCAATGTCTGTGTATCTCAGCACATTCACAATCATTTATCTCAACTTGGTATTTTACTCCTCAAACGCAGCAGAGTCCCAGCGCACTTTTCACTCACTTCCTCCTTCTCCACCTCCTCTCGTTCTGTTCTCGTTCTCCTCACGCATCCCTTCCTGTTTCCACCTGACCTTTCCTCAACTACTAATCGCCTCACAAAATACACTCAAAGCAAAAATCACACATTTCAATTTCTTTTACAAATGTATAGAAAATAAAACATTCTCACAATATTTCCAGCTTCTTCAACTTAAAGAAACAAAATCCATCATGTAAATATCAGGACACGTGACCTTGAGCCATGAAATTCAAAACCTATTGCATTCAGTGCAATACAAAACTCTGAATACTTTTAACCCTTTTAAATCCTATTTATGAATCAATGTGGCCTATTTTTCAAAGGGCTCCATACTGTAGTAGAGTTGTTATAGCAGCAATAAGACTGTGATTTCCATTACTTTTCCATTCAGAGATCAAATATATATATCCGAGTTATGTTAGTGAAGTGGTGGCACAGTGGTGTAGTGGTTAGTGCTGTCGCCTCACAGCAAGAAGGTCCTGGGTTCGAGCCCCGGGGCCGGCGAGGGCCTTTCTGTGCGGAGTTTGCATGTTCTCCCTGTGTCCGCGTGGGTTTCCTCCAGGTGCTCCGGTTTCCCCCACAGTCCAAAGACATGCAGGTTAGGTTAACTGGTGACTCTAAATTGACCGTAGGTGTGAATGGTTGTCTGTGTCTATGTGTCAGCCCTGTGATGACCTGGCGACTTGTCCAGGGTGTACCCCGCCTTTCGCCCGTAGTCAGCTGGGATAGGCTCCAGCTTGCCTGCGACCCTGTAGAAGGATAAAGCGGCTAGAGATAATGTGATGTGATGTGTGGCCTATTTTTCAAAGGGCTCCATACTGTAGTAGAGTTGTTATAGCAGCAATAAGACTGTGATTTCCATTACTTTTCCATTCAGAGATCAAATATATATATCCGAGTTATGTTAGTAAAGTGGTGGCACAGTGGTGTAGTGGTTAGTGCTGTCGCCTCACAGCAAGAAGGTCCTGGGTTTGAGCCCCGGGGCCGGCGAGGGCCTTTCTGTGCGGAGTTTGCATGTTCTCCCCGTGTCCGCGTGGGTTTCCTCCAGGTGCTCCGGTTTCCCCCACAGTCCAAAGACATGCAGGTTAGGTTAACTGGTGACTCTAAAGTGAGTGTGAATGGTTGTCTGTGTCTATGTGTCAGCCCTGTGATAACCTGGCGACTTGTCCAGGGTGTACCCCACCTTTCGCCCATAGTCAGCTGGGATAGGCTCCAGCTTGCCTGCGACCCTGTAGAAAGATAAAGCGGCTAGAGATAATGAGATGAGATGTTAGTAAAATTATGATACAGTTTTCAAGAATGAACCCGAATGAGAGTGATTTTTGTTGTGAAAAGAATGAGACAGTGAGGTAACCCACTCTGACTACTGCACCCTGTGTTTATTCCATTAGGAAGTTATTGCTGTGTTAAAGTGCCTTATGGCCCTTTTCCACTACCCTTTTTCAGCTCACTTCAGCTCGCTTCAGCTCACTTCAGCCCGACACGGCTCGCGTTTCGAGTATCTCAGAACAGCATGACTCAGGTCGCTTCAGCCCTGCTTAGCCCCTAAAACTCGCACGGTTTTGGATTAGGGCTGAAGCGAGCCAAACCGAGCTGAGTGAGGCTGGGGGCGTGAGGAGACACTCCCCTGTGCACTGATTGGTGGGGAGGAGTGTCCTCACATGCCCACACACGCCCCGCGAGCACGCTGGGATCTGTAAACACCGCAAACCCGGAAGAAGAAGAATTACGAGAATTTCTGAAGCCTTATGTGCCTCGCCTCATCTATACGCTCTTGCCAGTATCTGTTGGCGTTGTCGGTGACAACAAGCCACAGCACCAAGACCAGCAACACTAAGGACTCCATGTTTATTGTTTACTACCCGGGTCGTGAGACTACCGCTTAAAAGATCACTGATGTCACTGTTTGCGCCGCTTAACGACATCGCGTGACGTCCACCCACTTTCGCTAACTCCACCCAATGTGTCCACCCACTTCCAGCCAGCACGGTTCAGCGCGGTTGTAGTCGAAATGCAACTCCAATAGCCCCGCTCAGCTCGACTCAGCATGGCACAGCTCAGCCCGACTCAGCCGCGTTTGTAGTGGAAAAGCGGCATTATTCAGTAAAGATGCAGAAACCCATGCTAGTGATGGAAGTGGCAGTGGACTGTTATCGTGCACAATGACACCTACTGCAACAATACGGCATTAATGGGAGATACAGGTCATATGTTTTACTGTGGGAAACAGCAATGCGTCTTCATGGACCCGCTGGAACTCCGACTTAGTTATAACCTTCCTACATGCAGTGTATAATTGCTACATAAGGACTAATAGAGTCATAATGTCAGGATGCCATTAAATCTTGGAGGGGAGAGTGTTAGGACAAGAAGAGTTCAAAGACATATTCTTTTATTTATGTGATGTAGTTCCTTGTTGTTTAGTGATGATGCTGAGACAGTTGTGTTCTTCCATGTAGTTGTGGCTCACAGGACGATCTGTGCTCCTGTGCTTTAAACGGAGATGGAATGCGTTGGGAGAGGTTGTTCCTCCGTTACGCCACAAGGGGGAGTATGTGGCTAGGCACATTCATTGTGATGCGGTGCACCGAGCAAGACAAGACTGTATAAAACGTGTGGTGTAACACTGCATTCTATCTGTGGTGGGGTTTACATTAGACCGTATCAGCGGATCATCAGATTAACGTTTTTAAAACGATTAGTGTGCACACAGCAACCCCAATACACGATTCGCGTGCACATAGCAACGCCAATACACGGATACGCTTGGCTCCGCAGGCATCCTGCGCTCCAAATCACTCCGCCCTGAACAGCAAGAGCCCTCTGGAGGGTGCGCACTCCGGCCCTGCGCAGCTCACAGAGTGTGCGAGTGGAGCGCACGAGCAGTGATTTGGGACTGAGCCGCTGTGTGTGTGATCTCAGTGCATGTCGGGCATGCGCGTCACTTACCACTTGCAAGTGGAAGGATGGCAAGCCTAAAGACAATCATAACTACACAATGGGCAGTATTTGCATCAGTATTTGCAGTATTTTCATACTTTTATACTCTTTAATGAAAGGTGATACAAGGCGGAAGTCCGCGTCGTTTTTCAGCAGTCGCGTCACATGACCAACGCCAGCGAATCAGGAAGGTGGATGTCACAGTGACGTTGTCCAATGACGACGCCAGCTAGAGCTCAGCACAGCGTATCTGCGTATTCTCAATGTTTACACAGCACCGGACCAGACACGATCTGGATTGAATACGTGGACCCTGGCGGATTCCCGTTTCCCGGCATTTCCAGGCGTTTTAATGTAAACGGACAGTGCGTCCACGAAGAAAATGAGACAGATACTGTCTAATGTAAACTTGGCCTGTATTTGGCAGAGTTTGAGTTGACAAGAACAGGGTTCCCACACCTTAGTTAACATCAAATTCAAGGACCTTCCAAGGACTTTCCAGGACCAATTTCCTCAAATTCAAGGACCACACGCGGCGGCATTTACCTCCTGCTACTGCTGGATATGTTATCAGTAAATGACCATAGCACTTGTAGCTCCAGCCTAGCATAGGTCATTGAATCAGATTGCACTACTTGATTTGGATACATGGAGGGACTATTTTCAGATGTGGCAGCACATTTCTGTGATTACTAAACCGGAATGAGAATATAGTTCCATGTCATATCAGCCTAGAAAATAGCCACGTTTCCTTCTCTCCTCTTTCTATTGGTCTTAGTACACTTTGCAACTACAGAAGAGTTAAGTTTTAATTAGGAAAAATATAATTCTTAGTCACTTTTGAGCAAGATGCTGATAAGCGAGATGCTAATGGTCTAATCTGATGCCATGACCTATGCTAGGCTGGAGTTAAAACTTCTACAGTCAGACTCAGAGAACAGCTGGATGAACTGGAGAAAGCTCAATTGTTTAACTTGAGGAGAAGTGGAAAATTAGTACATTTCCCCAAATGGTGGCTGTATCCCTTTAAGCAGTTGAAATACCAGTTTGAAAAAGCATTGCGTCCAAGCACACTGTAAAAAAAGAATAGTTGAGAATACTTGAAATTTCAAGGCAACAGTCTGCATTAAGAATTTTATGTTTTGCCAATGATGTGCCCATGATAATCCAAACTATGATAAAACTGTTATCTTTATTAAGAATTCTTAATTAAGTCAATTTTCAATTCCTCATTCTGCCAACATAGATTTCTCTTTTTGCTGAACAGTGGCATTCACAGTAGTACAAAAAGGCAATTGAGGTTATCAGACTTTTTTGGGGGGCTTTTTTCACCTTTATTTGGATAGGACAGTGTAGAGACAGGAAATGAGCGGGACAGGGAGGGAAATGACCTCGGGTCGGAATCGAACCCAGGTCCCCGGATTTATGGCATGGCGCCTTATCCACCTGAGCCACGACACCATACCCATGACATGGGCTTTGAAAACTTTATTTCAATATTGAAGTTTTGTAATTGTGTAGAACAATGAAAAAAGGCATGTATAGTTTAATGATAAATGGCGATAACCTTGGGGGCGTCGTGGCTCAGGTGGATAAGGTGCCATACCATAAATCTGGGGACCCGGGTTCGGTTCTGACCTGAGGTCATTTCCTGATTCCTCCCCGTCTCTCCCACTCATTCCCTGTCTCTACGCTCTCCTATCCAAATAGAGGTGAAAAAAGCCCCAAAAAAATCTAAAAAAAAAAAGTTGTGATAACCTCAATTGCCTTTTTGCACTACTGTGAATGCCACTGTTCAGCAAAAAGAGAAATCTATGTTGGCAGAATGAGGAATTGAAAATTGACTTAATTAAGAATTCTTAATAAAGATAACAGTTTTATCATAGTTTGGATTATCATGGGCACATTGTTGGCAAAACATAAAATTCTTAATGCAGACTGTTGCCTTGAAATTTCAAGTATTCTCAACTATTTTTTTTTACAGTGCACGTTTATTGTAGCCTATAGTAAAATTACAGCTGACTAGTTCAGAATGCAGATATCAGGGCTAACTGAAGTAGGTTTCATTCTTTAAGACACATTCAATACCATGCAACATCTGGATAAAGCCTAGTAATGTCATGGTGACTGTAGGACACTTAATACAATATTAAATGTAGGATAAACCATCAGTAATGACAGGCTAAACTTCTATTATAGATAAGCCATTTTCTTCGAAGCCAAACACTGCAGAGGGCCAAGGGAGATAATATGGCAATGTCCACTGTTATAAGAAATTAACCTGCAAGCCAGATAAGTTTTTAAGCTTCAGTTTTTCACATATATTGATGGGATAGTGGTTAAATACTGACCTTTAGTGGTGACACAGGTGGAACTGCTTGGCTCTCACAGTTTTGGAGATTGAACCAGCGGTAAATTCGATGTAAACAGTGCTTAGACGTAATTATTCATGCTTCAGTGAACGTTCTAAATCAACACAGATTGATAGAGATTACATCTGCCTCCTTGTAAATGTTATCAGTGTATTTTGTGTTGCTGTTTATGTTGATTTGAGTGCATTGTTGTCCAAGTTTTGAAAAGACACGTGAGAATAGCTAAAATTCCATCTCTCCCCACACTAGCATTACCTCAACCTATGCTGCCCTGCGGAGTCACAACCTTTTGCTGTTTGTGCCAGGTACATATCATGCAATTTCCTGTGACATTCCTTTTGTATTTTATTTTATTCATAAATATGGCACAGTTTTGGAGACTGAGCCAGCGCATTACCGATATATTTCAACCTATGCTACCCTGCGATGTCGCAACCTCTGCGTTCTTTGAGTGAAAACCACAATGCAGACGCACATGAGGGGTTACACACATACCTGAGTAGGTTAACTGTAGGCTAATCATTTCTAAGACAACATAAACAGCTCACGAGTACCAATAGATATATCTATGTCGAGTACCAACAACTAGGCAGCTACGGGATACATTGGGAAAACTAAATTCCTTCACGTTAGTGCCTCGGTACAATATCCCTCGGTATGCAAATGTTAGATAGTGAAGTAAAGAAATTACCTACCTGTTTTCAGTTTCAGAAGCGCCTTTTTGTGATGAGCTCCTGCGGCATGGCTTGACAAGGCAGCTTCGCCCATGCCCTCAACTTTGATCGATTTGAAGCAGGCTCTGCACCTCGCAGAATGTTGGTCTTTTGGGTCCTTTGACAACCACTCAGCATAGCTTTCTTTGGCAAGCCAAGCATCTTGAAATTTGCATTTTCCGGGCATGACATTACGCGACGACTCGACGAAAACTTCACTCTGACTCGACGTGACTGGCAATTACACCGCAAGAACATTGGATGCACGTACCCGCTGCTTGCTACACACGTTGTACGCACGTTACACACAGGAATGTAGTGCGAATGAACGAAGAACATGTACTTTTGCAAATTAAAAGTCAATGTAGGACCTGCGGAATCAACATAATTTTAAACGATCGTATGATGGCAAAATAATGACACAATGAGAGCGGTCGTCATCCATGTGAAATTTCAAACCCCCAAAAATATTCAAGGACTTTCAAGGACGGGTGTCTTTTTTGGCTGTTTTCAAGAACTTTCCAGGGCCTTTAACTTATTTTTTCAGATTCACAAACTTTCAAGGATTTCAAGGACCCGTGGGAACCCTGAAGCACATATAAACCTCAGTCACAGCAGATAAACAATATAAACTTCACAGTACATTAAAAAAAATATTGTGAACTGTTAGTTCACAATATTGCAACAGTGCATCCTCAAGAGTGAATACAAAACAGCATTTTACTGAAGTAAACCAAACATGCCACAAACTGAATGAGTTTTGAATGAGTTTTGCTAGTACTTCATTAAAAAAAAAAGTTACCATGAGGGTTAACCCCATAAACACCATTTTACATAACTAACAACTTTGACAAATCAAAGTGGATTTACAAACAAAGTGATCAACCCTACATAAACTGGTCACTGAGAAATAAAATGTGGATATACAACAGAAATCAGTCTGACCCGTTGACTGAGAGCCTGTTTTTCAGAGTAAGTGCTTTGTTGGAAAGTTTACCTCCATCCAGTTCCATCCAAATCTTTTGGATTACCTCAAAAGTGTAGCGGAGGTCAGCAGGGTCGCTGAGGTTCAGTGCATACATCAGTCCAAACAGCATAGCAACAGCTAATGCGACATTATCAAGATCTTGTAACACCTTGATGCCTTCAAGAACAATGCCAATGTCCTCTGCTTCATCACTTGAAGCATGTTCTTTAAGAACGTAGATCCCAACAGTGGTGTTTTCAATGGCCTCATTGTAGGGGGTGTAACGATTCGTTTTAACAACGATTCGATTCAAGGACGATTTTGGTTCATTTAGAACGATACGATCCGAAATGATTCAGTGACTTGAAATCGATTCAGTAACTTTTTAGCCAAAAATTAAACCAGTGTGACTGAAATAAATACCTGGATACTGGACAGTGCAGGTGAAGTTTTCTAGATTCCTGTTGCTTCTTGTAAGGGAATCAGGTATAATTATGGATATAAACAAACAAGTAAACAACAATTAGTGGCAAATGCATTGACGTTTTATTTGAATTAAGTGCAACCAACACTTTAGGTTGAAAAATAAAATAAAATAAAAAAATAAATAATAATACTTCTGCTTTTGTTTTTCCAACACAAAAATATTACATTATCATCAAATATATATATATCTCATTATCTCTAGCCGCTTTATCCTTCTACAGGGTCACAGGCAAGCTGGAGCCTATCCCAGCTGACTACAGGCGAAAGGCGGGGTACACCCTGGACAAGTCGCCAGGTCATCACAGGGCTGACACATAGACACAGACAACCATTCACACTCACATTCACACCTACGGTCAATTTAGAGTCACCAGTTAACCTAACCTGCATGTCTTTGGACTGTGGGGGAAACCGGAGCACCCGGAGGAAACCCACGCGGACACGGGGAGAACATGCAAACTCCGCACAGAAAGGCCCTCACCGGCCCTGGGGCTCGAACCCGGACCTTCTTGCTGTGAGGCGACAGCGCTAACCACTACACCACCGTGCCGCCCTCTCTCTCTCTCTCTCTATATATATATATATATATAAAATAAAGTGCAACCATTTTTTTTTAGGTTGAATTAATAACAGTAGGTTTACCTGTTTTTTTAACATAGAAAAATTTCCCGCTCGCCGGCTTCTCCTCTGCTATCCGCCATCATGCTATGTTTTGATTTGTGCTGCTGCTGGCGTGTGATGATGACGTCACAGACACGCAGACTGAATCGGGTAACGTTTAAGGCCTTTATCATTAAAAGTGCTAAAAAAAATCAATATAAAGCCTGACGTGCTTAAATCCAATGCGTTATTTCCTAGTATCGATACAATCGATTGATTACCTTTTAAAACGATATTAGATCGATATATGTCATCTGGAAGGCCAACTTGCCGAGCACAGATCATTGTAGTTGGATCGTAGGAAAATAAATCGATTCATCGATGTAGTGGATGAATCGTTACACCCCTACCTCACTGATGGTGTTTTGGTCCATGCTCTGTACAAAACAGACAAAAGGTACGCAAACCAAAGTTAGGTAAAATCAAACCTTTTCACCATGCCCCATCAAGAAAAGGATAAAAACATAAAATAGTGACACTATAGATCGAGGTAAGGTGAAAGTTAGAATGAAGGTAAATTTAGAGACAAGAACAAGTAACTACAGCAGAACATTATATAAACATTTAATAAAATGGAAAGTCATCTGTTCCATGAGAAAAAACACCTTGAATGCACCTGCTGACTGGCTGAAATAATGTGAGGCTCGGTCCAAGCCACTTTGTTACCCATTTACAGAACTATGGTTGTGTATGAACACTAGATTCTTTTTTTCATCGCACACAGATCAGACAGCTGGCAGACCATGAGGAGATATTTAATGAATTTGACAAAGTGTATTGCACAACTAGCCTGGCAAGCCAGACTGAATGTGAATATTTAGTCTGGTCTCGGTCGTAGACATTTCTGAAGGGTGTGGGTAGGGACAACCCGCTGTCTTTCAAACTGTCTCTGTGCGTATAGGCCAACGCTCTGACCAATCAGCGCAACAGTGACTGTGACGTAGTCAGAGCGACAGAAAGCAGTGGGGGAGGCCTTGAAATAAATAATTTTTCAAAATGCGTATTAATTAATAAACAGGTTCTAGATATTAAGAAGTTTGGAGATAATGACCACAAGTTTGGAGTCTGTACCACATACTTAACATATGCTCATTTTTTTTTCAAGTGTTTTTCAAGGGTTTGCTTAAACTGTTTTTGAGAGTTTTTATTTT
Organism: Neoarius graeffei; assembly: GCF_027579695.1. Taxonomy (NCBI): domain Eukaryota; kingdom Metazoa; phylum Chordata; class Actinopteri; order Siluriformes; family Ariidae; genus Neoarius; species Neoarius graeffei. Next base: position 19,277,165 of record NC_083569.1, read on the forward strand.
TATTTAGTGGTGTTTGGTGAAATAATTTCCCTTAAATTTAAAATAACAGGAAAATAAGAAACAATCAAAAAGTAATGTTTCAAAGCTGTTTATTAATTCTTCGTACTGCACAAACTAGCCCCATCCTTTTGGCTACCAGCGGAGCCAGCTGGTAGATCAGACTTTTGCCATAGCCGGTCGGCAAAACAGTGAAAACGTCCTTCTTGAAAAGGAATGAGCAGAGAGCCTCTTCCTGCTCATGTTTCAATGAAAACTCCAAGTCTAATTCTTCTAAAACTGATTCCAAAGTGGAGTCAAACAAGCGCTGTTCACTAGCCGTAGCCATCTTTTCTGTTGCGCTTTCTCCAGCGTCGCGTAGCCTTGTCGTCACTCCTGCAAAAGCCCGCCCAAAGAATCCAAACAAAAACCTTGCTTTGTGATTGGCGGGCACGATTTGATGCCCGGGGTGTTTTGTTGATATGGTGCGAGGCTAGACCCACTCGTAGGCAAAAATATTTTTGCCCGCTAGGCGGGTGGGTCTAGTTTACTAGGCTATTGCAGAACTGTTCTTGAGAAGCATTTATTCTACCTTTAACTTAATTTAACCAGCAGCCAGAAACACTATTGATTTTGTTATGAAACAGAAAAAAAATAGATTATAAAAATGGTAATACATATTCTTTTAATCAATGAATAATTTCAGCACAAGCAATCTAGAATGAGAACAAGAGAAGAGTGGAAGATGACCGTAAGCACCGAATTCATATACAGTACATAACCTTCTACAGGAATATGTGGTATCTGGATCTTCACCCATGTAGACACAGACTCCCTTAATGATGCACTCTCGTCCATCATCTACTGTACATCACACTGAAAGGACGTTTTCTAGGTGAGCATCTTAATTCAGTCCATGGGCCTTAATTTAACAACATCTACTGGTATAAACTGTCATATGGGTGCACATTTCTTTTCTCAGGTTTCCGATGATTGTGCGAGCCTTGCCATGTACTCCAAGTCATGTGGGAGGAAGATTGAAGGGAAAGAGACAGAAAGAGAAGGCAGACAAATATATGAAGTAGGGGTTTCACCAAATATCGGAATAGTCGAATATTCGACCACCAAAACCACTATTCGACGCTGTGCGTGATAGTCGACTATTCATCTTTTTCTTGTTTTTGTTTTGTTTTGTTTTTGTTTTTTTCATTTTTTTCAGTAGACCGGTGCTCTTGTAAAACAGTGAAAGGGCATCTTAATGATCTACCACAGACATGCAGCGTTGGGGGGTGGGGTGTGTGTGTGCGCCTGACGTCCACACAGCGACGCAAGGGGCACCAAGCAAGATGAGAAAGAGAGAAAGGAGCAATGGCTGAAGCTGCTCGTGATACCCGCCTTCATGTATCTACAGTCTGGAAATACTTCACAAAACCAGACAAAACCGTCAACTGCAATATATGCAAAGCTACCCTAAAGTACCATGGCAGTACAACTACAATGCATAACCATTTGAAGCTACACTCGGCTGGAGCTAGCTACAGCAGTGGCGAAGTTAGCGGAGAGAAGCACCAACAGACAACAATGAGAGACTTCTCCACACGCCAGATATCCAACCAAAGAAAAAGGAAAATAACCAGTCTGTTAGTGAATTTCATCGTGAAGGATATGCGACCGCTTGCTGCGGTGTCTGGAAATGGCTTTAAGGACATTATCAATTTTTTCGAGCCACGAGCAACCCCCTGGAGTGGTGGGCCCGCAAGGAGAAGCAGTTCCCCCGCCTGGCGAAGTTGGCCAGAATCTACCTGGCTGTGCCCGCTACAAGCACCCCGAGTGAGCATGTTTTCTCCCTGGCTGGGAACACGATTACCCGTCAGAGAGCAAGTTTGCACCCAGCTCATGTGGATGCCCTTGTTTTCTTGAACGCAAACCAGGAGCGCAAGAATAAGATTATTAAAAAGGAGGACTTTGATGAGAGTGAATAGGCTAACTGTTAATTGGATTACATTACTGTGGATTACAGCTTTTTTGCACTTTTCATTACGCTGCACTGTGGTGAGTAGGCTAGGCTGAGTTTTGTTTAAGACATTTAAAGCCTATATTTTTCGTTAATTCTGAATAACAAGATTTGGATAAAATGTGATGGATTATTAAGGCCTATATTTTCTGTTTGTTCTGAACAACAATTACAATCTTGATAAAAATGTGGCATTAAAGCCATTTTCTGTTGACTCTGAATAACAATTTGGATAACGTGCTATTCAATAAACATCATAAACTTTTTACAACCTGTGGACATTTTTATGTTTAATAGCTTGATTAGTTTCACAATTTACATGCAATGTTGATCTTAATTAGGCCTACATTGTGTTTTCATGGTCATTAACAGAGGCAAACTCAGAAGAGGGTTAATGGTTCTGACATAGTCGCATTGCTACGCATACGAGGCGAGACGCATCAGAGCCAAGTCTGGCAGCAGTAGTGCCGCATGGATTAAAAAAAACGGCGAATATTCGACTATTAGTCGACTTTTGGGAAGTATTCGAAGAATACTAAAATTCAGTATTCGTCAATGCCCTAATATGAAGATAAATAAGGAAATAGAGCAACAGTTAAAGTTGATACAAAAAGATGCAATAGTGGAAGGACAAAGATGTAAATAAATTGGGGGGGGGGGGGTAAATTTAACATTTCTAGGACTGTGGGACCCCAGCATCACTTACATTAGCCATTTGTGCAGTGATTTTTTTTTTTAGCCTTATCCCTAGCTGTCCTCCTCTCCTTTGGAACAGTCTTGTCAGGTTGTCAGAGTGGAGGTCCAGCTGAGACAGGAACTTGGACTGACATGGAACAGTGGTGATTCTCTTGAATTCAGCATTGATCTGAAAAACAAGCAAGCACAGAGGATTCAAGGGGAAGGTCACCATCACACAAAGCAGACCAGGACAGTCAAGGAGGGAGATGAAGCACAGACAAATGATGTACTATCAGGCATATTAGCAATTTGCCAGTGCACACAATACTTTCCTTCTATCAACAGCAAATTCAAGATGAAAAACCCAGCATGAGATAAGACTTACCTCACTGACTTCAAACAGAGCAGGCCATCTCGCCATGAAATCCTCCACCATTGGTGCGTCATGAACAACTTCAGGTCTTCTGTACGCAAAAGTCTTTTCCATCTCCAGCTTCACAACCTCTCAGTTGTTCCTCTTTTTTTTTTTACATCTAAGAGTAAAGATTTCCGCATGGCTTCCAGACTCTCCTCAGTTTCAGCTAATGGGTATGTCGGGCAAAAATTTACTTCTGCTCTCTTTGCCTTTTTGACACCGAAGGCTGTGCTGTGCTTTCCAGCAGGTTTGTTTTTTAAGGAGTTCACGGTCACTTCTGGGCAGCCCAGTTTTCTCAGATGTGTGTGGTAGTTAGACAGTTTATATTTTAAACTGGTCTTCCATCCAGCACATCCAGTGCAGGACCCCTTCTCAGTTAAACATGGATGTTTCTTGATGAGACTCTGGGCTACCTGTTCCATCTCCTTATCACTGACATAGACTTTATACTGCACAAGTTCCTGCACTAAACCATCAAGGATGGCTGACTTCAACTTGGGATCTGGAATAAGTACAGTGCCATTTTGACCGTATTCAGCATAATGCTTCAGAAGAGACATTGAATAAAATGACATTTATAATTGTATTTAAAACAGTGGAATGATCAATTTTTTGCCACAATCCCAACAACACTAATCATAAAATTCTGTTTTTGATCATACTACATGTACATTTGTACTTGCAACACTGAAAAGACTTTGAATTAAAGAAGTACAGCCAGTGTTTGATATTTCAGTGAATAAAAATCATACATGTAAAAAGAAACTGAATAAGTTTAATTCACATTTCATGGCACTAATCGGCAAGTTCAACTCCAAGCATAGGTCAACCATCACCGCTTCAGCACGTGTCACGTTCCGTGTCTTTTCATCCACAGATTTCGTAAAAAACTGCTGGATACCCCCAGATTTACTTTCCGCCTGACTCGCCATTTCAGCATACTCCATATGTTTTTTGTAGTTGACATGCCGCCTGCAGTCATCGCGACCACCATGAGTGATGAGTTCTACACAGTTTGCAGTGCGCGTATCCATTGCCCTTTTGACTGGGTGTAATGCACGGCCATTCTACCGTATATCGTGGGAGGAACACCTGAGACCTGTGAAAATAGCGCGAACAAATGTGCGGTATCTGCGCATGTCACACACAGCATGTGCGGTATCTGCGCACATAGACATATAAACATAGACGCCGCATTGAGCTGGTGGCCCGTTGCTGGGATACGTCAGAGTGTCCGCCATATTGGATGTGGCAAATCTTCCCCGTAAACCAATGCAAATAAATGGACTGAACTTCATAAAGCCCCTTTCTACAATAATATTTAACTCGATGCCTTTTATTCACCCATTAAGACACACACGTAAATATTTGGGAAACAAGCAGGCATCAAAACAACATATATAACTTTTAATGTGATGGTTATAAATAGTGTGCGAAATACCCTGTACACTGCAAACTAGCAACAGATACGCGATAGATAGCTCAGGTAAGCTAATCAGTCAGCATACCGTAGCAAGCTACCAAAACCTGAGGCCACAATAACCAACCTACAAGACTGAATATGATAAATGATGGAAATAGTGGAAAAACTGGAAATAGTGAATGAAAATAAAAATTTACTGTATTATTTATTGAGTCACCACACAGACCTACTCTCGTTGAATAAAGTGAGCTGAACGACCGCCAAACTGAGTTCGGCCAGGTTCTAACGTCATACCAAAACAAAATACATCACTGATTCCTTCACATTCAGAAAGGTTAAAAACATTCATCATACGTTCAAAAACGTTCATCATAGTGTGGCACTGTATTATCTAATTCTCACTGCTTATAACTATACACCTACCCGGTGGAGATGAGCTGGGAAACTGAAGACTGAAGGAACAGTATTGAAAAGTATTTTTCCAGTCTCACCTGTGAAAGGTAATCCCATGTGATCTCGTTTGGACGGTAAACCTGTTGGTACAATTAAACGCAGCACATGAATGAGGCATCTTTATTCTTGGCTACTGTCTAGACGCTATACCAGAGACGGTTGAAGACTCTGCACTTTGCCACATCCAATATGGCGGCGAGGATGACGTATGATTCTACGCAGAATGTGGGGTCTATGTTTATATGTCTATGTCTGCACATGTCACACACAGCATGTGCGGTATCTGCGCATGTCACACACAGCATGTGCGGTATCTGCGCATGTCACACACGGCATGTGTGGTTGTCGTAAAAATAAATAGCCGTGAATCGCGCATGGATTGAAAAAGTCGCTTGGACATTTAAAAACAACTCACTGGAATTTTTTAAGACTTTACAATAATTCCGTACAGAATAACACTGTTTGCCGTAACATCGTATTTACGTAACTTTTCCGTACAAAATACGGCCAATCCGTACTAGTAGGCATCTCTGGCTAAATCAGAGAGGCTCCTGTGCAAAAGGTCTATAGTCCCTGTCTGGAGCGCAGGGGTGAAGCGCGATGAAATCCCCTCACACAGCCGGCTAACGGCTGCTCTCCACCAGCTGCCACTTTAATGAAGCGCCGCAGTCAGCAGCTGGACCGGGAGCTCAGCGGAGAAACACCATTATTGACAAGAACTCTCAACTGGAAATTAACTAGCAGGTGTTAGCTAACGGCCGCTAATCTGTAATGCATATATATCGGCTATATACACACACACAACAGCTAACAGGCTTTTGGAATTGTTACATAACGTTACTGTTGGAAAACAGCACTCTAGCGGCCTGTCACCCAACTTACTGAAACACCAACAGATTCACATTTGAAGAAATTTTTTGTTTGTTTGTTTTTTAGTGATGCGGTTTCTCTCCACGGTGACTTGTTGCTGCAGAAAATGGAGACTTTTCCACAATTCCCACGGGCTTACAGGTCGTCTTCTTCTTCTGTCGATTTATTGGCGGTTAACAATCGATGTGTATTACCGCCATCTACCGGGCTGAGGTGTGATCTCAAGGGATATTAATCGTTGCAAATGCTTGCATGAGAATAAATCAAAACTGAGCCTGTAGTCAGACCTTGAGCAGGTCATGTCCTGATAGACTGTTCAAAAAGATATCAATATTATGTCTTGAGCAATGTGTTATCATAACAGTACAATACACAGTGAGACACAAGGTCACAGAAGAATTCTAGCCTTCTCGCTGAAATAGTAAAATAGAATGGAGTAGAATATTAACAATATTAAGAGGTGTATGCTCGAGCTAATCCTTGCTCTTCTTGATGAGTATTGGTGCTCAGAGGGCGGGCATGCCCTATCAGCCCTCGTCCCACCTCACCGGAGCTTAGAGAAACTCCAGCCAAATTGTCCCATGAACCAAACAAAATCTTCCCGTAAACCAATTATGAGGATAACCAAACAAAAATCTTCTCGTAAACCAATTACGAGGATAACCAAACAAAATCTTCCCGTAAACCAATTACGAGGATAACCAAACAAAAATCTTCCCGTAAACCAATTACGAGGATAAGCAAACAAAATCTTCCCGTAAACCAATTACGAGGATAACCAAACAAAATCTTCCCATAAACCAATTACGAGGATAACCAAACAAAATCTTCCCGTAAACCAATTACGAGGATAACCAAACAAAAATCTTCCCGTAAACCAATTACGAGGATAACCAAACAAAATCTTCCTGTAAACCAATTACGAGGATAACCAAACAAAAATCTTCCCATAAACCAATTACAAGGATAACCAAACAAAATCTTCCCGTAAACCAATTATGAGGATAACCAAACAAAAATTTTTCCCGTAAAACAATTACGAGGATACTGATTATATATATATATATAAAAAAAAAAAACTAAATTCTATTTGCTAGTTGAGTGTCCTTTAAATACTGTGTTAGAGCTGTTACTGCTGATTGTGTGAATGGCTGACTTAATAAGTTATCTATAGTTACAGATTTTCTTAATGTTCTCCCCATCTTCTCTCTTTCACTGGAATACTGTGTACAGTGTATAAGAACTTGCTCAACCTTTTCTACTTCTCCACAGTGTGCACAGGCCCCAGAATGATGTTTCCCTATTGTATACAACCCACTATTTAGACTTGTGTGTCCTATCCTCAGCCTCGTCCTGTCGTTTCAGTTCACCACCCCTTCTAAACACCACCTCCTTTTGTAAATTATATAGATGCCTTCCTTTCTCCTCTGTATTCCATCTCTCCTGCCACATTTTGTTGATGTTGTCTTTAATTATTACTTTAATTTCTGCCTTGCTTAATGGGACTTCTAACTCAACCTCATTTGCCTTGATGGCCTCTTTGGCCATTTTATCCACTTTCTCATTACCCTCAACCCCCTTATGAGCTGGAACCCATGTGAACTGAATAAAAGTTTTATGTTGATTAATCTTAAATATGAGATGGTTAATTTCATCTAAGAGATCTTGTCGGCATGTAGATTTCCCACTCTGGATACTGTTTAAGGAAGACATAGAATCTGAGCAAATAACTGCTTTACTAGGCTTCACCTCCTCCACCCACTGCAGGGCCAGTATAATAGCCATCATTTCTGCTGAAAAAATTGACAAGTGATCTGACGTCCTTTTCCCAATACTTATATTGTAGCTGGGGATGAATACTGCTGCTCCTGTCTTACCAGTTTCATCTTTAGAAGCATCTGTATATATCTGTGTCGTGTCATCATACATTACTTCTAAATACTGCTGTACATTCTGGTTTGCCATCTCCTTAGTTTTCAAATTTACAATAAGGAAATAAAATAACCAAGGGGGAATGATTGACCTTGTAATTGTTTTGCAAAGAGGAATGTCACTGATCCCCAATTGATCTGCCTGCTGATTACCATCCCACCCAAAACTGCGTACAGGTCGACCATACTCCCAGCATTCCCTTAGTACCTGTTTGGTTGGGTGATTGTCTTCATGACCCTGTAGGTTTAGCCAATATGATACTGATAATTTCAGTCGCCTGAGGTCCAGTGGCATCTCCCCTACTTCCACCTGAAGTGCTGGGACTGGAGAGGTCCTGAAGGCACCACAACATATACGGAGGGCTTTGGCTTGTATCTTGTTTAACTCTAACAAGGAAGTCTTGGCTGCTGAATTATATGCTATACATCCATAATCTAATACTGGTCGGATTAGGGCACTATAAATTCTTTTCAAGGATGTGCTTGATGCCCCCCAGTCATTCCCTGCTAAGCATTTCAGAATATCAATTCCCTTTTTACATTTGTCTATAACCTTTTGAATATGATTTTTAAAAGAAAGTTTGTTATCGAACCATACACCAAGGTATCTTAAATTATCCATTTGCTTGAGTGGCTGCCCATACAACCTGAGGTCCACTGTAGGGTTAACCCTTTTTTTTGAGAAACATATAACTTGTGTCTTTTCAACAGATAAATGAAACCCCCACTCATGTGACCATCTTTCAACCTCGTTTATAGCTATTTGCATTCTGTTCCTTAGACTATCAGAATTTCGGCCTCTCACCCACAGTGCTCCATCATCTGCATAAAGTGCTCTACTGATTCTGGAATCAATATTGTTAAAAACATCATTAATCATTATATTAAATAGTACTGGGCTGCAGACACTACCCTGTGGGGTACCATTTTCTATAGAGTAGATTTTTGAATGGCTCGCTCCAACTCTTACCTCTATGGTTCTATTCCTTAAAAAATCTGTAATCCAATTGAACATTTTGCCTTCTATTCCCATTTTATTCAATTTAAGTAAAAGACCCTCTTTCCAGAGCATATCATATGCTTTTTCAATATCAAAGAATGTTGCCAAGACTGACTCCTTATTTGCTTGAGCTTTCCTAATTTCATTTTCTAGGCAGATTATTGGATCCATAGTAGTACGGCCATTTCTAAACCCACTTTGATGTGGAGAGAAAAGACTTCTTTTTTCAATCTCGTATACTAACCTCTTAGTTATTATCCTTTCCATTAACTTACAAAGATTAGATGTTAGTGCTATAGGCCTATAGCTTTTGACCTCTGCTTTATCCTTACCTGGTTTAGCTATAGGTACCACTACTGAATGTTTCCAGCTAGAGGGCAGCTTACCTTGCTCCCAAATTTTATTATATAACTTTAAAATCACACTTTTATCCACATCAGATAATTGTTCAATCATTTTGTAACAAATTCTATCTTTACCTGGAGACGTATTTTTAACACCCACTAATGCTCTTTTCAGTTCAAATAATGTAAAATTATTATCAAGTGCACCCTCACATATCTTTCTTTCCTAATACGTTTCCATTATCTTCAATCATTTTTGTTCTCCATAATAACTCTTCATTTGTTAAGTTTTTAGAGCTATGCACTTTAACAAAGGCCCTAGCAAGCATCTCTGCTTTTTCATCATTATTTACTGTTTCACCATCACTATCTTTAATTACTGGTAAAGAGAAATCCCTTCTTATTCCTCCCATCTTTCTGATCATTTCCCATATCTCTGAGACCTTGACTTCTGATCCAATATTATTACAGAAACTCCTCCAGTGATTCCTCTTAGTTTCCCTTATTACTCTTTTAGCTTGAGACTGTGCCTTTTTATATAGAATTAAATTATTGAAGGAATGATTTGATTTCACCATTCTAAATGCTTTATTTCTGGCTTTGACCGCTTTTTTACATTCATCTGACCACCATGGCACCATTTTCTTTTCCCTCATCCCAGAAGACTCACACAGAACCTCCTCTGCTGACTCATATAATATATTTGTGATTATGGAATTTACTAATTCAACATCATCACTTAAGTTTGACATATTCTCCATAAGTTTGCCACTTGCCTTCATGCTATATAGCCCCCAGTTAGCCTCTCTCATTTTCCATCTTGGGTACTAGTTTTCTTCCAAATTAACATTCTGCTCTTGTATCTTGGTCCAAATTGGGTAATGATCACTTCCTAATGGGTTATTATTAAGAACTTCCCACTGACTGACTCCTGCTAATCGTTCTGAAAGTAAGGTAAGGTCAAGTGCTGATTCTGTTCCATGTACTAGATCAAACCTAGTGCCTGTTCCATCATTTAAACAGACTAGATTGTGGTCATCCATAAACTCCTCAACAGTACTCCCATTATCATCTGTTCTTTTGCTTCCCCATAATGTGTTATAAGCATTGAAGTCTCCACATAAAATATTTCTACAATTTCCCTCCACACAAAAACTATCTAAAAATCTCTTCTAATCTTTTGACAAGGGTTATAGAAGTTAATTATTTTAAACTTAGTTCTACCCACCCATACTTCCACTGATATTACTTCAATTTCTTAATTTATATTTTGTGCTTTATAATTAAGTCCCTGTTGAATAAATGTGGCTACTCCCCCACCTGTTCCTAGGCTTCTATCTTTGCGTACTGCTACATATCCATAGATTATAAAGTCAAGTGATGGCTTTAACCATGTTTCTTGAATACAAATGATATTAAGTTTAACCTGCTGTTCTTCAATAAAATGCTTAAATTCTTGCCCATTCGCAATTAGACTCCTGGCATTCCACTGTAATATGGACAGTACCATTATAAAACACCACCACATGACTGCTGACTTTCAGACACTCTGGTCGCTAATACTGCATTTACAGACTCAACGGATAATTCCCCTATATCCAGATACTTTTCTACTGCTCTTGTAATAATCTTTATTCTCTCTGTTCTGCTATCTGTCTGAGCTCAGCAATTGATAACTTCCACTATGAAGGCAACAAACTTTTTCTTCTCCACAATCAAGGTGTCTTCAGAAACTTTATAATTCAAAGATTGTGCAGCTCTTTGAGTAGGAGGTTGAGACACAGGTTGAGACGCAGACACTGCTTTAGCATCAGATCGTACTTTGCTATCTATCTTTTTGATTGCATCAGCATAGGTAAGCTTCTCCTTCACCCTTATGTTTTGAATCTGTACTGCTCTTTAATGGGCCTCACATCCTTTATAAGCAGTGCTGTGCTCCCCTCCACAGTTACAGCACTTTATTTTACTTCCTACAGCACACTTGCCATATTCATGTTCCCCCCCACACTTAGCACACCTGGCTTTAGCCCTACAGGCTGCAGCAATATGCCCAAACCTTTGGCATTTAAAGCACCTTGTTGGTGGAGGAATGTATGCTCGTACTGCATAACTGACATACCCAATCTTAACTCTTTCCGGTAATCGCTCTTCGTCCAGAGCTATCATAACTGACAAACTAGGACTTGTAACTCCATCTCTTGTAATAGGCAACCGTTTCACCTTGGTTACTCTAACCCCTTTCATGTTAACTCGGATCTGTTCCTCTGTCAACTCAATAGATATTCCAGATATCACACCCAAACACTTTCCCTTTTTCCTCCCACACTTGCGGCTTTATCTCTTTCCCCAATAGTGTTTTACACTTCATTAACCCCTGCTGCTGGTCTCTATCTCTACATACAATCATCAAATTGTCATCTCTTAAAGTTTTGACTGTTTGTACTTCACCTACTAACTTGTATACTGCCTCACTAACTTTTAAAGGATTTAAAGTACACGGGGATTGGAATCTAAGGATAACTTTAATTTCATTTCTTTTACCTTCCTCTCTCCTCTCTTCATCGGGTTCTATTTCTTTCCTTTTCTTACTTCCTCGATTGACCCTCTGCCATTCTCCTGAGTATATATTTCTCTCATTGTAGTCGCTTGACGCTAGATCACCACCTTCATCTGCCTCCTCAATCCCCTCCATCTCACTCACTTCCTGCAAATCCCAGATCACACCTCCAGCCCCCAAAAAATCCACTCAGCCAAAATCTCGAAGATTTAAATTGGAAGAAGTTCCATTCAATCACTGTTGAAGCAAGAACCTCTCCCCGTTCTTTCACCGGGAAACCCGCGCGTCCGCTCCTGACGGGCTCTACCAGCGGACTCCAAACACCGACACTCTGCTCGCTCTCTCACACACACACACACACACACACAGAAGGGACGGGCTGCTCGCAGGCTTCAGTCTGATTGACGTGTCAGTATCCAATCACTTTGAGGTGGTACCTCGATATGATTGGATGGTGTTTTTCCTTTATTTTACACTGTAGACTGGATTAAAATATTTTGTTTTTGGGTCAAACCTTCTATTGTACTGCTTGCAACATGGGTGTGAGGAGCTTTTCAAGCAATATGGTAAAAAATACTCCTGAAAAAAATCTCATACCCCACCTTTAAGGTCTCAAGGTATTTAAAAGCAAGGCCATGGTTCTGCATATCTCCTGGAAGTACGTTGCTCTAGAGCACTTCAGCCCAAGACCAGCCCATGTTACCCTAAATGCATGACTTTGACCTGTGGGGTTAATAACCAGAGCCACCTGCATTAATACATTTTTAAAGTATCCCTGTCAGGGAATCGAACCCCGGTCTTCCACATGACAGGCAGAGATACTGTCCACTATACTAATGAGGATGACATAATAGCCCTTATTTATTAACCAAATGTAGAAACCAGCACAGATCAAAGTGCAGAAATTATCATATGACAGGGTTCACATGTGATTCATGAAACGTTTGTATCTTGCCAATCACAGTGTAGCAATGATTGGGCATTGATAAATGTGGTGGGTGAAAACCATTGTCATTTAAATATCACAATCCTAAATATTATCATGTCATTTATCAATCTCCAGTAACGTAGAAACCAAAGCAGATCATGTGCCTCTCCTCTCGATGTTTGTTTTTTCATCTTAATTATTGTTTGTGTCACAATAATGGGCGAGAGGCAGGGCACACCCTGGACAAGTTGCCAGGTCATCGCAGGGCTAATACATAGAGACAAATAACCATTCACACTCACACCTATGGTTAATTTAGAGTCACCAATTAGCCTAACCTGCATGTCTTTGGACTGTGTGGGAAATCGGAGCACCCAGAGGAAACCCATACAGACACGGGGAGAACATGCAAACTCCACACAGAAAGACCCTCGTCGGCCACTGAGCTCGAACTCAGGACCTTCTTGCTGTGAGGTGACAGTGCTAACAATTACACCATCATGCTGCCCTCAGAGTTACTATGTAATCAGAAAACCTACTTCTACCTGCATGTGGTCCTAGTACAAGTACATCTGTCTTGTCAGAGTTCAGGGTGGTGTAGTGGTTAGCACTGTCCCCTCATAGTAAGAAGGTTCTGGGTTTGAGCCCAGCAGCTGATGAGGGCCTTTCTGTGTGGAGTCTGCATATTCTCCCTGTGTTTGCATGGGTTTCCTCCAGGTGCTCCAGTGTCCCCCACAGTTCAAAGACATGCAGTCTTTTGGTTAACATGGGGTGGCCATGAGGTTTGGCTGAAGTGCAGTTGAGCAAAACACCTAATGCCCAACTGCTCCCTGGGTGCTGTAGCATGGCTGCCCACTGCTCTGTGTGTGCTCATTGCTCACTTGTGTGTGTTAACTGCATCAGATGGGTTAAATCCAGAGGTTAAATTTCACTGTGTGCTTAAGTCTGTCCTTGAGTGTATGTGTGAAAAATAAAGGCTTGGTTTCTTAAGGAGAAGGAAGGTAATAAGCATCCAGTATCTAATTTCCTTCACACATTCCTCAATTTTATTAAACTGGTGTCTCTCATCTGGATTTGCAGAAACATACAACTGTGTGTCATCAGCATAACAAAGAAAAAAGCAGTGGGCCTCAGACAGAACCTTGTGCAACACCAAAATTTATCTTAGTGTGCATAGAAAAATCACCATTTACATCAACAAACTAATAACGATCAGTTTAATAAGACCTGAGCCAGGAGAGGGCTGTTCCCTTGAAATAACATGTTCTCGTCTATCAAGGAGAATGGTATGATCAATGGTGTCAAAAGCTGCACTAAGGTCAAGCAATACAAGCAGGGAGACACAGCCCTGATCACAGGCCAAAGTGGTGTCACATACAAAGTGGTGTCACACACACCAGAGTGGTGTCCTTTCCTGGGTGAATTCCTCACACGTAGTGTTAGGCTCCAGATCCACAGCAGTCTGACCAGGATAAAGCACTTACTGAAGATAAATGAATAAATTAAGGGATGTGCTCAGAAAACCTTACATTAACGAACAGTGTAATATTATCAAATTCAGCAAAGTCAACATAAACACAATTAACAACACAAAGCATCATTAAATACATTATCAGGCTTTTAATTAATTACTTTCTTTAATGTATTTGTTGCACCACATAAGCAATATCAGATTAAACGAGGTTTGAGTTTACAATATTGTACAATCCCGATTCCAAAAAAGTTGGGACAAAATACAAATTGTAAATAAAAACGGAATGCAATGATGTGGAAGTTTCAAAATTCCATATTTTATTCAGAATACAACATAGATGACATATCAAATGTTTAAACTGAGAAAATGTATCATTTAAAGAGAAAAAATAGGTGATTTTAAATTTCATGACAACAATGTATCTCGGCGGCACGGTGGTGTAGTGGTTAGCGCTGTCGCCTCACAGCAAGAAGGTCCTGGGTTCGAGCCCCGGGGCCGGCGAGGGCCTTTCTGTGCGGAGTTTGCATGTTCTCCCTGTGTCCGCGTGGGTTTGCTCCGGTTTCCCCCACAGTCCAAAGACATGCAGGTTAGGTTAACTGGTGACTCTAAATTGACCGTAGGTGTGAGTGTGAATGGTTGTCTGTGTCTATGTGTCAGCCCTGTGATGACCTGGCGACTTGTCCAGGGTGTACCCTGCCTTTTGCCCGTAGTCAGCTGGGATAGGCTCCAGCTTGCCTGCGACCCTGTAGAAGGATAAAGCGGCTAGAGATAATGAGATGAGATGAGACAACGCATCTCAAAAAAGTTGGGACAAGGCCATGTTTACCACTGTGAGACATCCCCTTTTCTCTTTACAACAGTTTGTAAACGTCTGGGGACTGAGGAGACAAGTTGCTCAAGTTTAGGGATAGGAATGTTAACCCATCCTTGTCTAATGTAGGATCCCAGTTGCTCAACTGTCTCAGGTCTTTTTTGTCGTATCTTCCATTTTATGACGCGCCAAATTTTTTCTATGGGTGAAAGATCTGGACTGCAGGCTGGCCAGTTCAGTACCCGGACCCTTCTTCTACGCAGCCATGATGCTGTAATTGATGCAGTATGTGGTTTGGCATTGTCATGTTGGAAAATGCAAGGTCTTCCCTGAAAGAGACATCGTCTGGATGGGAGCATATGTTGCTCTAGAACCTGGATATACTTTTCAGCATTGATGGTGTCTTTCCAGATGTGTAAGCTGCCCATGCCACATGCACTAATGCAACCCCATACCATCAGAGATGCAGGCTTCTGAACTGAGCGCTGATAACAACTTGGGTCGTCCTTCTCCTCTTTAATCCGAATGACATGGCGTCCCTGATTTCCATAAAGAACTTCAAATTTTGGGGCAGCACAGTGGTGTAGTGGTTAGCGCTGTCACCTCACAGTAAGAAGATCTGGGTTTGAGCCCTGTGGCTGACGAGGGCCTTTCTGTGTGGAGTTTGCATGTTCTCCAGCTTGCCTGTGACCCTGTAGAACAGGATAAAGCGGTTAGAGATAATGAGATGACCACAGAACAGTTTGCCACAGTGCATTTTAAATTAGCCTTGGCCCAGAGAAGACGCCTGCGATTCTGGATCATGTTTAGATATGGCTTCTTCTTTGAACTATAGAGTTTTAGCTGGCAATGGCGCATGGCACGGTAAATTGTGTTCACAGATAATGTTCTCTAGAAATATTCCTGAGTCCATTTTGTGATTTCCAATACAGAAGCATGCCTGTATGTGATGCAGTGCCGTCTAAGGGCCCGAAGATCATGGGCACCCAGTATGGTTTTCCGGCCTTGACCCGGAAAAGATTCTCTGAATCTTTTGATGATATTATGCATGTTCTCCCCGTGTCCGTGTGGGTTTCCTCCAGGTGCTCCAGTTTCCCCCACAGTCCAAAGACATGCAGGTTAGGTTAACTGGTGACTCTAATTTGACTGTAGGTGTGAATGTGAGTGTGAATGGTTGTCTGTGTCTATGTGTCAGCCCTGTGATGACCTGGCGACTTGTCCAGGGTGTACTCCGCCTTTCGCCCGTAGCCAGCTGGGATAGGCTCCAGCTTGCCTGCGACCCTGTAGAACAGGATAAAGCAGCTAGAGATAATGAGATGAGATGAGATGAGATGAGATGAGATGAGATGACCACAGAACAGTTTTACACTTTGCCACAGTCCATTTTAAATGAGCCTTGGCCCAGAGAAGACGTCTGAGCTTCTGGATCATGTTTAGATACGGCTTCTTCTTTGAACTGTAGAGTTTTAGCTGGCAACGGCAGATGGCACGGTGAATTGTGTTCACAGATAATGTTCTCTGGAAATATTCCTGAGTCCATTTTGTGATTTCCAATACAGAAGCATGCCTGTATGTGATGCAGTGCCGTCTAAGGGCCCGAAGATCACGGGCACCCAGTATGGTTTTCTGGCCTTGACCCAGAAAAGATTCTCTGAATCTTTTGATGATATTATGCCCTGTAGATGATGATATGTTCAAATTCTTTGCAATTTTACACTGTCGAACTCCTTTCTGATATTGCTCCACTATTTGTTGGTGCAGAATTAGGGGGATTGGTGATCCTCTTCCCATCTTTACTTCTGAGAGCCACTGCCACACCAAGGCTACATCCACATGACAACGGCAATGAGATGTTATTTAAAAATATATCGTGTCCAAATGGGCAACAATCAGTAAAATATCAGGTCCATATGGCAACGCAACGCTTGCTGAAAATGATGCAATACACATGCCACACCTCTAGGGGCGCTGTAAGACGGTCCCTTCGGAGACACCAGAACAATAGAAGAAGTAAGGACGCATGCGCATAAACTATTATGCGCGAGACTTCATATTAGCCACAAAGTCAGGAAAATCTGTTCGTAAAATTATATTATAATGACCAAATACAATGAAAAGTATTTTTCCAGTCTCACCTGTGAAAGGTAATCCCATGTGATCTCGTTTGGACGGTAAACCTGTTGGGACAGTTAAACGCAGCTAATCTTTATTCTCCGCTTTGACCTATCCAATATGGCGGCGAGGATGACGTATGATTCTACGCGGAAGGCGGCGTCTTTAATGGTCCGGAATAAATTGAATGCTACACGTTGATGGATTAATTTGTTGTTTCTCACCTGTGAAAAGTCATCCCATGTGATCTCGTTTGGACGGTAAACCTGTTGGTACAGTTAAAGGCAGCACATGAATCTTTATTCTCCGCTTTGACCTATCCAATATGGCGGCGAGCATGACGTATGATTCTACGCGGAAGGCGGCGTCTTTAATGGTCCGGAATAAATTGAATGCTACACTATTACACGTTGATGGATTAATTTGCTCCTCTACGCCCTTTTTGAGGAATGTATTGTCGGACTTAAATCAACATCTGAAGAGGTGAGATCGCTCCTTTTTTTCCCTATTTTTGCTGGCGGGATTGACTCTGCCCTAAGGGCAGAGTCTCTCTCTCTCTCTCTCTCTCTCTCTCACTTTGCACCATTACACAATAAATATTCACAGTGAAAATATTTTGTAAGCGCGTTCCATGAACCAAGTTATAGGATTTGTTGACAACTCGCATCGCATCGCAATGAGAAGATCATTGGCACTACTGGTGTTAAGAATCAGACCATTTCATAAATGAATATTTTGCTGTAGAGCTGCAGTGCTTGTACAATTGCATGTTTTTGCTTCACTATTACTGTCACTATTCTGCTTCTTGCATTACTACTGTGAACTAACACTGAACATAATAATAGTAATAATAATATCCAAGCTCGTGTTTCACTCTCACTAGTGCTCTGTAAGGCTTTTTCCTGGTGATATTCGTTACACTTCTACCCGGCGTGAAGCACTCACAGTCATGTGGTTGTGACGTCATCGTAAACAAATCCGTTCTACTCATCCAGACGACTTCACAACGGCAACGTTGCCAGATCTTTCCACTCGGGAACCCGTTCTCAAAAAGATTGTGTTTTGGGCACCCAAAACGCCGGTGCCGTGTGGACGCCAGGCCGAAACGATAAGCAATTGTATCGAAGTCACCTGAATCCGTTGCCGTGTGGACAGGGCCCAAGATGCTCTTTTTATACCCAGTCATGTTAATGACCCATTGCCAATTGACCTAATGAGTTGCAATTTGGTCCTCCAGCTGTTCCTTTTTTGTATCTTTAACTTTTCCAGCCTCTTATTGCCCCTGTCCCAACTTTTTTGAGATGTGTTGCTGTCATGAAATTTCAAAATGTCTCACTTTCGACATTTGATATGTTGTCTATGTTCTATTGTGAATACAATATCAGTTTTTGAGATTTGTAAATCATTGCATTCCATTTTTATTTACAATTTGTACTTTGTCCCAACTTTTTTGGAATCGGGGTTTTATATATATATATATATATATATATATATATATATATATATATATATATATATATATATATATATATAGGGTTTCCCTAAAGCATCATAGTGTAGTGGCCCTGCTATGCTTAATTAATTGATCAATATGCTTAGTGACATGCTGCACCATCACCATGACGCTTACAATTTGGGCCTACCAGAGATTGCATAAACGCATTAGTCATGCATTTTTATGCACAAAAATGCATGTTCAGAATTTTAATGCGTTCCAGGACGCAGGGTTCCTACTTGAATTTTTCTCCATTGCCTTGGCAAATTTGTTAGATTATGTTGTTTAACAAACAAAGCAAATGTGAACAGAATGAGAAGGTCACAGCATCCTGGTCACTTTTATGTAACATCATGGCAGCTGTGGATATCTGGATATTTAGCTTTGGATGCGCTAATCTCGGCTAAACACCATAAAATATGCGAGCTCTAGGCTCTGGCTTGTTTATTACTCTTATAAGTCCACGTTTGTGCTTACCTTCGTCATAATAAGGTATTTTACTTCATTGGGAATTTCCCATAACATTCCAGCACGAAACCTGCCCTGAAATATTGGGAGGCATCTGTGCTTTTGTTGGCCTTTAGCATCACTCCAGTGTATTAGAAGTCCCAAATGCTCAATAGTTCAGGATGTCGTAGTGTCCCAAATCCAGTAGCTGGTTTTCTGAACACTTTTCAAGTGGAATGAATACATTTGTGGGTAGAAGAAGAAGAAGCCTTTCTTTTTGTCCCATGTACACTCAAAGGCGGAGCAGGGGGGTGGCTTTGGGGGCTTAAGCCCCGAATGTTTCTTCCAAAGCCCCGGATCCTTTAAGTTGTTAAAAAATATGACAACCCTGACGTTACACTCACTCTAAATTACATTACAACTCATTAATGGGCAAATAGCCTACAACAAATTCCGCATTTCCCTAATTTTCAAAATGTTGCTATCTTAACGCGCCGCAACAAGAAATTTCATCAACAGATACATTGTAGGCTACTTCACTGATCAGAATCTCCAGCATTTCAGCCTTGAAGTTCGACCAATCAGAATCAGAGTTCGGCGATCTGTGGCGTCGCCATAGTTTCATAAATAAACTAACAAAAAGAAGAGCGACTCACCATGGCAAGCAAAAAGCAGTCGACACTTTTGGGTTTTTTAAAAAGAAAACCAAAAGGTAAGAATAGTTTTACTACTTGTGCTTGCAAACTGAAATAATAGGCTAGTTCTGTTATACTGCACAGAAAGTCCGACACCACAGTTCGCTGAACTGACTTTGGTCTGACTGTCATTCATAACTTCAAAGTGAATGGGACGTTTGTTAGCATTGTAAAGAGCTGTGTTGTGTTTAACACTTAAACACTAAGATATTATTTTGGCTCAGGCCATTTATGGACGTCAAGTGTTCTGCCAACCTAAGTTAGGCTATAACTAATGCTGGGCTTCATGCTAGTGATGGAGATTCATATTCGTCTCTGATACATTGCTGACGGAGTTCACGACATAAAAGATTATATGAGGTGAACACACAATCTGAGGTTTCCAATTTGCTGTAGACCCTCCAACTCCTGGTGATTATGAATGACACTTCATGGAGTAACAGGATGAGAAGGCTACGTTGAAACACTATAGTTACAAATCACCAACAACTTCTTTTCACATTCTGATTGCTATTCATATTCAGTGACAAAACATATGTTAACTAAAGAAGAAAGTGAGTATTATATTAATCTCATAAATGAAAACCTCAGTGACCCTAAAAATTTTTGGAAAGTAATTAAATCCTCCTCAGGAGATGTGCCACCCCCCACTATCCCTGAATTTCTAACATCTAGGCAGGGTGTAATTAGGGACAAGCAAAGTATGGTAGATACTTTCAATATGCACTTTATTAATGCTGGAATAGCCACTCAGTTAACTCTTCCAGCAAACACCATAAATAGTGTAACCCCTATCTCAGACTGTATCAATACAAGTCTAAATAGTTTTAATTTTATACCTATATCTGCCTTCGAAGTTCAAAAGGCTCTTTTAGGTTTGGACTGTAGGAAGTCTGCTGGCCCAGACCAGATTGAGCCTTTCTTTCTTAAAACTGCTGCTAATTTGATATCTGGCCCTATCTCCTCCATCTTCAATCTTAGCCTCCAAAGTGGTTCTATACCAAAGTCATGGAAATCTGCCTTTGTCCTCCCTCTTTTAAAAAGTGGAGACCCATCTGTATTGGACAACTATCGCCCAATCTCCAGACTTTCTGTCCTGGCTAAACTGATTGAGTCCCTTATAAATGAACAGCTTAAAGCTTTTTTAACTGACAACTCTATCTTAAATCCTATGCAGTCTGGGTTCCGGCAAGGTCACAGTACAGTTACAGCTGTAACCTCAGTAACAAATGACGTTGTAAATGCGTTGGATAGCAAGAAGTCGTGTGCTGCAATATTTATTGATTTATCCAAAGCTTTTGATACTGTGGACCATCATCTTCTTCTGCAAAGATTGGAAAGTATTGCCTTCAGTTGCTCTGTGCTAAGGTGGTTCTCAAACTACCTGAGTGGCAGAACCCAATGTGTTGCCATTGATAATTTTATATCCTCCTTACAGGAAGTAACAATGGGGGTTCCGCAAGGTTCAGTTTTGGGCCCCATTTTATTTTCCATTTATATAAATAATCTGGGCAGGGAGCTAGAGCAGACAAAGGTTCATCTCTATGCAGATGATACCATTTTGTATGCCTCAGCCTCAACAGTAAGGGAAGCAATTACACAACTTCAGACTGCTTTTAATCAAGTCCAGTCATTTCTTATAGGGTTGAAGCTGGTATTGAATGCCAAAAAAACAAAAATAATGCTTTTTACAAACTCACGCTCTCCAGTTGACTTCGCTGTGTCAACACAAGATGGCACAATAATTGACAGAGTATCTTCTTACAAGTACCTGGGCATTTGGTTGGATGATAGGATGTCTTTTGGTGTCCATATTGAGAGTCTCTGTAAAAAACTGAGACCAAAGCTAGGCTTTTTCTTTAGAATGAAAAAGTGTTTTCCTTACACTGCAAGGAGAAGGTTGGTAGAGAGCACGTTCTTATCAGTGCTGGATTATGGTGACATAATTTATATGCATTCCAGTTTATGTTTACTAAAAAAGTTAGATGTATTGTACCACTCAGCTTTGCGTTTTATCACAGGTGCATCGGCTAGGACTCACCACTGTACTCTGTATGAAACAGTGCAATGGTCATCTCTTTCCCTCCGGCGAAAAGTCCATGCTTTGATTTTTATTGCGAAAGCACTTATGGGTAAACTACCCCATTATATTTCCAGTTTACTTTATCAAAATAGTGCTTACAGGACTAGGTCATCAGAAAAAAATATTACTACTCACACCTTTTACAAGAACAGAACTGGGTAAAACAGCTTTTTCATCATTTGCACCAAATGTCTGGAATGAATCTCAGGCCATCCTAAATCTTGAAACTCTTCCCTCTATTAATATTTTTAAAAACCGGTTGAAATCAGCTTTAACTGAGCTATGCAACTGTTTTTAAACCTATGGTTTCTTGTTTGCTTTTAGCTGTCTGTGTTACTTTGTTTAATCATAGTCTTTCATTACTAGTGAGCTGGTGTGTGTAGCATGTTATGTAGTGAGTGTAGTATGTTATCTGTAGTGTAGTTGTGGTTTGTCCTGTCTTTTGTGTATGTGTAACTATTTTGCCGTCCGTCTTGGCCAGGACTCCGCGGTGGAAGAGTTACTGTAACTCAGTGGGACCATTTTTTTCCTGGTTAAATAAAGGCTCAAAAAAAAAAAAAAACTAGGCTATAGTAATTTCAGCTGAAAAGTAAAGCAATCTGAAAAGTTTAGGGAAGGCCCAATGAGTACTGTAATAATGTCTAAAGCCTGCATTGATCTCAGTCTGACATTGCATGATTATGCATTATTTGTTTGTTTTGGTGTCCTACTCACTGATGTGATTTTATGATTTTGTAGAGGGTAGCAGTAGTGATCAGCTACAGACAGAGGAGCAGCCAGAAGCAAATGTGTCAGGATCAGGCATGGACATCGGTAATCCTTATTTTGTACAACGAGTCACTGTAACATGTGCATCAGGGGTATTTTGTTACACAGATGAGTCAGGAGCAATCAGGGAAGAGGCAGGAAAGATGTCAAAGCAATGGACAGCAAGTGGAATTTCTAGTTGTCTGATTCAGGACGGTGACCAAAATAGGGAAATGGAAGAACATAAAGAGGAAGGGACAGCAGGTGGAATGGTAGAGTGTGACCTAGGATCTCCAGAAAGTGGTCCGAAGCAGATACATCTTTCACAATATCCCTTCAGCCAGTTTGGGTCTCAGAATAGGGCTTTCAACAAAAATTGGTTTGAGCAATTCAAATGGCTTGAGTATTCTGTGGAGGGCAATTCTGCTTTTCTTGCCGTGTATTCGGAAAGCAGACTATGCACATAAATAAAGATGCACTCAGTGGTTCTGGATTTTCCAACTGGAAGAGGGCTCTGGATACATTCCGGGAGCATGAGAAGAGTGCCTTACATGTCTCAAGCATGTCCTGCTGGCATAGCTTCAAAACCACAAAAATACGAGGAGATGTTTTTCAGCTTCATGCAGCAAATGCAGCTGAAATTTTAGAAAGGCACGAATACCTTTGGCGAATTGCAGCCATAATAACCTTCCTTGGTACACAAGGAATTCCTCTCAGAGGCCATGATGAGCAAGAATCAAGTCAGAATCAAGGCAACTTCTTGGAATGCTTCAAGCTCCTCAAAGAATTTGATCCTTTCTTGCAAAATTACACCCCTAGTTCAACGACCACCTATCTCTCCCATTTTTCCCAAAATGAGATTATAACAAGTGTGTCACAAGAAGCCACAGAGCACATAGTCAAGCAGATTAAGGCAGCCAACATGTACTCTGTAATGGCAGATGAGGCCAGAGATGGCCACACAGCAGCTTGCAGTGTGTGTGCGTTTTGTGAATGCAGAGGGCAAAGTCACAGAAAGTTTTCTTGGGCTATGGAAACTGAAGGGTTTTGATGCCAAATCCATTACAGATGCCATTGAGGAACTCTTGCACTCACACCAATTGGGAGGTCTGCTGTGTATTGCCCAAGCATATGATGGCGCATCTGTCATGAGCGGAGAAGTGGGGGGTGTGCAGGCCCGCTTCAGGGAGCTACACCCTGAAGCAATATATGTGCACTGCTATGCACATGAACTAAACCTTGTTTTGTGCTATACATGCAAAGCAGTTCCAGCTGTTTCCAAGTTCTTTGAGCTGTTGGAAAATGTTTACACCACTTTCAGTACTTCCCTAGTAAACCACGACAAGTTCCTAGAAGTACAGAAGGAACTTGGCTTAACACCATCTGAACTGGTGCAGCTCTCCACTACACGATGGGCTTGCAAGCTGAGTTCTATAAAAGCTGTGCTGAAAAACCTTCCTGCCATCATGTCCTGCCTCAGCACAATGAAGAAATCTATGAACAAGGGTGTCCTATGCAACCTCCGCAGACCTAAGACCATGTACATGCTGCTCATGTTTTCCAAACTGCTTGGAATAACTGAAGGACTACATAGATATCTACAGGGGGAAAGTGTGGACTTGGGCAAAGCTGCCCATTACAAAACGGCAGTCCATCAGACGTTGAAGGACCTCCGGACAGATGAGAGTGCTGAGGAGATATTTACAAGGACCATGGCCTCGTGTGAGGAACATAATATTGAGCCTCCAGTTGTTCCCAGACAAAAGCAAAAGCGCTTTGATGATTTTGTGGTGGAGTCAGCCTGTGGAACAACCTCAAGCATGAGCAGCTCAAATGATTTCAAGCACCACCTTTTCTATCCATGCTTGGACAGGATGCTGGAGGAGCTCACCTGCCATTTTTCAAGTGTGGGAGAGAAGATTATGTCAGGCATTCAAGCCTGCAACCCTGCATCTGAGAGCTTTCTTTCTGAAGACTCACTGAAAAAACTTTGCCCAACATTATAGGATTGAGCTGAAGTCAGAGGAAGTTCTGGTGGCTTCAACATTCCTGAAAAGAAAGAGGGAAACCCAGATAATCATGGACACTGCCACTGTCTTCAACATGCTAGATCCAGACATGTTTCCTTCTCTCAGAGCTCTGTTTCAAGTTGCTTTGACTATTCCAGTCAGCAGCTGCTCATGCGAGCGCTCTTTCAGTGCCTTGCGCCGGCTCCACACATGACTTAGGAGAACCATGGGTCAAGATAGGCTCAACGACCTGGCCATTATGATGATCGAGAAAGAAAATGTGGCTGCCATAAGCAGGGATAGCATAATTGACAGATTTGCTAAACTCAAACCACGCAGGTACAGCCTGATGTTGCCACCATAAAAGTAGAATACACAGATTCATTACTATACACCATAGACTTTGCAAAGATGCTATTTTGTTTTCATTTTCACAAACACAGTCTTCAATACTATTGTAGTCAGTTGCACACTTGAAAAAAAGCCTTATTTTACTGAAGGAAATGGCATGTACTGGACTTTTTTGTTCGACATTTTTACATTACACAAAGGATGAGAAAATATACCAACATGCTGCAACAGAAGACCCAATTTTGATACTTTTTTCATATTTTTTGTTCTCACTTAAAGGTCCCATGGCATGAAATTTTCACTTTCTGAGTTTTTTTAATGTTAAAATGAGTTCCTCTGACCTTCTTAAGTCACCCCAGTGGCTAGAAATTTCATAATGTGTAAACCAAACTATGCCCAACATTTGAAAATGGCGCGTCAAAACGGCGCGTTGATAAGCTCTTCCCTTTACTACGTCAGCAAGGGAGATGATCCCCACGCCCCCCCTCTGGATTCCCACCCACTGTATGGATTGCCCCGCCCAGTTGTAGTGAGGAGACCATAGAGGACACAACAACATGGCATCACCTAAGCGAGCAAAACATGAAAATTGCGCTGTACATGGATGTGACAACACAGAAAAGAGTCTGTTTTTACTGCCGACGGGAGAGCCCCTGAAGACGCAGTGGCTTAATTTTATTTACTTCAATAATACGCCGTCGAGTCTACCTAAGACGGTGTATGTTTGTCGGAAGCATTTTCCCGAGGAATGTTTCCACAACTTGGGACAGTACAGGGCAGGTTTTGCACATCAACTGTCACTGAAGCCTGGGTCCGTACCAAGCATCCCTGCCGCATCAGCCACAAACACCAAACAAGTAAGTGTATAACTGGTCGTTTTGCCCTGTTTTAAAATCGGTGCGTTAGCCTAGCAATGGCTACATTAGCTGTGCAGCTAACCGCTTCCTGCAGTTAGCCAGGTAATCTGCGCTACAAAACTAAAGAGCATACAGCATGCTCTGTTAAACTGAGTTTAGTCTGGAAATTGACTGTAACTTATGAGCTTATGTTTGACTATTGCTCCACAATGAATGTCTTCTGTTGGATAAGCGCTATGTTGCTGTAGTTGCTGCTTCTATCCTCTTTGGTTATGGAGTGTGTGTTCAAGCCTAGGGTATTATACGTTCATAAACTACCACTCCGAACACTCTCACTCTCTGTTCTCTGTGTCACGTTGAGTTTACGAAAGGAGTCCGAGGGAAAACGGGGTTTTGTCTTAGCAGCGTGGCTACAGGTGCTGATAGCAGCGAGTATGTGTGTGCGCAGCTTGGTCAAGCCCCTCCCCCTCCCCCCATGGCCCGCCCTCTACCCTTCCCCGCCTCCTGCTTCTCATTAGCAAAACGACGCACTGGGAAAAGCGCTGAAATGGGGCTTTCTCCCAGGAGGCTATATTTACGTGCCGAGGGTTCATTTCGAGAAAGGCTACGGATATAACATCTGGAAGCCTCCACGAGCCTGTTTAAAGCATCAACAAACCACCATGCCATGGGACCTTTAAAATACATTGTTATTATTTTTCCCATTAAATAGAGTTCTGTGGGAAGAAAACCTCTCAGTCTCTTCCTTTAAAAAAATAATGAAAAATGTAATTTTACTTTTCATCAGGCAAGAAGAGATCGGTTGATGGATCAAGGTGTGTCTATAAAGTTGGGAGGGTGAAGGATAAGGTTTGAATGTGTGGTACATTAGCTAACAATGGTCTCCATTCTTGAGCTTTCATTGTCATCTAGTGGAAAGGACATGCAACAGTATACTTAGCTACAATATTATGGGCCTTTTGTCAGTGAGTAAAGAAGTTTTACTGTCACATGCATAGGTCTAATTATGTGTAAAAATGCAGTGAATTTGGGTCTGTCAGTCCATTTGTGCATTGAGGGTAAAATAGGGCAGTGGTGCTGTATGAAGGGAGGGCTCACAGTGAGCATATCACTTTTAACATACAAAAAAGCCAACGAACAAAAAAGCAAACGAACACTTTGCAATCCTAATTTGAATCTACTTAAAGTTAGTAAAACATTTAAAAGTCTCAATTTTGCCATTGATGTTTACAGAAGTCAGTAGTTAAGTGATTATTATTTCTTTTCATTAAATCGTATTGTCTTGTTCAGAATGTGCAGAGAATGGAGTGTATGAATCAGAAGGGATTTACGATTTGCCATGTCTAGCAGGTCACCCCAAAATGCACTAGAACGTAGGAAATTGCATCTAAAAAATCCAAAATTTTCTGGGGGAGGCCCCCCAGACCCCCCACTGGGCTAAGCCCCGGATGTTCACGTTGTTTGGCTCTGCCTCTGTGTACACTCAAGCACAATGAAATTGCTCCTCTGCATTTAACTCGTTGGAAGCACTGAACAGACACACACACACACACACAAAATCTGAAAATCTGATGATGTTTTAGGTCATATTCATGCAGAAATAGAGAAAATTCTAAAGGGTTCACACACTTTCAAGCACCACTGTATGGTGCAGTCAGGAATCCACTGTCTGCAGTAGTTGACCAGACCGAAGAACCTTAGCATGCCTGTCTGGGTGCTGGGAGGTTTGAGCTCACAGAGAATTTGCTGTCTGTCCTCAGACAGTATTCTTTCCCCTTGTGAGAGAGCAAATCCCAGATAAGAAACAGTGGGGAGGCAGCAGTGTAGCTTTGAGAGTGAGGCCAGTTAATTAATTCCCCAACAGCTGGACACTGTGGAACCATGAAGATTCACCTGGTAAATTTCAGTTCTACAGGTATGCTGTTGACATAATGTGGATAATCTGTATAGCAACACGAACATACAGTCTTTCCTACTGAAACAGATGTTCACCAGCACCCCAGGGTACATCAACTGACAAGAACTCAGCTGCTTCTGGTCAGCTCTAGATAACTGCAAGTGCACAGCACATCCAAGAGAGCTGCAAACATGGGTGCGCAGAAATCTGTGATGGGTGCAAAAGCAACCTTTGCTCTGGTCACTGAAATCACAGAAAAACTCAAAGGATGTCGGTGTGTTGTAAAATATGATGGCTATGTGTATCCAGGAATAATTTAAGATGTAAATGCAAAGGATTGGACCTTTGCCAAAACTATGAGCTGTTCAGGCCAAAACCATTTCTTATGAACTATGAGGGATGATATTCTATGATTTTAGCCACAAGATCTCCTTTGCCTGATCCCACCACCTCAGCCAGTGATGAAGAGGCATATGATGCTGCCAGTGGATGTCTGAAAGAAATTGTGCTCCCATATTGAGATACTGTATGAGATTTGTGAAGGAAGCAGACTTTGGGTTCAGGAGACTCATAATTAAAATAGGTTGGCACTGTTTGCAACAATGACCAAATCAACTAACTGCTGTTTTGAATGTGGTGAAAGAAATTTGATCTTGACTTGGCTGAAAGTGCAGATGATTCAGATGGTTTGCAAGATGACAAAGTTTTTCTCTCTAAAATACAAGCAAGGTGGCAGTTGCTGCATAGTTGTGACTATTAGCTGTTCCTGCTTCCAGTTTGCATTTGCTTACAATGTGCTAAAATCAGGTTCCATATATGAGGCTGAATGTAAAGCCAGGATTATTCAGTAAGAATCATCAATCAGTCAATAACACTGGTGACACTGTCATGTGGGGCGGAGCTTCATGAACCTTTATGATCTTAATATATCAGAGGACAGAAAGAATATTCTCATTCAGCTGAGACCATTCGTCATGTTCACTGTTATATTCATGTGTCTGTGGCTTTCAATCGGTGAGTTAACATTTTTCTGTGACTTCAGAAATATTAGAACCTTCTTGCTGTGGTTCGACAGTGCAAACCACTCCATCCCCCTGCTGCACAAGTTAATAAATTGCTAAAGCCTCCCCGTCGGGGAATCGAACCCCGGTCTTCTGCGTGACAGGCGGAGATACTGTCCACTATACTAACGAGGATGACGCAATAGCCCTCATTTCTCAATGGAAAGGGTAGGAATCACTGTATGACAGGGTTCACGTGTGATTCATGACACGTTTGTATCTTGCCAATCACAGCGTAAGAATGATTGGGCATTGATAAATGTGGTGGGTGAAAACCATTGTCATTTCAATATCACAATCCTAAATATTATCGGTTTAGAGGCTCCTTGACTTTACGACATGAACAACAGAAGGGCAATAATATAACAACAACCAATCAGAATTCAGATACAACAACCAATCAGAATTCAGATGCACTCTGTTGCCAAGTAAAATTGTAAGCTTTCAACGTATCAAAAAAGTTCTCGAGCGCTCGTGCTGTTTTACCGTTAGACCAATCACATCTCAGCTTAAACTCGCATTCTAAACTAGTTGCAGCTCCCCCAGAAGAGAGCGACTCCCCCTGCAGCCTCATGGAACGCAGGGTTTAAGGCTCCGGATGGGTTTTACTGCCGTTTATGAGGGAAAGGAACATACACCCTCCCGACAGCCAATAAAACACATTTGCAAATTGGTAGAATGAGTTCATCATCACATGCAGGATTTTCAATTAATCAAATTAATTTATTATTATTATTATTATTATTATTATTATTATTAATGAATTACTACAGTTCTAAACTTCAAATTTTAAAAGTCTGGGCTTTGGAGAGATGATGGATCTCTTTTGGTGGAACACAGCGGAGCAGAATATTGTGACCCCCCAAGGCGATGTCTCTCTTCAAAAGGATCCAGCTGTTGGGGGCGGAGTCTAGCTGTGTTTACCTTCCTGGAGTTTAATATTTGGAAGTGGTTTATTTAAAGCTGTTCACTACAGTAAATTATCGCTTCTCGGCCTTTTGGCTAAAATCAAGTGTAGTATCTGTTCTTATCAGTTTAATATCTGATATGTTCTCTAAATGAGAATGTTATATTAAACAGATTTTTAGAACAGGGAGCTGGAATAAGGGCTTGCGCTTTCTGCTCCATGCATCAGCCTGGTATTGCAGTATCTCCAGGAATAGTGCCTATGTTTAAAAACTAAGAAAAGATGAGCTACTTTTTTTTTCTTTCCAGTCAATCAATTTAATTTTATGTTTTCTAAATAATAATAAAAAGGTGTTTAAAAATATAGAGCTAGGATTGTGGTTTGTTTCTTTTATTCTGTGTTTGTATGACATTATAGTAGCTCTAGAAATAGTTACTTTGTTTAAAAGGGAAATATATATATATATATATTTTTTTTTTTTTTTGCTTGATCTGACTCTTTTCTCATTTCCTGGTTTTCTCCCTGCTTAACAAGCAACTGGACTGTGAGTCTGCAGTAATTCTTTCTTTTACTTTTTCATGAGAGAGATCACACAACACCACCTATCTTCTTTTTCTTTTTATTTACTTATTGGCTTATTTCTTTCTCTGCCTGTTTGCAATGGCTAAGAAAGCTGTAAAGGTGCAAGAGATTGGCCCAGGCCACCTGACCCTATACCAGCTTTCTGGACCTCCAAGTGTTTTCACCAACATCACCAAAACACAAAAGTTCTGGATGTGTGCCATGTTGGTGGTTTTGATTTCCATAAACAGTGCTTGCATTTCATCCAGAAAAAAAAATCACATTTTTTGTAATGGTATTGGTTAAAGAAACTTGCAATAAGAAGACAGAAGCTGCTAGAAAGCATGTAGAAGGCCTAGAGCCCAGTGTAAGAGCCTACTATCTGGGGAAACTGCAGTTAATCAACAGCCTGGAAAAATATGAAATGGGAGAGAAACTGAGTGAAGACAATGCATTGCTGCCCGCTGTAATATACCCAGACATCATCAGCTATTTAATTTATTTGCCAAGTCCATATACTGCTGAGGATCTGAAGTGTTTCAAGGGACTAGAAGCCTATAACCAGATGTGCTGTGACTGAGCCAGGGAATGAAAAGCACGGAAATTTGGTGACAAATGTCTGGTGAAAGCAAAGGTGTGTACTGTGTGCATTACATGTACAGTGATATACTGTAGGTCATGCATGCACATCCCCTGTGGGCCTACCTCAGCTGACAGCAGATGGCTGATTGTGATTTTTAACTTTAGCTTACTCTCAAGAGAACATACAGAAGCACCATCACGGCTAGACAGTAGAAATATGGTGTCATGCTTAATTTTAAGTCATTGATTAAAATTAAAAAAAAAAAACTCAGACCTGATACAAAGTGAACTGAACACACTATGTTGTGTGGATTTTTGTCGGCCAGATCCTGGTTTAGTTTGGCAAGCCAGACATGATGACACTCCTCTGACAATTTTCTGGTTTCCTCTCCCTGAGTTTTGATTATTTTAGGTAATCGGTAGAAGTGCAGATGTTTCTCAAGATCTGAGCGATTGTGGCAACCCAAAACTGTGCAGTAATTCACCATTATTTGGTTTGTTTATTGAAAAATTCACAAAGCTTGCTTTGCTGTTCATGTGTCCAATGCCTCTAATATGGCTGACTTTCGGTTTGATGACATCATGTGAAAATACTCTATACAGTGCCACTAGCCTGATCCAGTGTTAAGTGTAGCTCAGGTTTCTCTTCATTGACACATAAATCTTTCGCCTTTTTCTAAAGATTTCTGTGGAGAGGAATGTTAAATGAGATCAACTTATTTTTACAGGCTTTGCTCTGGGGGAGCTGAACATTTTTGGTGGTCAAAGATGATAAATATCAAGCTTTTGGTATAGCTCCAAAACTTTTCCCCATTTCCTGGTTTTCTCCATGTTCAACAAGCAGCTGGACCATTAGCCTGCAGCAGTGGCGGCTCCTGAATTTTTTTTCAGGGGGGGCAATTTTCCCCCGTTATGTCTACACGGACCGTAAATGTCCACAGGACTGAAGTAAATTGACCTAGGTAGCAAATCAATTGGCCGAACTTGTTTTTGCCTGGTAAATTCAGATATCAATATAGACAATATCTCTTCTCTCCACTAGGTGGCAACACTGAACAAGTTAAAGGTGGCAAACTAAGGTAGCCTAGTAAACTAGACCCACCCGCCTAGCGCCAAAAATATTTTTGCCTACGAGTGGCAAATATTCACATTTAGTCTGGCTTGCCAGGCTAAAACTAAGGAAGATTCATTATGAAGCCTTCAAAGCAAAACATTTGGCATCACAATCAATTAATATTACATTACTCGTTTATTTTCTCATATTATTCCAGTATTCTATAATAAGTAGACACATTCTTAATTATAAACATATTCTAATTTCTTCAATTCTAAAGAATGCAATTAAAGTGGCAGGATATAAATCCAAAACAAGTGTTTATTTAAGTTTTGAAAAAGATGAAAAGCATACCCATCAAACAAACATGTACAGCTTAATTGTGTTTTTTTTTTATATGGAATTGCACCATTTTAACATCAAATAATTCTAAATAAATTCTGCAGTTTTTTTTCCCAAGAATTCCTCCAGAAAGCCATGCCTTAAAAGGAAATTTAAAGTATTACAAGCATGTCAATGAACACAAAAGGCTTTAGTTATTTAGCTACACACAAGGTTACACAAGGTTTTGTAGTCAGTGCAACTTGGCTTAACAAGTTGGAAAAAAGGTAAGGTGCTGCTGGCTCCAATGAACACATATACTGTACAATATATAAAAACTGAAAATATGCTTAATTTACACCAAGTCAGAGAGAACTTGAGGCTACTGAAATATTCCAAGCATGGCAATGTTAAACTGCCATTGGTAAAACAAAAACATGGCAATGTTAAACTGCCATTGGTAAAACACACACACACACACACAAACAACTTTTGCCTAGGAAATTCAAATATCAGATATCACTGTACCGTCTGCTGTGCTACTTCCAGGGTGGAAGAGAGCGCAAGGGTAGCAAAAATGAGCACTGACTACATCACAGCCAGCTAGCCAAGTTTTGCGGTGGTACCAGTTCTTGTTAAAACCTCTTGAGCAGGTCTTCTCCCCCTTCGTAGACACTTGCTTGATGTTTAAATTCGGTCTAGGAGGTCCTAGCTGTTTGATTGCTGTTTTCTCCTCATTGGTACGACGACTAAAGGGAACTTCTTTCAGAGACGCTATCGTATTGTTGCACTCAACACTCGCCGCCATCTTCATAGAATGTTCACACATTTCCCATGCAAGTTGCGTTTTCCAGCCCAAAATTATGTTCAAAACCCGCCAAAATGCACTTAAAACCAATCTGGCAACACTTGCGCGGCACAACAGGCGTATGACGTAAGCACGGTGCTTCTGCGAGCACATGAAACCCAATAGAAAATGCATTGGGAGCAGGATTTTCGAAAAAAACGTACGTACCATTAGTGTCAATGGGAGATTTTGGGGCAAATCTGAACCTGACAGAAATCGCACCAAAAGGGCGTGGCTACACCAGGCGCGACCTTAGCCTGATTGGACAATGACATTACTGTTGCCGTGGTAGTAGGAGTAGATTAAAAAAAAAAAAAATCTCCCTCCCTGTTTGGGAGTGCGTCGCCCAAATTGCCCCTATTAACGAGCCGCCAGTGTATTACAGGAACACTTCTATGACCCACAGAGTGGATCCAGCTATCAAAACCTCTCTCTCTCTCTCTGTGTCCACTTATAAGGGAGATCATTACCCACTTGGCACTGTGGATAACAGTGAAATAATCAAGACTGCATGATTGGGGGGTAACAGTGAAATGAGCGAGCACAGAGAACACATTTACCTCATTATTTAGCTTATTATTTGCTCATTCTTTCATGTGAACTTTTGTTCATTTAATTAAAAACACGCTTGGAATAAAACAAATTGC
This sequence comes from Neoarius graeffei, assembly GCF_027579695.1. Lineage (NCBI taxonomy): Eukaryota > Metazoa > Chordata > Actinopteri > Siluriformes > Ariidae > Neoarius > Neoarius graeffei. Next base: position 19,310,712 of record NC_083569.1, read on the forward strand.
CAACAACATAAAAGAGTTTCATTAATCAATTAGCACATTACATATGTCATACTTCCAGATGATACTATATATTATTTTAATCACTTTATATTTCATTAGATTTTGGTTAAAAAGGAACATCATGAGACCTTACTGATTGGATTTAGCAACTACTAATGTTTATATCGGGGACATGACTACACAGCTGGTAACTGCTCTTGCCGAAATAGCTCAGCAGGGAGAGCGTTAGACTGAAGATCTAAAGGTCCCTAGTTCAATCCTGGGTTTCGGCATTGAGGACTGTGGTGTGTGTTTGTTTAAGCCTTTGACCAAGGGTTTGTTTGATTTTTTTTTTTTTTTTGCCAGGTCGCGGTCAGTATATGCTAGTAATTTGGTGGTGAAAGCAACTTGCCCTCTGTTCCATGGTGTAATGGTTAGCACTGTGGATTTTGACTCCAGTGATGTGAGGTCAAATATCTGTAGAGCCTTTGTTTGCAGCTTGTAATATAGACTGCAAAAAATGATCTCTTGTTGAGAGAAAATATATTTAATATGGGTGAATTTATCTATTATTTCTTATTAGAAGTTTACTAGAACTCAAATAAGATTATTTAGCTTACTTTGAGACGTTTTTACTAATTTCAAGCCTTAAATTTTCTTATTCTTTTGGCAGATAATTTTGCTCATTTTAAGCATTCAATTCTAGAAAGAAGCAAAATTATCTGCCAATAGAATAAGAAAATTTAAGGCTTGAAATTAGTAAAAACATCTCAAAGTAAGCTAAATAATCTTCTATTTGAGTTCTAGTAAACTTCTAATAAGAAATAATAGATAAATTCACCCATATTAAAGATATTTTCTCTCAACAAGAGATCATTTTTTGCAGTGTACACAGATTGTCTCAACTACAGGGCCCTTTTGGTCAAGCAAGCTGTCATGTCCCAAACCCTTTGTTTCCGTTAAAGTGTTCGTCTTATGAAAATTACATTACCCCTGGAAATTATACTTTATAAAACTAGACATGTTAAATAGTTTACTGCCTCAAATGTATCTTAATACAAGACCGGGAACATGTTCTGTTTAGTTGGTAAAGTTTGGCTCTTTGAATCCGCCATTACACCATTACACGAACGCGTTCCTGATAAGTTACTGTTCATTCAAAGAAGTGATGTCATATGCAAAACGCTTGAAAGTTCGTGGCATTTCCGGCTTCATCTGCTTTACAAAGTGTAGCACATTTTAAACTTTTTTAAAAATTCTGCAACAAAGCTAAAACCAAAGCATGCCTCCTAAAGGGTGTGTCCTTCAAGGCTGTTCAGGTGTAGCCGATTAAAAAAGAAGAATTTTGATCCATTGTAGCACAAAGTCAGCAGGACACTTGCAGAATGAATGGGTTTGATTTGTACCAACCAAGAGAGGTAACTTCAAGCCGACAGGACGGTTTGGTGTCTGCTCCGTGCATTTTGTAAAAGATAAATTTGTGAGGCAGATTCACATTGAAGGATTTGAGCGATGTCTGTCTGGTATGTGGAGCAGTTCCTACGATCTGGAAACAAAAGTCAGAAGTGCCATCCCAAAGAGCTCACCGCACAGTAAGTGTTAAGCTTGTGTTTAGCCTGTTGCTTGAATTTATAAGTTGTCCATTGGCTCGCTAGACCCATTTTACTGGGGCACATGCCCCAATATATATCTGCTGTGATCCAGTAAAATTTCCTGATCACATTTCAGAAATAGTAATGTATTTGGCACTGCAGAATCAGTTACTGCAATTAATTTTTTTATTAGAACCCCAATGCTGTAGTTGAAGGAGAGGGCGTAAAGGCTGTTTGTGTTTGTGCCTGATGCAGTATTTGAAGAAGGAGGAGCTGCTATTTGTACAACAGTAGACACAGATGCTCCAGCTGCTTTGGCTATAGCACACTTGAGTGAAATACCAAAAGGAGAAGAGAGAGGTTGTTGAGAGAGTTTATTGTGTTTCCAGGCAGTATTTGACAAAAGATGGATATGATGTGTTAATAGTAGCTGAAGGTACAGTATTAATTGAACAGTGTACATTTTGCTCATGTTGTGAGAGAATCTCTTTCAGAGCCTATAAATACAGAAAAAACCCAATGAGTTAGTTGAAAGAAATAGCAGGATGGCATGTCTATTTATTTTATATAGAAATCATGCTTTTAGATGCAATATAACATCACACCTGTTTCAGTGGACAAAAAGGCAACGACAAGATTCAGAAATACACAGGGAAGTTTATCACAGAGTGATAAATTATAAATTAATCTTGCAATGGCCTTTTCCTTCACACCAATTCCGTGATTATTGTAGGGACTTTACCTTAAAATTTCAAACAGGTTCAATTCACCTTAAAATCAGCTCTCTGTAAAGGGACACCGCAAGAAGATCATAGGGTTTGGAATTTTGGGGAAAAAATATTTTATGGTTGCAGAGATACGATGATTTTGGTAAAAAATAAATAACGGTAATTGCACCCCCCACTTCACGTTGTAGCACAAAACAGAAAGGGTCTACATGGTCCTAACTGGTTCTGTTAGAACCAGAAAAGGTTGGTAGTTTTATGAGCAACTTAGTTTTGGAGGTGAATCCGAACAAATTCCTGCCTGTTGTGCGCCACTTGCTCCTGCAACTCCAGCACTGTAAAGTGAGAGTAAGTGACTATTTACTGCCATTATTGAGCCTTCTGCCGAGCAAGTGAGCTTACAAAAATGACAATTACAAAGAGACACTGCTGTATCATAACTGTGAAAGTTGAACACCAAATCAGGAAAAAAATAGCAAACTATGATTTGTACCATGTATTAACTTCCTGGGTTCCAGAAAACAGCTGGCGCAGTTGTTGCTCTTCTTCTTCACGAGTGACTTGGCTTGTGTATTCGTCCGCCTCTTTCTCCGTGGCTACAGGTTCTAAATCATCCTCAGACAACTAACCAAAGACTGAGGATGGATTTGAAGAGCTTTCGTGTCTTTTTCAAAAGAATCAGTATCAAGAACCCACACCACTGCAGAGAGTAGGATAGAGTCCGTGTGGAAACAAAAGAACGGACTGGTGCAAATGATGTCATGCGTGCAGCGCCACTGACCTGTAAATCGCTGCGATCTGGCGGACGAGCTTTTAGTGATTTTTGGAACAGAATTCAGACGCAAAAACCTTTTTTTATTTATCCACCAACTTTACAGTGTATTTGAGCACATCACACACAGAAAACCAGGGATTTGTTGATGTAACTTTCATTAAACTCGTGCTTTTGGAATGATGCAGCTAAGTGAAATCCATGTCCCCAGCAGTTCAGATTGACCATTTAAGGTAAAACCTGGGTTCGGGCAGAATTTGAACCAGGGACCTCTCGCACCCAAAGCAAGAATCATACCCCTAGACCAACGAGCTAAACAAGCCACAAAAAGTTGTGTCTACATGCTGCTGGAATTGCATTATATCCTTCAAAGGTTAATCTTCAAAAAATATTTTTGCATCTGAATTCTGTTCCAAAAATCACTAAAAGCTTGTCCGCCATTATTAGATCGCAGCGATTTACAGGTCGGCGGCGCTGCACACATGACGTCATTTGAGCCAGAACCTTCTTTCGTTTCCACATGGACTCTACACTATTCTCTGCAGTGGTGTGGGTTCTTGATACCGATTCTTTTGAAAAAGACACGAAAGCTCTTCAGATTTGTCCTCAATCTTTGGTTAGTTATCTGAGGATGATTTAGAACAGGGGTCATCAAACTACGGCCCGCGGGCCGACTCCGGCCCGCCACCCCCCTTTGACCGGCCCCCCCAGCCCCTCTGCCTCCCACCACTTGAACCGGCCCTATGAGGCAATCCCCAAAAGTGGTCATGGCCTATTTTTATAAATTGCTTTTTGGCAAATAATAACAAAATGTCTGCAGCTTGTATTTTGTTGATTTTACCAATTAAAATTGATATTTAGTTATAAAATGAACTATTCATATTTTCTGAATTTTCGTCATATGCTCGCGCTCAAGCAGTGACAGGCAGCGCACGCGCAGAGAACTGTCAGTGTTCAGGACAGCAAAATGGCTAACGGTAAGTGAAAGTTGACAGAGAGTGCAGAGTTTTTAAAGAACAGTGGCCCACCGATTATTTTTTCGTTCAGTGTAAGGACCGTGCAGTTTGTCTTGTATGTAAAGAAAGTGTGTCGGTTTTCAAAGAATATAATCTGCGTCGTCACTACGAAACCCGCCACAAACAGTATGCTAGTTTGCGAGGGCAAACAAGAGAAGACAGGATTCGGAGGATGAAATGCGGACTGGCTGCACAACAGAATGTATTCCTTCGCCAAACCCAGATCAACCAGGTTGCTGTCCGAGCTAGCTATAAGGTAGCTCACCTACTAGCTACCCATGGAAAGCCGTTTACTGATGGGGACTTTGTTAAAGTATGCATGCTTGCTGTGGCCGAGGAGGTGTGTCCCGACAAGAAGGATGTGCTCAACGCGGTGAGTCTCTCCACACCTACTATGACCAGGCGAACCGAAGATTTGGGGGACAACGTGTATGACCAGCTGAACGAGAGAGCGTCAGAATTGGAGTTTTTTGCTTTGGCCATGGATGAGAGCAATGACGTGCAGGACACAGCACAACTGCTGTGATCTATTGCTCATATTATTATAATTTCACTGTTTTTTTAAATGTATTTATTTTATAGGCCTATTTATTTGACCTTTATTAAGTGCTGCACACAATTAGTATGAATATTATTAATAATATCAACAGGCCTACCTACAATTTATAATTTTCCACTCACCTTTGCCAGTGTCAATCACCTCAACTAGGCAGATGTTTCTTACCTTGACAGCTTTGATGTTATTTTTATTAGAAAATAAATAAATGGAATATCTGTGGTATTTCAAATTAAAACAAAGTGTGAAGACTCAATTACTACTTTTGCAAACCACTAGTAAAGATAAACAAATATGTGCCAGGGATCAAGTGTTGATATAGTAGTGTGGATATAGTAGTGGGGATATAGTAGTGGGGATGGCCGTGCCAGGCTAGTAATTTCTACTACACAATGAGGCCTGCTGGTGGTCATATTTGTTTGGGTCATACAATTCTATGTTATATAGCTGACCCGACCCCGGCCCCCCATCACAGTCAGGAACGACAATGTGGCCCCCAGAGAAAAAAGTTTGGTGACCCCTGCTCTAGGGCAAGACTTGAGTGTCTCATGACTAAAACAAATAGCTGAAATATTGTGACTATTTTCTCTTTGCATGTGCAAAAGTTCTGAAGATTCCTGACACAAGAAGGACACTGTATAAAATACAGCAGCGTATTGATGCCACACCAGAAAAAAAAAAAATCAGTATCACATCATACTGTGAAAAATTTATTATCACAATATATCTTTCATGCTATAACAATATATTTTCACGTTATTACATGAAACATTTTACATTATAACATGATAATTTATATTGTTAAAACGTGAAACTTTTCACATTATAATGTGATAACTTTAAACTCATTTGTGAACCAAGGGTTTGAATGAGGTGTGTGGAGAATAAACTGGGTAATATGGCTCATTAACATGGTTTAATCAAGTTCTATTTCATGCGTGGGTTGAACTGCAGTAAAGTTGGAAATATAATCACAGATTCAAACTTCCCAGACCAATAACTCTGAAAGATGTAACCAGAAAACTGTTTGACATATCAAGTTTGATATTCAATTATAACTATACAATAATGCTATAAAGTGAAAGCGCTGGGTCCCTGCTGTCCACCAGGCACCCAGCAGAGTCGCACCATAATAATGCCATGGTGTTGTTTCTGGCGCATGTTATGCGGTGTCAAAGAAAGAATAAATATGTATTCATAACTGTGATGTGTATCTCTTTTTTGGTGTCAATGTGACAAGACAATGCAGCAATTTATTGACACAAAATCCACTACACTGCACAATTTGATGGTTCATATGCTATAACATTATTATTCTAGTCAGGCTGATTTTGTGTCCTTGTAAATATTTTGCTTATACACTCATCAGGAGCTCCACTTTTAGGCAGCGCCTAAATATCTATATTATTTTATTTGGGAACACGATGATTTCTGCTTGCACTGGTGCAATCACAGTTTCACTTTTGTGCTACATAATTATACTATATGAACTTTCCTGAATAAAATCAGAGGAAATTAATATTTATTTGAGGAAAATCATTGAAATAACTTGCCACAATGCACATACTCATTCATACATGTGGCGAATTGTATCAGTGCAGCAAACAAATTAGTTTTTTTCTTTCACTAGTTTGCTTTTTGTGTTGTTGATATAACTGTGTTTATTTAATATTTTCTGTAATAATAATAATAATAATAATAATAATAATAATCGATATGTGCAGTGATGTTGGTGATGCTACACTGTGTAAGAGTGAAGTTGTTGAATTTCTTTGTCGTAAATCTTTTCGGTGTTGCACTTTGTACACAGTCCCTGAGCACTCATCTCACAGCCAGCAAATTTGCTGCAAACAGCAAACATTCTAGCAAACCTGCGGCAAAAAATAGAATTAGGAATCAATTGTTTGCCGTAAGTTTTCCACAAAGTTAGCTACAAATGCACCAGAGGTTTGCCACAAAATTAATTTACATGTGAAAATACGACCTTGCCACAAATTTGCGGCAACATTGCCAAAGGTTCACCACAACTGTCTAACAGAAACCTGATTTTTTTTTTTTAAATCATGATCTAATTATTGAATAATAATTGGTTTTAAAATTAAATAATTTCCACTGCATTGTTTTGACTATTAGCTGTTTCTGCTTCCAGTTTGCATTTGCTTACAATGTGCTAAAATCAGGTTCCATATCTGAGGCTGAATGTAAAGCTAGGATTATTCAGTAAGAATCATCAATCAGTCAATAACATTGGCGACACTGTCATGTGATGCTGTGGGGCGGAGCTTCATGAACCTTTATGAGCTTAATATATCAGAGCACAGAAAGAATATTCTCATTCAGCTGAGACCATTCGTCATGTTCACTGTTATATTCATGTGTCTGTGGCTCTCACTCGGTGAGTTAACATTTTTCTGTGACTTCAGAAATATTAAGTGTTGAATTAGTGATTAATTAGTCTGTGTGGTGTTAAAAAGAGCAGAATGGGGGTCTGACTTATGTAGTTCTGGCTTGATTATGTAAAGGTTTAAAACATTATATTCTCCTTTCTATGACAGGTGACTCCATGGCAGAGTCAATAGAATCACTTTTGACTAATGAAGTTGTTCATGAAGGTGGTGATGTTACTCTGTCCTGCAAATATGAAACAAGCTATAATCCCACCCTGCAGTGGTACAGACAATATCCAAAATCTAAACCTGAGTTCCTTCTTTATGTTCTTCAAAGTGGAGATCTAAGTCCCAACCGTCCCCCAAGAATGTCTGCTAAAGTTGAAGGAAATAACCGAGTGGATCTGCTCATCTCCTCTGCTGCTGTATCAGACTCTGCACTATACTACTGTGCTCTGCCGCCCACAGTGACAGGAAATCCAACTGCACTGTACAAAAACTTTCACACAGTTTTGTTTATATTGTAGGCAGTCCTGCTGATGATTTTGAGAAAATTTTGGCAGGAATCTTTCTTTCACTCTGAAGATTTATAAAGGGATTATATTTTTGCCAGATGTTACATTATTAAGAGACAGAATTCATTCTTTGGTAACCATTATATGCTGGTCAGGGTCGTGGTGATTATGGAGCCTGTACTGGAATCTCCTGGGCATAATGTGGGAATAAACCCTGAATGGCATGTCAATCCTTCGCAGAGCACAATGTACAGACCATTTCACACACTCATTCACACCTAGGGGCATTTTATCCCAGCAAATTCCCTACAGTCTTGTTTTTTTGGAGGTGGAAAGAAACTGAAGAACCCATGTGGGATGAACATGTAAAACTGCACATGTGTCACAGTGCTGCCAGTAAAACAAATAATCATCAAATTATCACATTTTTACAATTCCTCTGCTGAAAGTGTTTCCCTGTGGTGTGACGTTATGTCATTTTTATTAAAAATAAATCTTTGTACTCTCATGGTACAATTCCATATTCCTCAATAGCCAGTGCACTAAAGACAAGGCTTGGCTCAATCCTCATACCAGAATTCCACAATGACTGTGGACCCATGAGTCTCTCTGTTCTGACTGGAGTAATTACACTGTTGGATTGTCCTGAGGAAGGGCATGTCATTATCTGAGTGTATTAAATCCACATATATAATACTGAAACTGTATATTGTGGGAATCCGAATATTTTGACTCTTTTCTACATTGTAGAACAATACTAAAGACATCAGAACTATGAAATAACACATGGCACATGATGATGCTTTGCACACTATTGGTATTATCTTAACCAGCTTCATGAGGGAGTCAGTTAACAGGTGTTGCCTCGTCAAAAGTTAATTAGTGGAATTCCTTGCCTTCTTAATGTGTTTGATATCAAACAGTAAATAGTAAATAATAAAAATACAGTAAGTAGCTCTATTCGACACTGGTAGTAATCCATATTTTGTCAGCAACCGCTCACCTAAGTAAAGAGAAACGACAGTCCATCATGACTTTATGACATGAAGTGTCTTTTCATGAATAAAAAAAAATCCATTTGAATTAGGTGAGTCCAAAAATGTGACTTGTACTGTATTTTTTCGAAAGCTCATAACTATTTTGTCTTTCTATAATGTATACACTGTTTGTGTAGTAAACATTTATGAATGTATAAAGGTTTTTCTCCTTGGTGAACACTAGATGGAGGAGTCAGTTATCTTATTGTGGGCAAAGTACTGAGAACCACACAATCCTGCTCACATCCTCCAGAGATGTTCAGTTCTTTGATGAACAACACGACTTTTCACAATAAAACCTCTGTGACAGAGTATACCTGGTCTTCTATCATACACACTGCATATATATTATCCGAACCCCTGCTCTGGTTACTCTTAGTAACTCAGTTAAGTTCAGAGACACCATTCTGATAAAACAACATAACTGTCCACGGATGACTAAACTGTGAAATAAAGCTTAAGTATTCTCTTCCACTTAGCAGCTCTAACTGCCTGCTGCTGCACATATGACACATGGAGAAAGCAAGACACCAAACAAATTCGCATTCAAAGTGAATATCAGTTCATTTAATGCAAAAATATCTCACACACATACACACACAGCATGTACCACTCCCTTCCAAAGCCTAATGGCTTGTTGGCATCTTTGAAAGACCAGCAGCGAAACACCTCAGAAAATTTTTGTTATGCAAAAAACAAATAAAAAAGTCTCTGTGCTTCTTTTCTCTCTAATATATTCTCTTTTGGGGCCGAGGACCCTAATGTTGAGGCACTACAAAAACACATAATTAAAATATTCAATTCTGTAATTATTAGAGTATATTTTTCTCTCCCTCCATCCATTTTCTATATTGCATTTCCATTGTGGGTCGTCAGTGAGCTGGAGCCAATCCTAGCTGACGGAGAAGCTGGGTACATCTTGGACAAGTCACCAGTCTATCGCAGGCTTAACACAGAGAGACAGACAGCCATTCACACTCACATTCATACATACGAGCAATATCTCTATAGAGAAGCCAGTTGACCTCATCCTTTGGACTGTAGGAGAAAACTGGAGCATGCAGAGGAAACCCACACAGGCACAAGGAGAACATGCAAACTCCACACAGAAAGACCTCCGATTGACTGGTATGTTCAAACCAGGAACCTGCTTGCTGTGAGGCGACAGTGACACTGCACCTCTGTGCCACCTGAGTGTAGTTTATACATTAAAATGACTAAACATTAATTCCCTCTTTTCAGTATGTGTTTGCTTCAATGTGCTCAGGACAGGTTCCCCATGTGAGGCTGGATGTAGATAATATTACTATAGCCTTCTTTCATCTCAGAAATATTGCTCAGGTAAGAAATGCAGTAAGCCTAGTTCATGCTTTTGTTACCTCTAGGTTGGATTATTGTGATGCCTTACTGTCTGAATGATCTAACAGGTGCATAAACAAGCTCCAGCAAGAGTCCTTACTAGAACTAGAAGGTATGACCACATCACCCCTATCTTATCCACACTGCATTGGCTCCCAATCAAATTTCACACTGATTATAAACTACTACTATTGAACTATAAAGCACTAAATGTGCTTAATCTTGCACCACAGTACCTGAATGAATTTCTGGTCCTTCATGACTTGCCACAATGACTAAGATCAAAAGGTGCAGGCTATCTGTTGGTACCTCAAATAGTTAAGGCCCCAGCAGAGGGACAGGCTTCTCTCACAAATCCCCCCAGTTATGGAACAGCCTTCCAAGTCGTGTTCGGGTCTCAGACACAGTCTCATTGTTTACGTCTTGGCTGAAAATATATTTGCTTAGTCAAGCCTTTTGTTAACAGCTTTTTATTATGTAAAGTAGCAGATATGGAGGGTTCTTGGGCAGAGAGTGTTTTGATAAGTGCTTTGAAGAGTGTATTGAAGTGCCCTTGACCAAGGCACCTAACCCCCAACTGCTCCACAGGCTGCTCTGGGTATGTTGTACATTGTGGCAGTGGGGGCGTGGTCAAGTGTCGGTCTGTGACAGGAGGGCGGAGTCAGGGAAGGTAAGTGGCAGAATCACTACACCTGATTGTGGTAATCAGAGCAGGTGGGTGGAGCACAGAAGTATGGCAGGCCAGAACTGAGTTCCAAAAACTCTTTTTATTTGCACTTTTCAGTCGCAAACACACTCTACCAGCCACACGCATACACACACACACACACACACACACACACACACACACACACACACACACACACATAAGTCATCTGGTCGGGGAGAGAGCTCTCTTCCTCTGCTCTCTCTCTCCTTATATAGGGTGCGGTCCCTGGGAAAGACACACAAACACAGGTTAACTAACATCAGGTGTAGTGATTCTGCCACTTACCTTCCCTGACTCCGCCCTCCTGTCACAGACCGACGCTTGACCACGCCCCCACTGCCACATACATCAATCCGTGAAATGTCTGTAATGTAATGTAATGGTAAAATGGGATGTTTGGATGCTGCCCCCCTTACACGTTCATTGAGGTTTGTTGACTGTATGGCCTTCTGTACACCCTCAAGTCTCTGTTACGTTCTGACTCTCCCTTTTAGTTATGCCGTCATACAGGGGCGCTGACAGCTTTGGCTGGGCCCGGGACAAAATGCTCTGAATGGCCCCCCCCCGGGTCAACCCACATACACACCCACCTCTCTTATCCCAGTCTCTACTCACATGATTGGGGTGCTCTTGAAGGAGCAGCGATGGACAGGGGATTTCGGGCAGGCCTGGGGGCGAACATAGTATACTGTGCGTGCGTACTGTCCAGTGTGAAAAGCAGAGAAGAACACACCGCTCAAGAAACGGCGGGATATGATTGCGGGCTAATGTGAATATTCTTAGCTTCAATCAGATATATGAAACACAATGTTATTAAGCCGTTGGGGTTATGAAATGATTCAATGCCCTGTGCGTTTGATATGGTGTTCAGTGTGACTTGCTCTCCCCTCGTTTGTAACATGAATTGCGTGCCACGCGTGCCTTGGTTGGGGTTACTTTACGGGGCTGGAAAAAGTTGGCTGTGTCTTACCTGGCTCAGCTGCCCCACTGCCTTTGCTAGTACCTGCTGCATCATCCAAATCTTTTTAAAATATTTATGCAGTGAGCACCTGAGTCTCTTGGTTTCTTCCTCTCTTTTTCTCTTTTCTTTTCTGTGCTCCTGACTTGTGCATGTTGGCAAATAGCACGCACGCTGATTGTCGAAGCGCTATGATCGAACGATGTCGTTTTTTTTCCCCTTAATCAAAGAGTCAGACCAAACCATTTTTGCATTAGGGGTGGTAGGGGGTTCTTGACACCTTTTTCAAAGACAATAAAGGCAAAAGATCTAGAAATCATTTATTGAATGCAAATATAGCACATTTCTCCCCCAAATCAACACATTTTGAAATGAAATAAAATAATCGCAACTTCATGAGAGCCCAGTTCTGGGCCCCCCCCATTCCTGGGCCCGGGACAACATACCCATTTGTCCCCCCCTGTTGGCGGGCCTGCCATCATAGTTAGTCTTGCTGGAGTCCCCACTTGCACTCAGCACACAATGTTCACTGTTCGTAACCATTACATGACAGTGAGCATACTTAAAAATCTGTATTCTCTCTCTCTCTCTCTCGTGCTACACATGCCACTCCTGAGATACCAGTGATGATGATCGGATGCGTTACTTAGTTCTCATCACTTCACTTCTGTGGAGGATGACCCCTTATGGACAGCCTAAAGATCCACTTAGAAGATAGTGTTGGAGAAAAACAGTTTTGCTACGATGGCTCAGGACTGCAGTTGCCATGAACAGTTTTGCATTCAAGTCTCAATTATTAAGCAGCTGATAACTTCAACAAAATAGACTTCATGCCAAAGCTACAATGAATTTCCTGGTTACCCAGTTGCCCCTTTTCACTATATAGGACACAGTTATAGAAGTGAGGTATTTATAATCACACTGTCTGTTATCACCCAAATGAGGATGGGTTCCCTCAAGGTTTCTTCCTTTTGTCATCTCAGGAGTTGTCACTGTCACCTCAGGTTTGCTCAGTCGGCATAAATTTATATCTGGCTTTTATATAGTTCTGTAAAGTTGCTTTGTGACAATGTCTATTGTTAAAAGTCTCGTCTCGTCTCGTCTTCTTCCGCTTATCCAGGACCGGGTCGCGGAGGCAGCAGTCTAAGCATGGAAGCCCAAACTTCCCTTTCCCCAGACACCTCGGCCAGCTCCTCGGGAAGAACACCGAGGCGTTCCCAGGCCAGCCGAGAGACATAGTCCCTCCAGCGTGTCCTGGGTCTTCCCCGGGGCCTCCTCCCGGGGGGACATGCCTGGAACACCTCCCCAGGGAGGCGTCCAGGAGGCATCCGAAAAAGATGCCCGAGCCACCTCAGCTGGTTCCTCTCGATGTGAAGGAGCAGCGGCTCTACTCCGAGCTCCTCCCGAGTGACTGTGCTTCTCACCCTATCTCTAAGGGAGCGCCCAGCCACCCTGCGAAGGAAACTCATTTCAGCCGCTTGTATCCGCGATCTTGTTCTTTCTGTCATTACCCAAAGCTCATGACCATAGGTGAGAGTCGGAACGTAGATCGACCGGTAAATTGAGAGCTTCGCCTTTTGGCTCAGCTCCTTCTTCACCACGACGGACCGGTAAAGCGACCGCATCACTGCGGAGGCTGCACCGATCCGCCTGTCGATCTCACGCTCCATCCTTCCCTCACTCGTGAACAAGATCCCGAGATACTTAAACTCCTCCACTTGAGGCAGGACTTCTCCACCAACCTGGAGAGGGCAAGCCACCCTTTTCCGGTCGAGAACCATGGCCTCGGACTTGGAGGTGCTGATTCTCATCCCAGCCGCTTCACACTCGACTGCAAACCGCCCCAGTGCATGCTGAAGGTCCTGGTTTGAAGAAGCCAACAGGACAACATCATCCGCAAAAAGCAGAGATGAAATCCTGTGGTTCCCAAACAGGATTCCTTCCGGCCCCTGGCTGCGCCTAGAAATTCTGTCCATAAAAATTATGAACAGAACCGGTGACAAAGGGCAGCCCTGACGGAGTCCAACATGCACTGGGAACAGGTCTGACTTACTGCCGGCAATGCGAACCAGACTCCTGCTCCGTTCGTACAGGGACCGGACAGCCCTTAGCAAAGAGCCCCGAACCCCATACTCCCGAAGCACCCCCCACAGAATACCACGGGGGACACGGTCGAATGCCTTCTCCAGATCCACAAAGCACATGTGGACTGGTTGGGCAAACTCCCATGAACCCTCGAGCACCCTATAAAGGGTATAGAGCTGGTCCAGTGTTCCGCGACCAGGACGAAAACCGCATTGTTCCTCCTGGATCCGAGGTTCGACTATTGGTCGAATTCTCCTCTCCAGTACCCTGGAGTAAACTTTCCCTGGGAGGCTGAGAAGTGTGATTCCCCTATAATTGGAGCACACTCTCCGGTCCCCTTTCTTAAAAAGAGGGACCACCACCCCAGTCTGCCACTCCAGAGGCACTGTCCCCGACCGCCACGTGATGTTGCAGAGGCGTGTCAACCAAGACAGCCCCACAACATCCAGAGACTTGAGATACTCAGGGCGGATCTCATCCACCCCCGGTGCCTTGCCACCGAGGAGCTTGCAAACCACCTCAGTGACTTCGGCTTGGGTAATGGACGAGTCCACCTCTGAGTCATCAGCCTCAGTCTCCTCAGTGGAAGACATGACGGTGGGATTGAGGAGATCCTCAAAGTATTCCTTCCACCGCCCGACAATGTCCCCAGTCGAGGTCAACAGCTCCCCACCCGCACTGTAAACAGTGTTGGCAGAGTACTGCTTCCCCCTCCTGAGGCGCCGGACGGTTTGCCAGAATTTCTTCGAGGCCGACCGATAGTCCTTCTCCATGGCCTCCCCGAACTCCTCCCAGTTCCGAGTTTTTGCCTCCGCAACTGCCCGAGCTGCAGCACGCCTGGCCTGCCGATACCCGTCGGCTGCCTCAGGAGTCCTGGAGGTCAACATGGCCCGATAGGACTCCTTCTTCAGCTTGACGGCATCCCTTACTTCCGGTGTCCACCACCGGGTTCGGGGATTGCCGCCACGACAGGCACCGGAGACCTTGCGGCCACAGCTCCGAACAGCTGCATCCACAATGGAGGTAGAGAACATGGTCCACTCAGACTCAATGTCCCCCGCCTCCCTCGGAAGCTGGGAAAAGCTCTCCCGGAGGTGGGAGTTAAAGACCTCCCCAACAGAGTGCTCGGCCAGACGTTCCCAGCAGACCCTCACCATACGTTTGGGCCTGCCAGGTCTGTCCAGCTTCCTCCTCCGCCAGCGGATCCAACTCACCACCAGGTGGTGATCAGTTGACAACTCAGCCCCTCTCTTCACCCGAGTGTCCAAGACATAGGGTCGGAGATCAGATGACACGACTACAAAGTCGATCATCGACCTCCGACCTAAGGTGTCCTGGTGCCACGTGCACTTATGGACACCCCTATGCTCGAACATGGTGTTCGTTATGGACAAACTGTGACTAGCACAGAAGTCCAATAACAAAACACCACTCGGGTTCAGATCGGGGAGGCCGTTCCTCCCAACCACGCCCCTCCAGGTGTCACTGTCATCGCCCACGTGAGCATTGAAGTCCCCCAGTAGCACAATGGAGTCCCCAGTCTGAGCACCCCTCAGTACCTCTCCCAGGGACTCCAAGAAGGCTGGATACTCTATACTGCTATTTGGCCCGTAGGCACAAACAACAGCAAGAGCCCTCTCCCCAATCCGAAGGCACAGAGAGGCGACCCTCTCGTTCACTGGGGTAAACTCCAACACATAGCGGCTGAGCTGGGGAGCTATAAGGAAGCCCACACCAGCCCGCCGCCGCTCACCACGGGCGACTCCAGAGAAGTGGAAAGTCCAGCCCCTCTCAAGGAGCTGGGTTCCAGAGCCCAAGCTGTGCGTGGAGGTGAGCCCGACTATCTCTAGCCGGTACCTCTCAACCTCCCGCACAAGCTCAGGCTCCTTCCCCCCCAGCGAAGTGACATTCCATGTCCCAACAGCCAGCCGCTGTGTCCGGGGATCAGGTCGTCGAGGCCCCTGCCTTCGACTGCCACCCAATCCACACTGCACCAAACCCCTACTGCTACCTCTGTGGGTGGTGAACCCACAGGAGGTCGGGCCCACGTCACCTCTTCGGGCTGAGCCCGGCCGGGCCCCATGGGCAAAGGCCCGGCCACCAAGCGCTCGCATACGAGCCCCAACCCCGGGCCTGGCTCCAGGGTGGGGCCCCGGCTGCGTCCTACCGGGCGACGTCACGGTCCTGGATTTTTCCTCCATAGGGGTTTTTTGGTGAACTGCTCTTGGTCTGGCCTGTCACCTAGGACCTGTCTGCCTTGGGAAACCCTAACAGGGGCATAATGCCCCCGACAACATAGCTCCTAGGATCATTCAAGCACACAAACCCCTCCACCACAATAAGGTGGCAGTTCTAGGAGGGGATTGTTAAAAGTGCTATACAAATAAAATTGAATTGAGTGTAAAGCCAGGATGCTGCAGCAACTCAACAATCTGACAACACTGTAAGTGACACTGTCATGTGATGTTGTGGGGGCGGAGCTTCATGATGCTTCTTGAACCTTTATGATGTTTCCATATTAGCTTACAGAAAGTCCTCAGAATAGTTTAATTCAGATAAGACCATTCATCATGTTCACTGTTATATTAATGTGTCTGTGGCTTTCACTTGGTGAGTTTAGATTTTTTTTTCAAAAACATTATGTGTTGAATTATTAATTAATTAGTCTGTGTGGTGTTAAGAAACAGCAGAATGTGGGTCTGACTTGTGTAGTTCTGGCTTGATTATGTAAAGGTTAAAACAGTATGTCCTCTATGACAGGTGACTCCATGGCAGATTCAGTAGAGCCACTTTTCACTCGTGAAGTTGTACATGAAGGTGATGATGTCACTCTGTCCTGCAGCTACAGAAAATTCACTGGTACAGTCAACAACCTGCAATGGTACAGACAGCATCCAAAATCTACACCTGAGTTCCTTCTTTATATTTATCCAAGTGGAGATCTAAGTCCCAACCGTCCCCCAAGAATGTCTGCTGAAGTTGATGAAAAGAAGAAAGAAGTGGATCTGCTCATCTCCTCTGCTGCTGTATCAGACTCTGCACTATACTACTGTGCTCTGGAGCCCACAGTGACAGGAAATCCAACTGCACTCTACAAAAACTTTCACACAGTTTTGTTTATACTGTCGGCAGTTCTGCTGATGATTTTGAGAAATTTTTGATGAGAATCTCACTTTCTCTCTGAATATTTATAAAGGGATTATACTGATGCCACATGTTGTATAATAGTATCATAAAACATTAAAACAGTTTTATTATACTGAAGACAAGTGAACTAATAAGTTCCATAATTTGCATGCTCTCCGAACCTAATTTTACTGAATTCTCTCTTTTTTTTAAACTTTTTATTTATAAACCTTTTTCATATGTTAAGAACAACTACTAAGAAGCAGTTAAAGGAACAGTCCACCGTACTTCCATAATGAAATATGTTCTTCTCTGAATTGAGACGAGCTGATCCGTACCTCTCCGAGCTTTGTGCGACCTCCCAGTCAGTCAGACGCACTGTTACTCCTGTTAGCAATGTAGCTAGGCTCAGCATGGCCAATGGTATTTTTTGGGGCTGTAGTTAGATGCGACCAAACTCTTCCACGTTTTTCCTGTTTACATAGGTTTATATGACCAGTGACATGAAACAAAGTTCAGTTACACAAATTGAAACGTGGTGATTTTCTATGCTATGGAAAGTCCGCACTATAATGACAGGCGTACTAACACCTTCTGCGCGCTTCGACAGCGCATTGATACCTTCACTCAGGAGTTGTACCATTATAGTGCGGACTTTCCATAGCATAGAAAATTGCCACGTTTCAATTTGTGTAACTGAACTTTGTTTCATGTCACTGGTCATATAAACCTATGTAAACAGGAAAAACGTGGAAGAGTTTGGTCGCATCTAACTACAGCCCCAAAAAAGACCATTGGCCATGCTGAGCCTAGCTACATTGCTAACAGGAGTGACAGTGCATCTGACTGACTGGGAGGTCGCACAAAGCTCGGAGAGGTACGGATCAGCTCGTCTCAATTCAGAGAAGAACATATTTCATTATGGAAGTACGGTGGACTGTTCCTTTAAGAAACAAAGCAAGAAGAAAAAGGAGAGAAATAACATGAGATCATGGGATGATCAGTAAATAAACACAGATTTGCCGAATTCAAAACAAAATATCCATACAGAGAATAATTATGGAAAAACACACCAGTTTCCCCACAGGTTTTCTCCCAGCTATTTTTGGAGCCATATTATAAAGTAACCAGATTTCTGAGAAGAAAACCGGGGTCATTTTCGGTTCAGCAGTGGAAATATCATTAAAACATCTAATGTTTTCATCTTTGTGATAAAAAGGTGCAATATTTCTGGTTTTCATGTATTTTGATCATGCATTGCATAAAAAGTGGCATTTTCCTCACTGAGTGCACTGTAGGCCGATTCTGCAACTGCTTTAGGTTTACATTCATTAAAGACAATGTGAAAATCTCTGGTATGGGTACATAGTTTACATTTATAGACTTAAATTGTAGGTGAGCTGAAATAGATGTTTTAGATTTATGAAAGTAAATATGTTAAATTAATTATCATATCTGCCACTAGTAATGGACAATGTATTTAAAAATATACAAAACACACTACACAATATAAATAAACAGTTTACTTCAATACAAGCAATTTTAAGGTATGGTAATATTATTATTATTATTATTATTATTATTATTATTGAGGATACATATGATTCCCGATCTCTTGTAGCCTAAATTGTAGCCAAAGCTGAACTGATGGCCTCACCTAAATGAGTAGCCTTAATCAAACCGTGTAGTGTGCAAAATGTGTAGTCCGCTACACATCACAACAAATTATACAGATTACTGACACTTTGGTCACATTACCATAAGCCTACAGCTTTACATAGCCAGCTACTCTATGGCATAACACACCAATTTGTGTGTAAGTTAGCTTATGCTGTTTAAACTGTTAAAATTTTAGCTCAGCTGGATTTCTGTTACAGCAACGCTACATCTAGCAACAACTTCAGCTGACTGATTGGCGCTCACTGAGCTTTCTCCTGCTAGCATTGGCTGCAGTAGGCTACGGTTTATTAGGTCAACCGCTACATCTCATTGCAGTGTGACAAGCAATGTTATGTCATATACAACATCGCAAAATGTAGCTTACACATTTAAAGGCTAAATAACAGATGACAAACAATGTCACTTAGGCCTACAAGAAAAGACTATGGTTCACCTGTCCAGGAGCGAATGAAGTGGTCTGTCAAAGCTGAATAAATGACTTGAGTTTAGGCAAAGATTATAGCCCTCTGCTAAAACAGTTGTTCCTCAGGTCAACCAAACAAAATGCTGGAAAGGCTATGGCCAGACGTGTTCTAGAACATCTCTGCTATCGGCCTGAGCCCATCTTAAAGTGATCCACAAAACAATATGTGAGGCGTCTGCTGAAATCTGGTAAATGTTTCAGTATGTTTTTTTTTTTTTTTCGGGTTTGTGGTCATGGTTAAAAATGGGGACATTTCCAGAGACAGCTCCAGCTAGGGACAGTTTAACAGCATAAGCTAACTTACACACAAATTGGTGTGTTATGCCACAGAGTAGCTGGCTATGTAAAGCTGTAGGCTTATGGTAATGTTACCAACATGCCAATAATTTGTATAATGGCCCTCATTTACCAATCAAACATAGAAACCAGGTCCAAGTGTAGAAATCAGAATATGGCAGTGTTCATGTGTGATTCATGAAACATTCCTATCTTGCCAATCACGGCATAAGACTGATTGGTCACTGATAAATGTGGCATCTGTAAATCATCGTCATTTAAATATCACACCCTAAATATTCTCGGTTTAGAGTCTGTGCCCAAGACTTTCCAACATGGAGAGGTGTGATATGTTCAAGAATAAACATTTCTCCACCCTCCAAATAGAAGCTCAAATGTCCAATTGAACAGATTATTTATACAACCCCGATTCCAGAAAAGTTGGGACAAAGTACAAATTGTAAATAAAAACGGAATGCAATGATGTGGAAGTTTCAAAATTCCATATTTTATTCAGAATAGAACATAGATGACATATCAAATGTTTAAACTGAGAAAATGTATCATTTAAAGAGAAAAATTAGGTGATTTTAAATTTCATGACAACAACACATCTCAAAAAAGTTGGGACAAGGCCATGTTTACCACTGTGAGACATCCCCTTTTCTCTTTACAACAGTCTGTAAACGTCTGGGGACTGAGGAGACAAGTTGCTCAAGTTTAGGGATAGGAATGTTAACCCATTCTTGTCTAATGTAGGATTCTAGTTGCTCAACTGTCTTAAGTCTTTTTGTCATATCTTCCATTTTATGATGCGCCAAATGTTTTCTATGGGTGAAAGATCTGGACTGCAGGCTGGCCAGTTCAGTACCCGGACCCTTCTTCTACGCAGCCATGATGCTGTAATTGATGCAGTATGTGGTTTGGCATTGTCATGTTGGAAAATGCAAGGTCTTCCCTGAAAGAGACGTCATCTGGATGGGAACATATGTTGCTCTAGAACCTGGATATACCTTTCAGCATTGATGGTGTCTTTCCAGATGTGTAAGCTGCCCATGCCACACACACTAATGCAACCCCATACCATCAGAGATGCAGGCTTCTGAACTGAGCACTGATAACAACTTGGGTCATCCTTCTCCTCTTTAGTCTGAATGACATGGCGTCCCTGATTTCCATAAAGAACTTCAAATTTTGATTCGTCTGACCACAAAACAGTTTTCCACTTTGCCACAGTCCATTTTAAATAAGCCATTGGCCCAGAGAAGACGTCTGCGCTTCTGGATCATATTTAGATACAGCTTCTTCTTTGAACTATAGAGTTTTAGCTGGCATCGGCGGATGGCACGGTGAATTGTGTTCACGGATAATGTTCTCTGGAAATATTCCTGAGCCTATTTTGTGATTTCCAATACAGAAGCATGCCTGTATGTGGTGCAGTACCATCTAAGGGCCCGAAGATCACGGGCACCCAGTCTGGTTTTCCGGCCTTGACCCTTATGCACAGGGATTCTTCCAGATTCTCTGCACCTTTTGATGATATTATGCACTGTAGATGATGATATGTTCAAACTCTTTGCAATTTTACACTGTCGAACTCCTTTCTGATATTCCTCCACTATTTGTTGGCACAGAATTAGGGGGATTGGTGATCCTCTTCCCATCTTTACTTCTGAGAGCCGCTGCCACTCCAAGATGCTCTTTTTATACCCAGTCATGTTAATGACCTATTGCCAATTGACCTAATGAGTTGCAATTTGGTCCTCCAGCTGTTCCTTTTTTGTACCTTTAACTTTTCCAGCCTCTTATTGCCCCTGTCCCAACTTTTTTGAGATGTGCTGCTGTCATGAAATTTCAAATGAGCCAATATTTGGCATGAAATTTCAAAATGTCTCACTTTCAACATTTGATATGTTGTCTATGTTCTACTGTGAATACAATATCAGTTTTTGAGATTTGTAAATTATTGCATTCCATTTATATTTACAATTTGTACTTTGTCCCAACTTTTTTTGGAATCGGGGTTGTATTTGGCAGCCAGAAAAGTAGCATCATAGAAAGTCAGAAAAACGCAGTATTGAAATCACTGCTGCAGTCAACAGCATTGCCATCGACAACTGAAATCCAGCTGTTTGATTATTTAATTTATATATCCATGAGATATGTAGCCTATATTCTGTCCATAATAATAAGGATATAATAGCTTATATCGAAAATCTTTAGATGTGGGTGAAGAAACAATTGTTAGATCTCAAAAAAGCCACAAAAATTATACAGTTGTGGAGTTTCTTATTTCCTCATTTTCATGATGTTTCAGGCAGCAGTGGTGTTCAACCTTCAGCTAGACAAACTGGTCTGGAGCCACCCACAGAGCCAAGCAACCACAAGCTGTGAGAGAGAGCATGTGCCTGGTCAACTTTATTTCATTTGTTAATATACATCAATTCCTGCATTTCACATCCGTAACACATTCCAAAAATAGTTGGGACGGGGAAATTTAAGGCTAGTGATGAGGTAAAACAATTAAACAATGATGTAATTTAAAACAGATGATGCCAACAGGTGATTGTAATCATGATTTGGTACAAAATCGATATCCAGGAAAGGCCTAGTCTTTAAGGAGCACACTGTAAAACCCAATAAGGTCACTGACCTCAAAAATTTTATTGAAACCAATTACGTAAAAATTTTTGAGGTAAGTAACTAAATTTTTTAAGGTAAGATTTCTTAAAAATTACACTATAGTTACACTTAATTGTAATTTTTAAGAAGTCTTACCTTAAAAAATTTAGTTACTTACCTCAAAAATTTTTACGTAATCGGTTTCAATAAAATTTTTGAGCTCAGTGACCTTATCGGGTTTTATAGTGCAAAGATGGGCTAAAGATTTCGAGTTTGTCAACAAATGTGTGAGAAAATTATTGAAATGTTGAGAAACAAATGTTCCTCAAAGAAAGATAGGAAGAGATTTGAATATTTCACCCTCTACATTGCATAATATCATGAAATGATTCAAGGAATATGGAGGAGTTTCAGTGCACAAGCCTCAGCTGAACACCTGTGATCTCTGATCTCTCAGACGGCACTGCATCAAAAACCATCATTGATCTACAGTATAGCTGATATAACCACATGGGCTCGGGATTACTTTGGCAAATCTTTGTCAAGCTCTACAACATGGAGTCACATCCACAAATACCAGTTAAAACTTTACTGTGCAAAACAGAAACCTTATGTTGACTATGTCCAGATGTGCTGTTGACTTCTCTGGGCTCGGAGGTATCTGGAATGGACCATCACACAGTGGAAATGTGTATTGTGGTCAGACAAATCAGTATTTCAGGTCTTTTTTGTAAGAAATGGACACTGTGGGCTTTGGACCAAAAGTGAAAAGGACCATGCAGACAGTTACCAGCAACAAATCCAAAAGCCAGGGTTTCTCATGGTATGGTGTTGTGTCAGTGCCCTTGGTAACACACTTCTGTGATGGCAGCATTAATTCAGAAAAGTACACTGAGATTTTTGGAGCAGCATATGCTGCCTTCAAGATGATGCCAAGATGAAACAGTAACTTTTTTCAAATCTGGTTCAATTGTTAGCGAATGACCATAATGGCAGTTGGACATTCATCTTTCATACAAAAACCTCAGCTGGAGTCGTCACTGAACTAATTTGTCAC
Source organism: Neoarius graeffei (assembly GCF_027579695.1). Classification (NCBI taxonomy): domain Eukaryota; kingdom Metazoa; phylum Chordata; class Actinopteri; order Siluriformes; family Ariidae; genus Neoarius; species Neoarius graeffei. The sequence continues at coordinate 19,333,626 of NC_083569.1, forward strand.
AGTATTTGTGTTAACACTATTTACGATGTTAATAACTATTTTCAGGAGTTAAAAAAATACTACAATGGCCACTTAAACCATACAATAATTATAATTCTTTGTTCATGGACCAATAAAGTAAAACAAAACTGGAAAGAGGGTTATATTTTTGTATAAATATTAAATCTTGAGACACAGCCCAGGCCTCTCACTCCAAAAGATCTATTTAAGAGGTGAAGTTGGATGCAGTGAGTTGATCAGCAACAGTGGGATTGTTCTGTGTTGTATGGTGATTTAGTTCACTGTGACTGATACTGTGAAGTGATGATCTGTACAAAGTTATGCTCCAACAGCAGAACTTCCTGGGTGTGGCCTTCTAGAAATGTGTTCCCTCATGTGTAAAGTTCAGCACATACAGCAAGCACTATTATACAGGATCCTCACAGAGCTGTGTTCAGAAATGGCTCAACTATACAACTTCCTGTACATAGTGAGATACATCCCACTGATTCTCACTGTCACTACAGGTAATTAACTTTCATCAGATAATTAACTGTATTCCTTAATACCCATGTTTTAAGCATAAATTCTTGAAATTATTGTTTTTGGTTTGTTTACAAAAATACTTCATAGATTTATTTCTTTATGTTCCTCTTTACAACAGGCAGTTTCGCTGATAAAATGTGGCCGACAGATGAAGATGCCATTGTCAGGAAAGAAACAGACACTGTTACTCTGAAATGTTCATTTGAGTCAGCCAGCGAGTACATTTTGCTTTACTGGTACAAACAATATCCGGACAGCGCACCACAGTATTTACTGTATAAAGGCGCAAGATCAAGATCAGGTTATGATAGCACTCCTGCTGATCGTCGATTAGAGTCAAAAACAACCAGAGACTCCACTGAACTTACTATCAGAGGTCTAAAGCTCTCAGATTCTGCGCTCTATCACTGTGCTCTTAGAGATGTAGCACAGTAATACAGAGTCACTGAAAGCCTGTACAAAAACATACAAATGTTAAACAGGAAGTTTCTAAAACCTCATCAAAGAGACTCTCTTTACCAAATTGTTATCAGTTAACTACACATACACAAAGGTTGTGGTAACATCTGCAGCTAAAAGTCAAAGCAAATTAAAATAAAGAGGGTTTAAATGTGGTGCAACTTTAAACAAGGACACATTTTCCCTGACTCTAAGCTAAATTTCTCCCTAGGGAGACCAATAAAGTTACTTTACTTTACATTTATCACAGTAAATTCACAAATCGACATTTTTCAAAAATGTTTTCCTGACATTACCAGAGCCGTTGTGTCAGGTGTTGTTGGTGTGAACTACTCTGAATTAAAGGTCCTGACCTTTTTTGACTAGTTTTCCCCCCAATACACAGTGCTCAATTTTAATCAATTAATTCAGTCATTCATTATGCATGTACATAAAAATGTATGTTATTTTAGCACTGCTTACATATACACACACACACGTGCTTACTTTCACATATCCCGCTCCCCCCCAACATATACACACTGTCCCTTCACCCATAATTCAAGGCCCAAAACCCCTCCAAATCTCCCCCACCTACCCTCCTCTATCTCATATGCACATTCATTACCCCTAATCAACCCCACCCATCCTCCTCTATACAGCAATATAGCTCTTGTTTATCTTTGTCGAATTTGTCTCCATGTGTTCTGTTACATCTCTTTGTTAACATATTAGTAGTATTGTCCAGCCTTTGAAATTGTTGTTAGTTACGTCAGTGCGTCTGTTGTATGTCATGTGTATGTATTGATTTGTTTCATTCTGTCCTTTTTACTTTGTATTTGTTTGTATTTGTTAGCAAATAAATTTTGAAAAAAAAATGTATGTTATTTTGCTGGATGGGAGCTCAGGCAGTGGCCTTTTACAAAGATGAAATGGATGAATAATAAAATGGCAGCAGTACATGCATACAATCATTCAGATAGAAAGGAACCTGAAACAGACATTTCTAAGCCAAAGCTTATTCTTGACTTTCCCCTACAATATAATTATCACACCTCCTGTAAGCCCTGTGATGACCTGGTGACTTGTCCAGGGTGTACCCCGCCTTTCGCCCGTAGTCAGCTGGGATAGGCTCCAGCTTGCCTGCGACCCTGTAGAAGGATAAATCGGCTAGAGATAATGAGATGAGATGAGACACCTCCTGTAGATTTGTTTACTTTATCCATTTGTTTGTGTTTTCAGTCTGTGAATTGTGTATAAGTTGTAATTGCAGTTGATTGTGTGCCTTACCCACTTCCACCTTCCCTGAGTCAGTTAATCCTTTCCTTTACAAACTCGAGTCCCTCCGTCTCTCATCCTGATACACATCACAGTAAATTCACAAATCTACATTTTTCAAAAATGTGCTGCTAGCAAAATGATGTGCAGACAATAATTTGTGAACTAATTTAATATATTTCTGCCCACCAAGATTTGTTTTGCTCGTTAACAAAAATTATAGTGTATTTTAGCAATATAAGGGGCATAGCAGTTCAAAATATACTCTCAAAATAAATATTCAGTTGGATGCTTTTGAACATTGCTGGCTGTCTCTAAGTTGCTCTGGACATACAAGCATATTATAAACCACACAGAATTACAATTATTAGTTATTATTGCTGAAGCTATTTGTTGTCTGAATGACTCAGTATGCTTCTCAAAAGCAAACTGTAGGCAGGTATTAAATGGGGGGCAGAGTTCCCTTACCTTGGTTATAGAGTATGTAAATGGAAGTAGAAATGAGATGTGTTTAATGTGTTTAACCCCTGTTACATTGTTAGTTTTTGATGTAAAAAATAAATACATCCAAAATAAAAGTCAGATCAATCATGCCAGATCTTATTCCACCCATTAATGTGATATAGAAACCATCAAAATCAATGTGAAAAACAAATAGAAACATTTTAGGGGGAAAAACTTATAATAACCTGGTTGCTAAGTGTTTTTTTTTCTTCAATTTGAGAGATAAAATTGTGTATTTTATATTGAAGTGAGTAATAAGTGCATACACTCTAAGAAAGGATGTGTTAAAACTAAGACAAACTGTTAACTTCTTACACATCAGTGGTTGAGTTTTGGGACAACGCTTGTTGTGTTAATTTTGACAGTGAATGTGTCAGGAAGGTTAATATGAAGACGTGTAAACTTGTAATATTAATACATTATGTGCTGTATAAAACAAATAATTGGCCCTCATTTATGAATTGAACAAACTGGGCGTACGGTCATTTCCACGCGAAGCTCGGCATTTATCAATGTGAACGTGAGCGGAGTCTTTGATCAAATCTCATGTCAAGTCTTACCTCAGGTATGCAAGTACTGAAACAGTGCAGATGTGTCGTACAGCACAGTAAATCTGGCTGAGTGGAGAAGTGTTATTAGACCATATATACTGACTGGCATCTAAACATATGCAGCCACATATTCATCACTTAAAATATGGAGCATATGGAAAAATATCACATTTTGTAAAGGCCTTCATTGACTATGAGCTTGAATTTGGTCGCTTGTTGATGGCAGCGCTGTTGACCACAGCAGTGAGTTCTTTTCATACTGGTATTGGATCCGCACTGGTTTCTACATTAGATTGATAAATGAGGGCCATTGTGTTGAATGCTGTGAACAAATACACAGGTTGTGTTAATTTTAAAACTACACATAACTATGGGTAAAACAGCTGACATTAATACAAAATGTGTAAATTGAAGTGCTACACAATTTGTGTAAATCTTCCACAAGGAATTTTAATCTCCACTAAGAACATTTGATTAATTAAATAATTTCTCTGATTGATTTGAAAATACATGATAACTGGGCTTGGTACTGGATGGAGAATGAAAAGTCAAAAGTAGGAACTATTAAAACACAACACCTTTGTGTTGGCTTCCACTGTTCTTAATCCAGAAATGTAACGGCTAAATCTGCGTGAACACTACATTTCATTTCATTACATTCATTTCATTTCATTTCATTTCATTTCATATACCGAGGTCATCACTGTTCTGATACACAACTCTGCTGCAATGCACATCTAGATTCATGATTTCAAACTTGCTGATGGCACGACAGTGTTGATCCTCATTAGCAAAATGATGAGTTTACATACAGAGAGAAGGTGGGCAGTCTGAGGACTCGTGTAGAAGCAACAACACCTGGACATAACAGCAGATCTTATTTTTGACCTCAGGAGGTCCCACAGTGGTTAATGTTTGTCTGCTCATGTGATCATGGGATTCTACGAGTCTTGGGTTGCACATCACTGAGGATCTCATCTGGGCCAAAATAAATCCCTGCAATGTCTTAATTTCCAGGAGGGACTGTACCCTTAGTACATTCATTCCATTCATGGGATCAACAGAGAGCATCCTGTGCAGCTGTACCACTGTACCACACCATGAACAATTAGACAGAAAGCTTTACAGAAAGGTCTACAGGGTGTGTGGTTGAGACCAATTCTGAACTTGAGTGATGTAGCTGAGGCTCTGTACGAGTTCAGGGTTTTTTGTCAACTTCAGTTATTTGCTGTAATGATTTGTGAATTAAAAAAAAAAATGACTTCATTTTCACAGCAACACATTTTTCAGGGTAAACTGGGACATTGTTCATTTCAAGAGAACAAAATAAAACCAAACCAAACAAAAAAAAAATCCTTGGTGTGTAAAAGTCTTTTCTCTTTCTCCACAAGATGGCATCGTCAGTTATCTTATTGTGGCCCAAACACAAGGACCCTGCTCACGTCCCTGAGAGATTTCAACTTCTTTGATTATGAATACTGCTTTTCACAATAATATACACTCTCTTCAGTCATGCATAATACTTTTATATGTAATACATTGAAAAAATACACAGAGATTGTACAGATAAAGAAAAGAGGCCTTTATTTGTCACATATACATTCGAGCATAGTGAAATTCTTTCTCTGCATTAAACCCATGTGAAGCAGTGAACACACAACATCCCCATAGCAGTGGGCAGCTGCACTACAGCGCCCGGGGATTAATTGAGGGTTCAGTGCCTTACTCAAGGGCACTTCAGCCATGGATGTAGAGGGAAGGGAAAATGCTGTTCATTCACTCTTCCCACCTACACATTTTTCTGCTTGTCCAGGGAATCAAATTGGTGACCTTCTCTAACCTTTAGGCCGTGGCTGCCCCAGAGATGTGAGATCTTATTGCAGTTGTGTTCTAGTCTTGATTCTGATTATTCAATCAAGCTGAATAGTATAATTGTCAACTCTTCATCAACAAAATGACTTGTTTCTCTGAATTAATGAAGAAAATTGAAATTGCAGTCAGACTATAAATACAATTTGTTAATAATGTGTGATGTGTAATATATTTGTCTCCAGCATGGACAAGCACATTACAGCTGCAGTGAATAAAATGGGCTCTGGACAGGTTCACTTGTAATGGTGGCGCTGGTGGTGTTTGTGACTGGATAATGTAAATGTTCTATTTTGCTTCCACAGTTTCATGTTAAAATGATAACTAGCAACCAAGAGATTTATTATTATTTTTTTTTTAGTTTCCAGGTTTATAAAGCAGAACAATCATATTTAAATTATATGAGGTGAATTCATGAATTAATTAATATTTATTCATTCATTACTTGAAAGAAAGAAAGAAAGAAAGAAAGAAAGAAAGAAAGAAAGAAAGAAAGAAAGAAAGAAAGGCCAGGCAGAACACTAGGCTACAGGGAGGAAATAAGAAAGGAAATAAAACATCCAGTCTCTCTCTCTCCTTAAGACCTCATGGCTTGCTGGAATCTTTCATAGTATGACCAAGAGCAGCAGCTGGTTTGTTCCTCACCTCAGTGAAATAACAGGTTTTGTCATTACAAATTCCATAAATCATTGACATTATAATAACAATAGTAATAACTTATACTATTTTTTATCATGACATTTATATATTTTTACAGATTAGAATGACTGATTTTTCATAATTCCATGAATTCTGCTGACAGTCGGAGTTGAAGACAGGTTCCCCATGTGAGGCTGAATGTAAAGCCAGGATGCTTCAGTACGAATCAACAATCTGTCAGTAACAATGGTGACACTGTCATGTGGTGCTGTGGGCTGGAGCTTCATGAACCTTTATGATGTGAACATATCATAGTACAGAAAGAATACTTTCACTCAGCTGAGACCATTCATCATGTTCACTGTTATATTCATGTGTCTGTGGCTTTCACTCGGTGAGTTAACTTTGACCTTTTGTTATTGCAGAAATATTAAGTGTTGAATTAATGATTTATTCGTCTGTGTGGTGGGAAGAAAAATCAGAATGTGGGTCTGACTTATGTCATTATGGCTTAATTGTTTAATGTATAAAAACATTATGTTCTCTTCTCTATGACAGGTGACTCCATGGCAGATTCAATCGAGCCACGTTTCACTCGTATAGTTATAGATGAAGGCAGTGATGTTACTCTGTCCTGCAACTATGAAGCAAGTCGTATCTCAGACTACCTACACTGGTACAGACAATATCCAAACTCTAAACCTGAGTTCCTTCTGTATATCTTACCAAGTCAACTCCAAAGTGACTCTAACTTACCACGTCTCTCTGCTGAAGTTGATGAAAAGAATAAAAAAGTGGATCTGCTCATCTCCTCTGCTGCTGTATCAGACTCTGCACTATACTACTGTGCTCTGCAGCCCACAGTGACAGGAAATCCAACTGCACTGTACAAAAACTTTCACACAGTTATGTTACACTGAAGGCTGATCAACTTCCAAAGTTACATAATTCCAGATGAAATAATATCAATGATATAACGAGTTAAAATAAATAAATGGGGGGTTCAATAGGTCAATAAAATACAGTATATATTCAGTATCTCTTGGCTCGATCTCCTGCTATACTGTAAATAAATAAGACATGTCTAGGGTATTTACATGAAACACCAGGATATTTAAATAATACTTCAGTGTCTTCTAGGAAAACAAGGAGGATGTAAGAAAGCAAACATGGCTATTATAAAGACACCGGCGTCTATCAGTAGACACAAGACGCATCTTCAATTGGCCTATAAGCTTGTAAGTATGATCTCCCAAGCCAAGTATAGATCTTTAACAATTTATTTGGGCACGAGCTCTGTTAAATGTTTTGATGTTAGGAAAAAAAAAGTAATAGCTACATATCTGTACTAAAAAAGAAGATAAACCCAACCTTACAAGCTGCATATAGGCCTACTGAAACAAACTACTTACTTTAGATGAGCCTGTTAAACATGTCCCTGGCATCTTATTTGTTTGTATTTTTCATTCTTTTTTAAGTTTGGTTTTCTTCATCACTTCACAGTAATCACTTATTAAAACTCATGCAGCAAACCTAAGTCTGAATTCAAGACACTGGCATCTTCATGAACCGTGCTGAGAAACACTGTGAGAAACACTGGGGTATTTACCATTGCACGCGAGTCAGCAGCAGTGATAACCACGTGATGCTGTCCAACCAGTCACAGAGCAGCGCGGACATTTTGACCTGCAATTCACATCCAGCAGTTGCTACCAGACTCACAGTCATTGCTCACTCATCATATATTTTTTGGTTCATTGTTACCAGTAGATTGAGCTTGTATAATGGTTAATATCAATAATTTACTGATTTGTTAGTGTTACAGTGAGAGTATCATTCTGTTGATTGCCTTACATTACGTGTGAAGCCTGCCACATTTAGCTAAAGAAAATCTGTATTGGTGTCACCAGACTAGAAGCATGCTAACCTTCTTAGCACTTTTGGCTAAGATCAAGTGTAGTATCTGTTTTTCTCAGTTTAATATCTGATATGTTCTCTAAATGAGGATGTTATATTAAACAGATGTTTAGAACAGGGAGCTGGAATAGGGGCTTGCTCCTTCTGCTCCACACATCAACCTGCTATTGTAGTACCTCCAGGAATGGTGCCCTTGTTCCCAAAACAAGGGAAAACTTTTTTTTTTTTGTGCACCAATTTAATGTTTGATATGTTGTCTGAATGATGATAATGTATTAAATGTATTTTTTAGAGTAGAGAGCTGGAATAGGAGCTTACGCCTTCCGTTCCATGCATCAACATGGTATTATAACAGTTCTATTGTTCCAAAAATTACAGCTGAATCCTTTTGGAGAGAGACATCATTTTGTGTGTGTGTGTGTGGGGGGGGGGGGGGGGTGTTTCCATGTAAAAAGCTCGATATTTCTAACATTCGATCACCAAAAATATCCAGCTCTGCCAGAGTAAAGCCTGCAAAAATAAGTTGAACTCATTAACATTCCTCTCCACGGAAATCTTTAGTAAAAGGTGAAAGATTTATGCATCAATCAAGAGAAACCTGAGCTACACTTAACACTGGATCAGGTTAGTGACACTGTATTGGAGGTGCAGAAAGCTGGTATAGGGTAAGGTGGCCTGGGCCAATCTCTTTCACCTTTACAGCTTTATTAGCCATTGCACACAGGAAGAGAAATGTCTGACCAACGAGCTTTTTTGATTAATAAATAAGTAAGTAGGGGTGGGGGGTGTTGAATTTTGAAAAGAAACAGTTGAGTGTTGTGTGATCTGTCTAATGAAAAAGTAGGGGAAAGAATTACTGCAGACTAATGGTCCAATTACTTATTGAGAAACCGGCAGCACGGTAGTGTAGTGGTTAGTGATGTTGCCTCACAACAAGACAGTCCAGGTTTGAATCATGTTTAATCTTTAGAATAAACAGTTTAACTAGTCAGCAGGCTGATCAAACTCTAGCCATGTATTTAATCACAACCCAGTTGACTAACACAGGAAACACCTTAGGAATATTGATGCAGTGAGTTTGATATACAGTGGAATAGGCTCATTAAAATAAAGCTGAACAGTTAAATTGTAGTAATTAAATTCTATTATGCAGCAGATCACCTCAACAGCAAGCAGTGTGCATTTCCTAATTTGTTTTTTTTTTTTTATTTGTTTGTTTGTGATTGATGCATGTCATACCTTAGGAAATTCCATGTAATTCCACTGAAATGCAATGGAGTGCATTTGTTAAATAAAGTGAAAATAAACAGTTACTGTATATTTGAATTAATTAACTGTTTATTAGTTCAATGCATGTGTAGCATTAATGAGCCTATAATGTTCCATAGAGAAGAAAATTATCGCACTGTCTGCTAATATCACATAAACTACAGAAGGTCCTTATACTCATGAACTGTGTAATATTATCAGAACATTCAGCAACATGCGGAATTATCACACATGATTAACTGTATTATCTACATTCAATATTTGTTTTAATGATTTGATTTAAATAACCTTGACTCCATCTTTTTAATTTCTAATTAAAAGATGGCAGAATGTACAAGATTATTCACTGAGAGATTGATGCCAGAATTGATGTGACTGTGAAAGTAGGTGGAGCGAGATGTGGTGAGATGCAGTTTAGACAGTTACACAGAGTTACTGCCATTTATATCGACTGCAAGAGAGACACAGCAATCATGTTACTCTTCTTTGTTTTTATAGTCATTAATACCTTTGGTAAGTCATTTATATTATACACAAACTTCAGGTGGATGCTGGAGATTTTTGTACTGACACCTAAACATGATGATTTAGTTGGTTTAAAAAAAAAAGTCCCTAAACAATGAAAATAGAAATGTTGATGTTGTTGCAATGTCTTTACTGCAGGTGCTGTTGACAGCAGCATCACACCAGACCAAACCATTATATCTTCAGCTGAGGGCAGCAAAACCACACTGACCTGCACATATGATGACTCGGCTAGAGATCTCCACTGGTATCGACAAAAGCCTCAATCAGGACCAGAGTTTCTTCTGATGATTACTATATCTTCAAATTATGTCACTGAAGCTAAACAACCTGACCCAAGACTGTCTATCAGACTTCGTAAAAAGGAAAAGAAAGTAGATGTGGAGATCTTTCCTGCTGCAGTATCAGACTCTGCACTGTACTACTGCGCCATGGAGCCCACAGGGACACAAAACTCAAACACACTGTACAAAAAGTGCAGACTGATTTTTTTCCCCTCAGGAGGGGGAGCTGTTTACCTGTTTCATTCAAATACAGTTTTCTGTCTGAGTTCCCAAAGTTTGATATTTATTTGCTTTGAATATCTACAGCCATCATCTTTGGAAATGCTTTCTTTGAGCAATTAATGGGGGGAAAGTTACACTTCCTATGATGATGTAACACAATGTTCAGACCTTAATATGAAGAAATAGTTTGAGATTCTGATTCATAATTTAACACAATGGTTTCCACCCTCATTATTTAACAGCTTATAAAATAGCACTTGATCCAGTACACTGATGTTAGCAGTCAGCTTTCTCAGGCAGCTATCTGTTCCTCCTATTGATCTGACGTCTGAAGAAGAAGAACTGACAGCCAAGTTAGCAGCTAGCAAGCAATCTGTAACAGTCCCTGATGTGGCTGGAGCACAGAAGCACAGCAGGTGGGAGTTGATGTTCACACACACTCTTTATTTTTCCTATTTTCTTTGCTTTTCAGCTTTAATCTCATACAGTCACACACAACGGACACGTGTTCTGGTCGAGAGAGCTCCCCTTCTCTGTCTCCCCCTCATTTTATGCTCCGCCATCTCTGCAACACACACACACACACACACACACGTTAACTGACAACAGGTGTAATGACGTGGCCACTCACCTTCCCTGACCCCGCCCTCCATGCACAAACTGATGCTTGGCCACGCCCCCACTGCCACACTATCAAATTCAGTAAACACAAAGCCTTGTTGAATAGAAAAGAGCTCTCAGATGCAGTGTCTTGCAAAAGTATTCATCCCCCTGGTGTTTGTCCTGTTTTATTGCATTACAAGATGGAATTAAAATGGATTGTTGGAGAGTTAGCACCATTTGATTAGCACAACATGCCTACCACATTAAAGGTGAAAATTGTTGGTTTATGGTGGCACAAACAATAATGAAGATAAAAAAAAAACAGAAATCTGGAGTGCACGGTACATAGGTCCCCCTGAAAAAAAAAAAAGTCAATACTTTGTCGAGCGATCTTTTGCTGTAATTCTCTATCGGAATCTATACTTATGACTTTTTGTTTATTCTATCGAAATAAATATGTTATGGGGTGGCATGGTGGTGCAGTGGTTAGTACTGTCACTTCACAGCAAGTAGGTTATGGGTTTGAACCTTTCTGTTTTGAGTTTGCATGTTTTCCCCGTGCCTGCGTGGGTTTCCTCTGGGTGCTCCAATTTCTTCCCACAGTCCAAAGACATGCAGATTAGGTCAACTGGGGACTCTAACTTGCCCATAAGTGTGAATGTGAGTGTGAATGGCTGTTTCTCTGTGTTAGCCCCACGATAGATTGGCGATCTGTCCAAGGTATCCCCCTCCACTGTCAGCTGGTATTGGCTCCAGCTCACCCGACACCTGCAATGAATAAGTGGTATAGAAAATGAATGAATGAATGAATATATTATAGTGGCTCATATTAATCAAAAATATTATCACAAAATTCAGCAAAACATGTACATTAACAGAATTAACATACATCATAAACTATATTATCCACAGTTAATATTTGTTTTAATGAATGGATTGTTACTCCAGCTTTGTAATCCTGCTGCAGTATCAGACTCTGCACTGTCGTCCTGCACCCTGGAGCTCACAGTGACACAAAACTCAAACAGACGGCCTTCTCCAAACTCAGTCAGATTAGGCTGAAGTCAGATTTAATTTAAACTTTATTTATTGATATTAATGAGCCAATAAGAAGCCCATACAGTGTTTGACAGCAGCACTTCCTGGGTGTGCACTTCTTACAGATGTGTTCCCTCATGTGGAAAGTTCAGCACATACAGCACTATTATACAGAGTCCTCACAGAGCTGTGTTCAGAAATGGCTCAACCGTACAATTTACTGTACACAGTGAGATACATCCCACTGATTCTCACTGTCGCAACAGGTAATTAACTTTCATCAGCTCATCATTACATTAATTAGTACAATTATGAATTATTACAATACATTTAACTGCTAAATCATTGTATTAATTAATACACGTTTGTTTTCATCTAGTAATTTCTTAATTTATTACGTCTGTATTTGGTTTAAAAAATACTTCACTGATTTATTTATTTATATTTTCTTTTACAACAGGTAGTTTTGCAGAAAAAATTTGGCCGACAGATGAAGATGCCAAAATTGTCAGGAAAGAAACAGACACTGTTACTCTGAAATGTTCATATGACTCAAGCAGTGAGAGCATTTGGCTTTACTGGTACAAACAATATCCAAACAGCGCACCACAGTATTTATTATATAAAAGTGCGAGGTCAGATAACTCCTACCAGAGCACTCCTGATGATCGTCGATTAGAGTCAAAAACAACCAGAGACTCCACTGAACTTACTATCAGAGGTCTAAAGCTCTCAGATTCTGCGCTCTATCACTGTGCTCTTAGAGTAGCAGCACAGTAATACAGAGTCAATGAAAGGCTTTACAAAAACATACAAATGGTATATATGAAGCTTCTAAAACCACAGATTAAAGATACTCCCTTTCCCAACTTGTCAGTTAACCACAGACACAAAGAGCATTTGTGGTAACACATGCACCTGGAGGAAATAGAACAGAATAATAATGAGGGATTAACACAACAACTCCACATTAATCACAGTGAGTTCGCAAACCTACATGCAGGGACGCCGCTAGAAATCTTGGGCCCTATGAAAGATTACAATTTAGCCCCCCCCCCCGATAAAATTTTCAAGCTCAAGCAACTGAATTTGAAGTCTGTTTTTGGCTGCACTTCTACTTTACTATGCATGTGATCAGCTCCCTATCAAGTTTAGGTGATACAATTATTTGGTATATGAACATTTTAAATGCAGAACTGTCAGAATTAGACTGAATAGACTGTTGCCTTAAAATGAACATCCCATGATATATATGGAAGATATATATATATATATATATATATATATATATATATATATATATATATATATATATATATATATTTTTTTTTTTTTTTCTTTTATGAGAAACTATTATTAGGCCACTCAGTAGCCTCTGGAGTTCATTCAATCCAAATGTTTGTGTTGAGAGAAATTGCATGCATCACTGTATCAGTATGGATTTATAACATTCTGTATGCACATTATGGATACTCCAGAGCCCTCCAGCAAACATCAATAATCAGGATTACAAAATGTATTCCTTTTTTTCCTCCATTTATTGACTTATTGTATGTGATCAAATGTATGCCTTGATGAATAACTACACTAGTTTTTTGATACAATTACAGAGTGCACTGCAAGAAATCCACTAAGTGTTTTTGGTTTCTTTTAGGCATCACACATTTATTAGAAAACACAGCAAATGTTCAAATATTCAAGTTAAATACTTAGCAACAGTATCAATAAATCCACACATGAACAATAGCAATGATATCTATGACCACAGCTAATGTGCAAAATATTAAAGTTAAATACTTAACAATATCAACAAATCCACACATGAACAATGGCAAAACATCTAGACTTAATTATACAATAAAGATACCTATGAAAAAAGGTGATTTTTTTTCACACACAGTGTGATATCCGGACTTCATAACTCATCACACCTGCTCCTGCTTAGCAACTTCTAGAATGTACACCTCTGTTGCGCACATAGAAAAACTGACAGCTCCTCAAAGCTGCGCTAATCCCGCGCCCAGAATCAGACTGTACCATTAGTAAAAAGAGTGGAGGGGCGAAATGACAATATCATAAATAATTCAAGAAAAATATTATAGCAAATCATAACCATGTATAATTTGCATATTTAACAGATGAAATGAAACATTTTATTTCAAAAACTTACACAAGGCAATACTATTAAAATAATATTAATATCCCAAGCCCTGTGATGACCTGGCGACTTGTCCAGGGTGTACCCCGCCTTTCGCCCATAGTCAGCTGGGATAGGCTCCAGCTTGCCTGCGACCCTGTAGAAGGATAAAGCGGCTAGAGATAATGAGATGAGATGAGATTAATATCCCACACAGGGCCCCCTGTCAGTGCCAGGCCCTTAGAATCGTCCTAGCTTTCCCCCCCCTAGCGGCGCCCCTGCCTACATGTTTCATTCTCCAAAATATTTTAATGACACTTCCAGATCCATTGTGTCAGGTTTTGCTGGTGTGCACGACTGTAATAAAACTAATGAACTCTTTTCTGGGTTTCCCCATAACCTACTGTAATTAATTTTCATTTGTTCATTCATTCTCTCATTCGCTCATGTGTTTATAATGCATGTAGGTATATATGTATGAACAGATGTGACTTTGATCATACAGATACAAAAAAAAAAGAAATAGAAAAATAAGAAAATTCCCAGTGGAATTTGCTTTTCCTTTTTCCATCACAAGATTTGATTGCACTGAACTTTGATGAATACGGGTAATGTATATCATCTCATCTCATTATCCGCTTTATCCTGTTCAAACAGGGTCGCAGGCAAGCTGGAGCCTATCCCAGCTGACTACGGGTGAAAGGCAGGGTACACCCTGGACAAGTCGCCAGGTCATCACAGGGCTGACACATAGACACAGACAACCATTCACACTCACACCTACGGTCAATTTAGAGTCACCAGTTAACCTAACCTGCATGTCTTTGGACTGTGGGAGAAACCGGAGCACCCGGAGGAAACCCACGTGGACACAGGAAGAACATGTAAACTCCGCACAGAAAGGCCCTCGCCGGCCACGGGGCTCGAACCCAGACCTTCTTGCTGTGAGGCGACAGCACTAACCACCAGACATGTGGACTCGAGTCATGTGACTTGGACTCGAGTCAGACTCGAGTCACCATTTTGATGACTTGAGACTTGAAATCCCTAGATGAGGAATGACTTGCAACTCGACTCGGACTTGCACGCTGTTGACTCGAGACTTGACTTGGACTTGACAGTTTTAGCTTGCAGTGACTTGGCGTATCAGGTATAAATATTCTTCCCCCCCTCGATTTTGAATCCAAGTACACTCGTTATTATTTGAATGCGGTGTAGCTCCTTGTCCTAGGCTACAGCAGCTCAATCCACTAGCACTAGGTGTCACTCAATCACTTCAACTGGTTCAAATGAAAAACCAAACGGTGATGGGCAACGAGGACGCTGAATGATGAACGGACGGATAAAAACATGATTCCCCGCGTAATTTCCTTTGGATTTAAAGAATACTCCAATACAGATGGCAAACGCATTGCTATGTGCAGAACATGTGGAGCCACAATTTCGGACAGCCAGTCAACCACATCAAACTTCGCTCGTCACCTGAGGCTGCATAAGGAAAAGTAAGTAACAAAGCTAGGCTACAGCTAGCAAGAATCTGTACAGGCTAGTTGGTGGCTAGAAGTGGAATGTGTTAATATATTAACGCTGTCAAGGATTTGTTTTGCTTTGCTGAATGTAAAATAGTGAAGTAGATTTTTTTTATTGGATTGCTTTTGTGTTCAGTCTAGTGTTAGATTATGTGGGCTAGGCTACCAGTTAACACCCATTGGGAAGGCATAGCCAGAAGGTGGTGATTTGGTCAGAGCAGAGAACGTTTACAAGATTGTTATAAAGGCTCTGGTCAGAACGACACAGACTTATGATAAGAACCGGACAACAAAGGATAAAACGTGAATCAAATAAACAGTTACCCAGGCTGCAAACTAAGTATGTAAAACAGAAGTTCGCTCTTTGCAATGGGAAAGTCAGTGCTTGTCATGAAAGGCATTTAAACCACTGAGACGAGATGACTAGCAATGCAAGTTAAACCAGGCGTTTAACTGTTTGCTACGTACTGCACCAAGTCGTGGACGCTGTGCGATGTGTGTTATTAGTGCTGGGATTACGCGTCATCAGAGACATTCAATTCTATTCTCTTCCTCTCTCTGGTGTCATGTAGACAATGTGAATAATGGGCCATTTGGGCTATATAAAATGTAAGCTCATCTGACGTTTTATAGCGCAGTACATCCCGACAGATTGGAGTGTAGCTTACTCCGACGCGAAGCATTATCCCACAGTCTTACCCAAACGACAGGGCACACAATGCCTCTACATAGCATGGCTTTACCAGTGCATTTATTAGTCTCTGGCGAGAAACCAAATTCGCCAAAAGCACGCAACTTGGATCTGGAGGATTCCGCTGAACATTCTGAAATTCACAACAACTGTTTATTCTACTTTATTATACGGCTCTCTAGAATGTTGCCAGGGCTTCATTCTCACATTCTGGCCAGAGCCCTAGAGCAGTGATTCTCAAACTGTGGTACGCGTACCACTAGTGGTACGCGGGCTCCATTTTAGTGGTACGCCAAAGAATCACTTAATTAAATATAAATAAAATTTAAAAAATAAAATAAAACGTGAAATAGTACTATCCATAATATCCGAATGGATGAAAATATCTTATCAACCGATGACAAGAAAATGAAAGGAGATACAAATTAAATTAATAATTTTAAAAAGTTTGCAAGTGCTTCTGGGTAGCCATACGTAGCGTACGTACGCATTCCCGACGGTTCCACTGATAGACGGTTATCCACCATTGGTAGACTAGGCTGTGATGGGAAAAGGTGGAGGTGGCTTTGCTAATTATGACGAGTACGACAAAATCACTGTCATGGCTTAAATCCGCGAATGGGAGCGTGGATCAGGAGAGAGGGAGAACTGAAGAGGACGTGTGTGAGCCGAGCGCGGATGCTAACGACAGTGGCAAAACCAGCCCCAGAACTGCTAGCAAACGGCAGAAACCAGTGAGGAGGAAGTATGATGAAAAATACATAAAACTGGGATTAATCTGGAGCGGGGCAGAGGAGCTGCCCAGGCCGCAGTGTGTTGTATGCGGGGACGTTCTGAGCAATGAATCCATGAAACCATCGCATCTCAAACGGCATCTTACAACCAAACACACAGCACTAAAGGACAAACCAATGGATTTTTTTTTTTTACGAAAACGTGATGAACTGAAGCAGTCCAAGTCCACCATTCTGTCCTATGGTACACCCGTAGCCAAAGCACAGGAAGCTTCATATCGTGCCAGCCTCCTGCTCGCCAGAGCCGGTAAGCCGCACACAATCGGGGAACTGCTGTGTTTGCCATTAGCCAAAGAGATGACACGTATCATGTGTGGAGAGAAAGCTGCCAGAGAGTTAAACTTGGTGCCGCTTTCAAATGACACCGTGTCAAGGAGAATAAACGACATGGCTGACGATGTTAAAAAGACACTGATTGAGCGCATTAAGAACAGTAGATATTTTACCATACAGCTTGATGAGACTACAGATGTTGCAGATTTGGCCAATTTATTTGATTCATTATTTAAATACAGTGTTTTATTTTCCTATATTTAAACACAGTGTTACTGTTCAAAGTACTGTGTGTAATGTTACAGTGGCCAACAATATTAAATATACTTGTTAAATAAAACCTCCGCCTTGTTTTTAATGAATACTTAGGCCTACTACGCTACTGTATTTTAATGTTGGTCATTATGGTGGTACTTGGAGAGCCAAGTATTTTCTGAGGTGGTACTTGGTGAAAAAAGTTTGAGAACCACTGCCCTAGAGGACTCTGATTCTGGCTACATCGTCACAACGTTCTGTGTTTACTAAGGCTACCGGTATTTTAGCGAGTGTTTAGTGAATGCATTGTGGTCTAGCTAAACTGCTTAAGGGAAGATCCTGGCTGGCTTGTATTAAACATTATACTGTGTATAAACAAATATGTTCAGATTAAATGAACTCAGACTTTGATATTGAAAATGATAAAAACATGTTAATGTCTACATGATTAAAAACAGAAAACAAGTAGGCCTACTAATTTTACATTTTTTTTTTCTTGTTTAGATTTGCAGAATATCTGAAGAACAAGATCATCCCAAGTGAGACAGAGCAGCCGTCCATTTCTGGATTCCTTACTGCAAAAGATACACAGTACAATGCTACCCACCCACAACAAAAAGCCATCACAAATTCAATACTAACAGATTTGGTCATTGGATGCAACATCCCTCTCTCAGTAGTGGAGAACAGATATTTCCGGAATTTGTCAGTTAGTTGGTCTCTCTCTCACACACAAACGTACTCAAGTCACGTTGTATTGTGTTAAAGGCATGTCATGTTGTATGTTGGGACAGTGCCTAACTTCAGAAGGAAAACCATTGGACTTTGAGTTTCATGTCTTAAAATGCACATGAAAAGCATTTTTATGTGAAAAATGACATGAATGAAATGAAAAGAAAATGATTTTTGTTACACAGTACCAGTACTAGTTTTGTTTAGAATTTTGTTTTAATTTCTCACTAATTTTCCAATAAAAATTTTCCATTCTCACACCCTTAGCCTCAGATGTACACTGACTCACTCAAACTAAACTCACTGAAAATTTAGGATGCTTTACTAACGTTAACTAACTAATCATTGTCTCCTCTGAGATTCTTTGATTGTCTTGGGGCACAAGCTCTAAAACATTTTAAAATGGAAAAGAATGGGTGTACTGTAGTTACTTGTGCTGACTCTATGAATCATTGACATTACATTTAGCAGACATTTTTATCCAAGGTGACTGGAAAAGGAGGACATACACTGCAGTGTGGAGAGGTAATACATTTGTGATCAAAAATGTGTTGATTGCCTGTAGAATAAATGGTGACTTGTTAGGGACTTGGAAAAAAATGAGACTTGGACTCGACTTGGCTTGGGTAGGACTTGGACTTGACTTGGTCAAAAGTGCCTTGACTTGAGTGGTAGGACTTGAGACTTACTTGTGACTTGCACATTAGTGACTTTGTCCCACCTCTGTTTATAAGTATTGCCCCAAATCTCTACACAGTAATTTAAGTATGATAATATCTTTTACAATTCCCGAATAACATGAATTTAGTTTTGTTAAGGTTTAAAGATAATTTGTTCCTGTCGAACCCCTTATTTAATTTAGACAGTTCTGCAGTGATCATCCCCAGAAGATCCTGTAAACTGTGTGTAAAATGTAACTCGCGCAGTAACGTTAACTTGGCGGGGAGGGGAGAGGAGGCGGGGCGTGATGGGGGCAGCATGGGATTGGCTATTGGTTCTCTAAAGGTTAGGTTAGAACCAAACCAAAACCTAACGTTTAAAGAACGTTCCCTTTTGTTTTGCAAAGAACTGTAAGTTTTCCACAAAGTTAGCCACAAGTGCACCAGAGGTTTGCCACAAAATTAATTTGCATGTGAAAATACGACCTTGCCACAAATTTGCGGCAACATTGCCAAAGGTTCACCACAACTGTCTAACAGAAACCTGATTAAAAAATAAAATCCTGATGTAATTATTGAATAATAATTAGTTTAAAATTAAATTATTTGCACTGCATAGTTGTGACTATTAGCTGTTCCTGCTTCCAGTTTGCATTTGCTTACAATGTGCTAAAATCAGGTTCCATATATGAGGCTGAATGTAAAGCCAGGATTATTCGTCATGTTCACTGTTATATTCATGGGTCTGTGGCTCTCACTCGGTGAGTTAACATTTTTCTGTGACTTCAGAAATATTAGAACCTTCTTGCTGTGGTTCGACAGTGCGAACCACTCCATCCCCCTGCTGCACAAGTTAATAAATTTGTAAAGCCTCCCCGTCGGGGAATCGAACCCCGGGCTTCCGCGTGACAGGCGGAGATACTGTCCACTATACTAACGAGGATGACGCAATAGCCCTCATTTATCAATTGAAAGGGTAGAAATCACTGTATGACAGGGTTCACGTGTGATTCATGACACGTTTGTATCTTGCCAATCACAGCGTAAGAATGATTGGGCATTGATAAATGTGGTGGGTGAAAACCATTGTCATTTCAATATCACAATCCTAAATATTATCGGTTTAGAGGCTCCTTGATTTTACGACGTGAACAACAGAAGGGCAATAATATCACAACAACCAATCAGAATTCAGATACAACAACCAATCAGAATTCAGATGCACTCTGTTGCCAAGTAATAATGTAAGCTTTCAACGTATCAAAAAAGTTCTTCGTGCTGTTTTACCGTTAGACCAATCACATCTCAGCTTAAACTCGCATTCTAAACTAGTTGCAGCTCCCCCAGAAGAGAGCGACTCCCCCTGCAGCCTCATGGAACGCAGGGTTTAAGGCTCCGGATGGGTTTTACTGCCGTTTATGAGGGAAAGGAACATACACCCTCCCGACAGCCAATAAAACACATTTGCAAATTGGTAGAATGAGTTAATCATCACATGCAAGATCTCATCTCAT
This sequence comes from Neoarius graeffei, assembly GCF_027579695.1. Taxonomy (NCBI): domain Eukaryota; kingdom Metazoa; phylum Chordata; class Actinopteri; order Siluriformes; family Ariidae; genus Neoarius; species Neoarius graeffei. Next base: position 19,353,872 of record NC_083569.1, read on the forward strand.
CTCATTATCTCTAGCCGCTTTATCCTTCTACAGGGTCGCAGGCAAGCTGGAGCCTATCTCAGCTGACTACGGGCGAAAGGCGGGGTACACCCTGGACAAGTCGCCAGGTCATCACAGGGCTGACACATAGACACAGACAACCATTCACACTCACGGTCAATTTAGAGTCACCAGTTAACCTAACCTGCATGTCTTTGGACTGTGGGGGAAACCAGAGCACCCGGAGGAAACCCACGCGGACAACATGCAAACTCCGCACAGAAAGGCCCTCGCCGGCCCCGGGGCTCGAACCCAGGACCTTCTTGCTGTGAGGCGACAGCGCTAACCACTACACCACCGTACCGCCCCACATGCAAGATTTTCAATTAATCAAATGAATTATTATTATTAATTAATTACTACAGTTCTAAACTTCAAATTTTAAAAGTCTGGGCTTTGGAGAGATGATGGATCTCTTTTGGTGGAACACAACGGAGCAAAATATTGTGACCCCTAAGGCGATGTCTCTCTTCAAAAGGATCCAGCTGTTGGGGGCGGAGTCTAGCTGTCTTTACCTTTCTGGAGTTTAATATTTGGAAGTGGTTTATTTAAAGCTGTTCACTGCAGTAAGTTATCGCTTCTCGGCTTTTTGGCTAAGATCAAGTGTAGTATCTGTTCTTATCAGTTTAATATCTGATATGTTCTCTAAATGAGAATGTTATATTAAACAGATTTTTAGAACAGGGAGTTGGAATAAGAGCTTGCTCCTTCTGCTCCATGTATCAGCCTGGTATTGCAGTATCTCCAGGAATGGTGCCCTTGTTTAAAAACTAAAAAAAAAAATGAGCTTTTTTTTTTTTCTGGTAAATCAATTTAATTTTATGTTTTCTAAATAGTAATGAATAGGTGTTTAAAAATATACAGCTAGAATTGTGGTTTGTTTCTTTTATTCTATGTGTCCGTATGACATTATAGTAGCTCTAGAAATAGTTACTTTGTTTAAAAGGGAAAGATATATATATATTTTTTTGCTTGATCTGGGCCCTGTACTACGAAGCGGGTTTTCTGGCTTACCAGGATAACTTCGAGAGTAACTTGATCACGTGCAGCGTAACTTCCCGATTAACCCATACTACGAAAGTTGGCTATGTTCAAACCGAGGTATGCTGCCATGGCAACTACGCTGCATCTCAAACCTGCTCGTCTCAGGTTATGTTCTTGGTTAACCCGAGGTTTCCGATTAACCACACCCTTTTTAAACACCACCTCTCCACCGACATTTCCTCTAGAGACAATGCCAGCGTACCTGGATGACCCGTGCGATATCGGAGCGCAGATTAGAGATGGGATTTATGGCTCTTTGATGGGATCCGCATCTTTGTTATCCGTTCTTTGAAAAGAGCCGTTCAAAAGACTGGCTCATTTGGCTCTTTTTAAATATTTATTCAGTTTTAAGAAGACAGCGTCTAAAGAAGCCAGATCCCTCTGCTTAGACAGTGACATCAATATTTCTGGACATACCTTTTATATAAAGCAACCTAGACTTACATTATTGTAACCCCTAAACGCTCATAAATAACCATTAAAAAACAATGAGGGCTTCAATGAATGTCCATGCAGAACGGCTTTTCTGTAAAAAAAAAAAAAAAAAGAACCCACTCAAGAACATAGTTATCAAGAACGCAAGAATATTTTATAGAAAAACACTTGTTTTACAAAAATATTTAAGTCTGAGATATAAAATAGATACAACTACAATAAATATAACAAGAACATTTTAATAGAAAAAAACTTATATTAAAAATATTGAAATTGTAACAAAAATAGATACAACTAAACAGTCAGATAAATAGATAAAGCTATAACAAGAACACAAGATTATTTTAATAGGAAAAAACAATTAATGCAAAAAATATATTAGAAAAATAGATACAACTAGACAAACAGATAAATAAATAAAATACACAAAAATAGAACAAACAAAATGACGATAGAATAAGTTAAATGAACGTCCGTGCAAAGTAGTTTTTCCACAATATTATCATTAATATCACACAACTACATTATAAACTATATACAAAACAATTTGAACTATTAGGCAAACAGATAAAACTTGAATAAATAAAAGGCAAATGCTGTTTAGCCTACTTCTTGTCCTTGGGCAAAAGCTTTTTCATCTGAAACACAGTACAGAAAAAGAACGACACACACACACACACACACACTTACCATTATGAATGATGTTTTTATATTTCATTTTCACCTGTTGCCAGGTGCGTTTGGCACTGCTGTTGCCTCTGAAATGTTCACAGGACATACACCAACTTAGTCAAAGGGACTGAACAGTCAGTCATCCTAATTCATGTGACTCTGTGCACATATCAGCTTAAGTAGGCTACTCCATGAATTTACCATACCAAATTTTATTCAGGATTTTTCGGACATTAAACAAGCTATATATGACTGGGGCCACGTCGAAGGACCATTTTCTGTGACTTGTGATTGATCATGAAGCTTTCTCTCATCCTATACTTCTGGAACATGTAGAAGGGAGAATGTACTTGCGCATTTACCCGATCGGCAATTCGTTGCCAACATGCTTGCCGCTCCTTATTGGCAGCCGCTGTGTTAGATTTTGCTCTTAATGTTGTTTTGAACTCCTCGTAGCTTTGCATTATGACAGCAGATTCTTCCTCCGTGAAGTGCGGCGGCCGTGCCATTGTGAACAGTGGGGATTTGCGCTGATAACCTTCCCTTTAACGTGAACGCGCATTAACCCTGATTAGGTTAACACAGGTTCAACAAATCAACTTCATAACTGGCGTCGTAGTACCGTTTAACCCCAAACAAGATAACCAGGTTTTGTCAACCCCGGTTTAGCGGGGGAACCCTGGGTTACTTCTGGGTAGGTTAACCTCCGTTCGTAGTACAGGGCCCAGCAACACTAACGACTCCATGTCCTCCATGTTTATTGTTTACTATCCGGGTCGTGAGACTACCGCTTAAAAGGTCACTGATGTCACTGTTTGCGCCGCCTAACGACATCACGTGACGTCCACCCACTTTCGCTAACTCCACCCAATGTGTCCACCCACTTCCAGCCAGCACGGTTCAGCGCGGTTGTAGTCGAAATGCAACTCCAACAGCCCCACTCAGCTCGACTCAGCACCGCACGGCTCAGCCCAACTCAGCCGCGTTGGTAGTGGAAAAGCCCCATTTGTTTACATGTTTGAAATAAACTATCATCATCATCATCATCACTGCAACCGCACTTGCTAATTGACACGGTAGCCAAAAGTGCTTGCTGTTTTCGCGACCACGCCCCCAGAGTGAATATTCATGAGCGAATTGGGCGTGGTGTTTCGCCCAGTGGAAACCTACAGTAACCCTTTGTGTACCGCGCACGGGGCGGGATTTTTTCTCTTCAATCACAAATATTGGTAGGGACACGCCCATACCGCCCACACCCAATTCTACACCTATGTTGTTGAGCATGGAGAAAACCAGAAAATAGGGAAAAAGTTAGGGCAGGCAAAATATTTTTTTCTTTCTTTTTTTAAAATAAGGCAACTATTCCTAAATCTACTATAATACCATATGAGAGTATAGAATAAAAGAACCAAATTCCTATCTTTATTCTTTACTCTAAAAAAAAACCCATTCACCAGCTTCACTTAAAAAGAAAAAAAATTCCTAGAACAAAGAAATACTACCACATCAGATTGGTGTATGGAGCCGAAAGAGCAAACTCCTATCACAGCTCCTTGCTTTAAAAAAATCTGCTTGATATAACGCTCTCATTTAGAGAACAAATCAATGTTAAATTGATTAGAATAAATACTACACTTAATCCTGGTCAAAATGCGGAAAATGATAATTTACTATAACTAATGGCTTTAAATATACCACTTCCATATATTAAACTCCAGAAAGGTAAACACAGCTAGACTCCGCCCCCAACAGCTGGATCCTTTTGAAGAGAGACATCGCTTTGTGGGGCGTGTGGGAGATGCTTTAATACAAAAAGATCAATAGGTTTAACATTTGTTGACTAAAAACGTTCAGCTCTGCCAGAGCAAAGCCTGCAAAAATATACTGAACTTATTAATATTTCTCTCCACAGAACTCTTTAGTAAAAGGCGAAAAATTTATGCGTCAATGAAGAGAAACCTGAGCTGCACTTAACACTGGATCAGGTTAGTGACACTGGATTGGAGGTGCAGAAAGCTGGTATAGGGTAAGGTGGCCTGGGCCAATCTCTTACACCTTTACAGCTTTATTAGCCATTGCACACAGGCAGAGAAAATGTCTGACCAATGAGCTTTTTTGAATGAATGAAAGAAAGAAAGATAAGTAAGCGGGGTGGGGGGTGTTGAATTTTGAAAAGGAACAGTTGAGTGTTGTGTGATCTGTCCAATATCACGGATGTAGGCCTATAAATTAAATATGAAAACATCAGCTGGAGTTTGATTATTGACAGGAACGCTGTTGACCCCAGCAGTAAGTGCTTTCCATACCACATTTTTTATTGATAAATGAGGGCTATTGCGTCATCCTCGTTAGTATAGTGGACAGTATCTCCGCCTGTCACGCGGAAGACCGGGGTTCGATTCCCCGACGGGGAGACTTTAAAAATGTATCAACTTGTGCAGCAGGGGTATGGAGTGGTTCGCACTGTCGCCTCGCAGCAAGAAGGTTCTGGGTTTGAGCCCAGTGGCTGGTGGGGGCCTTTCTGTGTGGAGTTTGCGTGTTCTCCCTGTGTCAGCTCTGGTTAACCCCACGATTCAAAGACATGTAGTTCGGTTAACATGGGGTGGTGTTGGGCTGAAGTGCCCTTTAGCATATGTATATAAAGTGTGTGTATGAATAACCACATATTATGTCAATTAAATCTTATTAATAGTAACAGATCTAGATAAATCCAGTGACTATAGACCATACTTTAATATGCCTAAAGTCAATGTTAATGTCAATATTATGAATTGCCAATGGTAGACCCTCTGATGATGTTCTTCTAATAATATTCTATTTCTAAGTCTAATAAAAGTCAGACAAAAAAAAGTTTTCTGTGTTTTTAGCTTATAGGTAAATATCAGAAAATTAAGTTAGCTAATTTAATGGATGCCCACTAACCTATCTTTGCGCATGGAGCATTAGCAAACCTCCCGTGTGATAGTGAGAACTGGCAGCCTGGATTTTTCCATTGGCTTGCGCGCTTGACCCCCTATCCAATGTTGCTTTGGTTGGCCAAAGTTATGAGGTTGCTGTGGGGTACTAAGACTAGACTAAATAACAAAATTAAACAATTCAGACATCCCTAGTCTCCCGGACGATCTGGGAGTCTCCCCAGGAGCATGTAGACAGAGACTGGAAAGGCAGGAGAAACTTGATCTAAGTCTTATTTGGAAAGTTGTAAATTAAATTGTAATGACTGGCTATTGCTGATATGTGGTTTGATGTTGTGACATGTAAGTAAGGTGGGGTTTACACTAGACCGTATCAGCAGATCATCAGATTAACGTTTTTAAAACGATTAGTGTGCACACAGCAACGCCAATACACGATTCGCGTGCACACAGCAACACCAATACACGGATACGCTCGGCTCCGCAGGCATCCTGCGCTCCAAATCACTCTGCCCTGAACAGCGAGTGCCCTCTGGAGGGTGCGCACTCCGGCCCTGCGCAGCTCACAGAGCGCGGGAGTATAGCGCACGAGCAGTGATTCGGGACTGAGCCACTGTGTGTGTGATCTCAGTGCATGTCGGGCATGTGCGTCACTTACCACTTGCAAGTGGAAGGATGGCAAGCCTAAAGACAATCATAACTACATGTAACACATCTGAAAATTAGGTTAAGCCTAATTTATGTTAATGTATTGTATATTGTGTACTAGTATGTGTTATTAACAGGAGAGTTCAATATGTAATGTAATCTTTTAATGTACTGTATATTGGGGTTATGTGAATATCCTCTTGTCCGTGGTTTCACGGACATTAGTGATTTTTATTAATAGTAACACTGGGTGAAAGTTACGGACTTTGAGACCAGTGATCCACGGTTGTATTTTTTCCACTTGAGTCGGTTCAGCGGGACGGGGTGGAGTCACAGCTGTTTTCAATTACTGCTGTTGCTATGAGCTGTTGAGTCTCGCTAGCAGGGTTTTTTTTTTGGACTGGGGATTAAACACGGAAAAGGAGGACTACTTCGAGGTGCTCGAGGGAGGTTCGTGGTACAGAGTCTTCTCAGCTGCTGCGGATGGTAGTGGGTCGTATGGACGACGGTCAATGTTGGTATTTGAAGTCAACGTCCTAGAGTGACTACAGTTAGCTTGGGGAAGCTAACTCACAGCTGTTCGTGAGTAAACAGTGATTCTTTTCCCTTGGATGTTTAGAGCTCCAACGCGCGCCAACTTGGGTACCCATACGTTACTGTTTTAACTCCGGCTGGGTATTTTCTTTCTTTTCCCCTTTCTATCTTGAATGTGTGGTTTGTTCAGTGTTGCTGTTATTTAATATTATTAACGACTTTTGAAGAAGGTTAAGCACGGTAATGGGTTTATAATAAATGTTTATTATTTATTTTCTGATATAATCTGCTGTATGCCTGATCTTACTTTCTTATGTCGTGGTAATTAATGGTCTCCAATAGGTATAGTGTAAATATGTTAAATTGTCATTCTCTGAGGGTAATCAGAGTGGGGGCTCAGAGTATAGCTGTATAGAAGCACAGCAGTCAACTGTAAACATTTCCATAGTTTACCCCAGGCCTCTGTATAAGTGAGCATCATCCCTAGAGTGTAAAGAACTTGTAGTGTAATCTATTGCTGATGAGCCGGGTGCGTTACATGTGGGGGCTCGTCCGGGAGCTGAAGTTGATTGCTGTGTTTTTAATGGTTAATTTGAGAATATAATCTAGTGTGTATTTATTATTGGTAATACTGAATATTTTAATGGTGCTATTTTTGTGTATTATTACTAATTTTATTAATTATATTGTGTACTTATATACTGTGGATATACTGGTATTAACTTGTGTGTAGAACTATGGATGCTGAACAGGTTATTAGCTGGTGTAAAGACACAGGTGTTGATTTCAACAGAGCAAGAGTGATAGGTAATGTACCCGTAGATGTTACTGATGAGGTTGTGTACAGTACACTAGATAATGTAGCGGTCTTTGGTAGGTCCAAAATCAGAGGTCGTTGCCTAGCTTCTTGTGGGAGAAGCCAGTTAATTCTCCTTGAGATATCACAGGATGTTAATGTAGTTCAAATGCCTGAGCAGGTAGCTTTTAGTACTGAGGTGGCTCCCTGGGTGGTCAGTGTTGCTGGCGAAGCCCGGTCTGTGAAGGTTGTCCCAGAGGAACATTTTCAAGCCAAATTGAAAGCCTTCTTGGCTCATGAGGGAAAAACTGTTGCTGATATACAAGGCCTCTTAACTTCTTCCATACCAACTCCTGTCAGGCTAACTCCATCTTCTACCATGCTACCACCAGTACCAATAGACCTGAACATGCAGCTTGTCAATGCCATCAACTCTTTAGTAGATAGATGTCAGACAGCCCCTGTGGAAAGTGCAGTCTATCGTAAGCTTCGTGTATTCTCTGGCATAAAGCCAACACCTCCAGGAGAAGAGGAATATGATGCATGGGCAGAACAGATGATGCACCTGCTAGAGGAATGGAAGTGTCCGGACACCATGAAAAAACAGAAAATAGCAGAAAGTTTGAAAGGGCCTGCTGCGGACATTGTCCGATGTTTGAGAGTAAGTAACCCCAGTGCAACAGCTAATGACTATTTTACTGCACTTGAAACAGCATTCGGAACCACTGAGAGTGCCCTCGATCTCATGTTTAAGTTTCGTAACACCTTTCAGCTGCATGGTGAAAAACTCTCAGCATACGTCCTCAGAATTGACAAGCTGCTACACTCTGTTTTCCGCAAAGGAGGAATCCTGCTATCAGAGATGGACAGAACTCGCATTGAACAGATAGCCCGGGGCACATTGCCAAATGACCTGGTTGCCCTCCGTATCAAATTGACATACAAATTCAAGCCTCCACCCAGTTTCACTGAACTTTTGCGTGAAGTGAGAGAAGAGGAGGCTATGACACTGGACAGGCCGCCTGTTGGTCATGTTGCGGTCTCTGCCATGGTAGCTCCTGTTCAGTATAGTACCAGCCCTGCTGTGTTTTCTGACTACAATTCAGTGCCTGTAACTGTTCCTTCAGTTGAGAGGCTGAGTAAAGAGGTGCAAGATTTGAAAAATGAGATTACACGCCTGCTCTCATTGTCTGTTGCACTGCCCTCAGAAGCCACAGTGACTCCTTCACAGAGAGGTAGTCAAAGAGTAGAGGGAAGACCTGCAAATACACACAGAGCACGGCAGGACAGAGCTGATGTTTTCTGTTACAAGTGTGGGGAAGATGGTCATTTTCAACGTGAGTGTCAGAATGCCGAGAACCTCAGGAAAGTCAATCAACGCCTCATAAAGCTCAGATGGCCAAAGGGAAACTCCCCAGGGACCCAGTAAGGGAACGAACTGGTGTCCCGGTGATGATACGTTCCACAAAGTGTAAACCGCAACAAGGACAGAAAGCTGCACTCCCAGCAGGCCTCGTTGGCCCTAGCTCTGTTGTCTCAGTACGAATTGAGGACATATATGCAAAAGCTTTACTTGACAGTGGATCTCAAGTTACCCTCCTTTATCGCTCATTTTACAACAAGTACTTGAAGCACATGCCACTGACTCCAATTCATTGCTTGGAGTTATGGGGACTTAGTGTGGAAGAATATCCCTATGATGGCTACATATGCTTAAGGCTTGAGTTCAACAGTGACGTAGTGGGAGTGACTGAGACAGTTGAAACACTTGTGCTTGTGTGTCCAGACCCGGTAGTTAAAGGGGAGGCCTCAATAATAGTTGGAACAAACACATCAGTAGTGAGACGTCTGTTTAATACCTGCAAATCAATCGGAGGAGAGGATTTTTTAATGACTATGACCGTGCACCCGGAGATTAAAGAGGCATACAAGAGGTTCCAGAAAGTACCCGATGAAGCAGCAGACATGAAGATGGGCACTGTCTGGCTCGCTGAGGCGAAGCATAAGATTATACCCCCAGGGGCAATAGTGAACGTAAGCGGTATTCCAAAGTTCCCTCATCCTTTGAATACTCAAACTGTGCTGGTGGAGCAGGCTGAAGAATCAACTTTGCCTGATGAACTTATGGTTCTGCCCATCATCAAGAGTGCTGAGGAGATTCAGAATCGTCGCATTACAGTTGCTGTGAGAAATATGTCCACTCGGGAGGTCAGGCTCTCTAGAAGAATGTCTATTGCTCAGCTGTTCCCTGTGGATATTGTGGATAAAGGTCCCACACAGCCTAATGACAACCTTGGCCTGTATGAGCTGACACCCTCTACATTCAATTTTGCAGACTCACCAGTGCCAAAGGAATGGAAAGAGAGACTGTGCCAGAAGATGCTGCAAAGGAAAGAAGTTTTCTCTCAAGGAGAGTTTGATGTGGGTTGTGCAAAGACCACCGAGCACACCATACGAGTGACGGAGGGGAAGCCTTTCCGAGAGCGCTCCAGACGTTTGCCTCCAGGGGATGTGGCTGATGTGAGACAACATCTTGATCAACTGCTTAAAGCTGGCATTATTTCAGAGTCCCGAAGTCCATATGCCTCTCCCATTGTGGTGGTGCGGAAGAAAAATGGCACCATCCGTATGTGTGTGGACTACAGGACATTAAACAGACGGACTGTTCCTGACCAATACACTGTGCCAAGGATCGAAGATGCACTGGCTTGCCTGAGTGGAAGCCAGTGGTTCAGTGTGCTTGATCTGAGGAGTGGATACTACCAGATACCCCTAGGTGAAGCTGACAAAGAGAAGACCGCTTTCATCTGTCCCGCTGGATTTTTCCAGTTTGAGCGGATGCCGCAGGGAATCTCGGGTGCTCCGGCTACATTTCAGCGTGCAATGGAAAGAACAGTGGGAGATATGAACCTGTTGGAGGTGCTTGTGTACCTTGATGATCTCATTGTGTTTGGGAAGACGCTAGAAGAACATGAGCAACGGCTGTTGAAAGTTTTAGATAGGTTAAAAGAGGAGGGCCTCAAGTTGTCGTTGGATAAATGCCAGTTTTGCTGCACATCTGTGAACTACTTAGGGCACATTGTGTCGAGGGAGGGTGTCTCCACAGATCCTGCTAAAGTGGAGGCTGTGAAGTCTTGGCCGCGTCCGAATAATATATCTGCCCTCCGCTCTTTCCTGGGTTTTAGTGGGTATTACAGGCGTTTTGTGAAAGACTATTCACGAATCTGCTACCCACTTAACCAGCTGCTGAAGGGTTGCATGCCCACTAGTTCACACAGATCAAAGATCCGAGAAGACAAAAGTGCACCACTGGCCAAGATCCACCAAGAGCCAAAGCAATTGTTTTCTGCGTCAGAGGCATTTGGATCCAGATGGACCCCAGAATGTGACGCAGCCTTCGAGATGTTGAAGCAGAGCCTGTCCAAAGCACCTGTCCTAGCCTTTGCTGACCCACAGTATCCTTACACCCTGCATGTGGATGCCAGTAGAGAAGGCTTGGGAGGTGTGCTATATCAGGATCAAGGAGGTGGACTACGTCCAGTTGCCTTTGTGAGCAGGAGTCTGTCTGCATCTGAAAAGAACTACCCCACACACAAACTGGAGTTTTTGGCCCTCAAATGGGCTGTTACAGAGAAGTTGCATGACTATCTGTATGGAGTGAAGTTTGAGGTCCATACAGACAATAACCCACTCACATATGTCCTTACAACAGCCAAGTTAGATGCCGCTGGACACCGCTGGCTAGCAGCACTGGCAACCTATGACTTCAGCTTGAAGTACCGACCTGGAAAGCAGAATATGGATGCAGATGCTTTGTCACGCCGTCCCCACTCAGATCCTCTTGGTGTCTTTGGCCCGTTTGATGATGGGTGGGAGCAGATTCCACCAGCTGGTGTCAAAGCCATGTGCCAAGTGTCCCAGGTCTGCTGTTCGAAACATTTCCAGCCTCATAGAATCATTGACTTGCTCGGAGCTTCCAAACAAGCTGTACCTCGAGCCTTTTGCAATGTCTCAGCTGTGACCATGCACTATCTCCCCCGGTTGAGCTTAGTCGAGATTGCACAGTCCCAGCTTGCAGACCCATGCATTGGTGAAGTGCTGAAAGCTGTTTCCCAAAAAGATTGCTGCTGTGCTGACAGAACAAGGCATCCAGACATCTCGCTGTTGCTGAAAGAGTGGGATAAGTTACAGTTAAAGAACTCTGTTCTCTACCGAGTGTCAAAGCCACCTAATACACCACTTCGCCAGCAGTTATTACTCCCAGAAGAGTTTAGAGAGACTGTGTTACAGTCTCTTCATAATCATTCTGGTCACTTGGGATTTGAAAAGACTTATGGGCTTGTGCGAGAGAGATTCTACTGGCCCCGGATGAAAGCAGAGATTGATAAGTACTGTAAGAATTGTGCTAGATGCATTCAACGGAAGACCTTGCCTACCAGAGCTGCTGAACTTTACCATCTCAGTAGTAATGGACCGATGGATCTCATCTGCATTGACTTCCTGTCCCTTGAGCCAGACTCCAAGAACATTTGTAATGTGCTGGTTGTCACCGATCACTACACCCGGTATGCACAAGCTTTTCCCACAAAAGATCAGAAGTCATTTACGGTTGCTAAAGTGTTGTGGGAGAAGTACTTCGTTCATTATGGCCTACCAAACAGAGTGCATTCAGATCAAGGTAGAGACTTTGAGAGTCGTCTCATCCATGAACTACTGGGCATGCTGGGAGTGAGGAAGTCAAGAACAACCCCATACCACCCACAGGGAGATCCACAGCCTGAACGTTTTAATAGAACGCTGCTTAATATGCTTGGCACACTGTCACCTGAGGAAAAGGGAAAATGGAGCCAGCATATCAGTTATCTTGTCCATGCCTACAATTGCACAAAGAATGACAGCACTGGTTATAGTCCCTACTTTTTGATGTTTGGACGTGAAGCTCGGCTGCCAGTTGATGTGTGTTTTGGCGTGTCCAGTGACAGTTCATCTGAAAAGTCGTATGCAAGATATGTTGCAAACATGAGACGAGATCTTCAAGTTGCTTATCAGGCTGCTGAAAGCATGTGTGGGAAGAGGAATGAGGGGAATAAGCACAGATATGACCAGAGGGTCCGATATTGCCCACTTGCTCCGGGTGACAGAGTATTACTTAAAAACATTGGTTTACAGGGGAAACATAAGATAGCAGACCGGTGGTGTGCAGATCCCTTCATTGTGCATAGTCAACTGCCTGGCTTACCTGTGTACAAGTTAAGACCAGAGAATGGAGAAGGTCCTGACAAGGTTCTACATCGTAACCTGTTGTTACCCCTAGGAGAAGATGTACAACTAGGGCCACAAGACATTTCAGAGAGGAAGGAGCACAAGAGAAGGTCAAGCCGACGGATTAGAAGGAAACAAGCCCCAGTGCCTGAGGAAGTGAAGAGCATCTGTGGCAGTGGAGCATCTACCTCTGAGTCAGAAGGAGAGGAGCTGGGTGTATATGCCCCTCACTATCCATCGATGGTCCAGCAGATGGATGTAGATGATCCAGATGTGCCTCTTGGGTTGGTCTTTGAAAGGGATTGGCCTGTTGTACCCAATGGCTCTGACTCTCTGCTAAGGCAGTCCGGTTCACATTCTTCTGTCTTGACCTATGGGGCTGCCTCCCCAGATCTTCTTAGTTTAGAAATACACAAGCATTCTCCTGATCAGTCACCTGGTCATTCTTGTACAAATATGTCTCTGCCTTACCCTGACAATCCACCCAGTCTTTCTTGTCTCAGCCCACTTTCTGTTGAGGACAGGTCCACCGCTGACTCAAGTGAATCCTTACCTCTATCTGGTGTCGAAGATGATCAGAGACAGCATGAAATGTCCTCCTGTGACTTAAGGACGGAGAGCCATCCTGCACCTGAAGCCCCAAGACCCCAGAGGGTGAGAAGGGCACCGGCAAGACTGACATATGACTCCCTGGGGCAGCCCACCTTAGTAACCACACTATCCCTCTCTCCAATAGCTAATAGGTCAGACACCACCCCAAACATGGGTCCTTGATATGTTAGTAACCTGTTTACATGGATAGGTCCTAGCCTCAGGCACGAGAAAAGTTAAAATAGTACATATGACGAACTTTGGTGTGTGTGTGTGTGATATGGTAGTCGCATCTTCATTTTCCTTTGTCATGAGGACATGACCCTGTTTTAGTAGGGGGAGAGTGTAACACATCTGAAAATTAGGTTAAGCCTAATTTATGTTAATGTATTGTATATTGTGTACTAGTATGTGTTATTAACAGGAGAGTTCAATATGTAATGTAATCTTTTAATGTACTGTATATTGGGGTTATGTGAATATCCTCTTGTCCGTGGTTTCACGGACATTAGTGATTTTTATTAATAGTAACACTGGGTGAAAGTTACGGACTTTGAGACCAGTGATCCACGGTTGTATTTTTTCCACTTGAGTCGGTTCAGCGGGACGGGGTGGAGTCACAGCTGTTTTCAATTACTGCTGTTGCTATGAGCTGTTGAGTCTCGCTAGCAGGGTTTTTTTTTTGGACTGGGGATTAAACACGGAAAAGGAGGACTACTTCGAGGTGCTCGAGGGAGGTTCGTGGTACAGAGTCTTCTCAGCTGCTGCGGATGGTAGTGGGTCGTATGGACGACGGTCAATGTTGGTATTTGAAGTCAACGTCCTAGAGTGACTACAGTTAGCTTGGGGAAGCTAACTCACAGCTGTTCGTGAGTAAACAGTGATTCTTTTCCCTTGGATGTTTAGAGCTCCAACGCGCGCCAACTTGGGTACCCATACGTTACTGTTTTAACTCCGGCTGGGTATTTTCTTTCTTTTCCCCTTTCTATCTTGAATGTGTGGTTTGTTCAGTGTTGCTGTTATTTAATATTATTAACGACTTTTGAAGAAGGTTAAGCACGGTAATGGGTTTATAATAAATGTTTATTATTTATTTTCTGATATAATCTGCTGTATGCCTGATCTTACTTTCTTATGTCGTGGTAATTAATGGTCTCCAATAGGTATAGTGTAAATATGTTAAATTGTCATTCTCTGAGGGTAATCAGAGTGGGGGCTCAGAGTATAGCTGTATAGAAGCACAGCAGTCAACTGTAAACATTTCCATAGTTTACCCCAGGCCTCTGTATAAGTGAGCATCATCCCTAGAGTGTAAAGAACTTGTAGTGTAATCTATTGCTGATGAGCCGGGTGCGTTACATACACAATGGGCAGTATTTGCATCAGTATTTGCAGTATTTTCATACTTTTATACTATTTAATGAAAGGTGATACAAGGCGGAAGTCCGCGCCGTTTTTCAGCAGTCGCGTCACATGACCAACGCCAGCGAATCAGGAAGGTGGATGTCACAGTGACGTTGTCCAATGACGACGCCAGCTAGAGCTCAGCACAGCGTATCCGCGTATTCTCAATGTTTACACAGCACCGGACCAGACACGATCTAGATTGAATACGTGGACCCTGGCGGATTCCCGTTTCCCGGCGTTTCCAGGCGTTTTAATGTAAACGGACAGTGCATCCGCAAAGAAAACGAGACAGATACGGTCTAATGTAAACATGGCCTAAGTGTAGCAAACAATTGATTTGATTGATGTAGATTTATGGTGTGAGATGTAAAGAACTATTGTTAATATGTGAATTGATGGTGTGAGATGTAAACAAGTAATGCAAATAATACGGTAGATTGATGAGATGTAAATAACTATTGCTAATATGTGAATTGGTGGTGTATATTGTGAATAGGTTTTACAAATTACAGTGTAGATTGATGGTGAAACATAGGCTTAATAAGTTACCAATATGTGCATTGATGTGAGATATAAATAACTAGGCCATAAGCTGATAAAATATGTATTAAACTGATGGTGCGATAAATAAAAATGTTTTGAGAGATATTGACCACTGTGAGTGAAGAAGAGCTCCCCCTCCTTACAAAAGCCAATTTAACCACTGTCCGAACCAATGGATTTTTGACCAAAATGCTCTGAACGGATCAAACTTTGGTGCGCGAACCAGAACGGAACCCGTTCCCTGTTGGTGGAAAAGGGCTACGTGCCGGTCAGTGCAAAGTCTTGTCGGGTCCATATCTTGTCTGACCAGTAGAGGGAGCGCACATGAAATCACCACCAGTGTCTTGTGCTGAATTGGAAGAGGAGGGGCCAAAAATTATGCAAAACCCTGTTCAGACGCTTTGCCCACCCTCATGGAGCAGCCTACACCCTTGCAGGGTTACATCTCAGCCAGGCAAGAAAACTCATACTTACCTGGCAGGGGCAACACCATGATCAAGAAGGTGGTTTGCTCAAAGTGAGGCCCAGCTGTTGCGCTCAGGTTGTGCTGACCTTTGTGAATTCCTTAAATGCAGTAATCTCAACTGCATAATTTCTGGTAGTGGGGGACTGTGTTCGCGCTCTCCCCTTTTGGCTAATTCTGTGGGAGTCAAAGATAGAGCTGTTTGTTTTTCTTTTCTTTGTGTTCAGATGTTTTACATCAAGAGCTACTAACTGCTTTAAATCTTTGAAAAGCTAGAAGGATTATGCTCTTAAGGGTAACATGTGGAAAAAAATTCTCTAGTTGTTGCGTTCTGAGCAGTAGGAAATAGGTTTTGTTCAGGCTTCTTTTATTTTTCACATCCGGCTAGGGTTTATGAGTTTTGAGCAGAAAATGGTTGTTGAGGATGCACCGTGGATGGAGAGAATTTCACCGGGGTCATGCAGACCTTTGCGAATTCCTCAAATGCGGGAATATCAACTGCATCATTTCTGAAAGTGGGGGAATGCGTTCCTGCTCTCTCCTCTTTCCCATAACCCTGACAGAGTCAAAAATAGAGCTGGTGGCTATCTATCTATCTATCTATCTATCTATCTATCTATCTATCTCCTTCCTTCTTTCCCCTCCCCTGATGTTGTGCGCTGGAGTGCAAGTTGCACGATGTGTTTGAAGTCTTATGAAGACAAGTGGGACCAAAGCGCAGCATGTGGAGAAAATGTAGCTGGCTCTGCATGTTGCTGTTATTTTCGCTCTGCTCGCACGGCTTTCCGACCACCAGGGAACGTGTTCTTGAACGGGTTTAGGTCAGGCTTCTGGGAACCTTGGCACGAGCAAGGGTCTCGATCAGGGGCATCACTAGGAATTAAGCTTTACTGGGGCACTGCACCCCACCCGCACAATGCACCTTAACGTTCCTGGACAACCTATGCAAAGTGGATAATTCTTATGCTCTCGTGGATTAAGTTATGCAAGGAATAGGCCAACTAGACGGAAAACACATCCCAGTCCCCAAAAAAATTATTGTTGGCATTTGGGCTTTTAACGCATGCTGATGCTAAATGTGTCACCTCAACTCTCACGATTCACGAACTTAGCTGGTTAGTTATGACTGACTAGCACATAGCCTACAACCTTAATCTTACCTCTCTCACCCTCCTCCTCATCTGTCACTGTTTCCCTGCCCCTGTCTCTGCTTCGTGAGAAGAATTGTCTGATATCCATCTGGAAAAGTAATTTAATATCGTTTAATTCGATGTAGTTTAATGGGTTTGTTAGAATATGGTTTGCTTAGTTTTGTTGCAAAGACTTTGTGCTACCTTAACTCATCCAGAGCCCGTTCTCTGACTCATCCAAAGAGTAGACTCATCTCTCCAGTAGGCTAAATGGACTCATGGCACGCCGCACGCATGCTATGTTTACAGTGAGAATCTCCCAGACCAATCAGAAAATTAGTTAGAAAGAAGAGGCGATAGAAGTTTGAAACACACTCTGTCCTACAACTTACAGTAGATAAATGATCTGCCAAAGAAACTAGTTTGTTACAAAAATCTTTCAACATTTTCTTACTGGGGCACAGCTGATTTTTACTGGGGCACGTGCCCCAGTAAAAAAGGCCTAGTGATGCCCTTGGTCTCCATGAGTTTTCAACAGAAATTTGTCATCAAGAATGCGTCATCGACAGAAGGCATTGCACAGTGCACAACAGAAGTAAACAGTAGTCTGGAGATGGTGGATCGCATCGCTTGCCCGCAAGCTTTGTTCTGTTATTTCTTCCCTGGTGGTCAGAAAGCCGTGCGAGCAGAACGAAAACACCAGCAACATGCGGAGCCAGCTACATTTTCTCCACACGCTGCGCTTTGGTGCCTGAGCCTCCTTGTCTTCATAAGACTTGCAGACATAGCAGATATTTGTTTTCTTCCAAAATACGAGCACAGACCAACTAGTAATCATAAGAAGATGTAGAAACTTATCCTAAACTAAAAACACGCCCTCTGATGTCGTCACGGTTCGCACCAGGAAAAAAAACAAAAAACAAAACTTCTATCCGGAAGGGGACCGACTTTTCAGGTTCCGAACCCAGAGATTAAATTGGGCGGAGTTCTCCAGAGCTCAGCTCCGCCTCCTCGCCTCGGCAGTACAGCCAGCAGGAGCTGAGCTCCCTCTGCTTCAGTGTTTATTATAATATAATAATTTTATTCATTTTCATCTATTCTAAAAACACCATCAATATGAGAGTTCATCAATAATGATTTAGACAACAAAAAATAAGCTAAAGTGAATTACACCCATCAATTAAAAAAAAAAACATTTTCATTGGAATTATCATTGAATGCGCATGCGCTGTGAGAATGCGTGACATCACACAGCATCATCATATGTTTAATCTCATCTCATTATCTCTAGCCGCTTTATCCTGTTCTACAGGGTCACAGGTAAGCTGGAGCCTATCCCAGCTGACTACGGGCGAAAGGCGGGGTACACCCTGGACAAGTCGCCAGGTCATCACAGGGCTGACACATAGACACAGACAACCATTCACACTCACACCTACGGTCAATTTAGAGTCACCAGTTAACCTAACCTGCATGTCTTTGGACTGTGGGGGAAACCAGAGCACCTGGAGGAAACCCACGCAGACACAGGGAAAACATGCAAACTCTGCACAGAAAGGCCCTCGCCGGCCACGGGGCTCAAACCCGGACCTTCTTGCTGTGAGGCGACAGCGCTAACCACTACACCACTGTGCCGTCCGTACGTTTACTACAAAATACTTTATATTTTATGAGGATTTGTGTTGTACAAAGTTGTAACTATCTGCTAAACATGATGCCTTAGCAAATTAGACAGAGGTAAGTCATGGTTCTTTTGTTTATTTTGTCTTTAGTTGAGAAACTTTCTCAGGCAAAATATACTAGTGCAGCAGATGACATAAGTAACATTAGCTAACACTGACAGACAGGATGCTCGTCGAAAAATTCACGCATCCATTTGCTAAAGTTCAGATTTTTTTGTCTGTAGTTCTGTCATATTTTATCTTTATTTACTAAGTTGTAGCTGTTTTCTGTGTTTTTAGCTTTTAGGTAAATATCAGAAAATTGATTTAATTTAATGGATGCCTTAAATGGTCGACCTGAACTGCTGGCGACATGAATTTCTCTTGGCTGCATCGTTCTGAAAGTGCTTGTTTCATGAAAGGTGCATCAGAAAATACCTCGTTTTCTGTGTGTGATGTGCTCAAATACACTGTAAAGTTGGCAGATAAATAAAAAAATGCTTCTTTGCATCTGAATTCTGTTCCAAAAATTACTAAAAGCCTGTCCACCATTATTAGATCGCAGCAACTGACGGGTAGGCGGATTTCACTCAGCTGCATTGTTCTTAAAGTGCTAGTCTAATGAAAGTTACGTCAGAAAACCCCCAGTTTTCTGTGTGTGCTGTGCTCAATTACACTGTAAAGTTGGCGAATAAATAAAAAACTGTTTCGAAAAATGCTTTTTTGCATCTGAATCCTGTTCCAAAAATCACTAAAAGCTTGCCCGCCATTATTAGATCGCAGCGATTTACAGCTTGGCGGCGCTGCACGCTTGACGTTATTTGCACCAGTACCTTCTTTTGTTTCCACACGGACTCTATAATATTCTCCTCAGTGGCGTGAATTCTTGTTACCGATTATTTTGAAAAAGACACGAAAGCTCTTCAAATTCGTCCTCAGTCTTTGTTTTTTTGTTTGAGGATGATTTGGAGCCGATAGCCGAGCAAGCAGACTCAAAAGAGAACCCATCCTCATCTGGGTCACATGTTGTTGTGAAGTTGTTTACATACTGAAGGCAAGCAATATTGAAGATGTCAGATGTCTGCAGTTCGAAGAAAGCTACCACTAGAAAAGCTTTACTACCAGTGTGCTTGGATAATCTAATGCCGCTTTTCCACTACAAATGCGGCTGAGCCGTGCCATGCCGAGTCGAGCTGAGTCGAGCTGAGCGGGGCTGTTGGAGTTGCATTTCGACTACAACCGCGCTGAACCGTGCTGGCTGGAAGTGGGTGGACACATTGGGTGGAGTTAGCGAAAGTGGGTGGACGTCACGTGATGTCGTTAAGCAGCGCAAACAGTGACATCAGTGACAGTGGCGGAACAAGTCAGAGCCGGGCCGGGGGCGGGGCAAATGACCGGGCCCTTTATTAAAGCTTATCATAACATCATTTTAGGCTACAAAATGTCCGCAACTGCGGTGTTTACCAATTTCAACACTACCGGGTGCAACTATATGTTATTTAGTACATCAAGTCCTTCAAACGAACATGTAACTCAGAAACAAAAAGCATTAGGATACTGTACATGGCTCATAATAAAACATCAATAGCCTATACTGCGCACATTATTTGAAGGGCATACGAATGAGCGCTCAGAGGTTGCAACGGTGACAGGAAGAGTCAGAAATAAAAGGAGGGCGGTGCAAACCTCACTGAATGCACTGTGTTTACCAATTTCAACACTCCGGGGTGCAACTATGTTATTTTGTACATTAAGTCCTTCAAACGAACATGTAACTCAGAAACAAAAAAACATTAGGCGACATACTGTACATGACTCATAATAAAACATCAATAGCCTACTGCGCGCATTATTTGAAGGGCATACGACGAGCCTTGCGCGCCGCGAACTCGTCCACGATGCTCTGTATGTCACTGATTCAGTGAGCTTTTAAGCGGTAGTCTCACGACCCGGAGAGTAAACAATAAACATGGATGACATGGAGTCGTTAGTGTGGCTGGTCTTGGTGCTGTGGCTTGTTGTCACCGACAACGCCAACAGATACTGGCAAGAGCGTATAGATGAGGCGAGGCGCATAAGGCTTCAGAAATTCTCGTAATTCGTAATTCTTCTTCTTCCGGGTTTGCGGTGTTTACAGATCCCAGCGCGCTCGCGGGGCGTGTGTGGGCATGTGAGGACACGCCTCCTCACCAATCAGTGCACAGGGGAGTGTCTGCTCACGCCCCCAACCTCACTCAGCACGGCTTGGCTCGCTTCAGCCCCACTCCAAAACGGTGCGAGTTTTAGGGGCTAAGCAGGGCTGAAACGAGCTGAGTCGTGCTGGTTTTTGGTAGTCGAAACGCGAGCCGTGTCGGGCTGAAGTGAGCTGAAGCGAGCTGAAGTGAGCTGAAAAAGGGTAGTGGAAAAGGGCCATAAGTCAGAGAGAAGCAGAGGATAGATACAGACAGAAGTTAGCTTATTTATGGTTATGATGTGTGCAAAATTGCTCGAAATTATTGGCGTGATGATGTCCATTTTTGGCCTAGGTTTACCTACATGGATGTTGGAATGTACCTTCTCACTGCATTTTCTCTGTTTTAATAATTTTTTTTAAAAAAAACATCGTTTACTGAAAGAGAAGGGCAGGGAGGATTGAGAATCCATTAGCTGTGGTTTGTTTACACCCGATACTAAAACTGGTAGCGTCCAGCAAAAGTAAGACTCAGAGACAGTTTCACTAACTCTTTATAGGCTCCAGTGAGAATTGAACTCACGACCGCTGGTTTAGAAGACCAGTGCTCTCACCACTGAGCTATAACTCTTTCACACTCATTGAAGATTGGAGCAACAGCAGAACCTTGAAGCCCCTGCGCTGATCCCCAAAACAGCCCCCAGAAACTGCTGTAAAGTCACTCACAGCTTTAGTTCCTAGCTGCAGTTAGCTTCTGTTTACTATTTGCCTCGCAAAAAATGGACACGCATTTTAAATAATGCAGTGCGTCAGTCGTAGAGTGGGCTGTGGACTGTACATTCTGGCTACATTCTCATCTGAGTTAACAAAAACACTGGACAGGCCAAGACCTCAAGAGACAAACCATAAGCACCATGAGTGACCTCGCTGATCTCCAGGCTCTTCATGTGGGGCCATCCTCAGCAGCAGCCAGTGGTTTTCAGGTGATGAGAACTGCAACCCAAAAAAAAATTCAACCAGTATTTTTGGTTCTTTTTTGATCGGCTGCCCAAATGAATTTTGGCGCAGGATATAGAAATGGGTTCTGTCCGGCCGGCTGTCCGTCTGGTCACATTTTCATTTCCGGGCCATATCTTTAAAACTACTGAAGATATCTTCATGAAACTTTGTATACATATCAAGCAACATGTGAACTGCTGCCTTTTGCTATTTTGGATTTTTGAAAAAAGTATTTTTCAAAAATTTACATAAATATATTTTGATTTAGTTTCTCAGAGCAATGTTCGTTTCCGGAGCATATATCCAAAACTATTCATGATCCAGATTTGAAACTTGGTATGCATGTTAACAAGGTGATGTTATGGGTTCCTAATTTTTTTATTTTTTTTATTTTTTGACATATCAACGTTTAGGGTGGCACAGTGTTGTAGTGGTTATCACTGTCTCCTCACAGCAAGAAGGTCCTGGGTTTGAGCCCAGTG
The DNA here is from genome assembly GCF_027579695.1 of Neoarius graeffei. Classification (NCBI taxonomy): domain Eukaryota; kingdom Metazoa; phylum Chordata; class Actinopteri; order Siluriformes; family Ariidae; genus Neoarius; species Neoarius graeffei. The sequence goes on from NC_083569.1 coordinate 19,375,663, forward strand.
ACTGACAGGGGCCTTTCTGTGTGGAGTTTGCATGATCTCCCTGTGTCTGTGTGGGTTTCCTCTGGGTGCTCTAGTTTCCCCCACAGTTCAAAGATGTGGTTAGGTATATAGGAGCCATGGGCTGAGGTGCCCCTCAGCAAGGCACCTTACCCCCAACTGCTCCCTGGGCGCTGTAGCATAGCTGCCACTGCTGTGGGTATGTGTGTGTGTGCTCATTGCTCACTTGTGTGTGTTCACTGCTTCAGATGGGTTAAATGCAGAGGAGAAATTTCACTGTGTGATTCAGTCGGTGCTTGAGTGTATGTGAAACAAATAAAGGCTTCTTCTTCTTCTTCAATCTACTTGGCTAGATAATGCATGTTCAGTACTGACACAGATACTAGTAAACAATCCTGTTGCCATAGCAGTGTGATTCTTGCCATCTAAAAAGATCTCTTTTCTCCATGAATAAAAACAAAAGCATGTCACATAAAATTATCAATGATCCGGTTTATTTTACACCCAAATGCTTGACACTTGGTATCTTTAGGGCTGTTAACAACAATTTAGAAGCAATGTGTCCAAGAGCTCCACTAGCCTCGGTAAATCATGTTTGGAGCACTGATCTCTACATAAAAATCTGGAAAGCTCAGAGGCTCATCAGAGTGAAACCATCTGACCGCCATCTTACCACTCACATTGTTGAGCAGAATGGTTATTTAGGCTACTGGAAGCTACACAAAACTGGTCAAGTTATTGATGTAGTTGGTGAGAAAAATTGCAAGAAAAATGCCTGCATGTGCAGCAGTGAACTGTACAAACTGCCAAGTCAAAGGTTGTGGACGGACATTTCACCTGTGAGTATTGATAGTGTGTGATCATTTTTATGTGTGTGTGCAGTGCCATTTGCGTGGAACCACCTACAGCATTTTATGATGGTTTGCAAGAGCAAAATAACAGAAAATCTGTCTTATCGTTTTGTCTGTTTTTGTTGAAAATCTGACAGTGATATCTGGGATGAACACTGTGACTGTGTCAGATTTTTGATGGAAATGTCCCAGACTAGATCAAAGCCAAAGTCTAGACATGTTTGATATTGAATGTGAGAACTCAAGCTCAACGGCTCAAACTCAAAAAGAAGAATGAACTGAGTAAATTAGCCTCAGTAGCCTAAATGAAAGAAGGACCATAGCCTTAGGCAGAAATGGCAATGAGGGATGCAAATAAAAAGAGATGTTGTTGTTCTAGTTTGGTCAGCAGTTATTTTCATTTACCTCAGGCTAAGCACAAATGACAATGTCGATCATCTACACACGTCACACCTACTTGCACAAATTGACAAAATGGGCATGATTGTCTGTTTTAACATGATTTTAGTTTAAATTGAGTCCAAGTATATTGATAAGTACTCTTAAATCAGGGTTGGTCATATTTCCCGGTCAATGGCTTATTTCCCGGATGGCGTCCAATATATGATTTCCTGTACAAAGAAAAACTGAAATAATCTCTGTAAAAATAATTATAGTAGTAAAAGAGCTGCTCAAAAAAAATGATCAGAGACTGAACTGGAAAAGAAAGAAAAAAAACAACAACAGTGAAGGGGAGTGCTATAAAGATATGTAAGGAATGTGGGTAAAGTTGAGAAAATAAGAAGTGGTAATGAAAGGAAAAAAGTCAGGAGATACTTTTCTTGGGGCAAATTTGATTGGACATGACAGTTTAACACAGAAGTCAAATGATCACACACTATCGATGTGAGTGGTAAGATGGCAGCCAGATGACTTCACTCATCTCAACAGCAGGGAATTGAGGTATTTCACCCACGTGACCAAGTCACGTGACGCAGCCATTTTGGACGGCACACTTAAGTCCTTCAGTGCAAGCCGGTATGAGATGGTGGAGACCTTTGCACATTTTAACAAGAAAGTAAGCTGTGATTCGTGTTAAATTGGATCTGTCTTTTATCACAAACACTGTACCCAGCCTTGGTATGGAGCCCTGTTTATTTATTTCTGTGTCCCGTTTCTTTCTAGCCTCTGTTATTGCGTTTTATGTCTGATGTCTGCTACATGCAACCCTAGACAAATTAACACTGCCTTGTTTCACTGCTCAGATGGGTTAACAAACACTGACCCATTTACTTTTTGCTATATATTTTATCAAAATTGCATTAACTGATAAACTAACCTGAAATGAAATGATCACTGCAAAGTCTGGAGTACTCTGTTGGCTCCCAATCCTGTCTCTTCGCAGCTGCAATCCATTTGGCCCTCTTGTCTGGGTCAGTAGGAAACCGGTAGTGATGTGTCGGTCGCGAACGATCAGGTTCAAAGAGCTGGCTCTTTGAAGTGAACGACGGGAGCCGGCTCTTCGGTGGGAGCCGAGTTGGGGAGCCGAATTAGTTTTTTGTCCTTAGGTGCTTCAGAGAGAGAGAGACTTTCACAAAAGTTGCTGTCCGATTGCATCTTTGTGTTGTCTATTACCATTCAAAGGAAAAAAAGTAGCATGGTGTACGCCTACTTTTTTTGTTTGGGGGGGGGTTGATGTCATTCACAGCTGCAAAAATACGAAAATTGGTGTAACGCTTAAAGCTGTGGAGCGCAGGGGAGAGGAGTCTGTGAGGCACCTGAGGAGGGGAAAATCAGCTGTGTATTTTATACTGGTAATATAACACAGTTTTGCATTATGTTTGTGAGAAAATAATTTATTAATTGGTAAGTAAGTTTTATTTCTATAGCTAGAACATTGTTACACTGCTATACTTTACAAAGCTTTACAATGGCTACAAAAACTAAAAAATAAAATGGAGAACATCCTATTGATAAAATATAAACAATAATGTAATTAATTAACTAGTTAATTGCAGCAATTAAATCAAAAATAAAATCTCAGGAGCCGTTTGGGAGCCGAAAGAGCCGGCTCCTTATAGTAAGAAGAGCCAAAAGAGCCGTGCCAACTACGGAAGTGTTTGCTTTTCACCAGCCAAGGTATGGACACATTTGCTGAACAAATCTTACACAGTGACTCTCCAGTTCTCTGTTTGTGGACAAATATACACCTGTCGCTTGTTGCCAACGAAAGGAAAACACGCAGGAGCCCGTGTTGCTCACCGCTTCATGGGTCGAACGTACGCAGGGGCAAACTGATGTCATTCAACCCTGCAAACAACTACTTACGTCGCTCGTGGAAAGCGGAAGGAACAGTCCTCAGTCATCTCCTTGGCCCATCCAAACAAGGCATTTGATTTCTTCCCGTGATGTTGTTGCAGCGCTTTTCAGTGCTGATCATCGTCACACTCGACCACCAGCTCATCTCTACGACGCCAAGGCCGTGCCCCTAAACTCATGACAGTCGCTTAAGCGTGATCTGTGTTCTTCTTGAGGCCCAGGCAAGAACTAACACACGCGTGGTTTCTGTGCTGTAGCGGCTGCCACGTTCGCTTAACACGAGAACGGTCCCCGATTCGAAACCGGGCGGAATCGGTGCTCGTTTTCTTGAACTTGGCGGCGAACAAATGTCGAGCTGCGATCTCTGCTCCGTCCGTGCCTTTTGGAACAGTCCCAAACCGAGACGCCGAAAAAGCTTCGCCTGTTTTCTGCTGTGCAGTGGTTTCCCCTTGCACCTAACAAGCGAATAGACGCTCCTGAGAAAGCTGGCAGAGCCATGCTTTGCCTTTTGAGCTCTGCTTTCGTTAACGTCCAGTTCCCGCCTTGCTAAGATCAGGTACTCTCGAAACAGCCAGAAAGACAGACCCTTAACGTGACCAGATTGCTTTCTGTGGATTAGTGGTTGTCATGTTCTCCTACGTGCAGACGACCATCGGGACAAAACCTCGTTTGAACGGTTTCCCTGCCTCTCTGGTTTTCCGTCAAGGTCCGTGACGGCTGCTTTAAAAACAAAATCGGGCATTATCTACCTGTCTGTTGACTGTGGAAGCACGGACATTGCAATTCGTCACGGGGAGGTGGTGTTCTCAAATACCACTTGGTTGCTCGTTTACGGAGTGAGGTCAGGTCAACAGGGCTGCACACGGCATCAGAACGCTGCAAATTGGCATTGACTCTGGAATGCTTCATCCTGTCTCAACGAGTATTTGCCGGCCAACATTCAGACAAGTTTGCTTATTAACTCTCAAACCGTGACTGTGCAGTTCTCCGTTTGTGGAAAACAGGCAAAGTAGCTTGCCGCCAACGAAAGACAAACACGCAGGTGCCCGTGTCCTTCAAACACGCCCAGGTTTGCACAAACCGACGCTGTTCGACTACATGCAACGCGAGCGGAAAGCAGAAGGATCAGCCCTCGGTCACCTCCTCGGCAAGGCAGTGACGAGCAACTGATCCGTTCCTGCTGTTTCCTCCCAAGTGCCTCGCCATGCTCTCTGCCTTTCATCAGAGCAACGAAGCGTTAAAGGGTGTGCGTCGGCCGGGAATCGAACCCGGGTCAACTGCTTGGAAGGCAGCTATGCTAGCCACTATACCACCAACGCTGCAGGCCTACCCTGGGGACACATGCCTCAGTGCCATTGCTTCTGTATTTGAGGCCCAGGCAACAGCTGATCGGCCCAAGAGCTGAGGTTTCTGTAGTGTAGTAGTTATCACGTTCGTCTAACACACGAAAGGTCCCCGGTTCGAAACCGGGCAGAAACAGCGCTGGGTTGTTTTGTTTGTTTATTTATTTATTTATTTTTTGAACTCGGCAGTGAGTGACTGCTGAGCTGTGATCTCTGCTCTGTCCGTGCCAACTACGGAAGCAAGTATTTGCTTTTGACCAGCCAAGGTATGGACACATTTGCTGAACAAATCTTAAACAGTGACTCTACAGTTCTCTGTTTGTGGACAAATATACACCTGTCGCTTGTTGCCAACGAATGGAAAACACGCAGGAGCCCGTGCTCTTTCTTCACCGCTTCATGGGTCGAACGTACGCAGGGGCAAACTGATGTCATTCAAGCCTGCAAACAAGTACTTACGTTGCTAGTGGAAAGACCAGTCCTCAGTCCCCTCCTTGGCCCCTCCAAACGAGGCATTTGATTTCTTCCCGTCATGTTGTTGCAGCGCTTTTCGATGCTGAACCTTGTCACGCTCGACCACCAGCTCATCTCTACGATGCCAAGGCCGTGCCCCTATTCTCGTGACAATTGTTTAAGTGTGACCCGCGTTCTTCTTGAGGCCCAGGCAAGAGCTAACACACGCGTGGTTTCCGTATTGTATTGGTTACCACGTTCGCTTAACACGAGAGCGGTGCGCGATCCGAAACCGGGAGGAAACGGTGCTGGTTTTCTTGAACTTGGCAGCGAACAAATGTCGAGCTGCCATCTCTGCTCCATCCGCGCCCTTTGGAACAATCCCAAACCGAGACGCTGAAAAAGCTTCGCCTGTTTTCTGCTGTGCAGTGGTTTCCCCTTGCACCTAACAAGCGAATAGACGCTCCTGAAAAAGCTGGCAGAGCCATGCTTTGCCTTTTGAGCTCTGCTTTCGTTAACGTCCAGTTCCCGCCTTGCTAAGATCAGGTACTCTCGAAACAGCCAGAAAGACAGACCCTTAACGTGACCGGATTGCTTTCTGTGGATTAGTGGTTGTCATGTTCTCCTACGTGCAGACGACCATCGGGACAAAACCTCGTTTGAACGGTTTCCCTGCCTCTCTGGTTTTCCGTCAAGGCCCGTGACGGCTGCTTTAAAAACAAAATCGGGCATTATCTACCTGTCTGTTGACTGTGGAAGCACGGACATTGCAATTCGTCACGGGGAGGTGGTGTTCTCAAATACCACTTGGTTGCTCGTTTACGGAGTGAGGTCAGGTCAACAGGGCTGCACACGGCATCAGAACGCTGCAAATTGGCATTGACTCTGGAATGCTTCATCCTGTCTCAACGAGTATTTGCCGGCCAACATTCAGACACGTTTGCTTATTAACTCTCAAACCGTGACTGTGCAGTTCTCCGTTTGTGGAAAACAGGCAAAGTAGCTTGCCGCCAACGAAAGACAAACACGCAGGTGCCCGTGTCCTTCAAACACGCCCAGGTTTGCGCAAACCGACGCTGTTCGACTACATGCAACGCGAGCGGAAAGCAGAAGGATCAGCCCTCGGTCACCTCCTCGGCAAGGCAGTGACGAGCAACTGATCCGTTCCTGCTGTTTCCTCCCAAGTGCCTCGCCATGCTCTCTGCCTTTCATCAGAGCAACAAAGCGTTAAAGGGTGTGCATCGGCCGGGAATCGAACCCGGGTCAACTGCTTGGAAGGCAGCTATGCTAGCCACTATACCACCAACGCTGCAGGCCTACCCTGGGGACACATGCCTCAGTGCCATTGCTTCTGTATTTGAGGCCCAGGCAACAGCTGATCGGCCCAAGAGCTGAGGTTTCTGTAGTGTAGTAGTTATCACGTTCGTCTAACACACGAAAGGTCCCCGGTTCGAAACCGGGCAGAAACAGCGCTGGGTTGTTTTGTTTGTTTATTTATTTATTTATTTTTTGAACTCGGCAGTGAGTGACTGCTGAGCTGTGATCTCTGCTCTGTCCGTGCCAACTACGGAAGCAAGTATTTGCTTTTGACCAGCCAAGGTATGGACACATTTGCTGAACAAATCTTAAACAGTGACTCTACAGTTCTCTGTTTGTGGACAAATATACACCTGTCGCTTGTTGCCAACGAATGGAAAACACGCAGGAGCCCGTGCTCTTTCTTCACCGCTTCATGGGTCGAACGTACGCAGGGGCAAACTGATGTCATTCAAGCCTGCAAACAAGTACTTACGTTGCTAGTGGAAAGACCAGTCCTCAGTCCCCTCCTTGGCCCCTCCAAACGAGGCATTTGATTTCTTCCCGTCATGTTGTTGCAGCGCTTTTCGATGCTGAACCTTGTCACGCTCGACCACCAGCTCATCTCTACGATGCCAAGGCCGTGCCCCTATTCTCGTGACAATTGTTTAAGTGTGACCCGCCTTTTTCTTGAGGCCCAGGCAAGAGCTAACACACGCGTGGTTTCCGTATTGTATTGGTTACCACGTTCGCTTAACACGAGAGCGGTGCGCGATCCGAAACCGGGCGGAAACGGTGCTGGTTTTCTTGAACTTGGCAGCGAACAAATGTCGAGCTGCCATCTCTGCTCCGTCCGCGCCCTTTGGAACAATCCCAAACCGAGACGCTGAAAAAGCTTCGCCTGTTTTCTGCTGTGCAGTGGTTTCCCCTTGCACCTAACAAGCGAATAGACGCTCCTGAGAAAGCTGGCAGAGCCATGCTTTGCCTTTTGAGCTCTGCTTTCGTTAACGTCCAGTTCCCGCCTTGCTAAGATCAGGTACTCTCGAAACAGCCAGAAAGACAGACCCTTAACGTGACCGGATTGCTTTCTGTGGATTAGTGGTTGTCATGTTCTCCTACGTGCAGACGACCATCGGGACAAAACCTCGTTTGAACGGTTTCCCTGCCTCTCTGGTTTTCCGTCAAGGCCCGTGACGGCTGCTTTAAAAACAAAATCGGGCATTATCTACCTGTCTGTTGACTGTGGAAGCACGGACATTGCAATTCGTCACGGGGAGGTGGTGTTCTCAAATACCACTTGGTTGCTCGTTTACGGAGTGAGGTCAGGTCAACAGGGCTGCACACGGCATCAGAACGCTGCAAATTGGCATTGACTCTGGAATGCTTCATCCTGTCTCAACGAGTATTTGCCGGCCAACATTCAGACACGTTTGCTTATTAACTCTCAAACCGTGACTGTGCAGTTCTCCGTTTGTGGAAAACAGGCAAAGTAGCTTGCCGCCAACGAAAGACAAACACGCAGGTGCCCGTGTCCTTCAAACACGCCCAGGTTTGCGCAAACCGACGCTGTTCGACTACATGCAACGCGAGCGGAAAGCAGAAGGATCAGCCCTCGGTCACCTCTTCGGCAAGGCAGTGACAAGCAACTGATTCGTTCCTGCTGTTTCCTCCCAAGTGCCTCGCCATGCTCTCTGCCTTTCATCAGAGCAACGAAGCATTAAAGGGTGTGCGTCGGCCGGGAATCGAACCCGGGGCAACTGCTTGGAAGGCAGCTATGCTAGCCACTATACCACCAACACTGCAGGCCTACCCTGGGGACACATGCCTCAGTGCCATTGCTTCTGTATTTGAGGCCCAGGCAACAGCTGATCGGCCTAAGAGCTGAGGTTTCTGTAGTGTAGTGGTTATCACGTTCGTCTAACACACGAAAGGTCCCCGGTTCGAAACCGGGCAGAAACAGCGCTGGGTTGTTTTGTTTATTTATTTATTTATTTTTTGAACTCGGCAGTGAGTGACTGCTGAGCTGTGATCTCTGCTCTGTCCGTGCCAACTACGGAAGCAAGTATTTGCTTTTGACCAGCCAAGGTATGGACACATTTGCTGAACAAATCTTAAACAGTGACTCTACAGTTCTCTGTTTGTGGACAAATATACACCTGTCGCTTGTTGCCAACGAATGGAAAACACGCAGGAGCCCGTGCTCTTTCTTCACCGCTTCATGGGTCGAACGTACGCAGGGGCAAACTGATGTCATTCAAGCCTGCAAACAAGTACTTACGTTGCTAGTGGAAAGACCAGTCCTCAGTCCCCTCCTTGGCCCCTCCAAACGAGGCATTTGATTTCTTCCCGTCATGTTGTTGCAGCGCTTTTCGATGCTGAACCTTGTCACGCTCGACCACCAGCTCATCTCTACGATGCCAAGGCCGTGCCCCTATTCTCGTGACAATTGTTTAAGTGTGACCCGCGTTCTTCTTGAGGCCCAGGCAAGAGCTAACACACGCGTGGTTTCCGTATTGTATTGGTTACCACGTTCGCTTAACACGATAGCGGTGCGCGATCCGAAACCGGGCGGAAACGGTGCTGGTTTTCTTGAACTTGGCAGCGAACAAATGTCGAGCTGCCATCTCTGCTCCGTCCGCGCCCTTTGGAACAATCCCAAACCGAGACGCTGAAAAAGCTTCGCCTGTTTTCTGCTGTGCAGTGGTTTCCCCTTGCACCTAACAAGCGAATAGACGCTCCTGAGAAAGCTGGCAGAGCCATGCTTTGCCTTTTGAGCTCTGCTTTCGTTAACGTCCAGTTCCCGCCTTGCTAAGATCAGGTACTCTCGAAACAGCCAGAAAGACAGACCCTTAACGTGACCGGATTGCTTTCTGTGGATTAGTGGTTGTCATGTTCTCCTACGTGCAGACGACCATCGGGACAAAACCTCGTTTGAACGGTTTCCCTGCCTCTCTGGTTTTCCGTCAAGGCCCGTGACGGCTGCTTTAAAAACAAAATCGGGCATTATCTACCTGTCTGTTGACTGTGGAAGCACGGACATTGCAATTCGTCACGGGGAGGTGGTGTTCTCAAATACCACTTGGTTGCTCGTTTACGGAGTGTGGTCAGGTCAACAGGGCTGCACACGGCATCAGAACGCTGCAAATTGGCATTGACTCTGGAATGCTTCATCCTGTCTCAACGAGTATTTGCCGGCCAACATTCAGACACGTTTGCTTATTAACTCTCAAACCGTGACTGTGCAGTTCTCCGTTTGTGGAAAACAGGCAAAGTAGCTTGCCGCCAACGAAAGACAAACACGCAGGTGCCCGTGTCCTTCAAACACGCCCAGGTTTGCGCAAACCGACGCTGTTCGACTACATGCAACGCGAGCGGAAAGCAGAAGGATCAGCCCTCGGTCACCTCCTCGGCAAGGCAGTGAGGAGCAACTGATCCGTTCCGGCTGTTTCCTCCCAAGTGCCTCGCCATGCTCTCTGCCTTTCATCAGAGCAACGAAGCGTTAAAGGGTGTGCGTCGGCCGGGAATCGAACCCGGGTCAACTGCTTGGAAGGCAGCTATGCTAGCCACTATACCACCAACGCTGCAGGCCTACCCTGGGGACACATGCCTCAGTGCCATTGCTTCTGTATTTGAGGCCCAGGCAACAGCTGATCGGCCCAAGAGCTGAGGTTTCTGTAGTGTAGTGGTTATCACGTTCGTCTAACACACGAAAGGTCCCCGGTTCGAAACCGGGCAGAAACAGCGTTGGGTTGTTTTGTTTGTTTATTTATTTATTTATTTTTTGAACTCGGCAGTGAGTGACTGCTGAGCTGTGATCTCTGCTCTGTCCGTGCCAACTACGGAAGCAAGTATTTGCTTTTGACCAGCCAAGGTATGGACACATTTGCTGAACAAATCTTAAACAGTGACTCTACAGTTCTCTGTTTGTGGACAAATATACACCTGTCGCTTGTTGCCAACGAATGGAAAACACGCAGGAGCCCGTGCTCTTTCTTCACCGCTTCATGGGTCGAACGTACGCAGGGGCAAACTGATGTCATTCAAGCCTGCAAACAAGTACTTACGTTGCTAGTGGAAAGACCAGTCCTCAGTCCCCTCCTTGGCCCCTCCAAACGAGGCATTTGATTTCTTCCCGTCATGTTGTTGCAGCGCTTTTCGATGCTGAACCTTGTCACGCTCGACCACCAGCTCATCTCTACGATGCCAAGGCCGTGCCCCTATTCTCGTGACAATTGTTTAAGTGTGACCCGCGTTCTTCTTGAGGCCCAGGCAAGAGCTAACACACGCGTGGTTTCCGTATTGTATTGGTTACCACGTTCGCTTAACACGATAGCGGTGCGCGATCCGAAACCGGGCGGAAACGGTGCTGGTTTTCTTGAACTTGGCAGCGAACAAATGTCGAGCTGCCATCTCTGCTCCGTCCGCGCCCTTTGGAACAATCCCAAACCGAGACGCTGAAAAAGCTTCGCCTGTTTTCTGCTGTGCAGTGGTTTCCCCTTGCACCTAACAAGCGAATAGACGCTCCTGAGAAAGCTGGCAGAGCCATGCTTTGCCTTTTGAGCTCTGCTTTCGTTAACGTCCAGTTCCCGCCTTGCTAAGATCAGGTACTCTCGAAACAGCCAGAAAGACAGACCCTTAACGTGACCGGATTGCTTTCTGTGGATTAGTGGTTGTCATGTTCTCCTACGTGCAGACGACCATCGGGACAAAACCTCGTTTGAACGGTTTCCCTGCCTCTCTGGTTTTCCGTCAAGGCCCGTGACGGCTGCTTTAAAAACAAAATCGGGCATTATCTACCTGTCTGTTGACTGTGGAAGCACGGACATTGCAATTCGTCACGGGGAGGTGGTGTTCTCAAATACCACTTGGTTGCTCGTTTACGGAGTGTGGTCAGGTCAACAGGGCTGCACACGGCATCAGAACGCTGCAAATTGGCATTGACTCTGGAATGCTTCATCCTGTCTCAACGAGTATTTGCCGGCCAACATTCAGACACGTTTGCTTATTAACTCTCAAACCGTGACTGTGCAGTTCTCCGTTTGTGGAAAACAGGCAAAGTAGCTTGCCGCCAACGAAAGACAAACACGCAGGTGCCCGTGTCCTTCAAACACGCCCAGGTTTGCGCAAACCGACGCTGTTCGACTACATGCAACGCGAGCGGAAAGCAGAAGGATCAGCCCTCGGTCACCTCCTCGGCAAGGCAGTGAGGAGCAACTGATCCGTTCCGGCTGTTTCCTCCCAAGTGCCTCGCCATGCTCTCTGCCTTTCATCAGAGCAACGAAGCGTTAAAGGGTGTGCGTCGGCCGGGAATCGAACCCGGGTCAACTGCTTGGAAGGCAGCTATGCTAGCCACTATACCACCAACGCTGCAGGCCTACCCTGGGGACACATGCCTCAGTGCCATTGCTTCTGTATTTGAGGCCCAGGCAACAGCTGATCGGCCCAAGAGCTGAGGTTTCTGTAGTGTAGTGGTTATCACGTTCGTCTAACACACGAAAGGTCCCCGGTTCGAAACCGGGCAGAAACAGCGCTGGGTTGTTTTGTTTATTTATTTATTTATTTTTTGAACTCGGCAGTGAGTGACTGCTGAGCTGTGATCTCTGCTCTGTCCGTGCCAACTACGGAAGCAAGTATTTGCTTTTGACCAGCCAAGGTATGGACACATTTGCTGAACAAATCTTAAACAGTGACTCCACAGTTCTCTGTTTTTGGACAAATATACACCTGTCGCTTGTTGCCAACGAATGGAAAACACGCAGGAGCCCGTGCTCTTTCTTCACCGCTTCATGGGTCGAACGTACGCAGGGGCAAACTGATGTCATTCAAACCTGCAAACAAGTACTTATCTTGCTAGTGGAAAGACCAGTCCTCAGTCCCCTCCTTTGCCCCTCCACACAAGGCATTATCTACATGTCTGTTGACTGTGGAAGCATGGACATTGCAGTTCGTCACGGGGAGGTGGTGTTCTCAAATACCACTTGGTTGCTCGTTTACAGAGTGAGGTCAGGTCAACCGGGCTGCACATGGCATCAGAACACTGCAAATTTGCATTGATGCTAAATGTCACTTGAACAGCCTTGAAGGACACACCCCTTAGGAGGCATGCTTTGGTTTTAGTTTTGTTGCCGAATAAATAAAAAAAATCATTAAAAACGTGCTCCAATTTGCAACACAGACAAAGCCTGAAATGCCCACTAACTTTTAAGCATTTTGCATATGATGTCAGTTCTTTGAACAAACAGTAACTTACCAGGAACGCATTCTTGTAATGGTGGACTCAAAGAGCCAAACTTTACCAAATAAACAGAACATGTTCCTGGTCTCGTATTAAAATACATTTTAGACAGTAAACTATTAAACATGTCTAGTTTTATCAGGTATAATTCCCAGGGGTAATATAATTTTCAGAAGACTGGCACTTTCACGGAAACAAAGGGTTTGGGACGTGACAGCTTGCTTGACCAAAAGGATCATATAGTTGAGAGAGTCTGTGCATTCAGAAGCCACAAACAAATGCTTCAAAGGTTCCACTGAGATTTGAACTCAGATCACTAGAGTCAAAGTCCAGGGTGCTAACCATTACACCATGGAACCAAGACATAACCAAAGGGTTGTTTTCACTGTCAAACCTTTGAATGATATAATGAAATTCCAGCAGCACATGAACACGATTGAAGGTTTTACCTGACATCGTCAACCTGTTGGAAAAAAAATTCTCGGAACCCTGACTGTTGGCTACATGGTTAATCATTCTTTGTTGTTTGTATTAATTTCTAGTTTTGCAATTTATCAATGTCAACATTCAGTTGACATTGTAACCACATGATAATCCAAGTCAAACGTCACATGTCGTTCCACAAACTAAAACTTAATATTTTTACATCTAAAAACATAAAATACCTACTGATATTGTAACATGTGGCAGATATTCACAACAAACTGAAAAAAAATACAAATTTATCTGAAAAGGCATGCTAATTGAAGCTTCCATTTTCACTCACATGCAGGCAAAACTCCCGACAAGCATTCACTAAATGCAAACCATGAGCATAAAACCCATGGGCCGTTAATAACCCACGATAGCAAATATCAGAAGTGGGATTAAAGTCCACACCTCCAGAAAAGACTGCAACCTAAACACAGCACCTTACACCACTCAAAATCTAGGTTATACTTTACCAGGTTAGTGACACTGTATTGGAGGTGCAGAAAGCTGGTATAGGGTAAGGTGGCCTGGGCCAATCTCTTACACCTTTACAGCTTTATTAGCCATTGCACACAGGCAGAGAAATGTCTGACCAACGAGCGTTTTTGATGGAAAGAAAGAAAGAGTTGGGGTGTTGTGTGATCTGTAGCCTCGGTCACAACCGGCCGTACGTGCTCCTACGGCCGGTCTACGTGCAAAAAACGCAAGAAACGCACGGAGGGCGCGCATGTGACGTGCTGATTTTCGAGCCGTAGACTGGCTGCAGAGGTTCTTTGTCATGTCAAACAAACTCTACGGGCGCTTACGTTTTTTTCAGGTTGCAAGACAAACTTACGGCCAACGCATGTCTTTCTCCATGAACAAAAAAAAAAAACGCAGCGATTTGGGAAACGCCAAAAAATCGTATGGCCGGTTGTAACCTAGGGGAGAGAATTACTGCAGACTAACGGTCCAGTAGCTTGTTGAACATGGATACTATAAAATACTATAAAAAAAATACTATAAAACCAGGTTGATGTGGAGCAGAAGAAGCAAACCCCAACTCCAGCTCCTTGGTCTAAAAGTCTATTTAATATAACATTTTCAGTTAAATAACATGTCAGATATTAAAGTGACAAAAACAAACACTATGCTTCATCTAAAACAAACAACAAAGAAACAACAATTTACTACTGTCAATGGCTTTAAATATACCACTTCCAAATATTAAAATCCAGAAAGGTAAACACAGCTAGACTCCACCCCCAACAGCTGGATCCTTTTGAACAGAGACATCGCTTTGGGCTTTGGGTGTGTGTGTGTGGTTTCCATGCAAAAAGTTCAATATTTCTAACATTTGACCACCAAAAATGTGCAGCTCTACCAGAGCAAAGCCTGCAAAAATAAGCTGAACTCATTAATATTCCTCTCCCCGGAAATCTGTAATATATAGATTGAGGCACTGCCTAAAAGCCCATCTGTTTCTGGGTTGTAGAATTTTCTTATATCATAGCCAGCCTCTCTTGTTTTATTTCTTTACCGTTATAGTTACTATACTGTTTCCTTATGTTGTACAAAACATACACAGAAAGAGAAGAGCTCTGGCCTGATGAGTAGAGTCAGGGCACTGATTTTATTTACAAATTCGATTTCACCATTGCTGAGACAAGAATACAAAAAAAATAACATATTGGAAAAATAATATCATATTGAAAACTAGGGGCGACATGGTGGTGTAGCGGTTAGCGCTGTTGCCTCACAGCAAGAAGGTCCGGGTTCGAGCCCCATGGGTGACGAGGGCCTTTCTGTGTGGAGTTTGCATGTTCTCCCCGTGTCCGCATGGGTTTCCTCCGGGTGCTCTGGTTTCCCCCACAGTTCAAAGACATGCAGGTTAGGTTAACTGGTGACTCTAAATTGACCGTAGGTATGAATGGGAGTGTGAATGGTTGCCTGTATCTATGTGTCAGCCCTGTGATGACCTGGCGACTTGTCCAGGGTGTACCCCGCCTTTCACCCGTAGTCAGCTGGGATAGGCTCCAGCTTGCCTGCGACCCTGTAGAACAGGATAAAGCGGCTAGAGATAATGAGATGAGAGATGAGATGAGATATTGAAAACTAAATATAATACAATGAATCCGCTGCCTGGTACGAAACCCCGGGATAAAACCCCAGTGGGATTAGAACCTCCCAGGAACAGACTCCTCGTCCGAATGCAGCGCATGGCGTTCCGGGGATTCGAGCTTTGACTTTGAAAAGATGATCGAGGTTTTGTTAAAAAAAAAGTGCAATTGAGGAAATATTTAAAACACTCAGCATCGGCATTATCAGCATACTAATATTAAGAAATTGTGTTATGAAACTAGAAAGACCATTAAAGAGTTTTCTAGAGTTATAGTTTGTTTGTAAAAGATGAAAATATTGTTTTAGAAGTGTGCACGTTTTGCACGAACCAGTGGAAACTCAGGCATGGTTCCAGAGAGCAATGAGCAGGCCAGGAAGGGCAGTTGGGGGGGGGACTTGCCATACAGGGAGTGCAGAATTATTAGGCAAGTTGTATTTTTGAGGATTAGTTTTATTATTGAAAAACAACTATGTTCTTGATGAACCCAAAAGACTCATAAATATCAAAGCTGAGTATTTTTGGAAGTTGGAGTAGGGCTTTCTTAGTTTTAGCTATCTTAGGAGGATATCTGTGTGTGCAGGTGACTATAACTGTGCATAATTATTAGGCAACTTAACAAAAAACAAACATATACCCATTTCACTCATTTATTTTCACCAGGGAAACCAATATAACAACTCAACATTCACTAATATACATTGCTGGCATTCAAAAACAAACAAAAAAACAAAAACAAATCAGTGACTAATATAGCCGCCTTTCTTTACAAGGACACTCAAAAGCCTGCCATCCATGGATTCAGTCAGTGTTTTGATCTGTTTGCGATCAACATTGCGTGCAGCAGCAACCACAGCCTCCCAGACACTGTTCAGAGATGTGTACTGTTTCCCCTCCTTGTAGATCTCACATTTGATGAGGGACCACAGGTTTTCTATGGGGTTCAGATCAGGTGAACAAGGAGGCCACGTCATTAATCTTTCTTCCTTTAGACCCTTTCTGGCCAGCCATGCTGTGGAGTACTTGGATGCATGTGATGGAGCATTGTCCTGCATGAAAATCATGTTTTTCTTGAAGGATGCTGACTTCTTCCTGTACCACTGCTTAAAGAAGGTGTCTTCCAAAAACTGACAACAGGACTGGGAGTTGAGCTTGACGCCATCCTCAACCCGAAAAGGTCCCACAAGCTCATCTTTGATGATACCAGCCCATACCAGTACCCCACCTCCACCTTGCTGGCGTCTGAGTCGGACTGGAGCTCTCTGCCCTTTGCTGATCCAGCCACGAGTCCATCCATCTGGCCCATCAAGACTCACTCTCATTTCATCTGTCCATAAGACCTTAGAAAAATCAGTCTTGTGATACTTCTTGGCCCAGTCTTGACGTTTCATCTTGTGTGTCTTGTTCAGTGGTGGTCGTTTTTCAGCCTTTGTTACCTTGGCCGTGTCCCCGAGTATTGCACACCTTGTGCTTTTTGACACTCCAGTGATGTTGCAGCTCTGAAATATGGCAAAACTGGTGGCAAGTGGCATCTTGGCAGCTTCACGCTTGACTTTCCTCAGTTCACGGGCAGTTAGTTTGCGCCTTTTTTTTTCAACGCGCTTCTTGCGACCCTGTTGACTATTTTGAATGAAGCGCTTGATTGTTCGATGGTCACGCTTCAAAAGTTGGGCAATTTTAAGAGTGCTCCATCCCTTTGCAATATATGTCACTATTTTTTACTTTTCTGAGTCCGTCAAATCCCTCTTCTGACCCATTTTGCCAAAGGAAAGGAAGTTGCCTACTTCTTCTTCTTCTTTGTTGTTTAATGGGCGGGTGGCGCACAACATTTTAGGTGCATTTTCACCCCCTACTGTCTACTGCTTCTGAGCCAGAGTTTCACTTTCCCCTTAATACTAATGAGTTACATGTGTGTGGTGTAGAGTGATGCTTATTCAGATTCTGTTCAATAAACCTGATTCTTTAAGAAAAATTAAGTGTTTTCTGTCTGATACCTGTGAGGATGTTCTTAAGACTAAGTTCCTTTCGCTGAATCCTGAGTTCATGAATTATGTGTCTCCTTTGCAATGCATACCTGCTACAGTGAATTAAGACATGCTCAACTGACTCCTGCTCATTGCACTGCGCGCAGAGGCCTGATGGGTGTTTTCCAATGAGATGGAGTGATTTATTTAACTGGGTGTGACCTATTCTAAGCCGGGTGATGATTCTCTCCTCCTTTGTGCCTCCCAACGCTACCTGTCCCCTTAAACCCACTGTTTCCTGCAAGGTAAACAAATGCCTCCCCTTAACTGCCCTTTCCCAGTATCCCTGCCACTCTTTAATGAAGTACTCTTTAATGATTGATTTACTTTCGGATCTACTTAAAGCTACATTCATTATAGGGCTGTCAGATACCACTGCCTGCTTAGCCAGCTGGTCAGCTTCTTCATTACCTCCTATACCCCTATGTGCTGGAACCCACATAAATGAGACCTTTGAGTTTCTTTTATGAAGCCTGTACAGGGTTTCAAAAATCTCAACTATTAAATCCTGTCTGCTAGTAGACCTGAAAGATTCAATTGCCTTCAGTGAGGAGCTTGAGTCAGAGCATATTATCACCTCCATCACTTGGACACTTTCCAGCCACTGGAGAGCTGCTAGAATTGCCAATAATTCCACTGTAAACACAGCCAGATTATTTGATGTCTTCTGTTGTACTGAGATATGCAGAGATGGGATAACAAATGCAAATCCTGTGCTACCCAATTTGGGATCTTTTGAACCATCGGTGTACACTGGTACACAAGAGCCATAAAATATTCTTAGTCTTTCATCCACGACCTGCTTTACATCTGCAGGTGGTTTGCTTGACCTTACTTTATCTAGGATACTGAAGTCCACTGAAATCGTTGGAAACAGCCATGGAGGGGTAACAGATAATGCCACACTGGGGGAGAACTGCTTCTGGGTGAAGAGCATCGTTTCTGCTATGCTACCGCTTCTCCATGCAAAACACTCTTGCTTTGCCCTCTCACTCTCCCAACACGGCTGCAGGGTACCAACTGTGGGGTGGAGAGAAACTGAGTGCCCTCTGAGGTTCACCCAACAGTGCATCATCAGTTGCCTCCGCCGCAACTCTAGGGGCATTTCTCCCACTTCCACCTGAAGTGCTGCTACTGGGGACGTCCTAAACGCCCCACAGCACAGTCTCAGGGCTTGCGCCTGGATCACCTCCAACTTCTTTAGGCTCGTTATTGCCACTGAATCATACGCCACACATCCATAGTCCAGTACAGATCTAATTAGCACTATATAAATCTTTTTCAGGGCCGACCTGCTGGCTCCCCAGTCCACCCCCAATAGACACCTCATCACATTTAGGATTCCCTTACATTTTGTAACCACATGCAATATATGAGTGTTCCATGTTAACCTAGAGTCCATCCACATACCTAAAAACTTAAACTCTTTAACTTGCTCTATTACTTGATCATACATTCTTAGTAGTATCTCAGTGTTCCTCTTCTTTGTGAAGAGCAAAACTTTAGTTTTTTCAATCGAGAACTTAAAGCCCCATGCGTATGACCACTTCTCCACTAAATGAATGGTCTCCTGCATTTTTGATACAATATACTTGATATTCCGCCCCCGCTTCCATAGTGCCCCATCATCCGCAAATAGTGAGCGACCAATACCATCATCAACCTGTCTGAAAACTTCATTTATCATTATAGAGAATAAAATTGGGCTAATCACACTCCCTTGGGGAGTCCCATTCTCCACTGGATATCGCCCTGACAAAGCTCCTCCTACTCTAACTTGGATAAATCTTTCAAATAAAAAATCCTTAATCCAGTTAAATGTGCGTCCTGATATGCCAATTTCACTTAACCTGATCATAAGGCCTTCCTTCCATACCATATGCCTTTTCTACGTCCAGGAACATGGCTACGACTGACTCCTTGTTTGCCTGGGCTTTTTGAACATCTGTCTCCAAACATATGACCGGGTCCATAGTCCCCCTCCCCTTCCTGAACCCACTTTGATACACTGACATCTTTCCCTTATGCTCCACATAATACACTAACCGCTCTGTAATCATTCTCTCCATTATCTTTCCCATGTGTGATGTAAGCGCAATGGGTCTATAATTACTTGGGTTGGAGGGGTCCCTACCTGGCTTCCTGATAGGGACAATAACAGCCTCCTTCCAATTTGTGGGCAAGATACCCATCTCCCACACCTTATTATAGAATTCAAGGATCTTCATCATGGCCCTTGGTCCCAGCTGTTTGAACATGCTATAGCAAATATTGTCTTTCCCAGGAGCCGAGTTACCAGACCTCCCTATCGCTCTCTTTAGCTCATCCAGGGTGAACAAGGCATCCATAGTACCCCCATTTCCCTCCCTCCATCTAAACACGTCAGGGTAAGCTGCTTTCGTTTCCCCATGTCCCCGTTTACCCAACTCTGTCAGATTGTCAGAGCTATGTATTTTAATCAGAGCCTTGGCTATCATCTCAGCCTTCTCTTCATCATTCACTGCTACTTCATCTTGTAATTTAAGTACAGGGTACTGCCTCTCTTTACGAATCCCCTTCATACTTTTAATTGCTCCCCAAACCTCCCCAACCGCTGTTGATCTGCCCATCCCATCACAAAATTTTCTCCAACTTTCCCTTTTTGCCTTTCTAACCACCCCTCGTGCGATAGCTCTTGCCTTTTTATATGCCATTAATTTATCAAAAGTTAAAGCATCTCTTAAAACACCCAGTGCTATATTCCTCTCTTTGATTGCCTTACTACATTCATCTGTCCACCATGGTACTGCCTTTCTATTCATTTTTCCACTACTTTTTGGGATACACTGCTCTGCTGCCTCAATTAAAATTGTTCTTATTTCATTATCAGTGGTTTCAATGTCCTCATTAACCTTTACTTTATCAATCTCCATTTCAATTATGTATTTAGAAACACTCCAATTTGCCTTACCAAGTAACCATCTATTCCCAATCCCCCCCCTGTGTTGCCATCCCCCTTAATACAATTCTGCATTCTACTGGAAAGTGGTCACTACCAACTGTTGTATCCTCCCTCACCTCCCATTCACAACGGCTTGCAATGTTCCTACTCACCATAGTTAGATCAAGGGCTGACGTGTTTCCAGTGTGTACATCTATCCTGGTTCCCCACCCATCATTAAGACAGACCAGGCCCCTCTCCTCCATCAACTGTTCCACCACACCCCCATTTAGCTCATTTCTATTGCTCCCCCATAAAGTGCTGTGTGCATTAAAATCACCACATAATACAATCTTACTACCCCCCATACCCGCTATGGCCAACAGCTTATTCAAATCCAGTGCTCTGCATGGGTTGCAATAATTAATAACACTTAGCTCACCTTCTCCTGTCCAGATTTCTATTGACACATACTCTTGGTTCTTTCCTATCCCAGCTTCCTTAAATGAGACATCCTCCCTTATAAATGAGGCACACCCACCTCCACCCCCCTCTGCTCGGTCACATCTAACACCCACATATCCTCTAATTCTGAAATCTAAATTTGGCCGCAACCATGTCTCCTGAACACACACCACCTCAGGTTTACTAGGCAAATCATCAATAAATTTCTTCAGTTCCTGCCCATTGGCCAGTAGACTCCTAGCATTCCATTGTAGGATAAGAACCATTACAAGGGCTATCAAGTACCTGACTTCTCCACTCTAGTCTGATAATACAGCTCCTTGCTTACATCCTCCCATGTCAAATCCTTCAGCCCTAGATTACACACTGCAGCTTTCACTATAATTTGTGTCCTCTCTGATTTGGACTTCACTTCCATTGTTGAGTTCAAGACCGCCACGATAAATGTCACTAATTTCTTCAAGTCAATTATGATCTCCTGATTTAGCCTATCCAGTTCCTTCCTAGGTCCTTGGCTGTTTCGGATAGCTTCCCCACACCCTCTGATTGGTCTTACCATTCTAGCTGCCGCCGCATATGTGATCTTCTGTTGAACTCTCACCTGTTGGATTTCCTTCTGCCTTTTTAATTCATCACAACCTCTAAATGCTACACTGTGATCCCCCCCACAGTTGCAACACAGAGGCTTCTCTCGCGCACACTCATGATCTTCCCCGCATCTAGCGCACCTGCGTTTCCCATTGCACACTTTTGCCACATGGCCAAACCTTTGGCATTTATAGCACCTTACTGGCCCAGCCACATATTCCCACACCTTATAGCTTAGAAACCCCAAGAACACATTCTGTGGCAATATTTCATCCTCAAATTCCATCAGGACGCCTTCACTGTCTCTTCTTTCTCCATCCCGAGTTACTTGTATACGCTTCACCCCTCTTATTCTCCCCCCTTGCAGGTTAGCTCTTATCTCCTCCATTGGCATTTCCACTGGGACTCCCCATATTACCCCTTTTTTAAATCGGCCCTTCACACCAACATAGCTAGCACTAACCACTTTTCGTTGCTCTATGGACTTCAAACCAAATGCACGTTCACTTTGTTCCCTATCTCTGCATATGATCAGCAAATTCCCGTCATTTAAGACCACTCCTCGAATAATGTCCCCCACCTCTTTCCTTAGTACCTTTGTCAGTGTGACAGGATTCATAGTTTTGAGTCCTCCCTGCTCCTCAAATCTTAAGATGACCTTAAACTCAGTGTTTGTTTCCTCTCTACCATGTGTGCTTGTGATTCTTACCTTCCCTACACTACTCTCTGCCCCGAACCCTCCACTGCCTCGTACCTGTTCCACCTGGCTTCCTGCCTGTCTGAATTCCATTGCCTCTTCATTGCCACTTGTCTCGCCTCCCCCCCACTCTGGCTCATCCGCAAGACAGATTAGCTTATCAACCGCAGCAGCGGCGTTTTTCTTTCCTTTTTTCTCCATTGAGCTATCTGTAGCTCCATCCGCATTACTTTTCCTCTTCCCCATCGTTAGGCCAGTTTGGTGTCGCTGAATCATATGCCTCGGAAAATAAACTTTCAAAAGCCTCTCTCCACATGCAAGACCTCTATAGACACCAGGAAGTTGCCTAATAATTTTGCACACCTGATATAGGGTGTTGATGTCATTAGACCACACCCCTTTTCATTACAGAGATGCACATCACCTGGTATGCTTAATTGGTAGGAGGCTTTCAAGCCTATGCAGCTTGGAGTAGGCCAACATGCATAGAGAGGGTAATGTGGTCAACATACTCATTTGCCTAATAATTCTGCACTCCCTGTAGTTAGTTGGACAAACCCTCAAACACAGCAGGGGAATTAGCACAAGTGGTAGAGTGCTTGCTTAGCATGTAAGCGGTAGTGAGCTTGAGGCCCACATTCTCCAAAACAGTAACTGCCATCTTGCTTGCTTTTAACAGAGAAAAACTTTCTTGTCATCTTGCAAACCATCTGAATCATCTGCACTTTCAGCCAAGTCAAGATCAAATTTCTTTTGCCACATTCAAAGCAGCACATCTGTGAAAACAGTCAGTATTTGGATTAAACCCACAACCTTGGCACTGTTTGCAACAATGACCAAAATCAACTAGCTGCATACTACTTTTCTGCTGATATGCTCCTCTGATGAGCTCCGAATGTTAGCTAACACAGATTCCTTTCAGTTTGCTTGTCTTTATTTCCTGAATTGCTGACTGACCTCAGTATCTCCAACTCACATTTTTCAACAGGGTTGTCATATTCCCACCATCCACTATGAAATTCTAACTCTTGCTTGTGTGCAAAGTCAGCTTAGACAGCTTTTACAAAGTGAAAATATGATGCTTACCTGCTTGTATTAGCAAGAAGGTCCGGGTTCGAGCCCCGTGGCCGGCGAGGGCCTTTCTGTGCGGAGTTTGCATGTTCTCCCCGTGTCTGCGTGGGTTTCCTCTGGGTGCTCCACAGTCCAAAGACATGCAGGTTAGGTTAACTGGCGACTCTAAATTGACCGTAGGTGTGAATGTGAGTGTGAATGGTTGTCTGTGTCTATGTGTCAGCCCTGTGATGACCTGGCGACTTGTCCAGGGTGTACCCCGCCTTTCGCCCGTAGTCAGCTGGGATAGGCTCCAGCTTGCCTGCGACCCTGTAGAAGGATAAAGCGGCTAGAGATAATGAGATGAGACCTGCTTGTATTCTTAAACCTGCTGATGAAAAGCTTGCATCTGTCCTGAAAAGGCACTTTTCACCACCTTCTACCCAACTGCTGTCAATGAACAATGAAGCAACAAATGCTTCCTGAGGCATGCCCCAAAAGTGTGAGAAGCATGCCAGGGACTCCATGTCAGGAGATTGGGTTGTTTTAGTGGCAAAACCCTTGAAGCTCACCAACTGATATTCAAGCAAATGGGAGTCAGAATACACTCCCCCAGAATAATATCCACTTCTGGGCAATCGCTCACTTGAAAATAAACAAACAACCAATGGAAACTCAGGCATGGTTCCAGAAAGCAACGAGCAGGTCAGGAAGGGCAGTTTGGGAAACTCCCGGTATTTAGTTGGACAAACCCTAACTCTCTGCTGGGGATTTAGCTCAAGTGGTAGACCGCTTGCTTCGCATGTAAGAGGTAGTCGGCTTGATGCCCACTTTCTCCAAAGCAGCAACTGCCACCTTGCTTGCATTTTAGAGAGAAAAAACTTTCTTGTCATCTTGCAAACCATCTGAATCATCTGCACTTTCAGCCAAGTCAAGATCAAATTTCTTTCTCCAAATTCAAAGCAGCACATCTGTGAAAACAGCCACTATTTGGATTAAACCCACAATCGTGGCATTGTTTGCAACAATGACCAAATCAACTCATTGCACACTATTTTTCTGCTGATATGCTCCTCTGATGAGCTGTGAAGGTTAGCTATCACAGATTCCTTTCAGTTTGCTTGTCTTTATTTCTTGAATTGCTGAGTGACCTCAGTATCTCCAACTCACATTTTTCAGCCAGCTTGATATTATTCGGGCATTACGAGCCCAATTGTAGTAAAGGAAATTGGGAGGTGCCTGACCCCCACTGTCTTTTGACATCTGTAAGGTCTTCATCCTTCTCCGAGGTTTCTTTCCATGCCATATAAATTTTGACTGAGATCTTTCAACATCTAAAATGACTTTCCTATTCATCTTAAGTGGCAACATTTGCATAGGGTATAATATCCTGGGAAATATATTCATTGTAATCAAACTTATTCTACCCATCCAAGACATCGGAAGATCAAACCACCTGTTAAGGTTATCTTTAACAGATGTTACAATTGCTTTCAATTTTCGTTTATACAGCTCTTTAATGTCTGCTGAAACTCTGATGCCCAGATATGTAAAACCTGAGGTTGACCACCTGAAAAGGAAACTGACAGGAGTTACCCAGTCCCCCAAGTCACCCAACGGTAAGGCCTCCAACTTGTTATAGCTAATTTTATACCCTGAAATCAGGTCAAATTGATTTATGATTGATTTTAAAGTAGGGATGAAATTCTCAGGGTTATTAATGAACAGTAATATGTTGTCAGCATAAAGCAAGATTCTGTATTCAACCTCTCCTAACTTGCACAGTTTTGGGTTGCCACAATCGCTCAGATCGTGAGAAACATCTGTACTTCTACTGATTACCTAAAATAATTGAAAATCAGGGGGAGGAAACCAGAAAATTGTCAGAGGAGCGTCATCGTCTCTGGCTTGCCAAACTAAACCAAGATCTGAGCAACAAAAATCCACACAACATAAGAGCGTTGAGGTATGAGGTATGAGGTTTTTTTTTTAAAGTTTTGATCAATGCCTGAAAATTAAACATGACACCATATTTCTACTGTCTAGCTGTGATGGTGCTTCTGTATGTTCTCTTGAGAGGAAGCTAAAGTTAAAAATCACAATCAGCCATCTGCTGTCAGCTGAGGTAGGCCCACAGGGGATGTGATTCATGACCTACAGTATATCACTGTACATGTAATGTACACAGTACACACCTTTGCTTTCACCAGATATTTGTCACCAAATTTCCATGCTTTTCATTCCCTGACCCAGCCACAGCACATCTGGTAATAAGCTTCTAGTCCCTTGAAACACTTCAGATCCTCAGCAGTGTGGGGACTTAGCAAAAAAAAAATAAGTAGTTGATGATGTGTGGGTATGTCACAGCCAGCAGCAATGTGCTGTCTTCACTCAGCTCCTCTCCCATTTCATATGGTTCCAGACTATTGATTAACTGCAATTTTGCCATATAGCAGGCTCTTACACTGGGCTCTAGGCCTTCTACATACTTTCCAGCAGCTTCTGTCTTCTTATTGCAAATTTTTTTAGTCAATACTATTTCAAAAATCAAGTTTTTTTCTTTTCTGCATGAAATACAAGCATTGTTTGTTTATGGAAATCAATATCTCTAATACTACACACATCTAGAACTTTCATGGTTTGGTGGCATCGGTGAGAACACTGTATTGGAGGTCCAGAAAGCTGGTATAGGGTAAGGTGGCCTGGGGCCATCTCTTGCACCTTTGCAGCTTTGTTAGCCATTGCAAACAGGCAGAGAAATGTCTGGCCAACAAGCGTTCTTGATAGATAGATAGATAGATAGATAAGTAAATAAATTTAAAAAAGAAGGGGTAGGGGGTGTTGTGTGATCTGTTTAATGAAAAAGTAGAGAAAAGAATTACTGCAGACTAACAGTCCAGTTGCTTGTTGAGCATGGAGAAAAGTTAAACCAAGCAAAGAAAGAATTTTTTTTAAGATAACTATTTCTAGAACTACTCCAACACCATGAAGATGCATAGAATAGTAAAAGCCAGCCCTAACACTAATTTTTCACTGTAAAATATCCATCTACTCTTATAAAGAAAACATACCAAACATTGAAATCATCTATTAAAGAAAAAAAAAAGTACCTTTTTTGAACAAAAACTCCATTCTTGGAGACAGTTCAATACTATAGAACAAGCCCCTATTTTAGCTCTGTTATAAAAAAATTACTTAATATAACTTTCTTATTTACAGAACATATCAGATATTAAACTGATAAAAACAGATACCCTACTTGATCTTAGCCAAAAAGCGATAGCTTGCTGTAGTCAATAGCTTTAAATAAACCACTTCCAAATATTAAACTCCAGAAAGGTAAACACAGCTAGACTCCGCCCCCAACAGCTGGATCCTTTTGAAGAGAGATGTCACCGTGTGTGTGTGTGTGTGTGGTTTCCATGCAAAAGGTTCGATATTTCTAACATTTGACAATGAAACATGTCCAGCTCTACCAGAGCAAAGCCTGCAAAAATAAGCTGAGCTCATTAACATCCCTCTCCCCGGAAATGTTTAGTAAAAGGTGAAAGATTTGCGGTCAGTGAAGAGAAACCTGAGCTGCACTGAACACTGGATCAGGTTAGTGACACTGGATTGGAGGCTGGGAGACTCTCAGCCAAGGGCGCAGGTTTGGTATTAGAGTAACAATATTTTGCTCCGTTGTGTTCCACCAAAAGAGATCCATCATCTCTCCAAAGTCCAGACTTTTAAAATTTGAAGTTCAGAATTGTACTAACTCATGAATAATAATAATAATAATAATCAATTCATTTGATTAATTGCAAATCTTGCATGTGATGATTAACTCATTCTACCAATTTGCAAATGTGTTTTAAGCGAATAACGCATTGACTGTCGGGAGGGTGTATGTTCCTTTCCCTCATAAACGGAAGTGAACCCTGTCATACGGTGATTTCTACACTTTGATCTGCGCTGGTTTCTATGTTAGGTTGATAAATGAGGGTTATTGCGTCATCCTCGTTAGTATAGTGGACAGTATCTCCGCCTGTCACGCGGAAGACCAGGGTTCGATTCCCCGACGGGGAGACTTTAACAATTTATTAACTTGTGCAGCAGGGGGATGGAGTGGTTCGCACTGTCGCCTCACAGCAAGAAGGTTCTGGGTTTGAGCCCAGCGGCTGGCGGGGGCCTTTCTGTGTGGAGTTTGCGTGTTCTCCCTGTGTCAGCTCTGGTTAACCCCACAGTTCAAAGACATGTAGTTAAGTTAAGGCTGGTCTCAGGCTGAAGTGCCCTTGAGCGAGGTACTGAAAGGAGATGTGCAGAACCATGGCCTCACTTCTTGTCTTTAAATGCCTTGAGACCTCAAGAATGGTATAGGAATAGTTTTAAGTGGTAATATATAGATTGAGGCACTGCCAAAAAGCCCATCTGTTTCTGGGTTGTAGAATTTTCTTATATCATAGCCAGCCTCTCTTGTTTTATTTCTTTACCGTTATAGTTACTATACTGTTTCCTTATGTTGTACAAAACAGACAGAAAGAGAATAGCTCTGGCCTGATGAGTAGAGTCAGGGCACTGATTTTATTTACAAATTCGATTTCACCATTGCTGAGACAAGAATACAAAAAAAAAAAACATATTGGAAAAATATCATTTTGAAAACTAAATATAATACAATGAATCTGCTGCCCGGTACAAAACCCTGGGATAAAACCGCAGTGGGATTAGAACCTCCCGGGAACGGACTCCTCGTCCGAATGCAGCACATGGAGCTCCGAGGATTCGAGCTTTGACTTTGAAAAGATGATCGAGGTTTTGTCAAAAAAAAGTGCAGTTGAGGAAATATTTAAAACACTCATCATCGGCATTATCAACATACTAATATTAAGAAATTGTGTTATGAAACTAGAAAGACCATTAAAGAGTTTTCTCGAGTTATTGTTTGTTTGTAAAAGATGAACATATTTTTTTTAGAAGTGTGCACGTTTTGCACGAAGGTCTCAGGTCCTTATTACACGGTTATCAAAATGAATAATGCACATAATATAGTATGTTGAGACAGAATGAACTCCAGTGATCGGCCATCTGGCTGTATTTTTTAGACAATTTCTGCAGGCTGGAATCTTTGGGCTTCTTTTCATCCAAAAGAGTAAGTAACTGGTTGCTGGTGAGCTGAAAGAAAATCAGATATGTAAATAAGCATACACTTCTTTAAATGATAAAATTATGCTTGTCAGTTAAAGGTAAGCAGTACAATGAAATTCATCATGGCAAGAAATCAGAAAACAACTCGATGGGTTTCTCACGACTCAGTTGTTGGGTTTCCTGTGGTGGCACAGAACCAAAACCATCAGAAAACATTCATTCATTATCTCTAGCCGCTTTATTCTTCTACAGGGTCGCAGGCAAGCTGGAGCCTATCCCAGCTGACGACGGGCGAAAGGCGGGGTACACCCTGGACAAGTCGCCAGGTCATCACAGGGCTGACACATAGACACAGACAACCATTCACACTCACGGTCAATTTAGAGTCACCAGTCAACCTAACCTGCATGTCTTTGGACTGTGGGGGAAACCAGAGCACCCGGAGGAAACCCACACGGACACGGGGAGAACATGCAAACTCCGCACAGAAAGGCCCTCGCCGGCCTCGGGGCTCGAACCCAGGACCTTCTTGCTGTGAGGCGACAGCGCTAACCACTACACCACCGTGCCGCCCCCATCAGAAAACAACTTGATGAATTTCTTTATATATCCACACTCTATGCATATGGGGCTCCGCTAGCACTGGCCACTAGGCGGTGTGTATGACTGGTAATTACTAACATTGGCCACTAGCCGGAGTGTATGACTGGTAATTACTAACATTGGCCACTAGGCGGTGTGTATGACTGGTAATTACTAACACTGGCCACTAGGCGGTGTGTATGACTGCTAATTACTAACACTGGCCACTAGGCGGTGTGCATGACTGGTAATTACTAACACTGGCCACTAGGCGGTGTGCATGACTGGTAACTACTAACACTGGCCACTAGGTGGTGTGTATGACTGGTAATTACTAACACTGGCCACTAGGTGGTGTGTATGACTGGTAATTACTAAAACTGTCCACTAGGCGGTGTGCATGATTGGTAATTACTAACACTGGCCACTAGGCGGAGTGTATGACTGGTAATTACTAACACTGGCCACCAGTGGCGGCTGGTAGTCTTTCAAACAGGGGAGGCTGGTCGGTTACGATATTTCCAGATTTTAAAAGAAAAAACACATCAATTTTGCCCATACTCTTGCCTCTGATCTGGCTGATTGTTGGCAGGGTCACAAACTGTGAAATAACAGGTTCTTTTGGCCCATTAGCCTACTGTCCAATATGCATGATGATGGTGTTGGGGGGTATATTTTCACATTTTTAAAATTGTGGCATGTTGTTTAAAAATTGATCATTATTGAAAGCAGCTCTTTGTCAGGAACCTCAGCAGTAACAGCAGAGTGTTCTGGAATAGGCACAAGCACTGACCTTGGGGAGCCAAACATAGAGCTGGGTGCCACACGTTTCATTCAATGACACTTTCCCTATATTTTACTTATTTTGACTGAGAAATGTTTTATTGACAATTTTGATAACCCTTCACTTTTAATCCAGGTCTGTAGTGTGAAATGTTCTCGGCTGTGTTTTTGTTTAAAAATGTTTTCCAAATTGTAGCTGTGTTTAATTCATATCCAGAAAAAATATATATTCCAATATAATATACTCAGCATAAACATTTTAAATAGATTCTATATTTTTGGTCCATCCATGACATATTACTAAAGTAGCCTATTTACTGTTGTTGATGTGGGTCACTTGCTGTTAGCCAATTCACTTTCTCGTACCAGGAGAGCTGAAAGGAATGAGTATTATTCCCTACCTTTTTCACCAAGTCAATTTGAGGCGTTGGTCTACCCTGCTCTTTAATTTTAATTTTTTCCTCGAAAGGAAGACTGGCAAATGGCTTCGCCAAAATTAAATTAGCAATGCTTGGCATCCGTGCACAGCTTTCTTGCTAGCTGACTAGCCCCCTCAAGTTCAGTTCAGTCACTCAAACGAAATTTCTGGAACTAAGATAGCAAACTTGACAACACTATATTTACACTTTATTTACAATGAAAATATATACAAACTAAAAAAGCTGGTAGAAACCATATGTAATGAATGAAATCGAAATGTAAGCTGCTACACCACAGCACTTGCGAATCCGCATGGGACTGAACTGAAATTCACCGCTGCCTGTCTATAGTTGAAACGAGCTGTCAATCAAAGAAAATATCCGGCCGCTTTCACCAATCACCAGTCTCCTCACGGAAACTGCCATGTCCCTCCCACTGTGAGGCTCGGAGTCCGTGAGTGGGCATTTTCACAGTATTTGTCCAATAACCGTCTTGCATTTTGAGATTGACAAGCGCATAGTTCCCAAATGCCATTGAAGTCCACTGAGGCTGGGCTGCATCGCGCTGTCACGAGGGGGAAAAAAAACTCACGCACACATTAGGCGAACTGGGGAAAGTTATAACGGAATGATTTCACACTGTAGTTGGGTTGAGCACATATATTTATATGATTCTGGATCTGAAATAGCACTGGTATAAGGTCGGCTATAACATAAGCCTAGCGCAATTCATCCTACGCGATGTTCGTCATTTTTAGAGGAGGCTGAGCCTCCCTCGTTGTCTTAGAGCCGTGCTGGCCATTAGGCGGTGTGTATGACTGCTAATTACTAATACTGGCCACTAGGCGGAGTGTATGACTGGTAATTACTAACACTGGCCACTAGGCGGTGTGTATGATTGGTAATTACTAACACTGGCCACTTGGTGGAGTGTCTCATCTCATCTCATCTCATTATCTCTAGCCGCTTTATCCTTCTACAGGGTCGCAGGCAAGCTGGAGCCTATCCCAGCTGACTACGGGCGAAAGGCGGGGTACACCCTGGACAAGTCGCCAGGTCATCACAGGGCTGACACATAGACACAGACAACCATTCACACTCACATTCACACCTACGGTCAATTTAGAGTCACCAGTTAACCTAACCTGCATGTCTTTGGACTGTGGGGGAAACCGGAGCACCCGGAGGAAACCCACGCGGACACGGGGAGAACATGCAAACTCCACACAGAAAGGCCCTCGCCGGACCCGGGGTTCGAACCCAGGACCTTCTTGCTGTGCGGCGACAGCGCTAACCACTACACCACCGTGCCGCCCTTGGTGGAGTGTATGATTGGTAATTACTAACACTGGCCACTTGGTGGAGTGTATGACTGGTAATTACTAACACTGGCCACTTGGCGGAGTGTATGACTGCTAATTACTAACACTGGCCACTAGGTGGTGTGTATGATCTATTCAGATGCCATACTTGAGGTCTCAAGGCATTGAAAAGCTAAAGGTTAGGCCATGGTTCTGTGTACCTCCTTTCAGTACTTTGCTCAAGGACACTTCAGCCCAAGTAAACTTCATGCCTTTAAACTGAGCCACCCACATTAATAAATTTTTAAAGCCTCCCCATCAGGGAATTAAACCCCAGTCTTCCACGTAACAGGTGGAGATACTGTCCACTATACTAACAAGGATGATACAATAGTTCTCATTTATCAATCTAATGTAGAAACCAGTGCAGGTCAAACTGTAGAAATCACCATATGACAGGGTTCATGTGTGATTCATGAACCGTTTGTATCTTGCCAATCACAGTGTAAGAATGATTGGGCATTGATAAATGTGGTGGGTGAAAACCATTGTCATTTAAATATCACAATCTTAAATATCATCGGTTTAGAGGCCTTGCTCCTTGACTTTACGGCATGGAGAGGTGTAATATGGTCAAGAAGAGAAACTTATCTGCTCTCAGAATAGAAGCTTTAAAATCACAAATCCAATGGAATAAATTATTTCTATTTGGCAGCCTGAACAGTAGCATCACAGGAAGGCAGAAAAAATGTGGTATGGAAATCACTTACTGCTGGGGTCAACAGCATTCCTGTCAATAATCAAACTCCAGCTGATGTTTTCATATTTAATTTATAGGCCTACATCTGTGATATGTATAGCCAAGATACTGTATATAATAGTAGCCTAGTATAGTAGCTTCCATCGTAAATCTTTACATGTAGGAGAAGAAAAAAAATGGTCAGGTCTCAAACAAGTCACGAAAAATTAAATGGTTGGAAAGTTTAGTTATTTTCTCATTTTAATGTTACAGGTTAATCAAAATCAGGCACCACTGGTGTTCAGCCTTTGGCTAGACAAACCGGCCTGAAGCCACCCCACAGAGCCAGGAAATGGTGAGCTGTGTGAGAGAGAAGGTGATGAAAGTGACTGAATAGCTACTTATCACTCTCCAATAAAATAAAATAAAAATTAATAAATAAAAAATCCCAGCAGTGCAAAAATACCCTCTCATACCTTATGGATGTGCAGAGGTCTTCTCACAGCCAGATGTGTCATTGCCAAGATCTGATTACTGGCAAGATTCTTCTTTAAATAGTTTAGATGCTTATTCATTCATCTTTCACATATTTGTATCTGAAGAATCAAACTTACATTGTCTTGCAAAAGTATTCATCTCCCTTTGTATTTGTCCTGTTTTGTCGCATTACAAGCTGGAATTAAAATGAATTTTTTTTTGGGGGGGGGGGGGGGGGGGGGTTAGAACCATTTGATTTACACAACATGCCTCCCACTTTAAAGGTGAAAATTGTTGTTTTATTGTGACACTAACAAGAATTAAGATGAAAAAACAGATATCTGGAGTAAAGGCACATGTAGAGGCACCACTAAAACACATAATTAAAATATTCATTTATAGAGTATATTGTTCTCTCCCTCCATCCATTTTCTATACTGCATTTCCATTGTAGGTCATGAGTGAGCTGGAGCCAATCCGAGCTGACCATGATCGAGAAGCCGGGTACACCCTGGACTTGATTTTTTTGGCCATCATGGGAAATGCCATGTGTGGCGCAAACCCAACACCCTGAGAACACCATTCCTACAGTGAAGCGTGGTGGCGGCAGCATCATGCTGTGGGGATATTTTTTCATCTGCAGGGACAGGAAAGCTGGTCAGGACTAAAGGAAAGATGGATGGCACTAAATACAGGACAGTTCTGGAGGAAAACCTGTTTTAGTCAGCCAGAGGTTGGCAGAAGAGAGGGAGGACAGAGCTGAGTGATGAGTAGGCAAAAGGGAATATCAAAAATATTTCAATTTAAAATAAACACTCAAAATTATCCTTTCATAGTACATCATGTTATTATTGCAAAAACAAAGCATATAAAACAGGTAAACGTGACAAAACAGATCAAAAGCTTACCTGCATCCCTCCACAATTGGATGGAAGGCTGCCGTTATTTCCTGCATTACTCTGTTGGAGTCCCAGTCACAGCCAAATCCCAAGGCAAAGTTTATGTGTCCATTTTCAAAAAGCCAAGCTTTCTTGACACACGTGCAGATGTATGGTCTGGCAGAAGAATTACCTCTTTGGTGAAAGACTGAGCCACAGGATGTAAACAGTTTAATTGTGCCTGAAACCTGAGAAACATTAAAGAAAATCAAAGTATATTCACTTACATTAAATATTCATGCATGTACTGTATAGTCACTTATCTTTTCTGTTTACAAACAGCCACCTGCGAAAGCTGTGAATTTATTTTTTGAACTATTTACTTACTTTTGTGGTTAATAGTCAACATTTGTCTTACCATGGTACACTATTACTGTGTTACAATACTTCATGATTTACTGCAATGTTATTAAAAAACAAACAAAAAAATGTGTGATTAATACAGCACTCTCCAAGATGCAGATCCATATTAGCGTGAAGACCTAAACAGACGAAGGTGTTTGCTGATTTGAATAGCAGATTTGAACAAGTGACCCTTCATTTAAGGCATGAACTTTGTCTCCTTTTCTCACTCTCTCCTTTTCTCTGTAACACACACACAAACGATGCAGCCAGTGTGTGTGTGTGAGAGAGAGAGAGAGAGAGAGAGAGCGAGAGAAAGAGAGAGAAAATATTTTTAAATTTATTTAAAAAATTTTTAGTCTTTCTGCTCTGTATAATCTGTATGATTGGTAAACATTTATTCATGTGTTAAGGTTTTTCCCTTTGGTGAACACAAGATGGCGCAGTCAGTGATCACACAACCCTGCTGACATCCTCCAGAAATGTTGTCCAACCCTGCTTACATCCTCCACTGCTGAATGTTTGCTAGTAGTGGCAAACTTCTCATTATTGCCAGAATGCTGCTGGAAGTTTGTCTCTAGTGGTGAAGTTTGGCAAACTTGTGACAACATTTTTGGCAAACTAATTTGTTTCCTGCAAATCTGCCACAAACATTTTGCTTTTGTAGCTGCGCTGGTTACTCTGAGTCGCTACGCTCATTTACAGAGATACTATTCTGATAAAACAACACAACTGTCCACTTAAGAGTAAACTGTAATAAGAATACATATTCATCGAATGGCATTCTTGTTTTTGGACAAAGCAAAGTACCTGTAGTTCTCTTCTGCTCTCTTGATGCTATCTTGAGTAAAGAAACGTTTTATTTTTCATATCTAACACCCTATAAAGCTTTCCTGGGCCTTGTATTTCTTTTAAAGGAGATTGGCATAGATAGGTTGGGGAGGTTATATCTAACTTTACAAGAAATATTATCACCCACACACATTCACAGGTTATATCATTGTGACAGCGTTTATGCTGGGACAAATGAGGAAATGGAGACAGGTGCTATAATCCAAGGTGCACTTTTAGTTCTAATGGTCAATTTTCAGGGCCACTACTTCAACTCACTCTCTTTCTCATTCCTGGCCATCTGAAAGACACACAGAGACATGCGTTAATAGACCGCCAGTAATTAGACAAAGTTGGATCTCGTCCCATGTTGCCTGCTGGTTCAATCTGACTCCTCTCCGTTCACAGCCGACACTCGACCACACCCTCACTGCCACAGTCATCTTTATTACTACTGATTTTTGCACTGCTCTTTTTAAATGTATGTAGTTCAGTTTCTGTTTCCTTTATTTTCATCAACACCTATAATGTCTCAGGAAACTGAGGCATGTGCCAACTGACTATTAAATATCACGATTAAAGTGCTGATACATTTTACTGAAAATATATAATTTGTCACTGACATATCTCTCCTTTAGGACCACAAACATTCTAAGCTGCATTATTATATTGCAGTATTCAAAATCTCAAATGACATCCCATCTCACAAGATTATAATCATATTTATGTCTTCCAAGTCTCTCTCTCTCTGTCTGTCTCTCTCGCACACACATAAATACCATTTTCTCCAATGCATCCAGGCTCAGTTTACTGCAGCAGCTCATTTGTGATGTCTGGACAACACAAATTTATGTTCACATTAATATTGTGTGGAAAAAAAAAATTCTTCCTATATGTGACTAATCTGCTAAAGGCTGGCTATGGTTCAGTTGGCTGGCTGGTTCGACGGTGTAACTTCCATCTTCATCAGAGGGTCACCTCTGATGAAGACGGAAGTTACACCGTCGAAACATGTCAGGTAAAGGTAAAAAAGCTTTTACATGTCTGAAACAAAAGAAAAACTAATTATTTTGACAAAGCTCCAATGTTTGACAAAAACACAAAGTGTCACTCTAATGTTTTGAATTGTACTCCATGACAGCTTTTTTAGCAGTCTGCACCAATACCTCACGAGGCTGCATGTCACAGCAAGTGTCTGTGTTGATCTTGCCGGAGTGCCCATTCAGAATCGTTTCATACTGAAAGTCGCTCAGGTGGAAATACGCTTTTCAAACAAAATGTTAAGGTTGGCGGGATTCTCGCAATGCGGTGTGCGCATGATCAAAAGTGGAACGAAGTCTCGCTACCACAAGATAACGCGCGATTTCATAAGACTCTTTACTGGCTGTGTGTGCTTTCTGTAGTGTACAGTACGTTTGTAAATGTTATGCGCTCTTTTATCATCGTGGGAATTGATTATAGCTCTAAATAAATATTGAAGTTTTTTTTAAAGAATCCATATAACTTTATTTGTACGCCCGTATACTACATTTATTGAATCAAATCCCTATAAAATACGGACATTCCGTATAGGTTGACATGTATGGCATTCCATCGCAACCATTTAGCTCAAATTGTTCATGGAACAACATTCTGCAGAAAGTAAAAAGTTTGCCTAGAGGGGTGTGGCTTATTTTGTCTTGCCGTGGCTACGCCGTACTGCAGTCATGAAATCTGTACACACTGCCGTCATTGCTGTAAGGCCATACATTGCTAAATGTTGCTGGCACCATTGGTTTTACCGGCGTCTTCCATTGCTATCATCAGGACTACTGTGGCTTCATTTGCATATATTTACTTCACCCAAATTTATGTGACAGATCATCCCCACAAATCTGCCAGAATGACCGCAGTAGGCCTGGCCACGGTTTTCATGGATCAACCGGCTATGTGTGACCTTAGCATAAGAGTCTTTGTCTATGTTCAGATTGTCAGTCCAAATCTGATTTTTGTGCGTATCAGCTTTTGCAAATCTCTTTTGGTCTGACTGCTATGATCACTTTTTTTTTTTTAACATGGATGACTTTTGACACCATATAAAGTTCACATTTAGGTTACATGTACAGGAAACAATACAAGTTTGTGGTGCACAAAATAAAGCAGGGAAGGCAACCTTCCTACGTCTGTGATGCTGTGTCATTATTTGTATAAAACCTGTGCCATGGCTCCACATTACCATGTGGTAAATAAGCAAGCCCATTTCATGACCCTCCATTTTACATCATTTATATCAACTACTTTTAGAAGCAATGCTATTACTATAGCAACCAAAATAAATAAAACTGAAAATGAGGATCGTCACACAGACAGACAGATCGGCTCTGATCACCTGCAATATATACTGTGGACAGTCAATCAGGAAGATTGGATTCAGATCTGATATGAAAAAAAGAAAGGATTTAGACTCACAGTCTGAACGTAGCATTTATGGCTAGGCTATGTTTGGATTTTTCTGCTGTTTTAGTTTGATGATGTTATTGTTCCATCTGATCCTCTAGCAAACAATTCATAGGCTTCTTGAAGATTTGGGGAGGGGGGGGGGTCTCTGTATTTTGGTTGATTATAATATGCTATTTTTTTCATTGATGTCATCACCAAAACATTATCATTACCAGAAACACCACGTCATTACTGCTGTGATACTTTATTTACAGCAAAAGCAGATTTAAAACTGTTTTATCTTCAATGCTGCACTGTTACATGCAAAACTTAATGAAATAATCACCCACCTATCCAAAGGGGAAAAAAAAATCTGAACAGAATTTTCCACACATTAAACAAAAGTGTATATTCTTATACAGAAAAATAATGATTTTATGGTGAAAAGATGAAAATTGTCATGTTGTGGAATGTTAAAAACTCAAAGAAACTCAATAAACCAGTAAATAAATAATTATTTTTTAATGGTTAACAATGTCTACAGCATAGGAGATAAGCAGATCATTTGTACTCACCGTGTTAAAGACTGTGGTTTTGATTTTGCTACGCCACCTGGCAAATAGTTATAAAATTTATTTATTATATATATGCTCAGTTGACATAATTTACTTGACATAATTAAAAGAAAATTATGACTAGTTACCTTTTATCAGAATTTAAGAGGGGAAAAAGAGAATAGAAGAATCACCCATGCTCCACTGCAAATATTTTAATTGCAAAGTAATGTGTGATAAATAAATTATCTACTTGCACATGCAGTTGATTGACTAGCAGCTACCTAAGTACAGCGCATTAACCAACAACCCAGCTGTATTTAATGATAACCTATAGCTATCCTTACCTTACTCGGCTCCCTACATGCTTGCTAATAGTAATCATGGTGATCATTTTGGTGATCTTGTTGTAGTCAAGATCACCAAAACTGTGACCAAGTCATGACCAAGACCAAAGTGTATCGAGACCAAGACTTTGAAGGGTTGAAAACAAGTCAAAACCAAGGCAGGATGAGACCGAGTCAAGGCCAGGACCAGACCAATGTGTGTGAAGGGTGCGGGAAGGGGTCATGGCCATTAACAGGAAAAAAAAAATTCAAATTCGCAATGAGTCACATTATTGTCATTTGAAACAGGAAATTTTACACCCAATCACAGTAACGATGTTCACAGATAAATCAGACAGTTCATAGGCAATGTAGTGAAATCCCTACAGTTGTGGTCTTGACCAGACTTGAAATAAAATCCTGAGTCCTCAGTGTCTGAGACTGAGACAAGACCAAGTAAAAATGTGGTCAATTCGGAGATGAGACCGAGGCCTTCAAAAAATGGTCTTCAGACCAGTCTCAAGTACCACAACACTACTAACAGCTTATTTGAAGAGTTTTAAGAGCATACATCACATCCAGCTAAAGCATTATGTATTTACCCCCCAAATATTTAGAAGTTCAAAGAAAACCTGTTCATCAAACTCGTGTTTCACAGTCAGGGTTGCCAGATTGGATTAGGTTAATCTTTTATTTATTTATTTATTTATTTATTTATTTTTAAATGTGTTATTGTCTCATCCATTGAGGTTGAAATTGGTTTTGATGTTGGGAAGGCATGCAATTGAAGCAAAGTAAAAAATAAAATAAAAACATCAATAAATCCCCTCAACAGTGAAACTAAAGTAATGAGCCTGATTTGAAAATGGAATAGAGATTAGATATTTGTTTTTAAATGTAGGGAGTAAATCTAAAGTTGTCGGAAAAATAAATACTCAAGTAACAGATACCTGAAAACTCTACTTAAGTACAGTAATGAAGGATTTGTACTTCGTTACTTCCCACCTCTGCAGTTCACTGACACTGATACTGTGAAGTGATGATCTGTACAGAGTTATGCCACAACAGCTGCACTTCCTGGGTGTGGCCTTCGAAACACATTTTCCCTCATGTGTGAAGTTCAATACATACAGCACTATTATACAGAATCCTCACAGAGCTGTGTTCAGAAATGGCTCAACTATACAACTTACTGTACACAGTGAGATACATCCCACTGATTCTCACTGTAGCAACAGGTAATTAACCTTCATAAGTTAATTAATTTTATTAATTTTTATATAATAATTTAAGCATGAGTTGATGTAGTTGATGTTTTGGGTACATTTACAAAAATAGTTCAAATATGTATTTTTATATTCATATTTATTTTTATATTCTTGTTTGCTTCAGGCAGTGTTGCAGATAATATTGGGCCAGTGGACAAAGATACCAACATTGTGGGGAAAGAAACAGACACTGTTACTCTGAAATGTTCATATCAGTCAAACAGCAATGACATTTTGCTTCACTGGTACAAACAATATCCTAACAGCGCACCACAGTTTTTACTGTTTAAAGGCGCAAAGTCATGGAGTTCTTCTGACTACAACCCCAGTGGCGCTCGATTCAAGGCAGAAACATCCTCAGACTCGACTGAACTTACTATTAAAGATCTACAGATCTCAGATTCTGCACTCTATCACTGCGCTCTTCAAGCAGCACAGTAATACAGAGTCAGTGAGAGGCTGTACAAAAACCTAACATTTGTAAAAACCACAGAAGGTGAAAGATACTTCCTTAACCAACTTCTTGTCAGTTAACCACAGACGTAAACAAAAGCGATAAAGCAACTGAAATAAATGGAAAATAAATGTAAGAAGTTATGAACTACAATACATTAATCAGAGTAACTTTTTAAATCTACATTTTTCATGCTCAAGAATGTATTTT
Organism: Neoarius graeffei; assembly: GCF_027579695.1. Taxonomy (NCBI): domain Eukaryota; kingdom Metazoa; phylum Chordata; class Actinopteri; order Siluriformes; family Ariidae; genus Neoarius; species Neoarius graeffei. The sequence goes on from NC_083569.1 coordinate 19,415,218, forward strand.
AATGACACTACCAGAACCATGAAGGTCTGGTGTTACTGGTGGAAACGATGTGTAAATAAATTGATTGACTTTTTCTGGTCAGTTTTCCCCATGATTAACTTCATTCATTCATTCATTCATTCATTCATGTGTTTATTATGCATGTACAGTACATATAAATGTTACTTTGTGGTATGTGAGCTCAGGTAATGGACCTTGAGGAACACCCTGAACACGTGAATTTGTCCCCTCAGATTTTTTAAACTGAGAACTCAATAAAAAAAAACACACATTTGTAAGTCAGACTTACTCCCCTATGTAATGACTGAGAACTTGATATAGAATTTAGAGTTAATGAAACTTTGCTCAAGCACAATTTAATTGGATGTAACCTACACATTGATAAAGTACAGGGAACTTTAAACACTAGTTCCTATAACAAACTGCTATCCCCCCCCCCCCCCCCCCCACACACACACACACACACACAGACACACACACACAAAGTTTTGTGAACTTTCAATTAATAATTTGAGTTTCTGTCCAAAAGTTTCTGTCCAAAAGAGCATGAGTAAAAAAATAAAAATAACTGGTTGTCACAGGAAAGGAGTAAAAATATATGAATTCATTATCTTTTAGTACTGTAGTGTATTTTATTGTTGATGTTTTTTCCGTATATTTTTAAGATGTTAAATAAACAGACTGAATAAATAAAATTCTCATTTGCAATATGAGATGAAGCAGAGTTGTCATGAATATGAATAAATATGAGTGGGTGGAGCAACATGTCGAGACATCAGAGAAAATCTCAAACATACAACACAGGCATCTATTTCTAAAGCTAGAGGTCTGAACTAAACACTCAGAATAACGATGTTACTCCTCTTAGTTTTCTTCAGTATCACTGATATTGGTAAGTCTTATACATTACACATGAAAGAATTATTTTTATCATTAAGAAGCACAATTTCTGTATGAATAGCTTCATTTATGATGAACATTTCACAATATTATTGTAATGTTTTTCTAACAGAGGCTGCTGACAACAGCATTAAATCAGACCAAACTAATGTATTTTCAACTGAAGGCAGCAACACCACGCTGTCCTGCACATACACTGGATATACTGGATCAGAGATCAGTCTCCACTGGTATCGACAAAAGCCTGGATCAAGACCTGAGTTTCTGCTGCTGATTCTTGAAAGCAGTGGAAGTGTCATACACACTCAACCCCCTCATCAACGTGTTAGGGTTTTGCTGGGATTCGAACCTGGTTCGTTGGTGTGATGATCCAGCAAACCCCCACTAGGCCACCAGGGGGATGACTCAAATGCAGAGGCGTGAGGCGGAAGTAGAAAAAGTATCAAAAGGTTTATTTATACTATGTACACTATATACAATCCAGGGCAAAACAAACAAAAAAAAAACAAAAACAAAGAGTTTGATCCAAAAGTTCAAAAAGAAAAAGGCAAAAATGCAAAAGCTCAGAAGATCCACAAAACACAGTAACTACTAAATCCAAAAGGTACAAAACAAAAGCCAAAAAAAACAGAAAAGCAAAGTACAAAACAAAGAACACGGTACAGAGGAAACTGGAGATAAACATAACAGCACAAAGACTCCGTGACAAGAGGACTGAACTCAGGGGTATAAATACACAAACTAATTAAGGACACAGGTGAAGATAATTAGGACTAACAAAAACACAAAACACAGGAACAGTGGCGGCCTCTAGAGGCCAAAATAAACATGACACGAAAAGGAAATAACAGCGGCCTCTAGAGGCCAAAACAGTCCTAGTCCTAACAGGACCCCCTCCTCTAGGAGCGTCTCCTGACGTTCCCAGGGCGATCCGGATGGGCCGAATGGAAGTCCCGACACAGTTCTTTATCTAGGACATCCCGAGCAGGAATCCAGCAGCGCTCCTCAGGACCATAGCCCTCCCAGTCCACCAGATATTGCAAGCCGCCGCGGACCCGGCGGGAGTCAAGCAGGCGATGCACAGTGAACACAGTCTGCCCCTGGAAGATGCGGGGGGGTGGGGGGTTCCTGGGGGCAGGGGCATACGTAGACGTCAGTACGGGCCGCAACAGGGAAACATGGAAAGTGGGGTTGATCCTCAGAGTCCGGGGCAACTGGAGCCGGTAGGAGACAGGGTTCACCCTGCGCACCACCTTGAAGGGGCCAATGTAGCGGGGAGCAAGCTTGCGGTTCTCCACTCGCAGCGGAAGGTCCTTAGTGGACAGCCAAACCTGCTGCCCAGGGCGGAAAGTGTGTGCAGGTCTTCTATGGCGGTTGGCCTGAGTCTGGTTGGTTCTGGAGGTCTGTATGAGGGTCTTCCTGACCTTGCTCCAGGTCTTGCGACACCGTCTCACATATTGGTTGACCGAGGGCACCCCCACGTCCTCCTCCTGGTCCGGGAACAGAGGTGGCTGGAACCCGAATTGGCACTGGAATGGCGACAGCTTGGTGGCCGATGACTGCAGGGTGTTGTGGGCGTACTCTGCCCATGGCAGCCAGGTGCTCCACGATGTCGGGTTATCCATAGCCAGGCCTCGCAGGGTGGTTTCCAGGTCCTGGTTGAGCCTCTCCGTCTGACCATTGGACTGTGGGTGAAACCCAGAGGAGAGGCTGGCAGTGGCTCCGATGACCTTGCAGAACCCGTGCCACACTCGGGAGGAGAACTGGGGCCCTCGGTCTGAGATGATGTCCTGTGGAAGACCAAAGACTCGGAAGACATGATTAAACAAAAGTTTCGCTGTTTCAAGAGCAGAGGGGAGTTTGCACAGTGGTATGAAGCGGCAGGCCTTGGAGAATCTGTCAACTATGACCAAAATGACTGTGTTACCTTGTGACTCAGGGAGACCCGTGATGAAGTCGACTGCCACGTGGGACCAGGGACGCCGGGGAATGGTCAGAGGATGCAGGAGACCCTGGGGACACTGTCGTGGGTTCTTGGTTCTGGTGCAAACCTCACAGGACAGGACAAATGACCTTACTTCCTGCTCCATGTTAGGCCACCAGAAGTGTCTTTTCAGGAAGTCCAGGGTCCTTCGAGCTCCCGGGTGGGCGGTGAGAGGGGAAGAGTGACCCCACTGGAGAACCTTGGCCCGGGCTTGATGTGGGACGTACAAGAGGCCCGGTGGCCCCGTCCCAGGACCGGGGTTCTGGCGTTGGGCTCGTCGGACAGCCTCCTCAATACCACAGCGGACAGGGGCCACAATCCGGGACACAGGGATAATAGGCCCGACTTCATTCTCCCTGTTAGTGGCAGAGAACAGCCTGGACAGTGCGTCAGGTTTGGTGTTCTTGGAGCCGGGGCGGTACGAGAGGGTGAAGTCAAACCGACTGAAAAACAGGGCCCACCTAGCCTGTCGAGGGTTAAGTCTCTTGGCTTGCTGGAGGTACTCCAGGTTCTTGTGGTCAGTCCAAACCAGGAATGGATGTTGCGCTCCCTCCAGCCAGTGCCTCCACTCCTCAAGGGCCAGTTTGACCGCTAGCAGTTCTCGATCCCCCACATCGTACCGGGACTCCGCAGGACTCAGGCGGTGGGAGAAGTAAGCGCAGGGGTGCAGCTTTCCTTCCGAACGTTGAGAGAGCACCGCGCCGACACCACTGTCCGAGGCGTCCACCTCCACGATGAATGGTTGGGAGGTGTCCGGGAGGACCAGAATGGGTGCCATGCAGAAGCGGTCCTTGAGGTCTCTGAACGCCTTTTCCGCCTGAGGAGACCAGACATAAGATCCACCTGTCCCTTTGGTGAGGTCTGACATGGGTGCTGCCACAGAACTGAAGTTCCTGATGAACTTGCGGTAGAAGTTAGCGAATCCTAAGAACCGCTGAACCTCCTTAACGGACTTGGGAGTAGGCTAATCCCGGACGGCCAGGGTCTTGGCAGGGTCCATTTGGAGTTGGCCTGTCCGTACAATAAATCCCAGAAAGGAGACCTCGGGAACATGAAATTCGCATTTCTGGGCCTTGGCGAACAGATTGTTCTGTAGCAGCCTCTGGAGAACCTGGCGGACATGGTGGCGGTGCTCCTGCATGGTCTTGGAGAAGATAAGGATGTCATCGAGGTAGACAAAGACGTACAGGTTAATCATGTCCCTTAAGACGTCGTTGATTAGGGCCTGAAAAACAGCTGGTGCGTTGGTGAGTCCGAAGGGCATCACCTGGTATTCGTAGTGCCCAGACGGGGTGTTAAAGGCAGTCTTCCACTCGTCTCCCTGTCGGATACGGATGAGGTGGTATGCGTTCCGTAGGTCCAACTTGGAGAAGATGGTGGTGCCTTGGAGCAGGTCGAAAGCAGTGGACATCAGCGGAAGGGGATATCGGTTGTGCACAGTGATCTTGTTCAGGCCCCTGTAGTCAATACATGGTCGGAGCCCCCCATCCTTCTTGCCGACAAAGAAGAAGCCGGCACCAGCAGGTGAGGTGGAGGGTCGAATGAACCCAGAGACCAGGGCGTCTTTGAGGTATTCCTCCATGGCCTTGCGTTCTGGCTGAGAGAGGGAAAACAGTCTGCCACGAGGAGGGGTAGTCCCAGGGAGCAAGTCGATGGCACAGTCGTAGGCCCGGTGCGGAGGAAGAACGGCGGCCCTGCTCTTGCTGAATACCTCCTTGAGATCCCAGTACTCTGTGGGAACTTGAGATAACTCAGTGAGATCAGGGGGCTCGGCAGGAGACACAGGAGAGCTAGAGAGTAGACAAGAGGCATGGCATGCAGGGCCCCATTCCACAACCTGGCTTGTTACCCAGTCTATGCGAGGGTTGTGGCGAGTAAGCCAAGGAAGGCCTAGAATAACTGGGAACTCAGGTGAAGGAATCAGGTGCAGGGATATTTCTTCCTTGTGACCTTGAGACTGGAGGAAGACTGGAGAAGTAACTTGGGTGACTCTTCCATCACCTAACGCTTGGCCATCGAGGGCAGACACAGACAGTGGGACTTCAAGAGGTGCAGTCGGAATATTGATGCTTTGGGCGAAGTGAATATCCATAAAGTTCCCAGCCGCCCCTGAGTCTATCAAAGCTTGACAAGAGTGGACAGACTCACCCCAGGAGATGGAGACCGGGATGTAGATTCCTTGGCCAGGGAGTCCGGGAGAGAGGGTAGGCCCCGTCACAACCCTCCCTCGGCTGGACGGGGTGGTCCTTTTCCCAAGAGTTCGGGACATGATGCTCGGAAGTGACCAGGCTTGCCACAGTAGATGCAGCACTTGTCCCTCCTTCTGCGCTCCCTCTCAGATGCGGAGAGGCGAGTACGACCCACTTGCATGGGTTCTGGACAGTCACTGAAGGAGGTAGACGGTCTCCAGGTAGAGGTAGGGAGGCTGGGGGGGCTCAAGGCTTGGTGGCGTTCTCTCATCCTGTTGTCCAGACGAATAGCATGTGAGATGAGGTTTTCAAGGTCACTTGGGCATCCAATAGAGGCCAGACCGTCCTTGATGGGGTCAGACAGACCATGGTGGAAGGCTGACACCAGGGCAGTCTCGTTCCATCCACTTACTGCTGCGAGCGTTCGGAACGAGATGGCGTAATCTGCGACGCTTCCTCCTTGCCGGATGGACATGAGCTTTCGGGCTGCGTCAGTACTGATGTCCGCCTGATCAAAGACCCGAAGCATCTCTTCAGAGAACAGCTGGAAATCAAGGCACTCAGGTCCCTGTCTTTGCCAGATAGCAGTAGCCCAGGCTCGCGCCTTACCAGCTAATAAGGTGATCACAAAGGCAATCTTGCGGCGATCCGTAGTGTAGGTGGTAGGCTGAAGCTCAAAGGTGAGTTGACACTGGGTAAGGAACTCTCAGCACTCACTGTGCTTGCCGTCGTACCTCTGTGGTGCAGGAAGGCTGGGTTCGCAAGGTGAAGAAGGCAGCATGGCAGGAGGCACAGGAGCAGGAGCTGGATCAGGAGATGCAGGCAGAGATGTCAGCTGTGCCAGGGTTTTCCCGATTTGCTGAAGCAGTTCCTCGTGGCGAGCAAGGGCCTCACGTTGGCTGGTGAGCGTACGTCCATGAGCGTCCATGGTTGCTCCGAAGCGTGTCAAAGCTGCCGTAATTCCCTGAAGGTTGGCTGGGTAGACAGTTGAAGCAGCCTCTGCTGAGTCGGTCATGACGGAATCTTTCTGTTAGGGTTTTGCTGGGATTCGAACCTGGTTCGTTGGTGTGATGATCCAGCAAACCCCCACTAGGCCACCAGGGGGATGACTCAAATGCAGAGGCGTGAGGCGGAAGTAGAAAAAGTATCAAAAGGTTTATTTATACTATGTACACTATATACAATCCAGGGCAAAACAAACAAAAAAAAAACAAAAACAAAGAGTTTGATCCAAAAGTTCAAAAAGAAAAAGGCAAAAATGCAAAAGCTCAGAAGATCCACAAAACACAGTAACTACTAAATCCAAAAGGTACAAAACAAAAGCCAAAAAAACCAGAAAAGCAAAGTACAAAACAAAGAACACGGTACAGAGGAAACTGGAGATAAACATAACAGCACAAAGACTCCGTGACAAGAGGACTGAACTCAGGGGTATAAATACACAAACTAATTAAGGACACAGGTGAAGATAATTAGGACTAACAAAAACACAAAACACAGGAACAGTGGCGGCCTCTAGAGGCCAAAATAAACATGACACGAAAAGGAAATAACAGCGGCCTCTAGAGGCCAAAACAGTCCTAGTCCTAACACAACGATTGTTCACCAAACTTGATAAAGTGAGTAAGAAAGTGGATCTGCTCATCTCCTCTGCTGCAGTGACAGACTCTGCACTGTACTACTGCGCTCTGAGGCCCACAGTGACAGGAAACCCAACTACACTGTACAAAAAGCACTACACATGACTGGAGCAGAGCCGTGCTTTTCTCACAAGATGGAGCTCTTTACATGTTTACCCTCACTTCTTCATGATGTCAGTTTAACCATCATTTTTGCTCTGACGTTGCAGTAATACGTTATTTTAAGGAAGACAATATTGGAGGTAAACTAATGTCTTATTATTCGTAGAATAAAGCCCAAACGTCACAATTATTTAGTCTTTATTCATAAAACCCTGTATTGCTTTATAATTATAACTACAATATGTTTCCTATATTCTGAAACAGGCCTTAAATTATCACTAGAGCTAAAAAGCACGAAACAAGTTTTCAATAAGTTCATATACATCCCACTTTCTAAAGTCAAGATCCTGCAGAGTCCAAATTTTACAATGATATTTGTGTGTTAGCTTTTTTTTTTTAATCCACAGTGATTTTAGACAGTGAGGTGTGTTTTAGTGAAATGAAGTCATTATTTAGAATTTCTTATTTCTATTAGCCTGGTGGATACACAGTACAAATATAGTCAGGAACAGCTATTACATATTACATCACCCCATGCCTGGTATTTACTTGAAGAAGAAGAAGAGAAGCCTTTGTCACATGTACACTCAAGCACAGTGAAACTCGTCCTCTGCGTTTAACCCATCTGAAGCAGTGAACAGACACATGTGCACACACACAAGTGAGCAATGAGCACACACACATACCCAGAGCAGTGGGCAATTATCCTACAGCACCCGGGGAGCAGTTGGGGGTTAGGTGCTTTGCTCAAGGGCACTTCAGCCCAAGACCACCCCATGTTAACCTAACCATGTGTCTTTGAACTGTGGGGGAAATCAGAGCACCTGGAGGAAACCCATGCAGACATGGGGAGAACATGCAAACTCCCCACTGAAAGGCCCCCATCGGCTACTGGGCTCGAACCCAGAACCTTCTTGCTGTGAGGCAACTTGCTTAAAAATGAGAAAATTGTCATGCTTGTCTGTAATCTACTTTCAGTGCTTCCTCTTTTTATAATAAACTGTTTATTTGTGAATTATTCTTAAATGATTCAAGATGTCTCAAGAGTTATAAAAATATTTCTCTGAACAAAGACTAAACAATGGGAGAAAATCTTTCAGCAACATTGGTGACACTGCTATGTGATGCTGTGGGTGGAGCTTCATGAACCTTTATAATTTTAACAGATCAGAGTGCAGGAAGAATATTTTCATTCAGCTAAGATAATTCATCATGTTGACTGTTATATTCCTATGTGTTTGGCTTTCACTAGGTGAGTTGAGATGTTTTATTATCTCAAAAATACTGAAATAGGACTGAATTATTCTGTGTGGTATTAAAAAGAGAAAAATATGAGTATTACAAATATAACTGATTTCAACAGCAATATACTTTCTTCCCAATGACAGGTGACTCCATGGCAGATACAATACAGCCACTTGTCACTCACACTGTTAAAAATGAAGGTGATGAAGTTTCTCTGTCCTGCAGCTACAAAGGCTTCAGTGGTTCTGTATATAGTCTGCACTGGTACAGGCAAGATCCAAAATCTCAACCTGAGTTTCTTTTTTATATTATTGTTCAAAGTGGATCTCTAAGTCCCAACACCTCTCCACGAATATCTGCTAAACTTAATAAAGATAAGAAACAAGTGGATCTGCTCATCTCCTCTGCTGCTGTATCAGACTCTGCACTATACTACTGTGCTCTGCAGCCCACAGTGACAGGAAATCCAACTGCACTATACAAAAACTTTCACACAGTTTTGTTATATTGAAAGCAAACTCTTCCCTCCTGTCTGCATTACATTCAGCAGAATCATAGAGAGCATGCTGGGGAGCTGTACCACTGTCTGGTATGGCAACTGCATCCTGTCTCAGTTTAGGTAAAAGGATAGGATTCAATTTTATTCAAGGGCTTGAAAAAATATGATCAAATCATTTTGGATGTTTGAAAAAAAAATTAATGAAAAACAATTCATATAACAGATGAATTGCCTATATAATAGCTCCCATAAAACAATGTTACCCTTATTTATGATAATTATTTACAGGTAAGCAAATTTAAATAGCATCCATCCATTATCTGTAGCTACTTATCCTGTTCTACAGGGTCTCAGGCAAGCTGGAGCCTATCCCAGCCGACTATGGGCAAGAAGCAGGGTACACCCTGAACAAGTTATCGCAGGGCTGACACAGAGACAAACAACCATTCACACGTACAGTCAATTTAGAGCCACCAATTAACCTAACCTGCATGTCTTTGGGGGAAACCACAGCACCCAAAGGAAACCCACACAGACAACATGCAAATTCCACACAGAAAGGCCCTTGCTGGCCACTGGACTCAAACCCAGGACCTTCTTGTTGTAAGGTGCCAGTACTAACCACTACACCACCATACTGCCCGACTTAAAATATCAAATGAAGTATAATTAAACATCAAAATTAAGTTGCTCAACTTAATGCCTATTTCTTTGGCGCATATTTTTCATAGGCTGGGAGTTGGCCTAGTGGTTAGTGTGTCTACCTTTCAACTTGGAGATTGTGGGTTCTAGTCACTATTGGGTCATACTAAAAATTTTACCTATTCCATCTGGCAAGGCATGCTGTAATACACATGTGAGTAGGGAGTCAAACTCTTGTGGTTACCAGAGGACCAAACCTGAGCTCACTGTTTCTGGAAGTTGACGTTATAAAGTATCATGTTTCTCAAATTGGGGTGGCACAGTGGTGTAGTGGTTAGTGCTATCGCCTCACAGCAAGAAAGTCCAGGTTTGAGCCCTGTGGCCGGCAAGGGCCTTTCTGTGGGGAGTTTGCATGTTCTCCCTATGGCCGCATGGGTTTCCTCCTGGTGCTCTGGTTTCCCCCAAAGACATGCAGGTTAGGTTAACTGGTAACTCTAAATTGAGTGTGAATGGTTGTCTGTGTCTATGTGCCAGCCCTGTGATGACCTGGCGACTTGTCCAGGGTGTATCCTGCCTTTTGCCCGTAGTCAGCTGGGATGGGCTCCAGCTTGCCTGCGACCCTGTAGAACAGAATAAAGCGGCTAGAGATAATGAGATGAGATGAGAGATCAATCTATCAAAAAGATAATGGGTCGGTGGCTGAAGGGCAAAGTGCAAAGACATGATGATTCTTTGTTTGAGAAAACAAAGCAGTGCAACTGGATCAATGTGGCCCCCAATATGAGATTTAAAACTGTCCAGTTTAGAGCCAGACATTGCTTCACTGATGTATCAGAATAAGCAGCACCATTCTTCCCATTAAAAGAAGGACAACAATGAGTGAGTTGACTATACTATTTGTAAAACTGTCATTTCATTAGTGTGTAATTTGTAATATACTGTTGAAGTGGGCTCATTGTTTTTGTTCAGGATATTTAAGGGGTTAGGTGGTCCACAAACTTTTTTTTTTAATGGATAAAGTGGTCCTTGGTCTGGAAAAGTTTGAGAAACACTGCCCTGGCTATATAATAGGCGAGAGGCCAAGGGCTAGTGAAACAGAGATCGGTACTGCACCCATGTGCCTCAAGAGCTGGTTAGTACTGGGACAGGAAACTGCCTGAGAAGACCAGATGCTGTTGCAGGAGGGACTTTGACATTTGTCACATGTAGTCCATCTGCTGTGTTGGAAATTAGTAGCCTAAAACAATGCAGTACAAGTGCAGTGTGACAGACAGATTTTCACATTACTTTTCATTTCACAAACAAAGATTGTTTTTTTTTCCATGATTAATTTTCATTTTCCACATGACCCACGTGATTTAAAATATTTACATTATTATTAATATTATATATTTATATTATTCAAAAATGTATAAATATATTTACCATTTTAATCATGTTCTCAGTGTTGTCTTGCAACATGGAGGAAATTATGCAGTAATCCACTGTATTCCTTAGAAATATTTGTCTGATATTGATATGTCTGATTAGGGAGGATCTGAATAGAATGATTGTGAGCATTTATTTGACTTATGTGGTAAAGATTCCTGTGCCAAGTTATTTTTTTGTATCATTCTCCTGGGGCTTCACTACAGAAACTTCCAAGCATCCTACTAGTTTTTTTTTTTCTTTTGCTTGTTTGCTTCGTGTGTTTAATATGACAATTTCATTTTCATTTAGGAACTGCTCCACATACCAGACATCGCTCAAATCCTTCTATGTGAATCTGATGAGCATGCAGTTGAGACAACCTGGACATGTTAGCTCAGATGCTACAAACAAAGGCTTCAGAAATACCACTGAGATTTGAATTCAAATCATTGGAGTCAAAGGCCAGATTGCTAACCATTACACCATGGAACCAAGACATAGATATAAGCTTGTTTTCAGCACCAAATTACTGGCATCGACCTGGCAAAAAAAAAAAAATCAAACCTGCCCTTGGGCAAAGGCTGAGACGTACACAACCCACACTCCTCAACCCAGAATTGAAGCAGGGACCTTTAGTCTAATGCTTTCCCTACTGAGCTATTTCAGCAAGCCCACTATGAGTAGGTCATGTTGCCATCCAAGCAGTTGGCTACAACATTTGGTCCTTGTCAAATATATGCAGCAAGCAGAATTTTTGTTTTTGAGATCACATTGCGGCCCTGTGATGACCTGGCGACTTGTCCAGGGTGTACCCCGCCTTTCGCCCGTAGTCAGCTGGGATAGGCTCCAGCTTGCCTGCGACCCTGTAGAACAGGATAAAGCGGCTAGAGATAATGAGATGAGATGAGAATGAGATCACATTGCATCACATAGCAGGCATTTTACACAAGTGCAAAAGTCAGCTACAAGAAGTGCTGAACTTCTAGAAGACAACTTGTAAGCACTTACATTCAAACTACACTAAATGTGCTACAATTAGGGTAACAGCCAGAGAAACATTGCAGTGCTCACAGGAGACGCAAAATTCAAATACACAGATGAGACTGCCTCAAGGAGAAGCACTTATGAATCTCTTAAAAATCAGTGCTCTTCTTTGAATTAAGAAGAACAACTTTATTCATCACATGCTTGTGAAATTCCTCTCTGCAGTTAACCCGTCCGAAGCAGTGAACACAAACCTGAGCAATGAGCACACACACAGAGCAGTGGGCAGCTATGCTAACAGCACCCAGGGAGCAGTTGGGAGTTAGGTGCCTTGCTCAAGGGCACCTCAGTCCACAGCCATCCCATATTAAACTAAGTGAATGTCTTTGAACTGTGGGGGAAGCCGGAGCACCCTGAGAACCCATACAGAACATGCAAAATCCACGCAGAAGGGCCCCCACCAGCCACAAACCCAGAACCTTCTTGCTATGAGGCAACTGTGCTAACCACTTACACCACAATTAATCTAACTGTGCTTCATTTTGAAAGTAACTTTACTTTAATCAACTATAAAATGTATCTTGAGTTGCTTGAATAACTCAAAAATAGAGTATTTTCACATGTCGTCATCAAACTGGAAGTCAGCCATATTGGAGGCATTGGACACATCAAATCATAAAATGTTGATCCACAGCCAAAAAAGAGAAAAAAATCTCTGACTAAGGCACTCCAGATTAAAATGTCTTTAATATTTTAGACAAGTCCTACATGGACAAATTAAAAACAAAGCCCACACGTAGCGGCATGGGTGCCTTCTTCAGGGCAATATCACAAAGGAACAAGGTAGCTTTGTTCAAGATGTAGAAAAGGACAGGTGAAGACAATTGGATAATTAGTCCTGAAACTCTACACATTGCTGAGTCCGCCCCTCACACAGCTCCCAGCACTAAAAAATTTTCCATCAAAAACTGTCAATCAATGGCTTGGGCCCGCCTCTCACACGGCTCCCAAACCAAGACAGCCATCATTCAAAATATTGCAAAAACATCAAAAATACACATATATTCCAGTCACTGCAAGTATACACAACCCACATACATGCACAAAGGGTACAGAGAGAGAGAAAAAAATATAAAAGTCTTTTCTTTCAGATAGAACCATGCAAAGCCAAAAACCATCACAAAAAAGATGTGTAGTCTATTTCCTCATTCAAGCCTGGAAACTCCATTGTTTTTAACTTCCAAATCCAAAAAGTTTCCCGTTGTAATAGTAACTTCAGTTTGTCACCTCCACGGATTGATGTTTTTACAATTTCAATGCCTTGGATTTTCAGGCTTGAAGGGTCACTGTGATGTACATCTTTATAATGCTTGGCCATAGGATAATCCTCATTCTGAATTCTTATTGCATATTTATGTTCATGCAATAAGAATTCAGAATGAGGATTATCCTATGGCCAAGCATTATAAAGATGTACATCACAGTGACCCTTCAAGCCTGAAAATCCAAGGCATTGAAATTGTAAAAACATCAATCCGTGGAGGTGACAAACTGAAGTTACTATTACAACGGGAAACTTTTTGGATTTGGAAGTTAAAAACAATGGAGTTTCCAGGCTTGAATGAGGAAATAGACTACACATCTTTTTTGTGATGGTTTTTGGCTTTGCATGGTTCTATCTGAAAGAAAAGACTTTTATATTTTTTTCTCTCTCTCTGTACCCTTTGTGCATGTATGTGGGTTGTGTATACTTGCAGTGACTGGAATATATGTGTATTTTTGATGTTTTTGCAATATTTTGAATGATGACTGTCTTGGTTTGGGAGCCGTGTGAGAGGGGGGCCCAAGCCATTGATTGACAGTTTTTGATGGAAAATTTTTTAGTGCTGGGAGCTGTGTGAGGGGCGGACTCAGCAATGTGTAGAGTTTCAGGACTAATTATCCAATTGTCTTCACCTGTCCTTTTCTACATCTTGAACAAAGCTACCTTGTTCCTTTGTGATATTGCCCTGAAGAAGGCACCCATGCCGCTACGTGTGGGCTTTGTTTTTAATTTGTCCATGTAGGACTTGTCTAAAATATTAAAGACATTTTAATCTGGAGTGCCTTAGTCAGAGATTTTTTTCTCTTTTTTGGCTGTGGATCTAGAATACCTTGGATTAAAGAGCACCCAAACCTAAAAAAAGACTCTAAACTATTGGAAAAAGAGCACGCCATAATCTAAAAAAACATAAAATGTTGATTTTAACTTTGGCTAGGCTGCGGTTAAACCTTTCTTCAAAATACCTTGCGTATGAGTTTGGCATATCACAAGACAAATAGCATGTGTAAGGTGTGATGGAGTGCCCATCACTACAGTTGAGTATGTGCTCTAACTGACACACCAATGAGCCTGGCACTTTGATCAGGTTAGCCATAGAGATTTTCTGAAGAAAGCAAAAGTACACAGGACAGAAGCAGCTGGATGAAAATTGCACACTTCCTTAGGTTTGCTGTGAGTTGTGCATATTTCAGTGATCTCAGGAATGCCCTTGGGTTTTGGAAATGCCACTGCCAATGTCCCTGTGTGCTCATGACAGGAATTGAACTATGATGCAATGGCAGGAGCGCACCTCTGCAGAGCAGGGACCTAATCTGTGAGCAATGTCCATTGAGTAAGCCAGCTGGTCCACGATGTCCAGGGAGACGTGTTTGAAAATGTCAACAATGATATTCTTCACGTTCTCACCTGCTTGCTCCAGAATGCCAGACACTCGTAGATTCCATCTTCTTTTATAGGCATCCAGGTTGCTGCATTGTTTCTGAGGACACTGTTCTCTTTTTCTAAGATGTGGACTTTACTTTGTAAGGCGATGACTTTATTTGTCACGTCTTCTACCTGTTTCCCCATAGAATCAAGGACGTCGGTGACACTTTTAATGGAATTTGTATTATCTTTAACCATTGCCTCAAGTGACTGCAGCCGTTTGAGAGATTCTTCTTGCATCTTTTCAATTCTTTCCATTATTTTTAGCAAAAGCACGATGGGCACAGCCTCTTTATAATCCTCGTCACTGGCACATGTCCTTGACTTTGTGGCTGGTCGTGGTTTCGGAGTTTCTGGTAGTGGCACCAAACACTGTTCCATTCCATCTTGTAAAGCATCTGGTTCAAACTTTTCACTCAGAGACTTTCTGGCATAGAAATGCATTACAGTGCAGCTATCATCCTCTGTTTCCATATTGATGGATAACCTGAAAAAAATAGCAAGTATGCTTACCAACTCCTGTTGTAGGGTGTTCACACGGCACATATTTGCATCGATGCTGCACAGATGTATTTTGTTGCGATATATCTTACACCGGTGTAAATTTTGCGCAGCGTTCACACGTCACAACCCTGCTTACTAGAGAGAAGCGTGTTAGCACCGGTGCAGCCCCACTTGCGGTTACACGGCAGTTTCTGCGACCGTGTTATAGTAGCAAAAACTATTACTATCATTTCCTTTGATAGTAATAAAGTTTTGATATTTCCTTTTATTACTATCATTTCCTATCATTATTACTATCATTTCCGATAGTAATAATGCGGAAATGAAATATGCGCATGCGTGAAACTGTACTTCTTTTTCCCGGTTGTCATGGCATCACCAAGCGCCGGGAAAACAACGTGGATGAAGACACCAGTGTTGCCAGATATTGCTGACGTTTTCCATCCCAAAATATGTTCAAATCCGTCAAAATGCACTTAAAACTGCCAAATCTGGCAACACTGGAAGACACGCAGTTCTGTTGTTGTTGATATTCGCCATTTTGGAAGCGCAAAATACCAGGATGCAAATTATGCAATGCCCGTATGTAATCAACTCTCCTCACGCATAGCGAGTCTACCCCTGTAGCGTTCAGACGTCCCATTTTATATCGGTGCTGCCCCGCAAACTAGCATTCACTCCGGAGTAAATTTCTTAAACCACCTCCCGAGCAGGGTTAGATTTGCACCGGTTTAAGCAGCTTTCAGGGGCTGCACCGCTATAACTTTGTACCGTGTGAACGCTCTACCGGGGCAGCCCCGGTGCTACACCGGAGTAAAAGTTGCCGTGTGAACACCTCTTTGGTTTAGTTTGTATAGTGTTATGTTCACTTCTCCTTTAGTTAGCAGGTTCACTGAATGGTTAACTCAAGGCGCTAGCTGGATAACAGTGAATAAAATGAAAGAAAACAAGGATTAAAAAATTGTTTCTGCTCGAGGTCCTTGTAGTCGCTATTTAGTTTATCAATTAGGTTCATTCTAATCAGCCCTTAAGCATATTTAGCAATTCAGCACATTAGGTTTTGTTCATCATGTTTCAGAGCTCCACAAATCACATATTACACTGACACCATCTTGGCTGCCCCCCTGTTGCTCTTCTTCTTCATGAGCAACTTGGCTTGTATATTTGTCCACCTCTTTCTCCATGGCTATAGGTTCTAAATCATCCTCAGACACCCAACCAAAGACTGAGGATGAATTTGAAGAGCCTTTTTGTCTCTTTCAAAAGAATTGGTTTCAAGAACGGACGCCACTGCAGAGAATAGTATAGAGTCTATGTGGACACAAAAAAAGGCATTGGTGCACATGACGTCACGCATGCAGCACCGCTAACCTGTAAATCGCTGCGATCTAATAATGGCAGACAAGCTTTTAGTGATTTTTGGAGCAGAATTCATATGCAAAAATGTATTTTTGAACCAATTTTTTATTTATACGCTAACTTAGAAGAAGAAACCTTTATTTGTCACATGCACACTTCAAGCACAGTGAAATTCATCCTCTGCATTTAACCCATCTGAAGCAGTGAACACACGCAAACACACCCAGAGCAGTGGGCAGCCACACTACAGCGCCCGGGGAGCAGTCAAGGGTTAGGTACCTTGCTCGAGGGCACTTCAGCCCAAGGCCACCCCACATTAGCCTAACTGCATGTCTTTGGACTGTGGAGGAAACCAGAGCACCTCAAGGAAACCCACGCAGACATGGGGAGAACATGCTCCACACAGAAAGGCCCCCACCAGCCACTGAACCCAGAACCTTCTTGCTGTGAGGCAACAGTGCGAACCACTACACCACCCTTTAAAATTTTCGAACCAGCCAGGAGTCGAACCTAGAATCTTCTGAGCCGTAGTCAGACGCGTTATCCATTGCACCACTGGCCCTATAGGTTTGTAGCCTATTTGAGCACCTCACACACACAAAGCCAGAGATTTTATGATGTAATTTTCATGAGACTAGCACTTTAAGAACGATGCAGCCAGCATTCCTTTAATTTTTTTTTCTTACAGGTGAACAATTTAAGGTCAACCCTGGGCTTATCCAGGATTTCAACCTTGGACCTCTTACAAGCGAAGCGAAAATCATACCAGACAAAGCCAGACGACCCACACAAAAGTGCTTATGTGCTACTGGAATTTCATTATATCTTTCAAAGGTTTGACTTTTCATGTCTGCAGGATCCTGCTCAACATTTGAGATGGTTGCATGAGGTGTGTGGAGGAAAGCAGGTTCATGTTACTTTTGCTTTCTTCAGAAAATCTCTATGGCTAACCTGACCAAAGTGCTAGGCTCATTGGTATGGCAGTTAGAGCACATACTCAACTGTAGTGACAGGCACTCCATCACACCTTACACATGCTATTTGTCTTGTGATACGCCAAACTCATATGCAAGGTATTTTGAAGAAAGGTTTAACCACAGCCTAGCCAAAGTTAAAATCAACATTTTGTGATTTGATGTATCCAATGCCTCCAATATGGCCGACTTCCAGTTTGATGACGACATGTGAAAATACTCTATTTTTGAGTGATTCAAGCAACTCAAGACACATTTTATAGTTGATTAAAGTAAAGTTACTTTCAAAATGAAGCACAGTTAGATTAATTGTGGTGTAAGTGGTTAGCACAGTTGCCTCATAGCAAGAAGGTTCTGGGTTTTGCCCTGGTGGGGGCCCTTCTGTGTGGATTCTGTATGGGTGCTCAGGGTGCTCTGGCTTCCCCCACAGTTCAAAGACATGCACTTAGGTTAATATGGGATGGCCGTGGGCTGAGGTGCCCTTGAGCAAGGCAGTTAACTCCCAACTGCTCCCTGGGTGCTGTTAGCATGGCTGCCCACTGCTCTGTGTGTGTGCTCATTGCTCAGGTTTGTGTTCACTGCTTCGGACGGGTTAACTGCAGAGAGGAATTTCACAAGCGTGTGATGAATAAAGTTGTTCTTCTTAATTCAAAGAAGAGCACTGATTTTTAAGAGATTCATAAGTGCTTCTCTTTGAGGCAGTCTCATCTGTGTATTTGAATTTTGTGTCTCCTGTGAGCACTGCAATGTTTCTCTGGCTGTTACCCTAATTGTAGCACATTTACTGTAGTTTGAATGTAAGTGCTTACAAGTTGTCTTCTAGAAGTTCAGCACTTCTTGTACCTGACTTTTGCACTTGTGTAAAATGCCTGTTATGTGATGCAATGTGATCTCAGAAACAAAAATTCTGCTTGCTGCATATATTTGACAAGGACCAAATGTTACATCCAACTGCTTGGATGGCAACATGACCTACTCATAGTGGGCTTGCTGAAATAGCTCAGTAGGGAAAGCATTAGACTAAAGGTCCCTGCTTCAATTCTGGGTTTTGGCGTTGAGGAGTGTGGGTTGTGTACGTCTCAGCCTTTGCCCAAGGGCAGGTTTGATTTTTTTTTTTTTTGCCAGGTCGATGCCAGTAATTTGGTGCTGAAAACAAGCTTATATCTATGTCTTGGTTCCATGGTGTAATGGTTAGCAATCTGGCCTTTGACTCCAATGATTTGAATTCAAATCTCAGTGGTTTTTCTGAAGCCTTTGTTTGTAGCATCTGAGCTAACATGTCCAGGTTGTCTCAACTGCATGCTCATCAGATTCACATAGAAGGATTTGAGCGATGTCTGGTATGTGGAGCAGTTCCTAAATGAAAATGAAATTGTCATATTAAACAAACGAAGCAAACAAGCAAAAGAAAAAAAAAACTAGTAGGACACTTGGAAGTTTCTGTAGTGAAGCCCCAGGAGAATGATACAAAAAAATAACTTAAAAAAAAACATATGGAACACACACAGAACTATGTGACATACAAAAAAGTTTAAAAAAAAAATCCCACAGGAATGACAGACCGCATAAGAAACAAGGGGATGCAAAAATTATAACAACAGGGACAATAGAAAGAAAAGAGCAATGACAAAACCTACACAACACCTACACAACAATCGCAATACAAAAGAACAGTAAAAGATAGTGCAAAAACCCCATCATCCCACCAGCCACCGGCGAAGCAGGCAGGGGCCCGATACAGACACAGCAACCACCGATGGGTCACATCACCGCCCCCAGGACCCCAGACAGACCAAACACAGGGCAGCAAATGGGAGAGTAGAGCCGACACCAGTGTGCAGCTTTGTCCTCGACCTATACTGCAACGACCTCATGCCATCGCTCCTGCACATCTAACATTGTATGTGTGTGTGAGAGAGACAAAGATTTTGATCATATAATCAAAATCTCCCTATTCTTTATTCAGTTTTTTATTTCACAATCTATTTTATACACTACACACAGATCAAAACCTATCTCTCTCTCTCTCTGTGCATGTGTGCACTTGTAAGGGAAATCATTACCCACTTGACTCTGTGGATAACAGTTGAAATAATCAAGACTGCATGATTGGGGGGTAACAGTGAAATGAGCGAGCACAGAGAACACATTTACCTCATTATTTAGCTTATTATTTGCTCATTCTTTCATGTGAACATTTGTTCATTTAATTAAAAACATGCTTGGAATAAAACAAATTGCCAACAACGTAAAAGAGTTTCATTAATCAATTAGCACATTACATATGTAATGCTTCCAGATGATACTATCTCTTATTTTAAACACTATATTTCATTAGATTTTGGTTGAAAAGGAACACCATGTGACCTTACCGTTTGGATTTAGCAACTACTCATGTTTATATCGGTGACGTGACCGCTCAGATGGTGGCATGATCTTGCTGAAATAGCTCAGTAGGGAGAGCGTTAGACTGAAGATCTAAAGGTCCCTGGTTCAATCCTGGGTTTCGGCACTGTGGGGTGTGTTCATCTAAGCCTTTGACACTTAAAAGGTGTGTTGTTGATGGAAAAAAAAGCAGAATTTTGATCCATTGTAGCCCAAAGTCAGCAGGACACTTGCAGAATGAATGGGTTTGATTTGTACCAACAAAGAGAGGTAACTTCAAGCAGACAGGACAGTATGGCAAGGGCACAGATAATGGGGGGGACATGTCCCCCCCAGATTTATAGTGACCCCCATCTGTCCCCCCCACCCACCGTCCCTATGTAAGGCGCCACACATAGGTAGAAAAAGTGAGGATTAATCTTCCGTTAGTTAGGCTAACTTACACTGCAGCACAAAGTTGAAATGGCAGCAGCCTTGTCTGTGATCAATCCACATTTTCCCCTTCTTGAATCGGTGTAGGCTGGAGCAGATCCTTGCAGATATGGGAAAGCAAGGTGTTCAATTTCCACGTAATTCTCGGTTAATAACACTGCACAGCTCATCCATTTGATAGCAGCGGTGTTTCTGCTACGACTAATGGTGCGTTCAGTTGTACTCGTAAGTTGGAAAAGCATTGAAATCCAGCATCTCCCAGCATAAACGTTGGGGTTTTCATTTCATTTCATTAACTGGCCATTTTTTTTCAAATTCAATGTTCCATGATGTCCCAGTTTTTAAACTGGGAAGCGCTCAGTTCTGAGGTTATGTTGCTCGGAGCTCCAAGTTCCAACTTCCAATGTAAATGTAACGCACCATCTCGACCCCAGGGTCCTAAGGGGAGCTGGGGACTTTGCCTGTCGCGGTAACCATAGTGATCATAAACAACTGTCTAATGACTGAGCTGGTGATCTTTCTGCCACATTAAGCCAGAGAAGAGGGGAAAAAAATCATAGCATTTGTTTCAAGAACCAAAAGATGTAAATATCCTATGCCTGTTGCCTTTCCCAGATGTGACAAATACTTGTTTTGTAATGTTGAGTAGCTAGTCTGATAATAATAAGAAGGAATTTGGACTTACCTGAAGTAGGCTAAATGTAAAATAACAGCATTCTAGGCTGTAGGTGAATATCTTTTAATGTTGTTATTTTTATGTATGTTATTTTAGTAAGCAGCAACTGTTAACTGAAATTATGAGATTTAAGATGTTAACATTGTCCTCCTGGCCTGCAGGCAATCCCTGGTGGGGTCAACAATGAAAAAACAAAAAACAATTACAGCGTTTTTTCAAAAACCGAGCAATGTTGACCAGGTAGGCCTTTGTCTACCAATGTTCATTCAGTTAGAAAACTCACAATTCGAATGTATATTGAAGCTTCAGTACACACACACATTATATATATATATATATATATATATATATATATATATATATATATAATGCATTTACACAAAATGGAATCATTTGCTGACAGCTCAGTCCCCCCCAGTTCAAAAATCCTATCTGTGCCCCTGCAGTTTGGTGTCTGCTCCATACATTTTGCAAAAGATAAATTTGTGAGGCAGATTCACATAGAAGGATTTGATTGATGTCTGGTACGCGGAGCAGTTCCTACGATCTGGAAACAAAAGTCAGTAACTCCATCCCAAAGAGCTCACTGCACAGGAAGGGTCAAGCTTGCGTTTAACCTGTTGCTTGAATTTATGAGTTGTCCATCGGCGTCGCCAGACCCATTTTACTGGGTTACATGCCCCAGTATATATCTGCTGTGATCCAGTAAAATTTCCTGATCACATTTCAGAAACAGTAATGTATTTGGCACTGCGGAATAACCGTACACTGTAAAAAATTGCAGCCTCATTTAGTTCTGTCCACTTACTACCTCTCTTTAACACAAAGAGCTCTGACAATTTTTGGATTTTGAACTCAACTTTATGAGTTTTAGAAAGTAAAACTTATTGCTATCCATTGTGTTGACTATTTGAGAATTTCGCAGATTTGTATGTGTTGATTGAACTTGGGTTTGTACGTCATCAGTTGGAAAAAAGGAGAGGAAAAAAGGCGGGAAATTAAAACTTATTCATTGTGTTGACTATTTGGGAATCTGTCAGATTTGATTGAACTTGGGTTTGTAAGTCATCAGTTGGAAAAAAGGAGAGGAAAAATAAGGCGGGAATGGGGGATGGGAGCTACAGAAAAAAACAACTGTTTGCAGTGTCTTTAAGGCAACATTGAAGAATGGGAATACATTGCAGATAAGTCATATTTCGAATTCTATCCAAAATATACACATTTTGCAGTAAACAAGAAGGGACTTCTTCCACCGGCGGAAGAAGACTATTTCCCTAACAATGGCCTGTTAAAATAAGCGGAGCAATACAACACTGTCTGTACTGAGTGCAACTGGAAAACCGGATTGTCGAGAGATGCGTGAGTTTTTCATGCAGCATCAGTGCCAGGTGAGTTTAATAATCTTTAATTCACTATTTTTCCATTAACCGTCGGTGCAGTAATGTAATAATAGTAACTATGTAGGTTGTGTTTTTTAATAGCAGGGAAAAGCTAAATTCAAGCCTTTGATTATAAGCTAATGGCTTGGTGGCATCTTTCATAATATTACCAAGAGCAGCAGCTGGTTTGTTCCTCACCTCAGGCTTCATTATTACAAAGTCAATAAATCAATCGCATTATAATAATAGTAATAATAGCTTTTATACTAAATTATTTATCATGACTTATTCACAGCAATTTCTGATAAGGCTAAAGTCCCTAATGCAGAAAAACCACTTATAAAACAAATGCAACATGAAATTTAAAGATTTAATGATTTATTTATTCAATTACGGTATATTTTTACAGACCAGAATGATTGATTTTTCATAATTCCATGAATTCTGCTGACAGTTGGAGTTGAAGACAGGTTCCCCATGTGAGGCTGAATGTAAAGCCAGGATGCTTCAGTAAGAATCAACAATCTGTCAGTAACAATGGTGACACTGTCATGTGGTGCTGTGGGCTGGAGCTTCATGAACCTTTATGATGTGAACATATCATAGTACAGAAAGAATACTTTCACTCAGCTGAGACCATTCATCTTGTTCACTGTTATATTCATGTGTCTGTGGCTTTCATTTGGTGAGTTAACTTTGACTTTTCATTATTGCAGAAATATTAAGCATTGAATTAGTGATTTATTCATCTGTGTGGTGGGAAGAAAAATGAGAATGTGCATGCTCTCTTCTCTATGACAGGTGACTCTATGGCAGCTTCCATAAAGCCACTTTTCACTCATACAATTATAGATGAAGGCAGTGATGTTACTCTGTCCTGCAGCTACAAATCAAGTGGTACAGGAAACTACCTGCAATATCCAAAATCTAAACCTGACTTCCTTCTTTTTATATCACAAAGTGGACATAAAAGTGATTCAATCCCACCACGTCTCTCTGCTGAAGTTGATGAAAAGAATAAACAAGTGGATCTGCTCATCTCCTCTGCTGCTGTATCAGACTCTGCACTATACTACTGTGCTCTGCAGCCCACAGTGACAGGAAATCCAACTGCACTGTACAAAAACTTTCACACAGTTATGTTACACTGAAAGCTGATCACTTGTCAAAGTTACATAATTCCAGATGATATAATATCAATGATATAATGAGTTAAAATAAATAAACGGGGGGGGGTTAGATCAGTCAATAAAATATATATTCAGTGTGTCTTGGCGTGGGGTGGTGTAGTGGTTAGCACTGCTGCCTTCCACCAAGAAGGTCCGGGTTCGAGCCCCATGGCCGGCAAGGGCCTTTCTGCGTTGAGTTTGCATGTTGTCTGTGTGGGTTTCCTCCGGGTACTCTGATTTTCCCCAAAGACATGCAGGTTAGGTTAACTGGTGACTCTAAGGTGGGGTTTACATTAGACCGTATCAGCGGATCATCAGATTAACATTTTTAAAAACGATTAGCGTGCACACAGCAACGCCAATACACGATTCGCGTGCACACAGCAAAGCCAATACATGGATACGCTAATCACATGATTACTTCGGCACGTAAGTTGAGAAATGTGTCAGTGCGGCTCATCGCTTCCTCCTCAGCAGCTGCACTCCAAATCACTCTGCCCTGAACAGCGAGTGCCCTCTGGAGGGTGCGCACTCCGGCCCTGTGCAGCTCACAGAGTGCACGAGTGAAGTGCACGAGCAATGATTCGGGACTGAGCCGCTGTGCGCAAGTCACTTACCACTTGCAAGTGGAAGGATGGCAAGCCTAAAGACAATCATAACTACATAATGGGCAGTATTTGCATCAGTATTTTCAG
This sequence comes from Neoarius graeffei, assembly GCF_027579695.1. NCBI lineage: Eukaryota > Metazoa > Chordata > Actinopteri > Siluriformes > Ariidae > Neoarius > Neoarius graeffei. Next base: position 19,439,132 of record NC_083569.1, read on the forward strand.
TATTTTCATACTTTTATTCTCTTTAATGAAAGGTGATACAAGGCGGAAGTCCACGCCGTTTTTCAGCAATCGCGTCACATGACCAACGCCAGCGAATCAGGAAGGTGGATGTCACAGTGACGTTGTCCAATGACGACGCCAGCTAGAGCTCAGCACAGCGTATCCGCGTATCTCAATGTTTACACAGCACCGGATCAGACACGATCTGGATTGAATACGTGGACCCTGGCGGATTCCCGTTTCCCGGCGTTTCCAGGCGTTTTAATGTAAACGGACAGTGCATCCGCGAAGAAAACGAGACAGATACGGTCTAATGTAAACTTGGCCTAAATTGACTGTAGGTGTGAGTGTGAATGGTTGTCTGTGTCTATGTGTCAGCCCTGTAATGACCTGGCGACTTGTCCAGGGTGTACCCCACCTTTCGCCCGTAGTCAGCTGGGATAGGCTCCAGCTTGCCTGCGACCCTGTAGAACAGGATAAAGCGGCTAGAGATAATAAGATGAGGTGTCTTGGCTCGGTCTCCTGCTCCAGATCTATGTTCACACTCAGGATCACACTTTTTGGTTGCTAAGTACAATGATTTCGTATATTTTTGTTGTTGTTGTGAATGGCTTCATAATATATTCAAAACACACACACACACAAATACTTTCAAGACTCATAATGGGCATTTTAGACTTGCCTTGCCAGTTACTGAGCGATATATTTAATAAACTCCACAAAGATCAACATACACTTGCATTTGTTGTCCTACCTTAACCTGACCATAGTTTTAATTGATATCACTGTTTAAAGATCGTGATGGCCAAATGAGACTTCGAAGCGCGTATCAAGAATAAGGGGGCAGATGAAGCCCCGCTTTGAGGCTTTGTATCGTTGAGCAGAAAACCACATGACCCATGATAAACAAGCCCATACGAAAAAAAAACAGTCAAGAACTTATAAGAATTTATCACTGTCTAAGCAGTAAATCCTTATATAAGGATTTATAAATAAATATATATGCCATGTATAATTTACTCCTGAAAGTGGCCCCTTTTGCATTTCCCTCATACAAATTTTTTATGAAAATCTAGTATGTATGAAGGGAACATTGTGCATGTTTTTTACAGATAATGTGTATGATGAATTACACCGTCTTTGTATGCTTCATGTAATATTTGTAGTTTTAAATTATATTTTACAGTTTAAAATGTATATGCCTTTTATATGTAAATCCACACAAACATATATGTTTTTGTTTGAATTGTGGATGTATCGTAAAGGTATTCTATGATGGCTCTCTATGTTTTTTATATGTCAACCTACTGAAAAAGACAGGTTTATTGTATGACTTCTTTAGGTTTATAGATGTTTTTATATGTCGATCAATTACTATAAATGTAAAAATAGAAGAGGTTTTTTGTATGAATTGTTCAGGTTTATCTATGTTTTTAAAATGTCAACCAATTACTGTCAATGTAAGGAGAAAACAGTTTTTTCATATCACTTTTAGGTTTATTCACTGAACTTTAACACCTTCGTAGCAAGGGCAGACGTGGCTTGGTAATTGTCAGGGACCAAACGCGCTCAAACCACAGTTTATTAATAACAGGGAGTGGGTGAAGTCCAGTGGCAGGAGAACTGAGAGGCAGGGATGGCTGGTGGTAATATCTGAGGTCTCCCATCCAAGTACTAACCAGACCTGACCCTACTTAGCAGCTGAGATCTGACGGGATCAGGCGAAGTCAGAGAGTTGTAGCTACAGGCTGACAGTACTTGGGTTTCAGGCAGTCTCCCAGCAAGCAGTACCTCAGCAGGCAGGAGTAGAGAGCAGGCTGGAACACAGAGTCACAAATCAGGTAGCAAGATAGGGGACAGAAATGCAGGGTCAGGTGAGTAGGGCTCCAGGCAGGGCTGCACACACCAGGAAGATGGAGAGGCAGCCGAGCAGCAGGGCTGAGCGAGCTGGAGATCAGGCGAAGGTACAGGAGAGGCAGGCGAGAGGCAGAGTCGACAGAACGGAAGGCAGATTAGGTTACCGTGGCTGGAAAGCAGACAGAGTCAGACAGAACAGGATATTTTCAGGAGTCAGAGTAGTAGGAACACAGAGCAGGTTATCAGGCTGAGAGTTGCAGACGATCTGACACAGAGGCTTGGGAGGACTGCAGCTTAAATACACATGGGGGGAGCAGGTGATCGGCAACAGCCAATGACAGTCACTGAAAGATAATAAGAGGAAGTGAGTGCGGACGTGGCCGTTAATGCTGAGTGGAGATGTTACCTGAAGAGAGAAGCCCACAGGTAGGACCATGACAGGTAATGCTTCACAAAATGAACAAAAAATGTACAAAACAGCAGCATTACAATAAACAAAATATATATATATAACTCTAAAAAAAATCTCACTAACATGCCCTGCAGAAAATGCAGTTTAACCTCAAGGTGTGACAGATTTGTTTTTTGCCTTTAGTTCAGTGATTTTGGCATTGATCGCCGAGCCAATAGTTGAAAGAGGGGTCTGCGGAAACCTTTATCCAGGGGTAGCCGATCGCCAGCTCCAGTCCTTTTGGTGCCCCATAGGTTATTGACTAGTAGAGTGTCCAGAGGGAAAACAGCAGTGATCAGATGCCTGACAAAGACTGTGACTGTGTTTGAATTGAGGGCAAAGGTCCATGCCAGCTTATCCACCATCACTCCTGTCCCAGGATAAATCTCCACCTGTTTAAATGAGGACACAAGAACGGCATTAAAGCTGGAATATTTTTTACTTTTTCCTCCCCCCAATCACAATACACTTCAAAGCAATAGTTCATAGAAGCATTCTAGGGTCTAGGGTCCATTTGATCATGGGAACCAACAAAGGATCCTACAATGCTTCTTTCCCAGAATATTGCTTTAAGACTGTAAAAATGCAATCAGAGATGGCAACCTGGGCTCCTGACCAATGCTACAGACGGCTTTTTAACGTTGCATTATGCATAGATGTGTGTGCGTGTGTGTGTTTGTCCAAGATTGTATGATGATGTGTGTTTGGCTCCCACTGCAGAGGATACACACACAGGTGGACAAACAGACATACAGACAGCATCATTGCAATACCTGGCCAAATACCCCGTGAGGGGCAAGGTAATAAGAGTAAATTACACTATACAATAGTACACACTTTCCAAGGATGTCTCACATGCAGTAGATTCATTTTCTATACTGTGTTCATTTATTCTTTGAAAATCAATTACCTTAGGTGACTGGGCCATTGGTGATGCAGTGGGAGAGTGGGCTGTGGATTTTGGTGATACTTCAGAAGTGGGTCCTGAAGTGGATGACCACCCAGCTATACTACCTACTACTGGTGAAGTAGTAGGAGTAGTCATCGAGTCCACGACTTTCCTCATGCCATAAACTAATCCTGGCACTTGTCTTTAACTCACTCTAGTGACCTCATTTTTTACACTACAGACAAAAAAATTACATCAGTGTGTTCAGGAGACCCTTGTGGTGCTCACTGTGAAAGAACTTTGTGAATATCTTCTTCCGTTTTCATGTAAATCCCCATTGTTTGGGGGGTCCCCCCTGAGGAAAAACTGCCCTTTTTGTGTGCTTCTCTGTCTCTCTGTTCGCAGCGCGCGGGTGGGGGAGGGGATGCTCGCTCTCACACACACACACACACACACGGGAGGGAGGGGCTGCTCCCTCTCAGAGAGACACAGGCTTGTAGCTTCATGGCAAGTCACACATTCACACAGTACAGCTCAGCTCCAGCAACTGTGACTGCTACGCGCACTGCATCACTCTCACAATTTCCCGCAGGGGAATTGTTGACTCTAGATTTTAATGGGTACCTCCTGAAACAGGTGAAAAGTAGCCAAGCTGTTCCACAGCAGATCTGCAAACAGGTAGTAATGGCCCGCGCATTCCCCCGTTTAGCAAAGCAATTTCTAGCAGATGCACCAGCAGAGGTTAAAGAGTTTTGCAAAGACATGAGACCTGGAAAGCACCATGTCAAGAGGTTCAGTGAGGTGACAGCCATTGGCTCACCACAATTAAGAGTAATCTCTGCCTGTGACCAGGCTGCCATCCACAAAGTGAAGGATATTCCAACAAAGACTACTGTTAAGTACTACAGGAGAATGGCTGTAAATGGAGAAATTGTTCATGGCCATACTTACACCAAAACAAAACAAAGAAACAACTCTGTTGTGCTTTTGAAAGATGGGAGTATTTTTAGAATTTCCCACTTCATTGACACTGGTGATGATTGTTTATATGCCATTGGAAACCATGGAAATTGCACAAGTCAGAGGTTTGCCAAAGGATCAATCGTCAAAACCTCTCTGAATTACATGTCAGCTATCCATTTTCCCACAGGCTTTCACAAAGCCATCAACACTGTACAGATAGTTAAGCCATGTATGTATATTCAGTGTACTCAGTCCAGCCCAGTTGTTTGTCGATTAATAAAAACACATTACTGTAAATGATGGAATTAATTAATTGTGTATATCAGTTGTAATATGAAATTATACAGTACATGTTATAAGGGAATATGTGCATAAAATGTTGTATTTCTTCAATAAAGTGACAAAATACAGTGTATAGCTGCTTTCTTCTTTCTATTATTGCAATCAATATATGTTTGACCTTTGTGACCTATGACCTTTGTAATAATTAGGACTTTGCAGAGTGAAAATCTGTTTACAGCATGTCAGATGTTCATATGCTTTATCAGTGGGAGAGATGCTGACAGTGCTCTTTAATGTTTTTAAGGTTGTATATTTGCATTCCCCCATGCCGCCCAGCAAGCTCTCTCCTCTCTTCACCCACTCCCAGTGACACACACACACACACACAAAGTGAAAGGCCTACAGCAATTGTCATGTGGTTAAAATGAAGTTTCTCTGACATTTGTAAGGATATTGTATGACGGACTAGTGACATATACAGCCTTTGCAGGTTGCAAAGTTTTATATGTTTCATGCTAAACATATTTTACAAAAATCCTATAGCTGGTTTCACTGTCATATACAAATCTTCTAGAGTTCAGATAAAACATGTAAAAATAGTATATGATTTGTCTATATCTTTTCCGTATGGGCGGACAAGTTAAAGTTCAATACATGCGGAAGGAGTGAGCACTCTCAGCAAGGCAAAGCCGGGCGTGACAGTATGTGCTCTAATTGCCATACCAGTGAGCCTGGCACTTTGGTCAGGTTAGCCATAGAGATTTTCTGAAGAAAGCAAAAGTAACATGAACCTGCTTTCCTCCACACATCTCATGCAACCATCTCAAATGTTGAGCAGGATCCTGCAGACATGAAAAGTCAAAACTTTGAAAGATATAAATTCCAGTGGCACATAAGCACTTTTGTGTGAGTCGTCTGGCTTTGTCTGGTATGATTTTCGCTTCGCTTGTGAGAGGTCCAAGGTTGAAATCCTGGATAAGCCCAGGGTTGACCTTAAATTGTTCACCTGTTAGAAAAAAAAATTAAAGGAATGCTGGCTGCATCGTTCTTAAAGTGCTGGTCTCATGAAAATTGCATCATAATATCTCTGGCTTTCTGTGTGTGATGTGCTCAAATAGGCTGCAAAGTTATAGGGCCAGTGGCGCAATGGATAACGCGTCTGACTACGGATCAGAAGATTCTAGGTTCGACTCCTGGCTGGCTCGAAAATTTTAAAGGGTGGCACAGTGGTGTAGTGGTTTGCACTGTTTCCTCACAGCAAGAAGGTTCTGGGTTCAGTGGCTGACACGGGCCTTTCTGTGTGGATCATGTTCTCCCCATGTCTACATGGGTTTCCTCGAGGTGCTCTGGTTTCCCCCACAGTCCAAAGACATGCAGTTAGGTTAACGTGGGGTGGCCTTGGGCTGAAGTGCCCTTGAGCAAGGTACCTAACCCCGGGTGCTCTGGTGTGGCTGCCCACTGCTCCGGGCGTGTTTGCGTGTGCTCACTGCTTCAGATGGGTTAAATGCAGAGGATGAATTTCACTGTGCTTGAAGTGTGCATGTGACAAATAAAGGTTTCTTCTTCTTCTAAGTTAGCATATAAATAAAAAAATTCGTTCAAAAATACATTTTTGCATATGAATTCTGCTCCAAAAATCACTAAAAGCTTGTCCGCCATTATTAGATCGCAGCGATTTACAGGTTAGCGGTGCTGCATGCGTGACATCATGTGCACCAATGCCTTTTTTTGTGTCCACATGGACTCTATACTATTCTCTGCAGTGGCGTCCATTCTTGAAACTAATTCTTTTGAAAGAGACAAAAAGGCTCTTCAAATTCATCCTCAATCTTTGGTTGGTTGTCTGAGGATGATTTAGAACCTATAGCCACGGAGAAAGAGGTGGACAAATATACAAGCCAAGTTGCTCGTGAAGAAGAAGAGCAACAGGGGGGCAGCCAAGATGGCATCAGTGTAATATGTGATTTGTGTAGCTCCGCAACATGATGAATGAAACCTAATGTGCTGAATTGCTAAATATGCTTAAGGGCTGATTAGAATGAACCTAATTGATAAACTAAATAGCGACTACAAGGAACTCGCTCAGAAACAATTTTTTAATCCTTGTTTTCTTTCATTTTATTCACTGTTATCTAGCTTGCGCCTTGAGTTAACCATTCAGTGAACCTGCTAACTAAAGGAGAAGTGAACATAAGTTGGTAAGCATACTTGCTACTTTTTTCAGGTTATTCGTCAATATGGAAACAGAGGAAGATAGCTGTGCTGTAATGGATTTCTATGCCAGAAAGTCTCTGAGTGAAAAGTTTGAACCAGATGCTTTACAAGACGGAATGGAACAGTGTTTCGTGCCACTACCAGAAACTCCGAAACCACGACCAGCCAAAAAGTCGAAGACGCGTGCCAATGACGAGGATTATAAAGAGGCTGTGCCCATCGTGCTTTTGCTAATAATAATGGAAAGAATTGAAAAGATGCAAGAAGAATCTTTCAAACGGCTGCAGTCACTTGAGGCAAAGGTTAAAGATAAGACAAATCCCATTAAAAGTGTCACCGACGTCGTTGATTCTATGGGGAAACAGGTAGAAGACGTGACAAATAAAGTCGTCGCCTTACAAAGTAAAGTCCACATCTTAGAAAAAGAGAACAGTGTCCTCAGAAACAATGCAGCGACCTGGATGCCTATAAAAGAAGATGGAATCTACGAGTGTCTGGCATTCCGGAGCAAGCAGGTGAGAAAGTGAAGAATATCATTGCTGACATTTTCGAACACGTCTCCCTGGACATCGTGGACCAGCTGGCTTACTCAGTGGACATTGCTCACAGATTAGGTCCCTGCTCTGCAGAGGTGCGCTCCAGCCATTGCATCATACAGTAGTTCAATTCCTGTCACGAGCACACAGGGACATTGGCAGTGGCATTTCCAAAACCCATGGGCAGTCCTGAGATCACTGAAATATGCACAACTCACAACAAACCCAAGGAAGTGTGCAATTTGGTGGGTGGAAGTACAGTATCTGGGCTTTCACTTGGGTCATGGGCAGGTGCGTCCCTAAATTGATAAGAATGCAGCGATTGTGGCCTGCCCAAGACTCAAGACCAAAAAGGGGTGAGGCAGTTCCTGGGGCTGGCTGGCTATTACAGGAGGTTTTTCCTAATTTTTTTTACTTTACCAGCCTGCTGACTGAGCTCACTAAAAAGGGAGCACTAGAGCTCAGCTAGTGAACAGAGCAACTGTGCAATGGAGGACGGAGCCATGCAAACGGGCTTTTTCACAGATTGGAATATTGTTTCTCCAAGACCCTCGGTGTAAACATAAATACACAAACAAAACAAGCATTGATTTAAAAAAAAAAAGCACACACACACAATACCACACAAGCAGAAACAGCGCAAATTGTATTAGTGCAAATGGTAATAGTAACATTGCAAAATGGCTAAGGACTTAGTGTTGCCACACGTCCAGGTTTTTCCGGGATTGTCCCGGTTTTTTTGTGGAAAATGGAAAATGTCCAGGAAAATGGAATAACCTTCCCGGGACACGTTTTGTCCCGGTTTTTTACTTCCTCACATTATCCCCCATTGAAATAAACACAAATCATTAATGTTTCTCGCAGCCACTTAACATATTAATAGTTTTCACGTAAGCGGGCATATTGTAGGCAGCTACTTGTGCGGCCTCACCGAATGTTTGCGCACGCAGCCAGTCGCCGTTGCTAGGTGATCGTGGTCAATACAACGGCGGCCGCGCGAAATCAAAGATACTGGAATACCGTAATACCAAACAATAGGTGAGAGTTCCCTTGGTCGGTGCGCGAGTAGGCTGGCTGTCTACTTCCTATGTTCTGATTCTGATAAAGGCTGGTTCTAAAGCCTGGGCCAATTTCATCAATAAATGAATCATTAAATAAATCATTAAATATATCAAAAAAGAATGCCTGAACACTGGCGTGAGAAATGAATAAATCAGTTGTCCCAATACCATAGCACCTCTCTCTTGTGATTAAAACAAAGGATTAGGGCTATTTGGTATGATACGGTAGTCTAACTTTTAAAGTTCAGTTCTCCAGAGAAAAGGCTAAAACAACAACGAAGCAGACTGAGAGAAATTATATTGATTATATTTGTATTATTTTGATTTGGAAACGGAATGGGAGGAGAGACTCTTCAGGGGGCTGTTAGCCTACTATTAAATATTTGTTAAAAAAAATACTGGCGTCCAAATAAGATCATTCCTATATGAAATTATTTTTTGTAATAATATTTGTGGTAGTGCCCATTTAAGGGTTAAGAAGACAAAATGAATTTTAACTAAACGCCTAACTGCACCAGTTGAACTGTTTTATTTTTAAACGTGAACATTCACATAAGGCATAAGGCATCGTAGATGTGCGTGTCCGCAGCCCTCAACCCCCGCGCTTGTACGTGCGCGCAGGCGCGGCCGCCGACCGATGTGTCCCGGTTTTTTACAACTCAGATGTGGCAACCCTAAAGGATATGGGAGTATCTGCAATATGCAAATCATGATCCATTTACAGGATGAGTCGTGAGCAGATGTTGAGGCGAGGAAGTGTCATAAAGTGACAAGTGCTTTATTACTTGACAATACTACAGATGGATTTTAGTAACAGACTGAGTTATTTGGAGATAGGGGAGAGAGAGAGAATTCAGCATCCCAACAGCATGGTATATAAAGCTGTTCGCCAGTCTGGTGGAGCTAGCTTGGAGGCTCTGGTACCTTTTTCCAGAAGGCAGGGGACTGAAGAAGGTGTGTGAAGGGTTAGTAGGTCTATGTTTTGGTTGTACATGGCTCCCTGCATCACGGTCCCAGTCTGTAATATCAAAACAGTTCTGAAGTGCAGAAGTAGCACCTTCTGGCTGCACACGTATCGCTTTCAGAACTGATTCGGTCACTTTCGCCCTTGGCCTGTATGCTGGCTTTAGCATAACTGTGATATGGTCAGAGAGTCCGAGGTGGGGGACGGGGGCAGCCTTGTATGCTCCTTTGTTGTTAGTGAAATCAAGGTCCAGTGTATTATTTCCTCTTGTAGGGAAATCAACATGTTTGTGTAGCTTGGGTAAAACAGACTTTGGATTGGCATAGTTAAAATCCCCAGCAAGAATAAGAAATCTATCTGGGTGGGCTGGCTCTTGCTCACTGATAGCTTGGTACAGTTCATTTAGTGCTGCCTCTCTGTTGCTGTTATTAGTGCTGGGTGGAATGTATACAGTTACTAACAAAATAGCTGTAAATTCCATCAGCAGGTAAAAAGTTCAGCACTTCATAATCATAAACTCCACCAGAGCTGAACAGTGTTTAGAAACCACTATCATATCCTGACACCGAGCATTGCTTGGTCTTACCTCCCACTTCCCAGGCTCCATCAGCTATGTGGCACATTAGCCAGTCTAGCTGTATGGCGGAATCCGGGATGATGTTATTTAGCCATGTTTCTGTGAAAATACAAACACATTTTCTTGTGTCGCACTGGGTGGCTCTCAGAAGGTGTACATGGTCCATCTTATTGTCTATGGAATGAACATTGGCAAATATGATGGATGGTGCTGCTGGTCTATTTGGATGAGCCGCTAGCCTAGCCCATGTCCCTCTGCACTTTCCCCTTTCCTGCTTCCTCTCACAATGCCTGCAGTGCCCCCTCTCCTGATAGGAAACAGTACTTGAAGTCAGTGACGTTGTGATCTGGCAGAGTAGGCTGAGGCTCTAGAGATTTTGTTCTTGTGCTGCTTGTCAAGCTGTGTTCACTTGTTCTGCCAATATTCAACAGAAACTGGCGACTGTACTTGTGTCTTAACATATACAAACATGTAGACATAGATGAAGAAACATTTCAAAACACCATGTTATTGGGTTTGCGAGGGACTGCTGCATCCGTACCGTACATGCCACCATCTTGAAACCATCTAATAACCATTAGATAAACCAACTTTTTTTTTTTTAGTGTGTTGCAGGCATCAAATTCTGAGTTTGTTTATATTTATAAAATACAATTAAGTTGGTGAGTAAAATTTTTGAAAATCTCATCTTTGTCATCTTTGTCCTTTTGTCAGTTAAATAAAGGTTCACATGAATTAACACATCACAGATATTTGTGTTAATTGCTTTTTGGAAAATATCTCAACTTTTCTGGAAATGGGGTTAGTATTAGTCCATATGGAGATTATAACTAGGGGGCGGGTCACTCTGTGTAATCATCTGACAAGGCTGTTCCTGATTCGCTGAGTGAATCTACAGCGCTGGGCTCATTCAGTTTGCCCAAAGCCTCATTTTATATCATTGTTTATTTTTCTTTTCTTCTTCTTTATGATGGTGCTGTTGTACTTGGCTTCACAAAAGTCCAAAATAGCAATCTTTAAAACATTTGAAAATGTAGGAGAATAGACTGTCTAGGTGGAATTCGATTCCACAAATCAAGTCCCAAATTTAAAAAAGCTATTAAATAATAATCCTGTGGCATAGGTCACTTTTGGAGATTGTGTAGAAGGTTATTACAAATTTTTTGACACCTTTGAAATAAATTTTCGACCTTCCTACAATTTTATACCGCAATAAAACCCCTTAAGCCTAATTTCCACTAATTTTGTTGCAATATAGTACCCTACCACCGGGTGGCCATTGTCACAGACTAGGTTCCTGGAATATTCCAAGAACCTAGTTTGTGGAATTTCAGACTGCTTTTTTGGAACTTGCTCCAAACTCCATTCTGATAGACTGGGGCACCAACCCTGGCCCTAAGCCACACCCCCCAGACTCGGTTTCTGGGTTCCAGACTAGTTTTTTGGAACTTGCTCCAAACTCAATTCTGATGTGCTGACATGTGCCACCAGACCATAAGACACTTCACCACACTCTTTTCTTTGGAAAACAGACAACTTTATCAGGAAAAACCCTTATATCTCGCTCCCTGAAAGACATTGGAGGAAACTTTCACCACAGGGTCGTACAGACTGGGCTCCTCTATCAAATGCCATTGCTATTACACTAGACTTGATATCTGGAATTCAGACTTGATATCTGGAATTCAGACTTAATTCCAGATATCAAGTCTCAATTCCATATATCAAGTCTCAATTCCAGATATCAAGTCTGAATTCCAGATATCAAGTCTCAATTCCAGATATCGAGACTCGATATCTGGAATTGAGACTTGATATCTGGAATTCAGACTTGATATCTGGAATTGAGACTTGATATATGGAACAAAATAGGGTTGTGACTTGATATCTGGAACCTGGACACCAAAAAACATTTTATTGCAATTCAATAACTTTAATGCACTTCCATATCTTTAATAAGCCAAAAAAACTTTAAAGAAATACAATAACATCAAACATTTCAAAACACACTTTTAATAGAACAGTATGGAACAGAAGGTCATGGGGACACTTCGGGCTTGTTCTCCCACAGCCCTAAATCCTCCTGGGGAAAGTTGTTAGGAGCATGTTTCAGGCCATTTGGAGTGTATTGATACGTGTTTTGGAGACATGAACAATTAAATTTGATATTGAACTCTTATACATATATATAATACAAACATACTTTCATACATACATACATACTGTGACAGGGACCGTTCTTGTACTCGCATGAGTGGCCAATGAGCTCCTTAGAGCGTTAAACGTTGGTGGGGGTGCGGGGAAGCCCAGGTCCAGCCAGGTTCTCTTAAAATCCTCCAAGAGGAGTGGCGTCCTCCCCCCAGCACTACTGGAAAAAAAGAAGGGGCCTCCCCAGCCCTGCAGGTCCTCCCTCCTTTTCATCCAGGTCTTCATCATGCGGTAGACATTGGCGTGCACAGGCACCCTGGCATCGCCAATTGTGCGGCGTGTCTTGTGCTCCTTCACCTGTATGAGGACACGATGAGTAAAACAGACATATTACATTACATTACATTACACTTATCCAAAGGGGCGGTTAAGCCACGGCTGCCCCATATGTCCAATATATGAAATATATTGTTTTTAAAATATATGAAAGAGCTTTACTAAACACATGAATGGAGATGAAAACATACGTATATCACGTGGCACTGCCCCGCTTCCCGAGCCTCTAGGACATCAGTCCCCCTCATGTTTTTCAACACTGTGATCCTGTGGCCAGTCTCACTAATTATCAGCCCCGCCAGCAGGGCAAGAAATCTCTGAATTTGGGGCCTTTTTTTGGTTGTCACAGCTTTCTCTAAGAAAATGTAAATAAAATATTACAGGAAAAAATATATGCATAAACAATTGTAAGTCATTAACACCCTTATAATTTTGGATATGTAAATGTATGTATAGACTTACTGAAAAATTGGGGCAGGAGCTTGTTGGCCTTTTTAATGAAGCTGCAGTGTACAGCCAAGGGGAGGACATTTTCTGGAATGCAGAATAGAATAGAACAGAATAGAATAGAATAGAATAGACAACCTTTATCATCATTTCAAAAGTATATTGAGATTTCAAAAGCTTCACGGTACAGTGCACACATGAATAGGACTATATGGGAAATATATCTATTAAATATTAAATGAAATTAATCTATGTTTGCAGTCTACAGATTGGGCCCTGACACAGTAATGACCTTACCGGATTTGTTGCGCCTGACAGACACCACGTGCGACGTCACGCTGCCCCTCAGATTTCGTAGCTCTCTAGAGAGCTCATCTTTGAGACCCTCTATGGATCTCTGTGAGAGCCGGACACCCCCCGGCCACGCCCTTCCCACCCACTTAAGAAAATCCTTGGTATCAATAATTTTCTTTTTGACCGTGGTGGGCTTCAGGCTGGATGCAACCCATGTTCTCACAGCTCTAAAAAAGTTAAAAAAGACAATTTTTGGGGATTTGACACAAATGACAACTTCTTTGACACACATGACCACATAAGTGATCATCACAACATTCATTACATTGACATTACACTTTTTTTATCAGAATAGATTCAACCTTGTGATTGCTCAGTATAAATACAGGGCAATGAAATACTGTTTACTGCACATTTAACAAAACAGTACTTACTCCCGGATCCTGCTGTGGTCGCGCAGATATAACAGGTCAGCATGTGGCACGTCGCCCACCGCACTGTTAATAAGGAACTGGCGCACCGACTGCACGCGCTGCTGCGTGTTGCTCTGCTCTTTGCATGTGGCATTCTCAGTGGTGATGCGTCCCTTATATTTTGAGAGGAGTATTTCTACAAAAATGCAGCAGGAAGTTAACAATAAATTACATTACCCTTTGCTGATGGTTTTTTCCAATGCGATTTACAGTTAGGGTTAGGCCAATAGACTTGATTTGTGGAACCGACCCTATTGCGGGGATAGGTGACTTGGAACCAATCTTGTTACAGTCCCTGGAGCAATGTGGGGTTGGGTGTCTTGCTCAAGGGCACTTCAGCCATGGATCGAGGTGTAGGGAGAAGTAGGGGTGGGGTTTGAACCTACAACTCTCTGATCTTAACTCCACCTCCCTAACCATTAGGTCACAGCTGCCTCCGTTTAGCAAGGAAATGAATCTTTGGAGAGCTGTGGGGAAAAAAGCATTTAAAAAATATACAAACCATATCCAGGCTCTCCACTGTCATCTTCAGTGGCAGCTTCCCTCCTCTTCTGAAACTTCACCCTCTTTTTTTCTTTTTTCCCCATAAGGAGCTTGATTTTAGCCCGAAGCAGAATGTTGTTATGGCGGAGGCGCCGGATTGCCTCTTCCCTTGCCCGACACCCGGGGCATGAGAGGATGGAGCGTCCTTTTGCGGGTGCCGGTGCAGCAGAGGAGGTGGCAGCAGGACCGGCAGGGGCATCACGGGAGGCAGCAGGACCGGCAGGGGCATCACAGGAGGCAGCAGGACCGGCGGGGGCATCGGGGGAGGCGGCAGGACCGGCGGGGGCATCAGGGGAGGCGGGCGGGATTGGGTCAGCTGGCGCCTCCCTGAGATCTTCTTCTGTGATGTCCAGCTGGCTGACCATTGGAAGAACCGGGAAAGTCAACCTCAGAGCCCTGAGGCCATCAAGTGCTTTTTTTTGTATCCCCTGGTTGTACATGTCCTTCCGTTGTTCAGCCTAATAAAGAATGGTAATAAGTGTGTAGTGATTTAAACAGAATTGTTGTCTCATCTTGTCAGAATTCTTTTGTGTACAATTATATTTTTAAAAAGCTCAATGTCTCAATGTCATGTTTCTTATGTGTGTGCAAATATCTGGGCAAAAAGCTCACCGTCCAGTTCTTGTGTGACTGGAGGAAATGTTTGTCCAGCCGGACATATTTTATCTGGCACTCCATACAATAGAGTCTTCCCTTCACTCCTCTGAAGTAAATAAAGAGAAATATAACTTAAAAAACTTAAACTCATAAAAACATATAAAAACATCAAATGCTATTATATCAGACATTGAGTTGATACAATATTGTTAAAAAAAAAAAAACTCACCGCCCACTCGTGTACAACATTAATAGGTCCAGCTCATCATTGTTTACCACATGATGGCCTTTCCTGAGGTGTTGGCGGAGGTATTTGTGGTCCACATCGCATAATGGACACAGCGGCATGCTAAAATATGAATAAAAAGTAGTTACACGTGATAACATACGATTCCCTAGTCTTGAAGTCCAACAGATATTCCATTCCAGAAAAATGTGTACACAATAGATTATGTTCCTTACTTCAAGATTAATCTCCTAACTGACTAAACAGTCCAAAAATATTGTCTACATAAGAGACCCTGTGTTTGACTTACCTCTCCTTTGTTTGTGAAAGAAGTGTGTGGGGGATGGGCAGTAGCAGCAGAGAGCTTCTTCAAAGAAGTGTGTGGGGGATGGGCAGTAGCAGCAGAGAGCTTCTTCTAAGGCTACGTTTACACTAGACCGTATCTGTCTTGTTTGCTTCGCGGATGCACTGTCCGTTTACATTAAACCGCCTGGAATCGCCTGGAAACGGGAATACGCCAGCGTCCACGTAATCAATCCAGATCGTGTCAGCTCCGGTGCTGTGTAAACATTGCGAATACGCAGATACGCGGATACACTTGTGCTGAGCTCTAGCTGGCGTCGTCATTGGACAACGTCACTGTGACATCCACCTTCCTGATTCGCTGGCGTTGGTCATGTGACGCGACTGCTGAAAAACGGCGCGGACTTCCGCCTTGTATCACCTTTCATTAAAGAGTATAAAAGTATGAAAATACTGCAAATACTGATGCAAATACTGCCCATTGTGTAGTTATGATTGTCTTTAGGCTTGCCATCCTTCCACTTGCAAGTAGTAAGTGATATGCTCTGGGATCTCACACACAGCGGCTCAGTCCCGAATCGTGGCTTGTGCACTTCACTCGCGCGCTGTGTGAGCTGCACAGGGCCAGAGTGCGCACCCTCCAGAGGGCACTCGCTGTTCAGGGCAGAGTGATTTGGAGCGCAGGATGCCTGCAGAGCCGAGCGTATCCGCGTATTGGCGTTGCTGTGTGCACGGCTAACGGTTTTAGTGTAAACGCGAATCATTTTAAGGATGATCCGCTGATTCGACGTAATGTAAACGTAGCCTAAGAAAGTCAGAAAAGTCATTTCTGATGGGATATTGTGTTTCAGCATCCCATATAAGCCCTGGGAGTGGAAAAAAAAAATTTGGATGATTTTAGGCCCACGGTGTCGAGTAAGGGTATTAGGCCTTTGACCCATCCGTAGGGGCTGGCAACGAGGCCAATTTTTTTTTTTCAAAAATCCGTTAAATATGGTTACCCTGAGCCCCACGCATCCTTTTTTGTACACATACAACTTTCAGCCTGCAAAAGGGCTCGCTCTGAAGTGAAGGAGTTCCAACAGCCAAATATCGGGTTAGGGAAATAGACTTCATTTCCGGAACGAATCCTAACCTAACTCATTGCTTAGACTTGCAGGTTGGAATTTCATTTTCCCTCCAAAAACGGTCAATTTTTTGGGGCCTAGGTTTCGCGCCTTTGGGTTTTGGTAGAGTAGCCGGGTCTGTCTGGCCCTATGGTAAAAGTTTTCTCGGGTGTCTTTCGTGGACCGAGTTATGGGCCTTTTTCCTGATAAAGTTGTCCGGTTTCCCAAAAAAACACCTTGGGGGCATGGCTTAGGGTCCGAGGGCACGTCCCAGCACGTCAAAATTGAGTTTGGACCAGGTTAGGACATTGGACTTCAATTCCGGAATTAGGCCTATTGACAGTATCCTATACCCGGAACGAGGCCTAACCTTTCAAAAACATTTTTTAAAAATCATGTCTCCAAACTAGGTACCAATAGACTCCAAATGGGCTGAAACGTGCTCCTAACACCTTCCGCTGGGAAGTTTTTTGGCAAGTGGGACTCGGGGAAATTTTCACTACCGGCCTTCCATTGAAATGAATGGGTTAGGGTTTGTTTTTGAATAACTCTGAAACTAAAGGTCCTACGGCTTCGCGGATGCCTCAGCCACGATCGGGGACCCCAAATTAGGGTGTGCGACGATTTTGAAGCCGCGGGGACATTCGGGTAATTTTTCACGAATTTTTTTACACTTTTTTTCTGACCTTTCACCTTTGGGCGTATCTCGGGACAGGAAGGTGCTAGAGACTCGGTTCCAAGTCAGGCGCGCTCAGCGCCCTCGATTTGGGGGGGGGGGGTAGACTTGATTCCGAGTCAATAGCACCTTTTCCTGATTTTTTTGTGAATATTTTCAACTATTTTTATGAGGCCTTTGGCCGAGTGCGTTTTGGGGCGCTGTTCCGGACAGGAAGGTCGTACAGATGTCAGACAAGTATCCCCCGTTTCGTCTTGCTAAGGGCTATCTACTGATACCACATTTGTTACGATTTGACCGCGTTTTAGGTGCGAGACGGTAGGCCACGCCCCTGTGGTTCGGCCCCCGAAAAACATGGGAGGAAAGTTTTGCCACAGGTTCGTACAGCCCGGCCTACTGTACCAAAATCCAGCGGCGCGAGACCCTAGCCTGAAAAGGCGGGGCCTTCCATTGAAATGAATGGGTTAGGGTTTGTTTTTGAATAACTCTGAAACTAAAGGTCCTACGGCTTCGCGGACACCTCAGCCACAATCGGGGACCCCAAGTTAGGGTGTGCGACGACTTTGAAGCCGCGGGGACATTCGGGTAATTTTTCACGAATATTTTTACACTTTTTTTCTGACCTTTCACCTTTGGGCGTATCTCAGGACAGGAAGGTGCTAGAGACTCGGTTCCAAGTCAGACGTGCTCAGCGCCCTCGATTTAGGGGGGGCAGACTTGATTCCGAGTCAATAGCTCCTTTTCCTGATTTTTTTGTGAATATTTTCAACTATTTTTATGAGGCCTTTTGCCGAGTGCTTTTTGGGCCGCTGCTCCGGACGTGAAGGTGCTAGAGACTCGGCTCCAAGTCAGGCGCGCTCAGCACCCTCGATTTAGGGGGGGGGGGGGGGGGTAGACTTGATTCCAAGTCAATAGCACCTTTTCCTGATTTTTTTGTGAATATTTTCAACTATTTTTATGAGGCCTTTGGCCGAGTGCGTTTTGGGCCGCTGTTCCAGACAGGAAGGTCGTACAGACGTCAGACAAGTATCCCCCATTTCGTCTCACTTAGGGCTATCTACTGATACCACATTTGTTACAATTTGACCACGTTTTAGGTGCGAGACGGTAGGCCACGCCCCTGCGGTTCGGCCCCCGAAAAACGTGGGAGGAAAGTTTCGCCACAGGTTCGTACAGCCCGGCCTACTGTACCAAAATCCAGCGGCGCGAGACCCTAGCCCGAAAAGGCGGGCTGTGATTGTTCAAAATCAAAATTCCAACAGGCAATGTCTAAGCAATGGAGGCCTCAACTCAAGTCCAATGTCCTAACCAAAATAAGACAATGTTGAAGCCAAAAAATGAAATATTATACTGATTTTTTTTTTTTTTTGAAAGACAGGAGGGCTTAGTCCTGCTAGTCCACAAGCTGCCTCTGGTGATTATACAGTTGAAGATTACTGGGGAAAAAATTCTCCTCGTCTTTCTCTAAATCTTCAACTGTCCAGTTTCAGTGAGTCTATCGCCATTGTATCCTCAGATTCCGGTTCTTGGCTGACAGGACTGGAACTTGATGTGGTCTTCTGCTGTTGTAGCTCATCCAACTTAATGTTCGATGTGTTGTGCATTTTGAGATGGTTTTCTGCTCACCATGATTGTAAAATTTGGTTATTTGAATTGTCAGAGTGTAACACTTTGGCAGCTTGTGTAATTTCTAACAGCTGGAATACAGATATCACATTTCTGTATATTGTATATATCAGATACTCACTGTGAATGTCTGAAATTCCTCGTGGTGTTTGCTATTCAGTGGGGCATAGTGGTGTTTTCTCTGTTTCAGATTAGGTCAGGAAAAAGTGCAGACATTCTCTTTTCATTTAATGTTTTGGTTTATGATTGTGCTGTTACTCACCTGAAAGCTTTTAGTATCAGCAGCTTGTTTCATTTCCCAATATATAACCAAAAAAAATATATCTGGTGTTTGTTCTAATTAATGTCTATTATGACCCTGTAAATATTGTTGAAATCATGTATGTTGTTTGACATGTCACCTGATATCAACAGTAAATATGCTCTGAGTAATGTAAAAACCCTGCCCCAATATGGTGGTGTGACTAACTGCCTCCTAAAGACATTTTACAGGGCCATGATACTTCATTAATTCTCTGTAGATACTGAAATACTGCATGAATGGAGGTAGATATAACATGTCTGCATAACTCTAAATAATTTACATTTAAGTCAGGTAATGTGGTTTCTTCACTGCTGTGGATTTTCATGCAGTGTTGGTTGTCCCTGTCTCTTTGTTTCTGTTTCCTTTGCAGCTGTGTGTAATCAAACCCAACCTCCTTGTGTGGAGGCCGCTGTGGTTTTATTTTACACAAGTCTCTGAAAGTGCTTAGATCATCCTTTACCAGATTTTAGTGTAAAATAGATACAGTACATCCAATCAGATTTGGGCTCAAAAATATATTAAACAGACCTGCAAGAGACACACATAAAGAACACATATATATATAATTCAGCCACAATAAACAAACAAGAAGACAGAGTCATCTATATCCCCTACCCTCTATACCAACTTTCAAGATATTATTTGTCACAGTTTTCAAGTTCTGCTGCAGGAAACCAACCCTACCTCTTTACACTGACCTGCAGCCCTTGGCATTGGCCCACCAGACCTTTGGTCCAGGTGAGCTAAAAATTAAAATTTCTCACATTTCTTATTGGGCGGCACGGTGGTGTAGTGGTTAGCGCTGTCGCCTCACAGCAAGAAGGTCCTGGGTTTGAGCCCCGGGGCCGGCGAGGGCCTTTCTGTGTGGAGTTTGCATGTTCTCCGCGTGGGTGTGCTCCGGTTTCCCCCACAGTCCAAAGACATGCAGGTTAGGTTAACTGGTGACTCTAAATTGACCGTGAGTGTGAATGGTTGTCTGTGTCTATGTGTCAGCCCTGTGATAACCTGGCGACTTGTCCAGGGTGTACCCTGCCTTTTGCCCATAGTCAGCTGGGATGGGCTCCAGCTTGCCTGCGACCCTGTAGAAGGATAAAGCGGCTAGAGATAATGAGATGAGACATTTCTTATTATACCTTATAAAACTAGACATGTTAAATAGTTTACTGTCTAAATTGCATTTTAATATGAGACCGGGAACATGTTCTGTTTAGTTGGTAAAGTTTGGCTCTTTGAATCCGCCATTACACGAATGCGTTCCTGGTAAGTTACTGTTCATTCAATGAAGTGACGTCATATGCAAAACACTTGAAAGTTCATGGCATTTCTGGCTTCGTCTGCTTTGCAAAGTGTAACACGTTTTTAACAATTTTTTTTTATTCTGCAACAAAACTAAAACCAAAGCATGCCTCCTCAGGGGTGTGTCCTTCAAGGCTGTTCAAGTGTAGCCGATTAAAAAAGCAGAATTTTGATCCATTGTAGCCCAAAGTCGGCAGGACACTTGTGAAACGAATGGGTTTGATTTGTACTGATGAAGAGAGGTAACTTCAAGCCAACAGGATGGTTTGGTGTCTGCTCCATACATTTTGAAAAAGATAAATTTGTCATGCAGATTCATATAGAAGGATTTGAGCGATGTCTGGTACGCGGAGCAGTTCCTACGATCTGGAAACAAAAGTCAGAAGCGCCATCCCAAAGAGCTCACCACACAGTAAGTGTCAAGCTTGCATTTAGCCTGTTGCTTGAATTTATGAGTTGTCCATCAGCATCGCCAGACCCATTTTACTGGGGCACGTGCCCCAATATATATCTGCTGTGCCCCAGTAAAATTTCCTGATCACATTTCAGAAACAGTGATGTATTTGGCACTGCGGAATCAGTTACTGCAATTACTGTTATTTTTTACTAAAACCCCGATGCTGTAGTTGAAGGAGAGGGTGTAAAGGCTGTTTGTGTTTGTGCCTGATTCAGTATTTGAAGAAGGAGGAGCTGCTTTTTGTACAACACTAGATACAGATGCTCCAGCTGTTTTGGCTATAGCACACGTGGATGAAATGCCGAAAGGAGAAGAGAGAGGTTGTTGAGAGAGTTTATTGTGTTTCCAGGCAGTATTTGATGGAAGATGGATATGATGTGTTAATAGTAGCTGAAGATACAGTATTAACTGAACAGCGCACATTTTGCTCATGTTGTGAGAGGATCTCATTCAGAGCCTATCAATACAGAAAAAGTTCTGTGTAGCTTCCAGTAGTCAATGACCATGCTGCTCCACAATGTGAGTGGTAAGATGGCAGTCAGATGGTTTCACTCCAAACAGTGCTCTAAACATGATTTAGCGAGGCTAGTGGAGCTCGTGGACACATTGCTTCTAAATTGTTGTTAACAACGCTAAAGATGTCGAGTGTCAAGCATTTGGGTGTAAAATAAACCTGATCACTGATCATTTTATGTGACATGCTTTTGTTTTTATTCACAGAGAAACGAGATCTTTGTCGACGGCAAGAATCACACTGCGATGACAACAGGATTGTTTACTAGTATCTGTGTCAGTACTGAACATGTGTTATCGAGCCGAGTAGATTTAAGAAGAAGAAGCCTTTATTTGTTACCCGTACACTCAAGTACAGACTGAATCACACAGTGAAATTTCTCCTCTGCATTTAACCCATCTGAAGCAGTGAACACACACAAGTGAGCATTGAGAACACAAACATACCCACAGCAGTGGCCAGCTATGCTACAGCACCCAAGGAGCAGTTGGGGGTAAGGGTGAAGCGTTAAAAAAAATGTTAGGAACATGTAACATCACCTTGTTAACATGCATACCAAGTTTCAAATCTGGATCATGAATAGTTTTAGATATATGGTCCAGAAATGAACATTGCTCTGAGAAACTAAGTCAAAATCAATTTTTTATGTAAAAATTTGAAAAATACTTTTTTCAAAAATCCAAAATAGCAAAAGGCACCAGTTCACATGTTGCTTGATGTGTCTGATGACACTATTGACCCTTCCCACTCACGTGACCTTCGTAAACGTGACCGCCATTTTGGACATGAAGAAATAACGGTTTATGGCACAGACCCTTTCGGTTCTCGCTCATCTAGCTGCTACAATGACTGCTTAGACTGCAACAATAATACCTAACACACATTTAAGTATCCGTCGTAAAGACGTGAAACTCGTCGAGTGATGAGTGTGTTCATTGATAAGCTAACACAATCTAAAAGTAGATATACCATCACACTGCCCTGGCGCTGTGTACAGTTTACCTTCTATGGTTTGTGCACTCACTATTTGCCATTACTTTCTCCAACCCAGTGTTCGAACTATGCCGATATTTTCGGGGGGTCCCTTTTTTTCCCTTGGGGGGGGGGTGCTTGCGCTTTCACTTGTCTCAGAGTGCGGATCTCCAAACATATGAGAAGCCTATCTTACGCACATATCACGCGGACTCCACACCTCCACACATGCATCGCGTCTGAAGTCATAACTCATCAGGGGAAATCGTGTCCGCATTGGCATGTTCAAAAAACAACCTCGCGTCAACAATGATACCACACGCAAGAAAAAAAAAAAACAGTCAGGCTACTCAACACATCTGATCCACAGCAGCACTGGAAATCATGTCAACAACCAATCTTCCATTTCAACACGCGTCAACAAACAAATGGCACCACAAACATGAACGAATCGGTCAGGCTACCGATTCCAAACCCACAGCAGATGAATAATTAAATGCATCTTACCTTAAAGCAGAATCAACCACAAAGGAAGTCTGTTGGCACACTTCCTTTCTACTAGTTTGTGTCCCCAACCTGGCAGCAGCAGTCGTTGTCATATCGGTTTATTTTATCTTTGATTTAAACACAACACTTCGGATATGCAAATGCTTCCCGTTACACACGATTGCTATGTCAATAACCATCATTTTGCCAATATTTTAGAGACCATCCATCTTCTCCGTCGGTCAGCATCTGTCAGGATCCGATAAAATGATAAATCTTGCCTTGTGTGTTGATGGTTACTACATCCAGGTGCACAACAATATAATGGCATGATGGAAGTCTTGCTGAAAGTAAAAACTTTCTTTGATGGCTATATTCCTTTCGATGCTTCGCCGTCGTTCCTCGTTGTTGGCTGTGGTAGACTACTGGTAGTTCATGTCCAAAATGGCAGCCGCATTTGTCGTGACATCACGTGGGATGGGTCAATACTATGCTATAATACTGGCCACTACGCGGTGTGTATGACTGGTAATTACTGACGCTGGCCACTAGGCGGTGTGTCATCTCATCTCATCATCTCTTGCCACTTTATCCTGTTCTACAGGGTTGCAGGCAAGCTGGAGCCTATCCCAGCTGACTGCTGGCGAAAGGCAGGGTACACCCTGGACAAGTCACCAGGTCATCACAGGGCTGACATATAGACACAGACAACAATTCACGGTCAATTTAGAGTCACCAGTTAACCTAACCTGCATGTCTTTGGACTGTGGGGGAAACCGGAGCACCCAGCAGAAACAGAGAGAACATGCAAACTCTGCACAGAAAGGCCCTCGCCGGCCACGGGGCTCGAACCCAGATCTTCTTGCTGTGACGCGACAGCGCTAACCACTACACCACCGTGCCGCCTAGGCAGTGTGTATGACTGGTAATTACTGACACTGGCTACTAGGCGGGGGCGGCACGGTGGTGTAGTGGTTAGCACTGTCACCTCACAGCAACAAGGTCCTGGCTTTGAGCCCAGCGGCCGACATGGGCCTTTCTGTGTGGAGTTTGCATGCTCTCCTCATGTCTGCCTGGGTTTCCTTCGGGTGCTCTGGTTTCCCTCACAGTCCAAAGGCATGCAGGTTAGGTTAATTGGTGGCTCTAAATTGACCATAGGTGTGAATGGTTGTTTGTGTCTATGTGTGAGCCCTGCAATGACCTGGTGACTTGTCCAGGGTGTACCCCACCTCTCACCCATAGTCAGCTGGGATAGGCTCCAGCTTGCCTGTGACCCTATAGAACAGGATAAGTGGCTACAGATAATGGATGGAAGGGCTACTCGGCGGTGTGTATGACTGGTAATTACTAACATTGGTATGGTGGCAGGCACACACAGGACAGTAACCATCAGAAAACAACCTGATGGGTTTCTTTATGTATCCACACTCTATGCCTATGGGGCTCCACTCGCTTTTGGGTGCAGGAGCGCCGCTATTACGTGCATTATTCATTTTGATAACCGTATAATAAGGACCTGAAAAATATGTTCATCTTTTATGAGCAAACTCTAGAAAACTCTTTAATGGTCTTTCATAACACAATTTCTTAATATTAGTATGTTGATAATGATGATGTTGAGTGTTTTAAATATTTCCTCAATTGCACTTTTTTTAACGAAACCTCAATTGTCTTTTCAAAGTCAAAGCTTGAATTCCCAGAGCTACATGCGCTGCATTCGGATGAGGAGTCCGTTCCCAGGAGGTTCTAATCCCACTAGGTCTTGATCCTGGGTTTTCGTACCAGGCAGGGTATTCATTGTATTATATTTTTTCAAAATGATATTATTTTTCCAAGATGGGTTTTTTTTGTATTCTTATCTCAGCAATGTGCACGGTGGTGTAGTGGTTAGCGCTGTCACTTCACAGCAAGAAGGTCCTGGGTTTGAGCCCCGTGGCTGGCGAGGGCCTTTCTGTGTGGAGTTTGCATGTTGTCTGCGTGGGTTTGCTCCGGTTTCCCCCATGGTCCAAAGACATGCAGGTTAGGTTAACTGGTGACTCTAAATTGACCGTAGGTGTGAATGGTTGTCTGTGTCTATGTGTCAGCCCTGTGATGACCTGGCGACTTGTCCAGGGTGTACCCTGCCTTTTGCCCGTAGTCAGCTGGGATAGGCTCCAGCTTGCCTGCGACCCTGTGGAACAGGATAAAGAGGCTAGAGATAATGAGATAAGATGAGATCACAGCAATGGTGAAATCGAATTTGTAAATTAAATCACTGCCCTGACTCTACTCATCAGGCCAGAGCTATTCTCTTTCTATGTCTGTTTTGAACAACATAAGGAAACAGTAATGTAACTATAATGGTAAAGAAATAAAACAAAAGAGGCTGGCTATGATATAAGAAAATTCTACAACCCAGAAACAGATGGGAGCTCTGCTTTTAGGCAGTGCCTCAATCTATATACAGAGGCTCCAACTCTCCCGCCGTGGGTGGGAGATCTCCCGCTTAAGGGAACATTTAGAAAATCCTCCTGACCTCCCGCTGACAACATAAAAATCTCCCACCCGCCCTTACTACACATGATTAGTTAAAAAATATATAACTTGATACGTTTATGTTGACGAAAATTAATAGTTGACTTTCTGCTTTTCATGTGTCTGACATTGTATGGGTGGACTCAAGTGTGTACCCCGTGGTATATGCCAATTCCCCGGTCAGTACACTGATCGGCGTAACGGGGGGATTGGAGTGAATGCCGGAGGCATGCGCATGCAGCTCAAGCGCGCATATGAATGGAGCGAAATTTGGACGACCCTATATCTGACAAGGTTAGATCACCAGACCAGACGTTAGATTCTAACGAACTTGTCTGACTTTTTTTGTCTGATTTTTACTAACTTAGACTTAGAAGAACATCATCAGAGGGTCTACCACTGGCAATTTATAATAGTCATATTTGACATTAACATTGACTTTAGGCATATTAAAGTTTGGTCTATAGTCACTGGATTTATCTAGATCTGTTACTATTAATAAGATTTAATTGACACGAAATGTGGTGAATCATTTATATATATATATATATATATATATATACAGGTATATATACATATGCTCAAGGGCACTTCAGCCCAAAGCCACCCCATGTTAACCCAACCACATGTCTTTGAACCGTGGGGTTAACCAGAGCTGACACAGGGAGAACACGCAAACTCCACACAGAAAGGCCCCCACCAGCCGCTGGGCTCAAACCCAGAACCTTCTTGCTGTGAGGCGACAGTGTGAACCACTACATCCCCCTGCTGCCCAAGTTAATACAGTTTTAAAGTCTCCCCGTCAGGAAATTGAACCCCTGTCTTCTGCGTGACAGGCAGAGATACTGTCCACTATACTAACGAGGATGACACAATAACCCTCATTTATCAATCTAACGTAGAAACCAGAGTAGATCAAAGTGTAGAAATCACCGTATGACAGGGTTCATGTGTGATTCATGAAACGTTTGTATCTTGCCAATCACAGCGTAAGAATGATTGGGCATTGATAAATGTTGAGGGTGAAAACCATTGTCATTTAAATATCACAATCCTAAATATTATCGGTTTAGAGGCGTTGCTCCTTGACTTTACGACATGGAGAGGTGTAATATGGTCAAGAAGAGAAACTTATCTGCCCTCAGAATAGAAGCTTTAACATCACAAATCCGATGGAATAAATTATTTCTATTTGGCAGCCTGAATAGTAGCATCACAGGAAGGCAGGAAAATGTGGTATGGAAAGCACTTACTGCTGTGGTCAACAGTGTTCCTGTCAATAATCAAACTCCAGCTGATGTTTTCATATTTAATTTATAGGCCTACATTCATGATATTGGACAGATCACACAGCACTCAACTGTTCCTTTTCAAAATTCAACACCCCCACACCCCACTTGCTTATCTATCTATCTATCTATCTATCTTTCTTTCTTTCAAAAAAGTTCGTTGGTCAGACATTTCTCTGCCTGTGTGCAATCGCTAGCAAAGCTGTAAAGGTGTAAGAGATTGGCCCAGGCCACCTTACCCTATACCAGCTTTCTGCACCTCCAATCCAGTGTCACTAACCTAATCCAGTGTTAAGTGTAGATCAGGTTTCTCTTCATTGGCGCATAAATCTTTTGCCTTTTACTAAAGATTTCTGTGGAGGCTTTGCTCTGACGGAGCTGAACATTTTTGGTCAACAAATGTTAGAACTATTGATCTTTTTGCGTTGAAGCACTCGCTTCTCTCACACACCCCACAAGCCGATGTGTCTCTTCAAAATGATCCAGCTGTTGGTGGCGGAGTCTGTGTTTACCTTTCTCGATTTTAATATTTGGAAGTGGTATATTTAAAGCTATTGACTGCAGTAAGTTATCACTTCTCAGCCTTTTGGTTAAGATCAAGTGTAGTAGGTGTTCTTATCAATTTAATATCTGATATGTTCTCTAAACAAGGATGTTATATCAAGCAAAAATTTTTTAGAATGGTTGGTTGGAATAGGGGCTTGTTCTTTTGGCTACAGCCATCAACATGATGTTATAGTACCTCCAGGAATGGTACCTTTGTTCAAAAAAAGTTTTTTTTCTTTATTTAACACACTCTTTTTAAATGAAATTGATGAATAGGTTTTTTAGAGTAGTGATTTAAAATAGGAATTTGGTTCTTTTATTCAATATGCTCATGTGGTATTATAGTAGATTTAAGAATAGTTACCTTATTTTAGAAAAGAAAGAAAAAAATCTTTATTTTGCCTGCCCTAACTTTTTCCCTATTTTCTGGTTTTCTCCATGCTCAACAACACAGGTGTAGAATTGGGTGTGGGTGGTATGGGCGTGTCCCTACCAATATTTCTGATTGAAGAAAAAAATCCCGCCCCGTGCGCGGGACACAAAGGGTTACTGTAGGTTTCCACTGGGTGAAACACCACGCCCAATTCACTCATGAATATTCACTCTGGGGGCGTGGTCACGAAAACAGCAAGCCCATGTCAATTAGCAAGTGCGGTTGCAGTGCAGTGAGCGGCTGCTCGCGAGCAAACTGTCCTTGAGGAATGTAGCATTAGATTAGCTTGTAAAATGAATCAGTGAACAACAGTTCGGATTCAGTGTGTAAAAACGACAACAGATGAATATGACTGTTTTCTAAGTTTGTGTGGCATGTAAATAACAATCCGACTTGATATCTACAACAACTGGAGTTCATTAAGGTCACAAAGACATTATTAAATCATATCAGATTGTGCTAATGTTGGCTAATATTGCGCCGAGTCTTGTTTGTGAAGTGCCTGCAAACTTTAGCAGCCCGCTAACCCTGAATTTGAAGCGCTTCAGTTAAGACCTGCAGAGCCCTGACCAAGTTCCTGTAACATGACACATGTAAACAACAACAACAACAACCTGATGGTGATGTGGACATTGTTCGTGACCCAGACACCTTTTAATCAAATCAAACATTTTCACAGAATCAGCAAAACAGCCTCCGCCATCTTGATCAGAAATGTTTGGTTCCTCCGCCTCTCTTTTGAAAACTTTTTTAAGCGTGTTCTGAATTGAAGAAACACATTTTACACAATTTCCCTTGACCAGAACACTATGTGTGCTTCAGCAGAACCCTGTCCCTCCCTCCCCCCTGCGCTCTGGGCTCAAGGACACAACAGAAGGGCAATAATATAACAACAACCAATCAGAATTCAGATACATTCTGTTGCCAAGTAAAATTATAACCTTACAACATATCAAAAAAGTTCTCGAGCGCTCGTGCTATTTTACCGTGAGACCAATCACTATACACATAGTGTATAGTGAATGGTCTCACGGTAAAATAGCACAAGCTATTTTACCGTGAGACCAATATTACGGTCTACCCATAATACTGAAATGTCATTACGTTGCAAGCGTTTGACTTTGGTGCAGACCCAGCAAATTATTTCAAACTGAGCAAACACAAAAGAAGTTTCTATCGCGGAGATGAGAGACGGCCGAGGAACGAGCCTAGCTATTTTTGAGTGGCTGCCCTTTTTCATCTTGTTGTGGCAGAGCCCCAGTGGCCTAATGGATAAGGCACTGGCCTCCTAAGCCAGGGACTGTGGGTTCGAGTCCCACCTGGGGTGTGAGGTCAGCAGAGTGGCGCAGTGGGAGTCTGCTGGGCCCATAACCCAGAGGCTGATGGATTGAAGCCATCCTCTGCTAGTTGGTGATCCTTTTACTCCAACATTTTCCAGAACACAGCTTTTGCAGGCTCCAGACCCACAGAAAGTGAGAGGTCAGCAGCAGGAGCATGCCGGGCCCGGAGGTCGATGGATCGAAACCATCTTCTGCCGAGTCTGCCAAATTTTACTCCAACGTTTTCCGTGACCCAGTGATTGTGGGTTCGAGACCCCTGTGGGGTGTGCAGAGTGGTGCACCGGAAGCACGCTGGGCCCAAAGCCCAGACGCCGACACAGTCCGCTGCTCTTTCTAGCCACTTTTCTTCCCAAAATTCCCAGCAGAGGCAATAAATGTCATCTATCTGTCTTACTAGAAATTTGGTTGCTGGCCTCGAAAATTGTCCATCAGGAGGCCTGATTTTCAGTGCTCTGTCACTAGTTTGCCATTGGTCAGTGCTTTGTATCATGCAGACAGGCACATGGGCATTATGGGAGTGAAATAAGGCCCACCGCATCTACCAATTGTTGTCACAGTATGTTACCCATGTGTACGACTCACAGATCAGAGCTCTTTGGGCAGCAAAGATCCTGGTCAGTGAATCAGGAAAAATCAGAGTGATTTCATGGTTTTCTAACTTTTTTCCACATGTTCTTCTTAAGCACAAGACATAAAATGTAATTAATCAAGTGCCCTGAATTGTACACGTACAGTTGTTCATTTTCTGTACCCATGAGCTAACTCAGGGGTAATCCAGACACAATCACACCTCTGGGCTATTCAGAGTTTTCGCTTGACCTTCTCTAGGTCTAGGGACTGGGGCAGGAACCCGGAGCACCCGGTGCAAATCCTCAAGGCACGAAGAGATCGTGCATGCTCCAGGCATAAAGGCTGCCGGTCACCCACTAGGCTCAAGCCCAGACCCTGCTCGGTGTGAGTTGACACTGCTAACCACCGCAACATTATGCGGCCTATGTAAATTCAGTACAAAGCTGTGCTTTCCAGTGTAAAATCGCTTGGCTACGACTGGCAGTGTACATGCTTCCAAAGAAAAGTCTACTTACTTAAGTCGGGGTAAAATGCCTTGTGAGCAATTTGTGACCGGAATGAGGACGTGCTGACATTAAAGTCGGACGTTGCAAGCGTTTGACTTTGGTGCAGACCCAGCAAATTATTTCAAACTGAGCAAACACAAAAGAAGTTTCTGTCGCGGAGATGAGAGACGGCCAGGGAACGAGCCTAGCTATTTTTGAGTGGCTGCCCTTTTTCATCCTGTTGCGGCAGAGCCCCAGTGGCCTAATGGATAAGGCACTGGTCTCCTAAGCCAGGGACTGTGGGTTTGAGTCCCATCTGGGGGTGTGAGATCAGCAGAGTGGTGCAGCGGGAGCATGCTGGGCCCAGAGGCCGATGGATTGAAACCATCCTCTGCTAGCTGGTGGTATTTTTGCTCCAACGTGTTCCAGAAGACAGCTATTGCAGGCAAGGAGTGGGCAAGGAGATGTTGTGATTATTTAACAGATTGTCGGCTACACAAGAAATCCTGCCTCAGCCAGCCCCAGGATGTTTGTGTGCCGCCACCAGCCTTCCATCCCCTGCCCCTGGCCCAGTGGTTTGAGGAAGTGCATGCTAAGGATGGTTTCGGCCATGGACCTCCACTGTGCGTTTGGATGTGTTCCACTTCATGAGGCGGTTCGCTGACGGTCTCACCACAGAACACCATCCACTGTATGGTACGTTCTGTTCTAAATTGTCAAGCATAATTTTTGAGTGGGACAAGCAGGATATCTGTCATCTGAAGGAGGCCAAGCAGGCAGAGCTGAAGAAGAAACACCCTGGCTATGAGCCAACAGATGCTCAGGTGTTGGCAACTATCAGCACAAGTGAGCTAGCGAGGCACTGCCACAGGACAACCTGGGGGATAGAATAGACCCGTGCACTCATCAAAAGTCTGCTTGACTCCATGTGGCAGCTGGTGGACAGCACTGGACTGCACCTCATCAATCACAAGAGCATTCCTCGAGTGTGGGAGACACAGCAGAAACACCTTGCCTGCATCCAGGATCCACCAGGAGTGCAACTGTACACCAACACTGGGTCAGGGGTGGAGAAAGGGGACAAGACACTTGATACTATTTTTTCCTCTTTTTCTCTTCTTTTCGCCCTTCTTTCCCCCCTTTTCTTCTTTTTCTTTTTTCTTTTCTTCCTCCTTTCTTACAGTCCATTATGCCCCTCGCCTGGCCGGGAAGGCAGCTATGCCAGCCACTATACCACCAACGCTGCAGGCCTACCCTGGGGACACATGCCTAAGTGCCAATGCTTCTGTATTTGAGGCCCAGGCAACAGCTGATCAGCCCAAGAGCTGTAGTTTCTGTAGTGTAGTGGTTATCAAGTTCGTCTAACAGGCGAAAGGTCCCCTGTTTGAAACTGGGCAGAAACAGTGGTGGGTTGGTTTACTTATTCATTCATTTTTTGAGCGACTGCTGAGCTGTGATCTCTGCTCTGACCGTGCCAACTACAGAAGCAAGTGTTTGCTTTTCACCAGCCAAGGTATGGACACATTTGCTGAACAATTCTTACACAGTGACTCTCCAGTTCTCTGTTTGTGGACAAACATACACCTGTCGCTTGTTGCCAATGAAAGGAAAACACGCAGGAGCCTGTGTTGTTCACGGCTTCATGGGTCGAACGTGCGCAGGGGCAAACTGATGTCATTCAAACCTGCAAACAACTACTTACGGTACGTTGGTCGTGGAAAGCGGAAGGAACAGTCCTCAGTCACCTCCTTGGCCCATCCAAACAAGACATTTGATTTCTTCCCATGATGTTGTTACAGCGCTTTTCGATGCTGAACCTCATCACACTCAACCACCAGCTCATCTCTACAATGCCAAGGCCGTGCCCCTATTCTCGTGACAAATGTTTAAGTGTGACCCGCATTCTTCTTGAGGCCCAGGCAAGAGTTAACACACGCGTGGTTTCCGTATCGTATTGGTTAACACGTTCGCTTAACACAAGAGCGGTCCGCGATTCGAAACCGGGTGGAAACGGTGCTTGTTTTCTTGAACTTGGCAGCGAACAAATGTCGAGCAGCCATCTCTGCTCTGTCCGTGCCTTTTGGAACAATCCCAAACCGAGACGCTGAAAAAGCTTCGCGTGTTTTCTGCTGTGCAGTGGTTTCCCCTTGCACCTAACAAGTGAATAGACACTCTTGAGAAACCTGGCAGAGCCATGCTTTGCCTTTTGAGCTCTGCTTTCGTTAACGTCCAGTTATCGCCTTGCTAAAATCAGGTACTCTCGAAACAGCCAGAAAGACAGACCCTTAACGTGACCGGATTGCTTTCTGTGGATTAGTGGTTGTCATGTTCTCCTACGTGCAGACAACCGTCGGGACAAAACCTCGTTTGAACGGTTTCCCTGCCTCTCTGGTTTTCCGTCAAGGTCCGTGATGGCTGCTTTAAAAACAAAATCGAGCATTAAATCTACATTTCTGTTGACTGTGGAAGCATGGACATTGCAATTGGTCACAAGGAGGTGGTGTTCTCAAATACCACTTGGTTGTTCATTTACGGAGTGAGGTCAGGTCAACAGGGCTGCACACGGCATCAGAACGCTGCAAATTGGCATTGACTCTGGAATGCTTCATCGTGTCTCAATGAGTATTTGCCGGCCAACATTCAGACACATTTGCTTATTAACTCTCAAACCGTGACTGTGCAGTTCTCCATTTGTGGAAAATAGGCAAAGTAGCTTGCCGCCAATGAAAGACGCCCACGTTTTTGCAAACCGATGCTATTCGACTACTTGCAACGCGAGCGGAAAGAAGAAGGAGCAGCCCTCGGTTACCTCCTCGGCAAGGCAGTGACAAGCAACGGATCCGTTCCTGCTGTTTCCTCGCCATGCTCTCTGCCTTTCATCATAGCAATGAAGCATTAAAGGGCGTGTGTTGGCTGGGAATCTAACCCAGGTCAGCTGCTTGGAAGGCAGCTATGCTAGCCACTATACCACCAATGCTGCAGGCCTACCCTGGGGACACATGCCTAAGTGTCATTGCTTCTGTATTTGAGGCCCAGGCAACAGCTGATCGGTCCAAAAGCTGAGGTTTCTGTAGTGTAGCAGTTATCATGTTTGTCTAACACACAAACAGTCCCCGGTTTGAAACCGGGCAGAAACAGTGCCGGGATGGTTTATTTATTTATTTTTTGAACTCGGCAGTGAGCGACTGCTGAGCTGTGATCTCTGCTCTGTCCGTGCCAACTACGGAAGCAAGTATTTGCTTTTGACCAGCGAAGGTATGGACACATTTGCTGAACAAATCTTAAACAGTGACTCTACAGTTCTCTGTTTGTGGACAAATATACACCTGTCGCTTGTTGCCAACGAAAGAAAAACACGCAGGAGCCCGTGTTCTTCACTGCTTCTTGGGTCGAATGTACGCAGGGGCAAACTGATGTCATTCAAACCTGCAAACAAGTACTTACATTGCTAGTGGAAAGACCAGTCCTCAGTCCCCTCCTTGGCCCCTCCAAACGAGGCATTTGATTTCTTCCCGTGATGTTGTTGCAGCGCTTTTCGATGCTGAACTTTGTCACACTCAACCACCAGCTCATCTCTACGATGCCAAGGCCATGCCCCTATTCTCGTGACAATTGTTTAAGTGTGACCCGCGTTCTTCTTGAGGCCCAGGCAAGAGCTAACACACGCGTGGTTTCCGTATTGTATTGGTTACCACGTTCGCTTAACACGAGAGCGGTCCGCGATCCGAAACTGGGCGGAAACGGTGCTGGTCTTCTTGAACTTGGCAGCGAACAAATGTCGAGCTGCCATCTCTGCTCCGTCCATGCCTTTTGGAACAATCCCAAACCGAGACGCTGAAAAAGCTTCACCTGTTTTCTGCTGTGCAGTGGTTTCCCCTTGCACCTAACAAGCGAATAGACGCTCCTGAGAAACCTGGCAGAGCCATGCTTTGCCTTTTGAGCTCTGCTTTCGTTAACGTCCAGTTCTCGCCTTGCTAAGATCAGGTACTCTCGAAACAGCCAGAAAGACAGACCCTTAACGTGACCGGATTGCTTTCTGTGGATTAGTGGTTGTCATGTTCTCCTACATGCAGACAACCGTCGGGACAAAACCTCGTTTGCACGGTTTCCCTGCCTCTCTGGTTTTCCGTCAAGGTCCGTGATGGCTGCTTTAAAAACAAAATCGGGCATTATCTACATGTCTGTTGACTGTGGAAGCATGGACATTGCAATTCATCACGGGGAGGTGGTGTTCTCAAATACCACTTGGTTGCTTGTTTACAGAGTGAGGTCAGGTCAACAGGGCTGCACACGGCATCAGAACGCTGCAAATTGGCATTGACACTAAATGTCACTTGAACAACCTTGAAGGACACACCCCTTAGGAGGCATGCTTTGGTTTTAGTTTTGTTGCAGAATAAATTTAAAAAATCGTTAAAAACGTGCTCCAATTTGCAAAACAGAAGAAGCCAGAAATGCCAAATAACTTTTAAGCATTTCGCATATGATGTCACTTCTCTGAACAAACAGTAACTTACCAGGAACGCGTTCGTGTAATGGTGGACTCAAAGAGCCAAACTTTACCAAATAAACAGAACATGTTCTCATATCATCTCTAGCCGCTTTATCCTTCTACAGGGTCGCAGGCAAGCTGGAGCCTATCCCAGCTGACTATGGGCGAAAGGCGGGGTACACCCTGGACAAGTCGCCAGGTCATCACAGGGCTGACACATAGACACAGACAACCATTCACACTCACGGTCAATTTAGAGTCACCAGTTAACCTAACCTGCATGTCTTTGGACTGTGGGGGAAACCCACGCGGACACGGGGAGAACATGCAAACTCCACACGATAAGGCCCTCACCAGCCATGGGGCTCGAATCCGAACCTTCTTGCTGTGAGGCGACAGCGCTAGCCACTACACCACCGTGCCGCCCGCAGAACATGCTCCTGGTCTCATATTAAAATACAATTTAGACAGTAAACTATTAAACATGTCTAGTCTTATCAGGTATAATTCCCAGGGGTAATATAATTTTCAGAAGACTGGCATTTTAACGGAAACAAAGGGTTTGGGACGTGACAGCTTGCTTTACCAAAAGGAGCATACAGTTGAGACAGTCTGTGCGTGTGAGTTCAGAAGCCACAAAGAAAGGCTTCAGAGGTTCCACTGAGATTTGAATTCAGATCACTGGAGTCAAAGTCCAGAGTGCTAACCATTACACCATGAAATTAAGACATAGCCAAAGACTTGTTTTCACTGTCAAACCTTTGAATGATATAATGAAATTCCAGCAGCACATGATTGAAGGCTTTACCTGAAATCGTCAACCTGTTGGAAAAAAAATTCTCGGAACCCTGACTGCTGGCTACATGGTTAATCATTCGTTGTTGTTTGTATTAATTTCTAGTTTTGTAATTTATCAACCAATGTCAACAGGCAATTGACATTGTAACCACATGATAATCCAAGTCAAACGTCACATGTCGTTCCACGAACTAAAACTTAATATTTTTACATCTAAAAACATAAAATACCTACTGATATTGTAACATGTGGCAGATATTCACAACAAACTGAAAAAAAAAACAAATTTATCTGAAAAGGCATGCTAACTGAAGCTTCCATTTTCACTCACATGCAGGCAAAACTCCCGACAAGCATTCACTAAACACAGACCATGAGCATAAAACCCATGGCCCGTTAATAACCTGCGATAGCAAATATCAGAAGTGGGATTCAAATCCACACCTCCAGAAAAGACTGCAACCTAAACACAGCACCTTACACTACTCAAAATCTAGGTTATACTTAACCAGGTTAGTGACACTGTATTGGAGGTGCAGAAAGCTGGTATAGGGTAAGGTGGCCTGGGCCAATCTCTTACACCTTTACAGCTTTATTAGCCATTGCACACAGGCAGAGAAATGTCTGACCAATGAGTGTTTTTGATGGAAAGAAAGAAAGAAAGAAAGAAAGAAGGGGTTGGGGTGTTGTGTGATCTGTAGCCTCGGTCACAACCAGCCGTATGTGCTCCTACGGCCGGTCTACGTGCAAAAAACGCAAGAAACGCACGGAGGGTGCGCGTGTGACGTGCTGATTTTTGAACCGTAGACTGGCCGCAGACCGGCCGCAGAGGTTCTTTGTCATGTCAAACAAACTCTACGGGCGTTTACGGTTTTTTCAGGTTGCAAGACAAACTTACGGCCAACGCGCATCTTTCTCCATGAACAAAAAAAAAAAAAAAAACGCAGCGATTTGGGAAACGCCAAAAAATCGTACAGCCGGTTGTGACCTAGGGGAGAGAATTACTGCAGACTAACGGCCCAGTAGCTTGTTGAACATGGAGAAAACCAGGAAATGGGGAAAAGGTCAACCCAGCAAAGAAAGAACTTTTTTCTTTACTTATTTTTTAACAAGACAATTTCTAGATCTACTACAATATCATGTGAACAGATAGAATAGAAAAAGCTCTATTCCCACTCATTACTTTAGAAAACTCATTTATTATCTTTATTTAAATAATATATCAAATAAGAAAGCTGTTTCTTTGCATTTAGAACAAGGGACTATTCCTAGAAATACTATAAAACCAGATTAATGAGTGGAGCAGAAGAAGCAAGCCCCAACTCCAGCTCTTTTGTTGAAAAATCTAATTAATATAACATTTTCAGTTAAATAACATGTCAGATATTAAAGTGATAAAAACAAACACTATGCTTCATCTAAAACAAACAACAGAAAAACCACAACTTACTACTGTCAATGGCTTTAAATATACCACTTCCAAATATTAAAATCCAGAAAGGTAAACACAGCTAGACTCCACCCCCAACAGCTGGATCCTTTTGAACAGAGACATCGCTTTGGGCTTTGGGCGTGTGTGTGGTTTCCATGCAAAAAGTTCGACGTTTCTAACATTTGACCACCAAAAATGTGCAGCTCTACCAGAGCAAAGCCTGCAAAAATAAGCTGAACTCATTAACATTCCTCTCCCCGGAAATCTGTAATATATAGATTGAGGCACTGCCTAAAAGCCCATCTGTTTCTGGGTTGTAGAATTTTCTTATATCATAGCCAACCTCTCTTGTTTTATTTCTTTACCGTTATAGTTACTATACTGTTTCCTTATGATGTACAAAACAGACACAGAAAGAGAATAGCTCTGGCCTGATGAGTAGAGTCAGGGCACTGATTTTATTTACAAATTTGATTTCACCATTGCTGAGACAAGAATGCAAAAAAAAAACATATTGGAAAAATAATATCATATTAAAAACTAAATATAATACAATGAATCCGCTGCCCGGTACGAAACCCCGGGATAAAACCCCAGTGGGATTAGAACCTCCCGGGAACGGACTTCTCGTCCGAATGCAGCGCATGGAGCTCCGGGGATTCGAGCTTTAACTTTGAAAAGATGATTGAGGTTTTGTTAAAAAAAAAGTGCAATTGAGGAAATATTTAAAACACTCAGCATCAACATTATCAGCATACTAATATTAAGAAATTGTGTTATGAAACTAGAAAGACCATTAAAGAGTTTTCTAGAGTTATAGTTTGTTTGTAAAAGATGAAAATATTGTTTTCGAAGTGTGCACGTTTTGCACGAACCAATGGAAACTCAGGCATGGTTCCAGAGAGCAACGAGCAGGCCAGGAAGGGCAGTTTGGGGGGCTTGCCGTAGTTAGTTGGACAAACCCTCAAACACAGCAGGGGAATTAGCACAAGTGGTACAGTGCTTGCTTAGTATGTAAGCGCTAGTGAGCTTGAGGCCCACATTCTCCAAAACAGTAACTGCCATCTTGCTTGCTTTTAACAGAGAAAAACTTTCTTGTCATCTTGCAAACCATCTGAATCATCTGCACTTTCAGCCAAGTCAAGATCAAATTTCTTTTGCCACATTCAAAGCAGCACATCTGTGAAAACAGTCAGTATTTGGATTAAACCCACAACCTTGGCACTGTTTGCAACAATGACCAAAATCAACTAGCTGCATACTACTTTTCTGCTGATATGCTCCTCTGATGAGCTCCGAATGTTAGCTAACACAGATTCCTTTCAGTTTGCTTGTCTTTATTTCCTGAATTGCTGACTGACCTCAGTATCTCCGACTCACATTTTTCAACAGGGTTGTCATATTCCCACCATCCACTATGAAATTCTAACTCTTGCTTGTGTGCAAAGTCAGCTGAGACAGCTTTTACAAAGTGAAAATATGATGCTTACCTGCTTGTATTAGCAAGGAGGTCCGGGTTCGAGCCCCGGGGCCGGCGAGGGCCTTTCTGTGCGGAGTTTGCATGTTCTCCCCGTGTCCGCGTGGGTTTCCTCCGGGTGCTCCGGTTTCCCCCACAGTCCAAAGACATGCAGGTCAGGTTAACTGGTGACTCTAAATTGACCGTAGGTGTGAATGTGAGTGTGAATGGTTGCCTGTGTCTATGTGTCAGCCCTGTGATGACCTGGCGACTTGTCCAGGGTGTACCCCGCCTTTCGCCCGTAGTCAGCTGGGATAGGCTCCAGCTTGCCTGCGACCCTGTAGAAGGATAAAGCGGCTAGAGATAATGAGATGAGACCTGCTTGTATTCTTAAACCTGCTGATGAAAAGCTTGCATCTGTCCTGAAAAGGCACTTTTCACCACCTTCTACCCAACTGCTGTCAATGAACAATGAAGCAACAAATGCTTCCTGAGGCATGCCCCAAAAGTGTGAGAAGCATGCCAGGGACTCCATGTCAGGAGATTGGGTTGTTTTAGTGGCAAAACCCTTGAAGCTCACCAACTGATATTCAAGCAAATGGGAGTCAGAATACACTCCCCCAGAATAATATCCACTTCTGGGCAATCGCTCACTTGAAAATAAACAAACAACCAATGGAAACTCAGGCATGGTTCCAGAGAGCAACAAGCAGGTCAGGAAGGGCAGTTTGGGAAACTCCCGGTATTTAGCTGGACAAACCCTAACCAGCTGCTGGGGAATTAGCTCGAGTGGTAGAGCACTTGCTTCGCATGTAAGAGGTAGTGGGATCGATGCCCACATTCTCCAAAGCAGCAGCTGCCACCTTGCTTGCATTTTGGAGAGAAAAACTTTCTTGTCATCTTGCAAACCATCTGAATCCTCTGCACTTTCAGCCAAGTCAAGATCAAATTTCTTTCACCACATTCAATGCAGCACATCTGTGAAAACAGTCAGTATTTGGATTAAACCCACAACCGTGGCATTGTTTGCAACAATGACCAAATCAACTCATTGCACACTACTTTTCTGCTGATATGCTCCTCTGATGAGCTGTGAAGGTTAGCTATCACAGATTCCTTTCAGTTTGCTTGTCTTTATTTCTTGAATTGCTGACTGACCTCAGTATCTCCAACTCACATTTTTCAGCCAGCTTGATATTATTCGGGCATTACGAGCCCAATTGTAGTAAAGGAAATTGGGAGGTGCCTGACCCCCACTGTCTTTTGACATCTGTAAGGTCTTCATCCTTCTCCGAGGTTTCTTTCCATGCCATATAATTTTTGACAGAGATCCTTCAACATCTAGACTGACTTTCCTATTCATCTTAAGTGGCAACATTTGCATAGGGTATAATATCTTGGGAAATATATTCATTGTAATCAAACTTATTCTACCCGTACAAGACATCAGACGATCAAACCACCTGTTAAGGTTATCTTTAACAGATGCTACAATTGCTTTATCTCATCTCATTATCTCTAACCACTTTATCCTGTTCTACAGGGTCGCAGGCAAGCTGGAGCACCCAGAGGAAACCCACATGGACACCATGCAAACTCCGCACAGAAAGGCCCTCGCCGGCCACGGGGCTCGAACCCGGACCTTCTTGCTGTGAGGCAACAGTGCTAACCACTACACTACCGTGCCGCCCCAGCCTCCAACTTGTTATAGCTAATTTTATACCCTGAAATCAGGTTAAATTTTGCCATATAGCAGGCTCTTACACTGGGCTTTAGGCTTTCTACATACTTTCTAGCAACTTCTGTCTTCTTATTGCAAATTTTTTTAGTCAATACTATTACAAAAATCAAGATTTTTTTCTTTTTTGCATGAAATGCAAGCATTGTTTGTTCATGAAAATCAATATCTCTAATATTGCACACATCCAGAACTTTCATGGTTTGGTGGCATCGGTGAGAACACTGTATTGGAGGTCCAGAAAGCTGGTATAGGGTAAGGTGGCCTGGGCCCATCTCTTGCACCTTTGCAGCTTTGTTAGCCACTGCAAACAGGCAGAGAAATGTCTGGCCAACAAGCGTTCTTGATAGATAGATAGATAGATAGATAGATAGATAGATAGATTAAAAAAAGAAGGGGTAGGGGTGTTGTGTGATCTGTTTAATGAAAAAGTAGGGAAAATAATTACTGCAGACTAACAGTCCAGTTGCTTGTTGAGCATGGAGAAAAGTTAAACCAAGCAAAGAAAGAATTTTTTTTAAGATAACTATTTCTAGAACTACTCCAGCACCATGAAGATGCATAGAATAGTAAAAGCCAGCCCTAACACTAATTTTTCACTGTAAAATATCCATCTACTTTTCTTATAAGGAAAACACAACAAACATTGAAATCATCTATTAAAGAAAAAAAAGGTATCTTTCTTGAACAAAAACTCCATTCTTGGAGACACTTCAATACTATAGAATAAGCCCCTATTTTAGCTCACTGTTATAAAAATTTGCTTGATATAGCATTCTTATTTACAAAACATATCAAATATTAAACTGACAAAAACAGATACTACACTTGAGCTTAGCTAAAAAAAAAAAAAAAAAAAAAAAAAAAAGTGATAGCTTACTGTAGTCAATAGCTTTAAATATACCACGTCCAAATATTAAACTCCAGAAAGGTAAACACAGCTAGACTCCGCCCCCAACAGCTGGATCCTTTTGAAGAGGGACGTCACCGTGTGTGTGTGGGGGGGGGTGTTTCGATATTTCTAACATTTGACCATGAAACATGTCCAGCTCTACCAGAGCAAAGCCTGCAAAAATAAGCTGAGCTCATTAACATCCCTCTCCCTGGAAATGTTTAGTAAAAGGTGAAAGATTTCCGCGTCAGCGAAGAGAAACCTGAGCTGCACTGAACACTGGATCAGGTTAGTGACACTGGATTGGAGGCTGTGAGGCTCTCAGCCAAGGGTGCAGGCTTGGTATTAACATTGGTGGGGACAGAAACCCAATGCCAACCTCCAGTGGCGCCAACTTCCGGTCAACATTAGAGTCACAATATTTTGCTCCGTTGTGTTCCAGCAAGCATGGTGGTGTAGTGGTTAGGGCTGTCACCTCACAGCAAGAAGGTCCTGGGTTTGAGCCCCGGGGCCGGCGTGGGCCTTTCTGTGTGGAGTTTGCATGTTCTCCCCGTGGGTTTCCTCCGGTTTCTCCCACAGTCTAAAGACATGCAGGTTAGGTTAACTGGTGACTCTAAATTGACCGTAGGTATGAATGAGTGCGTGAATGGTTGTCTGTGTCTATGTGTCAGCCCTGTGATGACCTGGTGACTTGTCCAGGGTGTACCCTGCCTTTCGCCCGTAGTCAGCTGGGATAGGCTCCAGCTTGCCTGCGACCCTGTAGAAGGATAAAGCGGCTAGAGGAGATGAGATGAGATGTTCCACCAAAAGAGATCCATCATCTCTCCAAAGTCCAGACTTTTAAAATTTGAAGTTCAGAATTGTACTAACTCAATAATAATAATAATAATAATAATCAATTCATTTGATTAATTGCAAATCTTGCATGTGATGATTAACTCATTCTACCAATTTGCAAATGTGTTTTAAGCGAATAACGCATTGACTCGGGAGGGTGTATGTTCCTTTCCCTCATAAATGGAAGTGAACCCTGTCATACGGTGATTTCTACACTTTGATCTGTGCTGGTTTCTACATTAGATTGATAAATGAGGGCTATTGCGTCATCCTCGTTAGTATAGTGGACAGTATCTCCACCTGTCACGCGGAAAACCGGGGTACATGAGTGTT
The DNA here is from genome assembly GCF_027579695.1 of Neoarius graeffei. Lineage (NCBI taxonomy): Eukaryota > Metazoa > Chordata > Actinopteri > Siluriformes > Ariidae > Neoarius > Neoarius graeffei. The sequence goes on from NC_083569.1 coordinate 19,480,885, forward strand.
ACATTTAAATATAAAAATTTAGTGCATGAGTTGTGCGTCTGTGTTGAGAGTGCATGAATGTTACATGTAAATATAGAAATGTAGTGCACAAATTGTGTGTGTGTGTGTGTGTGTGTGTGTGCATAAGTGTTGTGTATGAGTGAGTGTGTTACATGTAAATATAGAAATGTGGTGCATGAGAGGGGTAGGGGGAGAGTGTGTGTTGAGAGAATGCATGAGTGTTGTGTATGTATGAATGTGACAATTATTAATCAATGTGTACTCCCACCAGTAACACACAACATCTCACACACATTAATATAAACATCACACAGATATTTTCTCTATATCTATCTATGTGTGCACACAGCACAAATCCCACTGTAGCCAGATATCTATAAAGACGCATATTTATCTATACGGTTGCATTTACATGCAAACAAAGGTTTCAGTCACTGAAAACGAATACTTTCGAAAACCCCAGGCAAAGTGGAGATTTCTGGAAACTCAGGAGATTTCTGGAAACTCTGAATTGTCTGAGGACAGAATTGTAACTGTATGTCTACAAAGTGAAAACTTGAAGAGAGTATAAGAGATGAATAACTTACCTCCCAAATTAATCGCACATTCACATAGTTCGGAGGTTGTTGTGTTGTTGGACTAGAGCATGACTATCTGATACCACCTGCTGCTTGAACACGCGAAATGTTTATGTGCTACGGTAATATGCATCCCCGCAGAAACCAAATTGGCGGAACAAAAATCCAGCGGGCGGAACTAACATTTCATGGGACATATCGGTTTTATTATTGTCCGGCCCTGGGGTGGCCAGGGCGGGGCCAAGGCATGCTCTGGGGTGGCCACGGTCCCTCCTGGCTCCCCCAGCTCCACCCCTGGATATAGTCATAGAGAATTGATATCTGAATAGTTGAAGTAATAAGTAATATACAGTGTATGTATGTATGTGTGTATATATATATGTGTGTGTGTGTGTGTGTGTGTATAAGGAAGCTCAATAATCAATTTATATTGACTAAAGTAGAGGGATGGGATTAAATAAGTTTTTACTTCAGCCCACTCCTTTTTGGACATGTAAACTCAAAACTGCTTAGTGTGTCCTTGTTTGTACTTTTGTCTTGTTTTCTTTTGTTTTGATTTTGATATATTATTATTACCTATATTATTTAAGGTTTATTTTCTAATTTAGTGGCTTTTTACGTGTTCCTGTTGCAAATGCTGTTTTGTTTTTCTTGTTATCTGCTTATTTATTCATTGTTTGTTTACATGTTTGAAATAAACTATCATCATCATCATCATCACTGCAACCGCACTTGCTAATTGACATGGTAGGCAAAGTTGCTGCTGTTTTCGCGGCCACGCCCCCAGAGTGAATATTCATGAGCGAATTGGACGTGGTGTTTCGCCCAGTGGAAACCTACAGTAACCCTTTGTGTACCGCGCACGGGGCGGGATTTTTTTTCTTCAATCAGAAATATTGGTAGGGACACGCCCACACCGCCCACACCCAATTCTACACCTGTGTTGTTGAGCATGGAGAAAACCAGAAAATAGGGAAAAAGTTAGGGCAGGCAAAATAAAGATTTTTTTTCTTTCTTTTTTAAAATACGGTAACCATTCCTAAATCTACTATAATACCACATGAGCATATAGAATAAAATAACCAAATTCCTATTTTTATTCTCTACTCCAAAAAAAACCATTTATCAACTTCATTTAAAGAATGTGTTAAATAAGGTGAAAAAAAACTTTTCCTAGAACAAAGATAGAGGTACTAGAACACCAGGTCAGCATACGGAGCCAAAAGAGTAAACCCCTATCCCAACTTACATTGATTAAAAGAAATACTACACTTGATCCTAGTCAAAACGTGGAAAAAATGATAACTTACTGTAGCTAATGGCTTTAAAGATACCACTTCCACATATTAAAATCCAGAAAGGTAAACACAACTAGACTCCGCCCCCAACAACTGGATCCTTTTGAAGAAAGACATCGCTTTGTGAGGCGTGTGGGAGATGCTTCGATGCAAAAAGATCAACAGTTCTAACATTTGTTGACTAAAAATGCTCAGCTCCCCCAGAGCAAAGCCTACAAAAATAAGTTGAACTAATTAACGCTTTTCTCCACGGAAATCTTTAGTAAAAGGCAAAAGATTTATGCGTCAATGAAGAGAAACCTGAGCTGCACTTAACACTGGATCAGGTTAGTGACACTGGATTGGAGGTGCAGAAAGCTGGTATAGGGTAAGGTGGCCTGGGCCAATCTCTCACACCTTTACAGCTTTATTAGCCATTGCACACAGGCAGAGAAATGTCTGACCAATGAGCGTTTTTGAAAGAAAGAAAGATAGATAGATAGATAGATAGATAGATAGATAAGCAAGCGGGGTGTGGGGGTGTTGAATTTTGAAAAGGAACAGTTGACTGCTGTGTGATCTGTCCAATATCACGGATGTAGGCCTATAAATTAAATATGAAAACATCAGCTGGAGTTTGGTTATTGACAGGAACGCTGTTGACCCCAGCAGTAAGTGCTTTCCATACCACATTTTTTATTGATAAATGAGGGTTATTGCATCATCCTCATTGGTATAGTGGACAGTGTCTCCACCTATCACGCCGAAAACCGGGGTTCGATTCCCCGACGGGGAGACTTTAAAAATTTATTAACTTGTGCAGCAGGGGGATGGAGTGGTTCACACTGTCGCCTCACAGCAAGAAGGTTCTGGGTTTGAGCCCAGCGGCTGGTGGGGGCCTTTCTGTGTGGAGTTTGCATGTTCTCTCTGTGTCAGCTCTGGTTAACCCCACAGTTCAAAGACATGTAGTTGGGTTAACATGGGGTGGTGTTGGGCTGAAGTGCCCTTGAGCATAATATAAAGTGTGTGTGTATGAATAACCACATCTTGTGTCAATTAAATCTTATTAATAGTAACAGATCTAGATAAATCCAGTGACTATAGACCATACTTTAATATGGCTAAAGTCAATGTTAATGTCAATTATAACTATTATGAATTGCCAATGGTAGACCCTCTGATGAAGTTCTTCTAATAATATTCTATTTCTAAGTCTAGTAAAAGTCAGACAAAAAAAAAAGTTTTCTGTGCTTTTAGCTTTTAGGTAAATATCAGAAAATTGAGTTAGCTAATTTAATGGATGCCCACTAACCTATCTTTGCGCATGGAGTGTTAGCAAACCTCCCTCGTGATAGTGAGAACTGGCAGCCTGGATTTTTCCATTGGCTCACGCGCTCGACCCCCAATCCAGTGTTGCTTTGGTTGGCCAAATTTATGAGGTTGCTGTGGGGTACTAAGACTAGACTAAATAACAAAATTAAATGATTCAGACATCCCTAGTCTCCCCGACACTCTGGGAGTCTCCCCAGGAGCATGTAGACAGAGACAGGAAAGGCAGGAGAAACTTGATCTAAGTCTTATTTGGAAAGTTGTAAATTAAATTGTAATGACTGGCTATTGCTGATATGTGGTTTGATGTTGTGGCATGTAAGTAAGTATAGCAAACAATTGATTTGATTGATGTAGATTTATGGTGTGAGATGTAAAGAACTATTGTTAATATGTGAATTGATGGTGTGAAATGTAAACAAGTAATGCAAATAATACTGTAGATTGATGAGATGTAAATAACTATTGCTAATATGTGAATTGGTGGTGTATATTGTGAATAGGTTTTACAAATTACAGTGTAGATTGATGGTGAAACATAGGCTTAATAAGTTACCAATATGTGCACTGATGTGAGATATAAATAACTAGGCCAAAAGCTGATAAAATATGTATTAAACTGATGGTGCGATAAATAAAAATGTTTTGAGAGATATTGACCACTGTGAGTGAAGAAGGGCTCCCCCTCCTTACAAAAGCCAATTTAACCACTGTCCGACCCAATGGATTTTTGACCAAAATGCTCAGAATGGATCAAACTTTGGTGCGCGAACCAGAACGGAACCCGTTCCCTGTTGGTGGAAAAGGGTGACGTGTCAGTCGGTGCAAAGTCTTGTCGGGTCCATATCTTGTCTGACCAGTAGAGGGAGCGCACATGAAATCACCACCAGTGTCTTGTGCTGACTTGGAAGAGGAGGGGCCAAAAATTATGCAAAACCCTGCTCGGACGCTTTGCCTGCCCTCACGGAGTGGCCTACACCCTTGCAGGGTTACATCTCAGCCAGGTAAAGAAGTTCATACTTACCTGGCAGGGGTAACACTATGATCAAGAAGGTGGTTTGCCCAAAGTGAGGCCCAGCTATTGCACTCAGGTTGCGCTGACCTTTGTGAGTTCCTCAAATGCAGGAATCTCAACTGCATAATTTCTGGTAGTGGGGGACTGCGTTTGTGCTCTCCCCTTTTACCTAATTCTGTGGGAGTCAAATATAGAGCTGTTTGTCTTTCTGAAGTTTTTCTTTTCTTTGTGTTCAGATGTTTTATATCAAGAGCTACTAGCTGCTTTAAATCTTTGAGGAGCTAGAAGAGTTATGCTCTTAAGGGTAATGTGGAAAAACTCTCTCTGGTTCTGTGTATTGCTGGGTTTCTGAGCACTAGAAAACAGGTTTTGTTCAGGCTTCTTTTATCCTTAGCACCCAGCTAGGGTTTCCACGAGTTTTGAGCAGAAAATGGTTGTTGAGGATGCACCGTTGACGGAGGGAATTTCACTGGGGTTGTGCAGACCTTTGCGAATTCCTCAAATGCGGGAATATTGACTGCATAATTTCTGAAAGTGGGGGAATGCTTTCCTGCTCTCTCCTCTTTCCCATAACCCTGACAGAGTCAAAAATAGAGCTGGTGGCTTTTCTATCTATCTATCTATCTCCTTCTTTCCCCTCCCCTGATGTTGTGCGCTGGAGTGCAAGTTGCACGATGTGTTTGAAGTCTTATGAAGACAAGTGGGCTCAGGCACCAAAGTGCAGCATGTGGAGAAAATGTAGCTGGCTCCGCATGTTGCTGTTATTTTCGCTCTGCTTGCACGGCTTTCCGACCACCAGGGAACATGTTCTTGAACGGGTTTAGGTCAGGCTTCTGGGAACCTTGGCACGAGCAAGGGTCTTGATCAGGGGCATCACTAGGAATTAAGCTTTACTGGGGCACTGCACCCCCCCCCGCACAATGCACCTTAACGTTCCTGGACAACCTATGCAAAGTGGATAATTCTTATGCTCTCATGGATTAAGTTATACAAGGAATAGGCCAACTAGATGGAAAACACATCCCAGTCCCCCAAAAAATTATTGTTGGCATTTGGGCTTTTAACGCATGCTGATGCTAAACGTGTCACCTCAACTTGCACGATTCACGAACTTAGCTGGTTAGTTATGACTGACTAGCACATAGCCTACAACCTTAATCTTACCTCTCTCATCCTCCTCCTCATCTGTCACTGTTTCCCTGCCCCTGTCTCTGCTTTGTGAGAAGAATTGTCTGATATCCATCTGGAAAAGTAATTTAATATCGTTTAATTCGATGTAGTTTAATGGGTTTGTTAGAATATGGTTTGCTTAGTTTTGTTGCAAAAACTTCGCGCTACCTTAACTCATCCAGAGTCCGTTCTCTGACTCATCCAAAGAGTAGACTCATCTCTCCAGTAGGCTAAATGGACTCATGGCACGCCGCACGCACGCTATGTTTACAGTGAGAATCTCCCAGACCAATCAGAAAATTAGTTAGAAAGAAGAGGCGATAGAAGTTTGAAACACACTCTGTCCTACAACTTACAGTAGATAAATGATCTGCCAAAGAAACTAGTTTGTTACAAAAATCTTTCAACATTTCCTTACTGGGGCACAGCTGATTTTTACTGGGGCACGTGCCCCCGTAAAAAAGGCCTAGTGACGCCCCTGGTCTCCATGAGTTTTCAACAGAAATTTGTCATCAAGAATGCGTCATCGACAGAAGGCATTGCACAGTGCACAGCAGAAGTAAACAGTAGTCCGGAGATGGTGGATAGCATTGCTTGCCCGCAAGCTTTGTTCTGTTATTTCTTCCCTGGTGGTCAGAAAGCTGTGCGAGCAGAACGAAAACACCAGCAACATGCGGAGCCAGGTACATTTTCTCCACACGCTGCACTTTGAGCCTCCTTGTCTTCATAAGACTTGCAGACATAGCAGATATTTGCTTTCTTCCAAAATACGAGCACAGACCAACTAGTAATCATAAGAAGATGTAGAAACTTGTCCTAAACTAAAAACACGCCCTCTGATGTCGTCACGGTTCGCACCAGGAAAAAAACAAAAAACAAAACGGCTATCCGGAAGGGGACCGACTTTTCAGGTTCCGAACCCAGAGATTAAATTGGGCCGGAGCCCTCTGGAGCTCAGCTCTGCCTCCTCGCCTCGGCAGTACAGCCAGCAGGAGCTGAGCTCCCTCTGCTTCAGTGTTTATTATAATACTTTTATTCATTTTCATCTATTCTAAAAACACCATCAATATGAGAGTTCGTCAATAATGATTTAGACAACAAAAAAATAAGCTAAAGTGAATTAGACCCATCAATTAAAAAAAAAACATTTTCATTGGAATTATCATTGAATGCGCATGCGCTGCGAGAATGCATGACATCACACAGCATCATCATACGTTTAATGTTAACGTTAATGGACTTCAGCTTGAGAAACTGGCGCCACTGTTTTCTATCAGTCCATCATACTTGATATTTTATGAGGATTTGCGTCGTACAAAGTTGTAATTATCTGCGAAACATGATGCCTTAGCAAAGTAGACAGAGGTAAGTCATGGTTCTTTTGTTTATTTTGTCTTTGTGGCAGCGGGGGCGTGGTCAAGCACCGGTCTGTGACGGGAGGGCGGAGTCAGGGAAGGTAAGTGGCAGAATCACTTCACCTGAGAGCAATTAACCTGTGTTTGTGTGTCCTCCAAGCAACCACGCCCTATATAAGGAAAGAGAGAGCAAAAGAAGTGAGCTCTTTCCCGCACCAGATGACTTGTGTGTGTGTATGCATGTGGCTGGGAGAGTATACATTGCTACTGAAAAGTGCAAAATAAAATAGTTTTTGGAACTCAGTTCTGGCCTGCTGTACTTCTGTGCTCCACCCACCTGCTCTGAGTTCTACAGTGGTGCTGAAACCCGGGATCTGGAGCACAGTAGCCTCACAGCCCCATGGAGTCCTCCCCATTTGCTGAACTGGTCCACGCCCTTGCCACGGCCCAGCAAAGCCAGCACCAGGCGCTACTCACCCTCCGAAAGGAGCAAGAAGAGCGGTTCGAGGCCCTGGTGTTGGCCCAACAAGAAGATCGACAGGCGTTCCGGCACCTCCTTGCGTCGGCGGGGTCCACCAGCGCTCCTACCGCGGGCCCGTCTCCCCTCACTGTCACTAAGATGGGCCCGCAGGATGACCCCGAGGCATTCATCACGCTCTTTGAGCAAGTCGCCGAAGCCTCGGGGTGGCCGATGGAGCGGCGCGCCTCCTCCCCCTGCTCACGGGAGAAGCACAGCTGGCCGCGCTACAGCTCCCCGCCGACCGCCGGCTGGCCTACGCGGACCTCCACCGGGCCGTCCTCCAGTGCGTGGGGTGCACTCCAGAACAGCAGCGCCAGCGCTTCCACGCGCTGCGCTTGGAGGAAGTCGGCCGGCCGTTCGCGTTTGGCCAGCAGCTTTGGTGGCTGTCCTGGCGGCAGGACGGCAGATGGCATCTTCTCTTCTCTCTCTCTCTCCCCCTCCTCCTCCTGTGTCCCGTCCTCGCCCCATTCCCCCACCGCGGAGGCGGGGGCCGGCCCCACCCCAGCCGGCCCGCTGCACCCGCGGTGCCCTCCCGTTTCTCCCTTCTGTGTCTGTCTCTCCCCCACCTCAGGTGAGTGAACCCCAGATCACCGGTGCAGAGGGAAAGCCTGGGCCGGTTGGCTGGTGCTGCGGGAGCCGGGCCACCTTCAACAGCAGTGCACGACAATGGAAGTGGGCGCGGTGGTTCGGATCCCCGACGCACCAGAGGCCGCCCTCGATTGGGCCGGAGTGTATCGCATACCGGTGAGTATCCAAGGGGCTACATATCAGGCGTTGGTGGATTCTGGTTGTAATCAGACCTCAATTCGCCAAAACCTGGTTCAAAACGAGGCATTGGGGGGAGCACAAGGGGTGAGGGTGTTGTGTGTGCACGGGGATGTTCACCGCTACCCTTTGGTGTCGGTCCACATTATTTTCAGAGGGGAAAAAATTATAGTGAAGGCGGCGGTTAATCCTCGCCTTACCCACTCTTTAATTTTGGGGACTGATTGGCCGGGATTTCGGGGTTTAATGACGCGCCTAGTAGAGAGTGGGTCCTGCCAGTTGACAGGGGGAGGTCCCGGTGTCACTTTGGCGGGAGCAGCTGTCACAGAGCCGTCTACGTCATCTCCGCGTCAGAGTGAGGAGCCGCCGGCTCCTCCTCTCTCTATTGGGGAATCCATCGCGGATTTCCCATTAGAGCAGTCGCGAGACGAGACTCTGAGGCATGCATTTGACCAAGTGAGAGTAATCGATGGTCAAACGCTCCCGCCGAACGCCACCCCGTCCTTCCCCTACTTCGCGATTATGAAGGATAGATTATACCGAGTGACGCAGGACACTCAAACTAAAGAGCGAGTCATGCAGCTTTTGATTCCAAAGAGCCGCCGGGAATTGGTATTCCAGGCAGCTCACTTTAATCCCATGGCCGGACACTTAGGGCAGGATAAAACACTAGCCTGAATAATGGCCCGATTCTATTGGCCGGGGATTCGCGGCGATGTCCGTAGGTGGTGTACGGCATGCCGCGAATGCCAGTTAGTAAATCCAGCAGCCATTCCAAAAGCGCCTTTGCGCCCTCTACCGTTAATCGAGACCCAGTTTGAGAGAATTGGGATGGATCTCGTCGGGCCATTAGATCGGTCAGCACGAGGGTACCGCTTTATATTAGTTCTGGTGGACTATGCAACGCGATACCCGGAAGCAGTGCCTCTGCGCAATATCTCAGCACGCAGTATTGCAGAGGCACTCTTCCGTGTCATCTCCTGAGTTGGAATCCCAAAAGAGATTCTGACTGACCAAGGCACTACGTTTATGTCACGAACACTGCGCGAACTGTATGGGTTATTGGGGATTAAGCCGATCCGCACCAGCGTGTATCACCCACAAATGGACGGTTTAGTGGAACGGTTCAACCGCACCCTCAAAAATATTATTAAGAAATTCGTAAGTGAGGACGCACGTAATTGGGATAAGTGGCTCGAACCCTTGCTGTTCTCAGTGCGAGAGGTCCCCCAAGCCTCCACGGGGTTCTCCCCGTTCGAATTATTATATGGGCGTAAGCCGCACAGCATCCTGGACGTGCTGCGGGAAAATTGGGAGGAGGGACCTTCACAAAGTAAGAACGAAATTCAGTACGTTATGGACCTGCGCGCAAAACTCCACACGCTCACCCACCTAACTCAGGAGAATTTGCGGCAGGCCCAGGAACGGCAAGCCCGCCTGTACAACAAGGGTATGCGCCTTAGAGAGTTCACACCGGGAGATAAAGTACTCATACTGTTGCCCACGTCGAGCTCGAAATTGATCACCAAGTGGCAAGGGCCCTTTGAGGTCACACAGCGAGTCGGGGACGTCGACTATGAGGTGAGGCGAACAGACAGGGGTGGGGCGCTACAGATCTCCCACCTCAATCTGCTGAAACTCTGGAACGAGGAGGTCCCCGTGGCGTTGGTGTCGGTAGTTCCGGAGAAGGCAGAGCTGGGGCCGGAGGTTCATAAAGGGACACTGGCATCACGTACCTCTCCGGTCCCCTGTGGAGACCACCTCTCCCCGACCCAACTCACGGAGGTCACCCAGTTGCAGGCCGAGTTTTCAGATGTGTTCTCGCCCCTGCCCAGTCGCACTAACCTCATAGAACACCACATAGAGACGCCCCCGGGGGTGGTAGTGCGTAGCCGCCCTTACAGGCTACCCGAACACAAAAAAAAGGTGGTTCGGGAAGAACTTCAGGCCATGCTCGAAATGGGCATCGTCGAGGAGTCCCACAGTGACTGGAGCAGCCCGGTGGTCTTGGTTCCCAAGGCCGACGGCTCGGTCTGGTTCTGTGTGGACTATAGAAAAGTCAACGCGGTGTCTAAATTCGATGCGTACCCAATGCCTCGTATTGATGAGCTGCTCGATCGACTAGGCACGGCTTGCGACTCGACACTGGATTTGACGAAGGGATATTGGCAGATCCCTTGACTCCATTATCCCGGGAGAAAACGGCCTTTGCCACACTGTTCGGCTTACACCAGTTCGTCACACTTCTGTTTGGGCTGTTTGGGGCGCCCGCTACGTTTCAGCAGCTGATGGACAGGGTCCTCCGGCCCCACGCTACCTATGCGGCCGCGTATTTAGATGATATTATCATTTATAGTAACGACTGGCAGCGGCACCTGCAACACCTGAGGGCCCTCCTTAGGTCGCTGAGGCGGGCGGGACTCACTGCCAACCCAAAGAAGTGTGCGATTGGGCTGGTGGAAGTACGGTATCTGGGCTTCCACTTGGGCAACGGGCAGGTGCGTCCCCAAATTAATAAGACAGCAGCGATTGCGGCCTGCCCGAGGCTCAAGACCAAAAAGGGGGTGAGACAGTTCCTGGGGCTGGCTGGCTACTATCGTAGGTTTATACCTAATTATTCAGACGTCACCAGCCCGCTGACTGACCTCACTAAAAAGGGGGCGCCAGATCCGGTCCAGTGGATGGAGCAGTGTCAGCAGGCTTTCTCTGAGGTAAAGGCTGCACTGTGTGGGAGGCCACTTTTACACTCCCCTGACTTCTCTCTCCCTTTTACGTTACAGACGGATGCGTCGGACAGAGGGCTGGGGGCCATTTTGTCCCAGCAGGTGGAGGGGGAGGACCGCCCGGTCCTTTACATCAGTCGGAAGCTGTCAGTGCGTGAGGGGCGCTACAGCATGATTGAAAAGGAGTGCGTGGCGATCAAGTGGGTGGTCCTCGCCCTCCGTTACTACCTGCTGGGGCGCCCTTTCACCCTCTGTTCGGACCACGCGCCCCTCCAGTGGCTCCACCGCATGAAGGATGCCAACGCGCGGATCACCCGTTGGTATCTGGCACTCCAACCCTTCAACTTCAAGGTGGTCCACAGGCCGGGGGTGCAGATGGTCGTGGCGGACTTCCTCTCCCGTCAAGGGGGGGGGGGGGGGAGTCGGCTGCAGGCCGGACGGGCGCCCAGCCTGAGTCAGGCGGTGGGGGTATGTGGCAGCAGGGGCGTGGTCAAGCGCCGGTCTGTGACAGGAGGGCGGAGTTAGGGAAGGTAAGTGGCAGAATCACTTCACCTGAGAGCAATTAACCTGTGTTTGTGTGTCTTCCCAGCAACCACGCCCTATATAAGGAGAGAGAGAGCAGAGGAAGTGAGCTCTTTCCTGCACCAGATGACTTGTGTGTGTGTGTGTGTGTGTGTGTATGCATGTGGCTGGGAGAGTATACATTGCTACTGAAAAGTGCAAAATAAAATAGTTTTTGGAACTCAGTTCTGGCCTGCCGTACTTCTGTGCTCCACCCACCTGCTCTGAGTTCTACAGTCTTTAGTTGAGAAACTTTCTCAGGCAAAATATACTAGTGCAGCAGATGACATAAGTAGCGTTAGCTAACACTGACAGACAGGATGCTAGTCGAAAAATTCACGCCTCCATTTGTTAAAGTTCAGATTTTTTTGTCTGTAGTTCTGTCATATTTTATCTTCATTTACTAAGTTGTAGCTGTTTTCTGTGTTTTTAGCTTTTAGGTAAATATCAGAAAATTGAGTTAGCTAATTTAATGGAAGCCTTAAATGGTCGACCTGAACTGCTGGCGACATGGATTTCTCTTGGCTGCATCGTTCTGAAAGTGCTTGTTTCATGAAAGGTGCATCAGAAAATACCTGGTTTTCTGTGTGTGATGTGCTCAAATACACTGTAAAGTTGGCAGATAAATAAAAAATGCTTCTTTGCGTCTGAATAATGTTCCAAAAATCACTAAAAGCTTGTCCACCATTATTAGATCGCAGCGACTGACGGGTAGGCGGATTTCACTTGGCTGCATCGTTCTTAAAGTGCTAGTCTAATGAAAGTTACGTCAGAAAACCCCCAGTTTTCTGTGTGTGCTGTGCTCAATTACACTGTAAAGTTGGCGAATAAATAAAAAACTGTTTCGAAAAATGCTTTTTTGCATCTGAATCCTGTTCCAAAAATCACTAAAAGCTTGCCTGCCATTATTAGATCGCAGCGATTTACAGCTTGGCGGCGCTGCACGCTTGACGTTATTTGCACCAGTACCTTCTTTTGTTTCCACACGGACTCTATAATATTCTCCTCAGTGGTGTGAATTCTTGATACTGATTCTTTTGAAAAAGACACGAAAGCTCTTCAAATTCATCCTCAATCTTTGTTTTTTTGTTTGAGGATGATTTGGAACCGATAGCCGAGCAAGCAGACTCAAAAGAGAACCCATCCTCATCTGAGTCACACCAGATAGTGAGATTATAAAGAAGTTCCCTTCTATAACTTTGTGCCACATTGTCAAAATTTGCAACAGACCCCTTGCACTGATCTCACACTTATATTAGCAACCGTTACTGCCATTATCCTGGGGGACAAGCGAACTTTGTTTACATACTGAAGGCAAGCAATATTGAAGATGTCAGATGTCTGCAGTTCAAAGAAAGCTATCACTAGAAAAGCTGTACTACCAGATTGCTTGGATAATCTAAGTCAGAGAGAAGCAAAGGATAGATACAGACAGAAGTTAGCTTATTTATGGTTATGATGTGTGCAAAATTGCTCGAAATTATTGGAGTGATGGTGTCCATTTTTGGCCTAGGTTTACCTACATAGATATTGGAATGTACCTTCTCACTGCATTTGCTCTGTTTTAATAATTTTAAAAAAAATGTATCGTTTACTGAAAGAGAAGGGCAGGGAGGATTGAGAATCCATCAGCTGTGGTTTGTTTACACCCGATACTAAAACTGGTATCGTCCTAGCCAACAAAATTAAGGTTCAGAGACAGTTACACTAACTCTTTATAGGCTCCAGTGAGAATTGAACTTACAACCCCTGGTTTACTAAACCAGTGCTCTCACCACTGAGCTATGGAGCCTTAACACTTTCACAGTTGCTGAAGATTGGGGCAACAGCAGAACCTTGAAGACCCTGTGCTGATCCCCAAAACAGCCCTCAGAAACTGCTGTAAAGTCACTCACAACTTTAGTTCCTAGCTGCAGTTAGCTTCTGTTTACTATTTGCCTCGCAAAAAATGGACACACATTTTAAATAATGCAGTGCGTCAATCGTAGAGTGGGCTGTGGACTGTACATTCTGGCTACTTTCTCATCTAAGTTAACAAAAACACTGGACAGGCCAAGACCTCAAGAGACAAACCATAAGCACCATGAGTGACCTCGCTGATCTCCAGGCTCTTCATGTGGGGCCATCCTCAGCAGCAGCCAGTGGTTTTCAGGTGATGAGAACTGCAACCACCAAAAAATTCAACCAGTATTTTTGGTTCTTTTTTGATCGCCTGCCCAAATGAATTTTGGCGGGGGATATAGAAATGGGTTCTGTCCGGCGGGCTGTCCGGCCGGTCACATTTTTGTTTCTGGGCCATATCTTTAAAACTACTGAAGATATCTTCATGAAACTTTATATACATATCAAGCAACATGTGAACTGGTGCCTTTTGCTATTTTGGATTTTTGAAAAAAGTATTTTTCAAATTTTTACATAAAAAATATATTTTGACTTAGTTTATCAGAGCAATGTTCGTTTCCGGACCATATATCCAAAACTATTCATGATCCAGATTTGAAACTTGGTATGCATGTTAACAAGGTGATGTTACGGGTTCCTATTTTTAATTTTTTTTTATTTTTTGACATTTCAACGTTTAGGGTGGCACAGTGGTTATCACTGTCTCCTCACAGCAAGAAGGTCCTGGGTTAGAGCCCAGCGGCTGACAGGGGCCTTTCTATGTGGAGTTTGCATGATCTCCCTGTGTCTGTGTGGGTTTCCTCCGGGTGCTCTAGTTTCCCCCACAGTTCAAAGATGTGGTTAGGTATATAGGAGCCATGGCCTGAGGTTGGGCTGAGGTGCCCCTCAGCAAGGCACCTTACCCCCTGGGTGCTGTAGCATAGCTGGCCACTGCTGTGGGTATGTGTGTGTGCTCATTGCTCACTTGTGTGTGTTCACTGCTTCAGATGGGTTAAATGCAGAGGAGAAATTTCACTGTGTGATTCAGTCGGTGCTTGAGTGTATGTGAAACAAATAAAGGCTTCTTCTTCTTAAATCTACTTGGCTAGATAACGCATGTTCAGTACTGACACAGATACTAGTAAACAATCCTGTTGCCATCGCAGTGTGATTCTTGCCATCTAAAAAGATCTCTTTTCTCCATGAATAAAAACAAAAGCATGTCACATAAAATTATCAATGATCCAGTTTATTTTACACCCAAATGCTTGACACTTGGCATCTTTAGGGTTGTTAACAACAATTTAGAAGCAATGTGTCCAAGAGCTCCACTAGCCTCGGTAAATCATGTTTGGAGCACTGATCTCTACGTAAAAATCTGGAAAGCTCAGAGTGAAACCATCTGACCGCCATCTTACCACTCACATCATTGAGGAGAATGGTCATTTAGGCTACTGGAAGCTAAACAAAACTGGTCAAGTTATTGATGTAGTTGGTGAGAAAAATTACAAGAAAAATGCCTGCATGTGCAGCAGTGAACTGTACAAACTGTCAAGTCAAAGGTTGTGGACGGACATTTCACCTCTGAGTATTGATAGTGTGTGATCATTTTTACACGTGTGTGCAGTGCCATTTGCGTGGACCCACCTACAGCATTTTATGATGGTTTGCAAGAGCAAAAAAAACAGAAAATCTGTCTCATCGTTTTGTCTGTTTTTATTGAAATTCTGACAGTGATATCTGGGATGAACACTGTGACTGTGTCAGATTTTTGATGGAAATGTCCCAGACTAGATCAAAGCCAAAGTCTAGACATGTTTGATACTGAATGTGAGAGCTCAAGCTCAACAGGCCAAACTCAAAAAGAAGAATGAACTGAGTAAATTAGCCTCAGCAGCCTAAATGAAAGAAGGACCATAGCCTTAGGCAGAAATGGCAGTGAGGGATGCAAATAAAAAGAGATGTTGTTTTTCTAGTTTGGTCAGAAGTTATTTTCATTTATCTCAGGCGAAGCCCAAATGACAATGTCCATCATCTACACACGTCACACCTACTTGCACAAATTGACAAAATGGGCATGATTGTCTGTTTTAACATGATTTTAGTTTAAATTGAGTCCAAGTACATTGATAAGTACTCTTAAATCAGGGTTGGTCATATTTCCCGGTCAATGGCTTATTTCCCGGACAGCGTCCAATATATGATTTCCTGTACAAAGAAAAACTGAAATAATCTCTGTAAAAATAATTATAGGAGTAAAAGAGCCGTTCAAAAAAAAATGATCAGAGACTGAACTGGAAAAGGGAAAAAAAAACAATAACAGTGAAGGGGAGTGCTATAAAGATATGTAAGGAATGTGGGTAAAGTTGAGAAAATAAGAAGAGGTAATGAAAGGAAAAAAGTCAGGAGATACTTTTCTTGGGGCAAATTTGATCGGACATGACAGTTTAACACAGAAGCCAAATGATCACACACTTTCGATGTGAGTGGTAAGATGGCAGCCAGATGACTTCACTCGTCTCAACAGCAGGGAATAGGCTATGAATGCTCCAGATTTTTACGGAGAGCTCAGTGGTTTGTAGTCGGTGATGTCACGATTTGTCCTCAGAATGTGATATTTGAACCTTGGAGAGAGGAAGATGGCGGTGCACAGGAACACTGTTTTCCTTTTAAAATAAAATATGTACACAGTATACAGGTACGAATATGAACAAGTGAACACTCAAACATGTCTTGTATGGATATTATCTGTCAGTATAAAAGTTTACTTTTGGGGTTTTGTTTGTCTTTAATTCAAGGCATTTAACAAAAATATTCTTTTAACCATTTAGGAATTATAGCAGTTCATTGTTGCGGTGCAAGGACCCGATAGAATTCACATTGCAACCGTAAGGACTACTATTAGGGCCCGAGAACCAGAGGTGCAGGCTGACGGCCTGAGGGTCTGTTCCTCCAGTGGCACATGCATCTTTGGCTTATGCCTCATACTTGTGAAAAATCAAAAACATACACTGTCTGTGGGTTTTGGCATGATTGAGGAGCTCCATAGCTTTCCCGAATGCAAGCAATGTTTAGATTTTTGAATGTGTTTATTTCTGTAGTTGTCACAAAGTTTGTTCGATCTCCATGGTTTTTGGTGGGGACACTGTCATCACCATGACAGACATATTTCACACTGGCTTATATTTGCTCCACTCAACAGGAAGTCAGCTATTTTGAAAGATTTGCATTTTTAAAAAAATAATTTTTATGTACTCTTTCAAACTCATTGGATTCGCTTGAAATTTGGCTGGTATAAACTCCAGATATATGAAAATACAGTGGTGCTTGAAAGTTTGTGAACCCTTTAGAATTTTCTATATTTCTGCATAAATATGACCTAAAACATCAGATTTTCACACAAGTCCTAAAAGTAGATAAAGAGAACCCAGTTAAACAAATGAGACAAAAATATTATACTTGGTCATTTATTTATTGAGGAAAATGATCCGATATTACATATCTGTGAGTGGCAAAAGTATGTGAACCTCGAGGATTAGCAGTTAATTTGAAGGTGAAATTAGAGTCAGGTGTTTTCAATCAATGGGATGACAATCAGGCATGAGTGGGCACCCTGTTTTATTTAAAGAACAGGGATCTATCAATGTCTGATCCTCACAACACATGTTTGTGGAAGTGTATCATGGCACGAACAAAGGAGATTTCTGAGGACCTCAGAAAAAGTGTTATTGATGCTCATCAGGCTGGAAAAGGTTACAAAACCATCTCTAAAGAGTTTGGACTCCACCAATCCACAGTCAGACAGATTGTGTACAAATGGAGGAAATTCAAAACCATTGTTACCTTCCTCCGGAGTGGTCGGCCAACAAAGATCACTCCAAGAGCAAGGCGTGTAATAGTCGGCGAGGTCACAGAGGACCCCAGGGTAACTTCTAAGCAACTGAAGGCCTCTCTCACATTGGCTAATGTTAATGTTCATGAGTCCACCATCAGGAGAACACTGAACAACAATGGTGTGCATGGCAGGGTTGCAAGGAGAAAGCCACTGCTCTCCAAAAAGAACATTGCTGCTCATCTGCAGTTTGCTAAAGATCACGTGGACAAGCCAAAAGGCTATTGGAAAAATGTTTTGTGGATGGATGAGACCAAAATAAAACTTTTTGGTCTAAATGCGAAGCATTATGTTTGGAGAAAGAACAACACTGCATTCCAGCGTAAGAACCTTATCCCATCTGTGAAACATGGTGGTGGTAGTATCATGGTTTGGGCCTGTTTTGCTGCATCTGGGCCAGGATGGCTTGCCATCATTGATGGAACAATGAATTCTGAATTATACCAGCAAATTCTAAAGAAAAATGTCAGGACATCTATCCATGAACTGAATCTCAAGAGAAGGTGGGTCATGCAGCAAGACAACAAACCTAAGCACACAGGTTGTTCTACCAAAGAATGGTTAAAGAAGAATAAAGTTAATGTTTTGGAATGGCCAAGTCAAACTCCTGACCTTAATCCAATCGAAATGTTGTGGAAGGACCTGAAACGAGCAGTTCATGTGAGGAAACCCACCAGCATCCCAGAGTGGAAGCTGTTCTGTACAGAGGAATGGGCTAACATTCCTGCAAGCCAGTGTGCAGAACTGATCAACAGTTACCAGAAGCGTTTAGTTGCAGTTGTTGCTGCACAAGGTGGTCACACCAGATACTGAAAGCAAAGGTTCACATACTTTTACCACTCACAGATATGTAATATTGGATCATTTTCCTCAATAAATAAATGACCAAGTATAATATTTCTGTCTCTTTTGTTTAACTGGCTTCTCTTTATCTACTTTTAGGACTTGTGTGAAAATCTGATGTTGTTTTAGGTCATATTTATGCAGAAATATAGAAAATTCTAAAGGGTTCACAAACTTTCAAGCACCACTGTACATTGCGACGGTATAGTAGATATGGCCTATTTTAAAAAAAAATGGCTCACTGAGTGTGACAAAAGGGTGAAAAATCTAAACTACACTCAAATTACATTTTGTGTTTGCTGTGTACTACAAAGTCCACATTTTCTGAAATGGATGTCCATTTAACTCATGTAGTCCTAGTTTTGCTGTGAGGCAGGCAAATAGCTTTCAAAAAGAGGATAGACCTTGATGGGTGAAGCTAAAAATATGTAGGAACTTCAGAATTGTAACACTCTTGACACGTGCCACTTCTCCATTGTGTACTGAGAAAAAGCGCATCCAACAACATATCCTGGTACAGACTGCATGTCCTTCAGGTAAACTGCATAGCCAAGTCCCCAGAATGCAAAGCGCATGCACAGTAGGGCAATAAGTAATTTTACTGTAACACTCCTGACAGTTTTGAAGTGCTTTGAAAAGCTTTCAGCCCACCACCACTGTGTTAACGACATAAATGGTTTGTAGCAGAACAGAAGAACAAATGAAAAATTGAGAAAATGGTCACAGGTTTATTATTTAGGGCAATTTTCAAGCAGCAGTGATGCTGTATTTGGTTAAAAAAGACAAATTAGTTACAAGTCAACACATTCAGTGCCAGCTAACAACAAGGTTATCAACATCAACTGTAAAACAACTGTCGCTCTCAGGCCCTGTCCACACAGCAACGGATTCAGGTGACTCCGATACAATTGCTTATCGTTTAGGCCTGGTGTCCACACGGCACCGGCGTTTTGGGTGCCCAAAATGCAATCTTTTTGAGAACGGGTTCCAGAGTGGAAAGATCTGGCAACGTTGCCGTTGTGAAGTCGTTTGGATGAGTAGAACGGATTTGTTTACGATGACGTCACAACCACATGACTGTGAGTGCTTCACGCCGGGTAGAAGTGTAACGAACTCGATGCGAGTTGTCAACAAATCCTATAACTTGGTTCATGAAACGCACTTACAAAATATTTTCACTGTGAATATTTATTGTGTAATGGTGCAAAGTGAGAGAGAGAGAGAGAGAGAGAGAGACTCTGCCCTTAGGGCAGAGTCAATCCCGCCAGCAAAAATAGGGAAAAAAAGGAGCGATCTCACCTTTTCAGATGTTGATTTAAGTCCTACAATACATTCCTCAAAAAGGGCGTAGAAGAGCAAATTAATCCATCAACGTGTAGCATTCAATTTATTCCGGACCATTAAGGACGCCGCCTTCCGCGTAGAATCATACGTCATCCTCGCCGCCATATTGGATAGGTCAAAGCGGAGAATAAAGATTCATGTGCTGCGTTTAACTGTACCAACAGGTTTACCATCCAAATGAGATCACATGGGATTACCTTTCACAGGTGAGAAACAACAAATTAATCCATCAACGTGTAGCATTCAATTTATTCCGGACCATTAAAGACGCCGCCTTCCGCATAGAATCATACGTCATCCTCTCCGCCATATTGGATAGGTCAAAGCAGAGAATAAAGATCAGTTGCGTTTAACTGTACCAACAGGTTTGCCGTCCAAACGAGATCACATGGGATTACCTTTCACAGGTGAGACTGGAAAAATACTTTTCATTGTATTTGGTCATTATAATGTAATTTTACGAACAGATTTTCCTGACTTTGTGGCTAATATGAAGTCTCGCGCATAATAGTTTATGCGCATGCGTCCTTACTTCTTCTATTGTTCTGGTGTCTCCGAAGGGACCGTCTTACAGCGCCCCTAGAGGTGTGGCATGTGTATTGCATCGTTTTCAGCAAGCGTTGCGTTGCCATATGGACCTGATATTTTACTGCTCGTTGCCCATTTGGACGCGATATATTTTTAAATAACATCTCGTTGCCGTTGTCGTGTGGATGTAGCCTCAGACTTGAACCACCAGTTGGATCTCTAACAGCAACAATCAGCCATCAGAGTACCTGTAAAATTTTCTTTTGTTTCCACACGGACTCTATCCTATTCTCTGCAGTGGCGTGTGTTCTTGATACCGAGTCTTTTGAAAAAGACAAGAAAGCTCTTCAAATTCGTCCTCAATCGTTGGCTTTTTGTTTGAGGATGATATTGAACCGTTTGCCACGGAGAAAGAAGCGGGCGGATTTTTTTTTTCCTAATTTTTTTTTTTAATTAGGTTGGCTCATTGGTCTAGGGGTATGATTCTTGCTTAGGGTGTGAGAAGTCTCAGGTTGAACTCCCAGATGAGCCCAGGTTTTACCTTAAATGGTCGATCTGGACTGGGGTATCAAGGATTTCACTTGGCTGAATCGTTCTTAAAGTGCTAGTCTAATGAAAGTTACATCAGAAAATCCTTGGCTTGCTGTGTGTGATGTGCTCAAATACACTGTGAAGTTGGCGAATAAATGAAAAATTGGTTTGGAATTTTTTTTCTGCACCTGAATTGAGGAATGTGTAAAGGGCATTAGACACTGGATGCTTATTAATTTCCATCTGCTTAACTCTGACAAAACTGAAATACTTGTACCACATGCAGCTAGAAGCAAGTTTTCTGATTCCACAGTAACTCTGGATGGCCTTTCTGGTTCTTCATGTGGAGCAGTAAAAGACCTTGGAGTGATTATTGACCCCAGTCTTTCATTCGAAACTCACATTAAGAAAGAAGCGGACGGGGTGTTTTTTTTTTTTTTTTTTTTGCTTGTTTGCTGTTGAAGAGTAGGTTGGCTTGTTGGCCTAGGGGTGTGATCCTTACTTAGGGTGTGAAAGATCCTGGGTTCAACTCCTGAACAAGCCCAGGTTTTACCTTAACTGGTTGATCTGGAGTGGGGAGTCAGGGATTTCACTTGGCTGAATTGTTCAAGTGCTCATCTAATGAAAGTTACATCAGAAGATGTAATGTGTGTGATGTGCTCAAATACACTGTAAAGTTGCTGGGTAAATAAAAAAGTTGGTTTGCAAAATGATTTTTGCATCTGAATTCTGTTCCAAAAATCACTAAAAGCTCATCCGCCATTATTAGTTCGCAGCGATTTACAGGTCAGTGGCGCTGCACGCGTGACATTTGCGCCAGTCCGTTCTTTTGTTTCCACATGGACTCTATCCTATTCTCTGCAGTGGCGTGCGTTCTTGATACCGAGTCTTTTGAAAAAGACATGAAAGCTCTTCAAATTCATCCTCAATCATTGGCTATTTGTATGAGGATGTCATCGAAACTTTTGCCACGGAGAAAGAAGCGGACGGATTTTTTCTTCCTAATTATTTTTTTTTTTAAAGTTTGGCTCGTTGGTCTAGGGGTATGATTCTTGCGTAGGGTGCGAGAAGTCCCGGGTTCAACTCTTGGACAAACCCACGTTTTACCTTAAATGGTCGATCTGGACTGGGGTATCAGGGATGTCACTTGGCTGAAACCAGCCGAATCATCTGCACTTTCAGCCAAGTCAAGATCAAATTTCTTTCGCCACATTCAAAGCAGCACATATGTGAAAACAGCCACTATTTGGATTAAACCCACAACCTTGGCACTGTTTGCAACAATGACCAAATCAACTAACTGCACACTGCTTTTCTGCTGATATGCTCCTCTGATGAGCTCCGAAGGTGAGCTATCACAGATTCCTTTCAGTTTGCTTGGCTTTATTTCTTGAATTGCCCACTGACCTCAGAATCTCCAACTCACATTTTTCAACAGGCTTGTCATAGTCCCACCATCCACTATGAAATTCTAACTCTCGCTCGAGTGCAAAGTGAGCTGAGACAGCTTTTACAAACTGAAAATATGATGCTTACCTGCTTGTATTCTTAAAGCTGCTGGTGAAAAGCAAGCTGCTGTCGTGAAAAGGCACTTTTCACCACCTTCCAGCCAACTGCTCTCATTGAACAATGAAGCAACAAATGCTTCCTGAGGCATGCCCCAAAAGTGTGAGAAGCATGCCAGGGACTCCATGTGAGGAGATTGGGTTGTTTTAGGGGCAAAACCCGTGAAGCTTACCACCTGGTATTCATGCAAATGGGAGTCAGAATACACTCCCCCAGAACAAAAGTCTGCTTCTGGGCAGTCGCTCACTTGAAAATAAACAACCAACCAATGGAAACTCAGGCATGGTTCCAGAGAGCAACGAGCAGGCCAGGAAGGGCAGTTTGGGGAGCTTGCGGTAGTTAGTTGGTCAAACGCTCAAACACAGCAGGGGAATTAGCTCAAGTGGTAGAGCGCTTGCTGCGCACAGGCAGGGGCCCAATCTTTGAGCTCTCGGCGCATGCAGGAAACATCGCGAAAATAAATGCCAACGGAGTGAAGGGGATTTGGTGAAATTCTACCGTGGGCTTTTTGTGTGGAAGTGTATTAATGTTGTGTTTGAGTTGAAAGTTTGCAGGTTGTCGCGCTGGACGGGATTCGATACCGCGACACTTCTACATGGGGGTCTGGTGATCTTCTCTGTCGTTCTGAAAAAAATAAAAAAACAGCGCAGCGCGTCATTTGTCGACTCCTCCTCCACGAAGAACAGCGCAGCACATCTCATCTCCCGATGCATTCATTCGTTTATTTGAAATGTTTATCTATGGCTAACTGTACTCTAACTTATGGCAATGCAATGCTATGACAAATGGTGGTAATAAAAGAAAATGTCTTTACCTTATATTAGCAGTGACAAGAACTGTGTAAATTAATAGTAATGCTTTCCCATGTTCATGTTAATTGTTTGATGGTAATAATAAAGTGGCACAGACACAATATGCTGGGTTTTTTTAGCTGCTACAACTGTTGACTTAGGATGATACACAGGATACAGTAACTTTATAGTAGACCTAATAGGGAGAGGTGTTTCTCCTTATATTAGTAGAATTACTACTAAAAGTTTGCCAATAATAATTATCTTCATATAGTCAGTCCATTTAATGTTCAGGTTGTTTGATGGTGAAGTTAAGTGCACAAAGACAGTAACACAATATGTGGTGTATTTTGTATGATAAAGGTTTTTTTATGATGATACACAGGCCGAGACAAATACATCTGAGTGCAATCAATCACTTTTAATGTATCTGAAATTGGACAGTAAAAAACAAGAGATGAAACATCAAGTTTAAAAACCAAGCATGTATTTAATCACTCACACAAACCAATGTACAATTTACAGGGAGAAATGTGCATGAGTAAAGGGGGAAGGTTGTCAGGAAAACTATGTACATGTAAAAACTACATAATATATGTGGTATATACACACACACACACAAACACACTATATACAAGCAAGAGCAGCAGAACTTATACACACACTATATACATATTGTACAATAGAAGAACTACTTTGGAGCTCTCTGTTCTTCCAACCACTCTTCAACAGACTTGCCACCTGAGGCCTGGGAACAGAAAGTCGCGCTCCCAAAGCGACTATGCCCATACTCTTTAGTCTTGGGTTTGCCACATTGGCTACACATGTTATATGTCGCACCCCTTACATATTTTCTTTTCTCCGCACTACCACTGGCCTCTTCAGCGGCTCGCCGACGCCTGTTCCTCTCTGTGTACCGTGAAACAGGAGGTGGTGGGCCAGCGGGAGGAGGCGGCGGGCCAGCGGGCGGAGGTGGCGCAGGTACAGATGGGGCTGCACCAGGTGTTGAGGCAGCCAAAGTCGTGGCTGGGAGCTGGAGAAAGGGAACAGGTGGTGCAGGAACAGTCATTGCTGGGAGCTGTACCAATGTGAAGGGAGTTGGCACTGGCAGTGCACTGGTGACTAATGTTGCAGGGAGAGGAAAAACGGGTGGTGGGGTGGGGGCAATTGGACGGTCTTGGCGTAGCAGAGGAGCCCGGCCCTCCAGATTCGGGGGGAACACAAATTCATGTCGTTGCCCAGATGATGCAGGAGGGACGATCAGTTTTTCCTGCGGCTGCGGAAGCTGGGCAGGGGCGACGGGAATTTGGGGTGCTGGAGTCAGTCCCTGAGTGAGCGTACTCATCTCCTGACCTTTCAGCCACTGTTGAAACCTGAAATGAGAGAGTTTGTGGGAGGGTCATTTGTGTGTTCATGGGACAATTATGAGACCATTATTGTGTAAATTTGAGGGAAATCAATAAAAAAGGGGGAGACCTTAGCCTTGGCTCAGTGAGGTAGGCGGCATCTCGCAGGTCCACCAGGTAAGCAGCCAGCTCTTGCACTTTGTCCCACCCAGGAATGCCATCCGGTCCAACGACGACGCCCTAAATAAAAAAAAATTAAAAAGTATTCATTAGTAGTGGTAAATGTAAAATGTAGTAACATTAACTTGGAATTGAAATATCTGTTAGTGTCTTACCTGAGCCCCTGAAGTGGCAGCAGCAGTAGCAGCAGGGTGCAGTCCTTGACCCGACGTGGACTGAACGGCGGCAGCAGCAACTGGACGCTGACCTCCACCCGTGGACGTGGACGGCAGTTCTGGTAGAGGTGGTGGTGAAGGTGCCTGACGCCTTGTGGTTGAGGGCCTCCTTTCAATGTCATGGTCATCGTCAGTCAGCACAGGAACTGTGATGTCCTCTGTCTCCTCCTCAAAGCCTTCATCCTCAATGTCCTCGTCATCAATGTCCTCCACCAGCTGGTCCTCGGTTGTGGAGCGTTGGAGTAAGTGATATGCCAGTCTGGCTGTACAGGTACTCCATGGCCAACAATTCACCTATGAAAAGTAAAACAGAAAAACAGAAAATTGTTCATATTCAAGTAATACATTAAAATGTAACTATATGATACACTGCCTGAGGTAATTTTGTCCTTTTTGAATAAGTGATCAGTGCTAACCTGTGTAGACTCCAGGACTGCGGTACTGCTCATCCCAACGTTTTCCCAGAACGGCTTGGCTGAGCCGATCCACGGCCTCCTGCAGAACACTGCCGTAGGTGCGCATGGAAGTGGGTGCTTGAACAGAGTCCTTCATTCTGTCCTCGTTCCAGCGCATCAGTCCTTCCAGAAGATACGCCTGGAAATGCGAGGCGCTGGCACTGGTTCCTGATGGATAAATACATGAACACAAAAAAGTCAGGACCCCAGGTCACAGAATTATATGCCATGCTCCTCCTGTTATAACACAATTTCCATTACAACCAGACATACATTACAAAAGGAGTGTTACACTCACATCACAAGTGAGAAATAATGTAGAGGAGGCATGGAGCCAGTTCACTTATTTTACTTTTAGTTAGCAGAGCTGGGAACTGGCTGCGGTGGCCAACATCCAGCTGGGCCAAGATATCCTAGACCACGCAGGATATTTCTTGGAGCACCGCTTGCACTCCAGGTACTCAGTTGCAAGGTCATACCACCCGTCTATGTGCAGGACCTTGCGCACGGTCCTATACAGTCCGGCTGCTGTAAGGCTGTACTTTTGGCATGATGGACGCACGCAGACTAGTGGGTACCTCCACAAACAGCCCGTGTCTCCTGTTGCCTGCGCTTGAGCCTGAAGCTCTTTCTTCTTGGCGTATTTCTCCACTTCTCCAGGCAACTCTTTAATGTGCGATGTGTACTGAAGAAACAGTTGCTTATTTTCTGACAGAGGGTTTGGGAGTGCTGTTTCATTGGAAATGCTATGCAGCAAGGCTAATGCGTAGCCAAGCGAGTTCTCCAGACGCCAAATGAATCTCTGACCCTGGTATTTACCAAACTGTAGCAGACAGTGAGCCAACACCAAAAACTGGTCAGATGGAACTCCCCCATTGCTCCTGACAAAGTTGGATGCCTCCTTCAGTACCTCCTCTTTGGGTTGGGCCCTTGCAGACACTTTGTTTTCCACGCGGTTGGCCTCGCTTGTGGGTGCCATGAGGAGCCGGGCTGATGTGGCTGACTGCCGACGGAAAACTGGATACGCATGCATTTTCTGAAAGAAAGTGAACATAGGCTGTTAGCTGTAGTCATCTTCAAAACAACTATACTATACTACAATAAATGTATTACGCCATGTAATTTAATTTAATGTAATTTCTACTGATTACTTGTCTACCCTTACTCTTAAAATAGCTGGACCTGTATGGGGTAGTAGTAAATCATGTAATGATTTAACCAGCTGGCATGCATTCTATTTAAGTGTTTAAGCACATTCCTCATTGAATCGGCTAAACCATGGTCGGTTTTAAAACAAATAAACCGTTTTGAGTACATACAAATATATTTCAGTACGCAGTTTGCCTTTTTACTTTTAATCGGTTTAGTCTGATTAAACAAATGCGACAATTTCCCCCTTCCTCATACAAGTAAGCCAGATTTCAGGTGGGCAGGCTGTTTGTTTGACCATTTAACCCGTTTTCACCAGAAATGAAGCACAACAACAAATTTTAAACCGTTTGGGTTTAATATCTTTTCGTATAAGTAAGAGATTTCCTTTACAGCCACCTACGTTAATGGTAGTCAATTACCACAGGCAGGTGTATCACAAAACTTTACGAATTTTACGCTCAGCATTTTATGTAAAATCAAGAATCAGTAGCGACTACATTTCTCCGTATCATCCACCAAAAATCTCAAAGTTACATATACATTTACCTAGGAGAAATGCAAGTCCACTTACCTTGTTGAATCGCTGTGATGTTCCGATCACGAATGACAAGAGAAAGAGCGGGCAGGGCCTAAAGTAAGCCCATGGGAGGCAACCTCATTGGTCAAAAGTAAGCCCACTGGCCCAAAGTAAGCCCATGGGAGGCAACCTCATTGGTCAAAAGTAAGCCCATGTCGGACCTGATTGGCCACTGTGGGCTTACTTTGGGCTTACTTTAGCGGTAACAGTGAGACACAGTAGGCGCAAGTAAGAGGTAGTGGGATCGATGCCCACATTCTCCAAAGCCGCCAGCTTACATGCATTTTACAGAGAAAAACATTCTTGTCATCTTGCAAACCAGCCGAATCATCTGCACGTCCAGCCAAGTCAAGATCAAATTTCTGTCGCCACATTCAAAGCAGCACATCTGTGAAAACAGCCACTGTTTGGATTAAACCCACAACCTTGGCACTGTTTGCAACAATGACCAAATCAACTAACTGCACACTGCTTTTCTGCTGATATGCTCCTCTGATGAGCTCCGAAGGTGAGCTATCACAGATTCCTTTCACTTTGCTTGGCTTTATTTCTTGAATTGCCCACTGACCTCAGAATCTCCAACTCACATTTTTCAACAGGCTTGTCATAGTCCCACCATCCACTATGAAATTCTAACTCTCGCTCGAGTGCAAAGTCAGCTGAGACAGCTTTTACAAACTGAAAATATGATGCTTACCTGCTTGTATTCTTAAAGCTGCTGGTGAAAAGCAAGCTACTGTCGTGAAAAGGCACTTTTCACCACCTTCCAGCCAACTGCTCTCATTGAAAAATGAAGCAACAAATGCTTCCTGAGGCATGCCCCAAAAGTGTGAGAAGCATGCCAGGGACTCCATGTGAGGAGATTGGGTTGTTTAAGGGGCAAAACCCGTGAAGCTTACCACCTGGTATTCATGCAAATGGGAGTCAGAATACACTCCCCCAGAACAAAAGTCTGCTTCTGGGCAGTCGCTAACTTGAAAATAAACAACCAACCAACCAATGGAAACTCAGGCATGGTTCCAGAGAGCAACGAGCAGGCCAGGAAGGGCAGTTTGGGGAGCTTGCGGTAGTTAGTTGGTCAAACGCTCAAACACAGCAGGGGAATTAGCTCAAGTGGTAGAGCGCTTGCTTTGCATGTAAGAGGTAGTGGGATCGATACCCACATTCTCCAAAGCCTCCATCTTACTTGCATTTTACAGAGAAAAACATTCTTGTCATCTTGCAAACCAGCCGAATCATCTGCACTTTCAGCCAAGTCAAGATCAAATTTCTTTCGCCACATTCAAAGCAGCACATCTGTGAAAACAGCCACTGTTTGGATTAAACCCACAACCTTGGCACTGTTTGCAACAATGACCAAATCAACTAACTGCACACTGCTTTTCTGCTGATATGCTCCTCTGATGAGCTCCGAAGGTGAGCTATCACAGATTCCTTTCAGTTTGCTTGGCTTTATTTCTTGAATTGCCCACTGACCTCAGAATCTCCAACTCACATTTTTCAACAGGCTTGTCATAGTCCCACCATCCACTATGAAATTCTAACTCTCGCTCGAGTGCAAAGTCAGCTGAGACAGCTTTTACAAACTGAAAATATGATGCTTACCTGCTTGTATTCTTAAAGCTGCTGGTGAAAAGCAAGCTGCTGTCGTGAAAAGGCACTTTTCACCACCTTCCAGCCAACTGCTCTCATTGAACAATGAAGCAACAAATGCTTCCTGAGGCATGCCCCAAAAGTGTGAGAAGCATGCCAGGGACTCCATGTGAGGAGATTGCGTTGTTTTAGGGGCAAAACCCGTGAAGCTTACCACCTGGTATTCATGCAAATGGGAGTCAGAATACACTCCCCCAGAACAAAAGTCTGCTTCTGGGCAGTCGCTCACTTGAAAATAAACAACCAACCAACCAATGGAAACTCAGGCATGGTTCCAGAGAGCAACGAGCAGGCCAGGAAGGGCAGGTTGGGGAGCTTCTGGTTAGTAGTTGGACAAACGCTCAAACATAGCAGGGGAATTAGCTCAAGTGGTAGAGCGCTTGCTTAGCATGTAAGAGGTAGTGGGATCGATGCCCACATTCTCCAAAGCCTCCATCTTACTTGCATTTTACAGAGAAAAACATTCTTGTCATCTTGCAAACCAGCCGAATCATCTGCACTTTCAGCCAAGTCAAGATCAAATTTCTTTCGCCACATTCAAAGCAGCACATCTGTGAAAACAGCCACTGTTTGGATTAAACCCACAACCTTGGCACTGTTTGCAACAATGACCAAATCAACTAACTGCACACTGCTTTTCTGCTGATATGCTCCTCTGATGAGCTCCGAAGGTGAGCTGTCACAGATTCCTTTCAGTTTGCTTGGCTTTATTTCTTGAATTGCCCACTGACCTCAGAATCTCCAACTCACATTTTTCAACAGGCTTGTCATAGTCCCACCATCCACTATGAAATTCTAACTCTCGCTCGAGTGCAAAGTCAGCTGAGACAGCTTTTACAAACTGAAAATATGATGCTTACCTGCTTGTATTCTTAAAGCTGCTGGTGAAAAGCAAGCTGCTGTCGTGAAAAGGCACTTTTCACCACCTTCCAGCCAACTGCTCTCATTGAACAATGAAGCAACAAATGCTTCCTGAGGCATGCCCCAAAAGTGTGAGAAGCATGCCAGGGACTCCATGTGAGGAGATTGGGTTGTTTAAGGGGCAAAACCCGTGAAGCTTACCACCTGGTATTCATGCAAATGGGAGTCAGAATACACTCCCCCAGAACAAAAGTCTGCTTCTGGGCAGTCGCTAACTTGAAAATAAACAACCAACCAACCAATGGAAACTCAGGCATGGTTCCAGAGAGCAACGAGCAGGCCAGGAAGGGCAGTTTGGGGAGCTTGCGGTAGTTAGTTGGTCAAACGCTCAAACACAGCAGGGGAATTAGCTCAAGTGGTAGAGCGCTTGCTTTGCTTGTAAGAGGTAGTGGGATCGATGCCCACATTCTCCAAAGCCTCCATCTTACTTGCATTTTACAGAGAAAAACATTCTTGTCATCTTGCAAACCAGCCGAATCATCTGCACTTTCAGCCAAGTCAAGATCAAATTTCTTTCGCCACATTCAAAGCAGCACATCTGTGAAAACAGCCACTGTTTGGATTAAACCCACAACCTTGGCACTGTTTGCAACAATGACCAAATCAACTAACTGCACACTGCTTTTCTGCTGATATGCTCCTCTGATGAGCTCCGAAGGTGAGCTATCACAGATTCCTTTCAGTTTGCTTGGCTTTATTTCTTGAATTGCCCACTGACCTCAGAATCTCCAACTCACATTTTTCAACAGGCTTGTCATAGTCCCACCATCCACTATGAAATTCTAACTCTCGCTCGAGTGCAAAGTCAGCTGAGACAGCTTTTACAAACTGAAAATATGATGCTTACCTGCTTGTATTCTTAAAGCTGCTGGTGAAAAGCAAGCTGCTGTCGTGAAAAGGCACTTTTCACCACCTTCCAGCCAACTGCTCTCATTGAACAATGAAGCAACAAATGCTTCCTGAGGCATGCCCCAAAAGTGTGAGAAGCATGCCAGGGACTCCATGTGAGGAGATTGGGTTGTTTTAGGGGCAAAACCCGTGACGCTTACCACCTGGTATTCATGCAAATGGGAGTCAGAATACACTCCCCCAGAACAAAAGTCTGCTTCTGGGCAGTCGCTCACTTGAAAATAAACAAC
Source organism: Neoarius graeffei (assembly GCF_027579695.1). NCBI lineage: Eukaryota > Metazoa > Chordata > Actinopteri > Siluriformes > Ariidae > Neoarius > Neoarius graeffei. The sequence goes on from NC_083569.1 coordinate 19,511,192, forward strand.
CAACCAACCAATGGAAACTCAGGCATGGTTCCAGAGAGCAACGAGCAGGCCAGGAAGGGCAGGTTGGGGAGCTTCTGGTTAGTAGTTGGACAAACGCTCAAACATAGCAGGGGAATTAGCTCAAGTGGTAGAGCGCTTGCTTAGCATGTAAGAGGTAGTGGGATCGATGCCCACATTCTCCAAAGCCTCCATCTTACTTGCATTTTACAGAGAAAAACATTCTTGTCATCTTGCAAACCAGCCGAATCATCTGCACTTTCAGCCAAGTCAAGATCAAATTTCTTTCGCCACATTCAAAGCAGCACATCTGTGAAAACAGCCACTGTTTGGATTAAACCCACAACCTTGGCACTGTTTGCAACAATGACCAAATCAACTAACTGCACACTGCTTTTCTGCTGATATGCTCCTCTGATGAGCTCCGAAGGTGAGCTATCACAGATTCCTTTCAGTTTGCTTGGCTTTATTTCTTGAATTGCCCACTGACCTCAGAATCTCCAACTCACATTTTTCAACAGGCTTGTCATAGTCCCACCATCCACTATGAAATTCTAACTCTCGCTCGAGTGCAAAGTCAGCTGAGACAGCTTTTACAAACTGAAAATATGATGCTTACCTGCTTGTATTCTTAAAGCTGCTGGTGAAAAGCAAGCTGCTGTCGTGAAAAGGCACTTTTCACCACCTTCCAGCCAACTGCTCTCATTGAACAATGAAGCAACAAATGCTTCCTGAGGCATGCCCCAAAAGTGTGAGAAGCATGCCAGGGACTCCATGTGAGGAGAATGGGTTGTTTAAGTGGCAAAACCCGTGAAGCTTACCACCTGGTATTCATGCAAATGGGAGTCAGAATACACTCCCCCAGAACAAAAGTCTGCTTCTGGGCAGTCGCTAACTTGAAAATAAACAACCAACCAACCAATGGAAACTCAGGCATGGTTCCAGAGAGCAACGAGCAGGCCAGGAAGGGCAGTTTGGGGAGCTTGCGGTAGTTAGTTGGTCAAACGCTCAAACATAGCAGGGGAATTAGCTCAAGTGGTAGAGCGCTTGCTTTGCATGTAAGAGGTAGTGGGATCGATGCCCACATTCTCCAAAGCCTCCATCTTACTTGCATTTTACAGAGAAAAACATTCTTGTCATCTTGCAAACCAGCCGAATCATCTGCACTTTCAGCCAAGTCAAGATCAAATTTCTTTCGCCACATTCAAAGCAGCACATCTGTGAAAACAGCCACTGTTTGGATTAAACCCACAACCTTGGCACTGTTTGCAACAATGACCAAATCAACTAACTGCACACTGCTTTTCTGCTGATATGCTCCTCTGATGAGCTCCGAAGGTGAGCTATCACAGATTCCTTTCAGTTTGCTTGGCTTTATTTCTTGAATTGCCCACTGACCTCAGAATCTCCAACTCACATTTTTCAACAGGCTTGTCATAGTCCCACCATCCACTATGAAATTCTAACTCTCGCTCGAGTGCAAAGTCAGCTGAGACAGCTTTTACAAACTGAAAATATGATGCTTACCTGCTTGTATTCTTAAAGCTGCTGGTGAAAAGCAAGCTGCTGTCGTGAAAAGGCACTTTTCACCACCTTCCAGCCAACTGCTCTCATTGAACAATGAAGCAACAAATGCTTCCTGAGGCATGCCCCAAAAGTGTGAGAAGCATGCCAGGGACTCCATGTGAGGAGATTGCGTTGTTTTAGGGGCAAAACCCGTGAAGCTTACCACCTGGTATTCATGCAAATGGGAGTCAGAATACACTCCCCCAGAACAAAAGTCTGCTTCTGGGCAGTCGCTCACTTGAAAATAAACAACCAACCAACCAATGGAAACTCAGGCATGGTTCCAGAGAGCAACGAGCAGGCCAGGAAGGGCAGGTTGGGGAGCTTCTGGTTAGTAGTTGGACAAACGCTCAAACATAGCAGGGGAATTAGCTCAAGTGGTAGAGCGCTTGCTTAGCATGTAAGAGGTAGTGGGATCGATGCCCACATTCTCCAAAGCCTCCATCTTGCTTGCATTTTACAGAGAAAAACATTCTTGTCATCTTGCAAACCAGCCGAATCATCTGCACTTTCAGCCAAGTCAAGATCAAATTTCTTTCGCCACATTCAAAGCAGCACATCTGTGAAAACAGCCACTGTTTGGATTAAACCCACAACCTTGGCACTGTTTGCAACAATGACCAAATCAACTAACTGCACACTGCTTTTCTGCTGATATGCTCCTCTGATGAGCTCCGAAGGTGAGCTGTCACAGATTCCTTTCAGTTTGCTTGGCTTTATTTCTTGAATTGCCCACTGACCTCAGAATCTCCAACTCACATTTTTCAACAGGCTTGTCATAGTCCCACCATCCACTATGAAATTCTAACTCTCGCTCGAGTGCAAAGTCAGCTGAGACAGCTTTTACAAACTGAAAATATGATGCTTACCTGCTTGTATTCTTAAAGCTGCTGGTGAAAAGCAAGCTGCTGTCGTGAAAAGACACTTTTCACCACCTTCCAGCCAACTGCTCTCATTGAACAATGAAGCAACAAATGCTTCCTGAGGCATGCCCCAAAAGTGTGAGAAGCATGCCAGGGACTCCATGTGAGGAGATTGGGTTGTTTAAGGGGCAAAACCCGTGAAGCTTACCACCTGGTATTCATGCAAATGGGAGTCAGAATACACTCCCCCAGAACAAAAGTCTGCTTCTGGGCAGTCGCTCACTTGAAAATAAACAACCAACCAACCAATGGAAACTCAGGCATGGTTCCAGAGAGCAACGAGCAGGCCAGGAAGGGCAGTTTGGGGAGCTTGCGGTAGTTAGTTGGTCAAACGCTCAAACACAGCAGGGGAATTAGCTCAAGGGGTAGAGTGCTTGCTTTGCATGTAAGAGGTAGTGGGATCGATGCCCACATTCTCCAAAGCCTCCATCTTACTTGCATTTTACAGAGAAAAACATTCTTGTCATCTTGCAAACCAGCCGAATCATCTGCACTTTCAGCCAAGTCAAGATCAAATTTCTTTCGCCACATTCAAAGCAGCACATCTGTGAAAACAGCCACTGTTTGGATTAAACCCACAACCTTGGCACTGTTTGCAACAATGACCAAATCAACTAACTGCACACTGCTTTTCTGCTGATATGCTCCTCTGATGAGCTCCGAAGGTGAGCTATCACAGATTCCTTTCAGTTTGCTTGGCTTTATTTCTTGAATTGCCCACTGACCTCAGAATCTCCAACTCACATTTTTCAACAGGCTTGTCATAGTCCCACCATCCACTATGAAATTCTAACTCTCGCTCGAGTGCAAAGTCAGCTGAGACAGCTTTTACAAACTGAAAATATGATGCTTACCTGCTTGTATTCTTAAAGCTGCTGGTGAAAAGCAAGCTGCTGTCGTGAAAAGGCACTTTTCACCACCTTCCAGCCAACTGCTCTCATTGAACAATGAAGCAACAAATGCTTCCTGAGGCATGCCCCAAAAGTGTGAGAAGCATGCCAGGGACTCCATGTGAGGAGATTGGGTTGTTTAAGGGGCAAAACCCGTGAAGCTTACCACCTGGTATTCATGCAAATGGGAGTCAGAATACACTCCCCCAGAACAAAAGTCTGCTTCTGGGCAGTCGCTCACTTGAAAATAAACAACCAACCAACCAATGGAAACTCAGGCATGGTTCCAGAGAGCAACGAGCAGGCCAGGAAGGGCAGGTTGGGGAGCTTCTGGTTAGTAGTTGGACAAACGCTCAAACATAGCAGGGGAATTAGCTCAAGTGGTAGAGCGCTTGCTTAGCATGTAAGAGGTAGTGGGATCGATGCCCACATTCTCCAAAGCCTCCATCTTACTTGCATTTTACAGAGAAAAACATTCTTGTCATCTTGCAAACCAGCCGAATCATCTGCACTTTCAGCCAAGTCAAGATCAAATTTCTTTCGCCACATTCAAAGCAGCACATATGTGAAAACAGCCACTGTTTGGATTAAACCCACAACCTTGGCACTGTTTGCAACAATGACCAAATCAACTAACTGCACATTGCTTTTCTGCTGATATGCTCCTCTGATGAGCTCCGAAGGTGAGCTATCACAGATTCCTTTCAGTTTGCTTGGCTTTATTTCTTGAATTGCCCACTGACCTCAGAATCTCCAACTCACATTTTTCAACAGGCTTGTCATAGTCCCACCATCCACTATGAAATTCTAACTCTCGCTCGAGTGCAAAGTCAGCTGAGACAGCTTTTACAAACTGAAAATATGATGCTTACCTGCTTGTATTCTTAAAGCTGCTGGTGAAAAGCAAGCTGCTGTCGTGAAAAGGCACTTTTCACCACCTTCCAGCCAACTGCTCTCATTGAACAATGAAGCAACAAATGCTTCCTGAGGCATGCCCCAAAAGTGTGAGAAGCATGCCAGGGACTCCATGTGAGGAGATTGCGTTGTTTTAGGGGCAAAACCCGTGAAGCTTACCACCTGGTATTCATGCAAATGGGAGTCAGAATACACTCCCCCAGAACAAAAGTCTGCTTCTGGGCAGTCGCTCACTTGAAAATAAACAACCAACCAACCAATGGAAACTCAGGCATGGTTCCAGAGAGCAACGAGCAGGCCAGGAAGGGCAGGTTGGGGAGCTTCTGGTTAGTAGTTGGACAAACGCTCAAACATAGCAGGGGAATTAGCTCAAGTGGTAGAGCGCTTGCTTAGCATGTAAGAGGTAGTGGGATCGATGCCCACATTCTCCAAAGCCTCCATCTTACTTGCATTTTACAGAGAAAAACATTCTTGTCATCTTGCAAACCAGCCGAATCATCTGCACTTTCAGCCAAGTCAAGATCAAATTTCTTTCGCCACATTCAAAGCAGCACATCTGTGAAAACAGCCACTGTTTGGATTAAACCCACAACCTTGGCACTGTTTGCAACAATGACCAAATCAACTAACTGCACACTGCTTTTCTGCTGATATGCTCCTCTGATGAGCTCCGAAGGTGAGCTGTCACAGATTCCTTTCAGTTTGCTTGGCTTTATTTCTTGAATTGCCCACTGACCTCAGAATCTCCAACTCACATTTTTCAACAGGCTTGTCATAGTCCCACCATCCACTATGAAATTCTAACTCTCGCTCGAGTGCAAAGTCAGCTGAGACAGCTTTTACAAACTGAAAATATGATGCTTACCTGCTTGTATTCTTAAAGCTGCTGGTGAAAAGCAAGCTGCTGTCGTGAAAAGGCACTTTTCACCACCTTCCAGCCAACTGCTCTCATTGAACAATGAAGCAACAAATGCTTCCTGAGGCATGCCCCAAAAGTGTGAGAAGCATGCCAGGGACTCCATGTGAGGAGATTGGGTTGTTTAAGGGGCAAAACCCGTGAAGCTTACCACCTGGTATTCATGCAAATGGGAGTCAGAATACACTCCCCCAGAACAAAAGTCTGCTTCTGGGCAGTCGCTAACTTGAAAATAAACAACCAACCAACCAATGGAAACTCAGGCATGGTTCCAGAGAGCAACGAGCAGGCCAGGAAGGGCAGTTTGGGGAGCTTGCGGTAGTTAGTTGGTCAAACGCTCAAACACAGCAGGGGAATTAGCTCAAGTGGTAGAGCGCTTGCTTTGCTTGTAAGAGGTAGTGGGATCGATGCCCACATTCTCCAAAGCCTCCATCTTACTTGCATTTTACAGAGAAAAACATTCTTGTCATCTTGCAAACCAGCCGAATCATCTGCACTTTCAGCCAAGTCAAGATCAAATTTCTTTCGCCACATTCAAAGCAGCACATCTGTGAAAACAGCCACTGTTTGGATTAAACCCACAACCTTGGCACTGTTTGCAACAATGACCAAATCAACTAACTGCACACTGCTTTTCTGCTGATATGCTCCTCTGATGAGCTCCGAAGGTGAGCTATCACAGATTCCTTTCAGTTTGCTTGGCTTTATTTCTTGAATTGCCCACTGACCTCAGAATCTCCAACTCACATTTTTCAACAGGCTTGTCATAGTCCCACCATCCACTATGAAATTCTAACTCTCGCTCGAGTGCAAAGTCAGCTGAGACAGCTTTTACAAACTGAAAATATGATGCTTACCTGCTTGTATTCTTAAAGCTGCTGGTGAAAAGCAAGCTGCTGTCGTGAAAAGGCACTTTTCACCACCTTCCAGCCAACTGCTCTCATTGAACAATGAAGCAACAAATGCTTCCTGAGGCATGCCCCAAAAGTGTGAGAAGCATGCCAGGGACTCCATGTGAGGAGATTGGGTTGTTTTAGGGGCAAAACCCGTGACGCTTACCACCTGGTATTCATGCAAATGGGAGTCAGAATACACTCCCCCAGAACAAAAGTCTGCTTCTGGGCAGTCGCTCACTTGAAAATAAACAACCAACCAACCAATGGAAACTCAGGCATGGTTCCAGAGAGCAACGAGCAGGCCAGGAAGGGCAGGTTGGGGAGCTTCTGGTTAGTAGTTGGACAAACGCTCAAACATAGCAGGGGAATTAGCTCAAGTGGTAGAGCGCTTGCTTAGCATGTAAGAGGTAGTGGGATCGATGCCCACATTCTCCAAAGCCTCCATCTTACTTGCATTTTACAGAGAAAAACATTCTTGTCATCTTGCAAACCAGCCGAATCATCTGCACTTTCAGCCAAGTCAAGATCAAATTTCTTTCGCCACATTCAAAGCAGCACATCTGTGAAAACAGCCACTGTTTGGATTAAACCCACAACCTTGGCACTGTTTGCAACAATGACCAAATCAACTAACTGCACACTGCTTTTCTGCTGATATGCTCCTCTGATGAGCTCCGAAGGTGAGCTATCACAGATTCCTTTCAGTTTGCTTGGCTTTATTTCTTGAATTGCCCACTGACCTCAGAATCTCCAACTCACATTTTTCAACAGGCTTGTCATAGTCCCACCATCCACTATGAAATTCTAACTCTCGCTCGAGTGCAAAGTCAGCTGAGACAGCTTTTACAAACTGAAAATATGATGCTTACCTGCTTGTATTCTTAAAGCTGCTGGTGAAAAGCAAGCTGCTGTCGTGAAAAGGCACTTTTCACCACCTTCCAGCCAACTGCTCTCATTGAACAATGAAGCAACAAATGCTTCCTGAGGCATGCCCCAAAAGTGTGAGAAGCATGCCAGGGACTCCATGTGAGGAGAATGGGTTGTTTAAGGGGCAAAACCCGTGAAGCTTACCACCTGGTATTCATGCAAATGGGAGTCAGAATACACTCCCCCAGAACAAAAGTCTGCTTCTGGGCAGTCGCTAACTTGAAAATAAACAACCAACCAACCAATGGAAACTCAGGCATGGTTCCAGAGAGCAACGAGCAGGCCAGGAAGGGCAGTTTGGGGAGCTTGCGGTAGTTAGTTGGTCAAACGCTCAAACATAGCAGGGGAATTAGCTCAAGTGGTAGAGCGCTTGCTTTGCATGTAAGAGGTAGTGGGATCGATGCCCACATTCTCCAAAGCCTCCATCTTACTTGCATTTTACAGAGAAAAACATTCTTGTCATCTTGCAAACCAGCCGAATCATCTGCACTTTCAGCCAAGTCAAGATCAAATTTCTTTCGCCACATTCAAAGCAGCACATCTGTGAAAACAGCCACTGTTTGGATTAAACCCACAACCTTGGCACTGTTTGCAACAATGACCAAATCAACTAACTGCACACTGCTTTTCTGCTGATATGCTCCTCTGATGAGCTCCGAAGGTGAGCTATCACAGATTCCTTTCAGTTTGCTTGGCTTTATTTCTTGAATTGCCCACTGACCTCAGAATCTCCAACTCACATTTTTCAACAGGCTTGTCATAGTCCCACCATCCACTATGAAATTCTAACTCTCGCTCGAGTGCAAAGTCAGCTGAGACAGCTTTTACAAACTGAAAATATGATGCTTACCTGCTTGTATTCTTAAAGCTGCTGGTGAAAAGCAAGCTGCTGTCGTGAAAAGGCACTTTTCACCACCTTCCAGCCAACTGCTCTCATTGAACAATGAAGCAACAAATGCTTCCTGAGGCATGCCCCAAAAGTGTGAGAAGCATGCCAGGGACTCCATGTGAGGAGATTGGGTTGTTTAAGGGGCAAAACCCGTGAAGCTTACCACCTGGTATTCATGCAAATGGGAGTCAGAATACACTCCCCCAGAACAAAAGTCTGCTTCTGGGCAGTCGCTCACTTGAAAATAAACAACCAACCAACCAATGGAAACTCAGGCATGGTTCCAGAGAGCAACGAGCAGGCCAGGAAGGGCAGTTTGGGGAGCTTGCGGTAGTTAGTTGGTCAAACGCTCAAACACAGCAGGGGAATTAGCTCAAGTGGTAGAGCGCTTGCTTTGCTTGTAAGAGGTAGTGGGATCGATGCCCACATTCTCCAAAGCCTCCATCTTACTTGCATTTTACAGAGAAAAACATTCTTGTCATCTTGCAAACCAGCCGAATCATCTGCACTTTCAGCCAAGTCAAGATCAAATTTCTTTCGCCACATTCAAAGCAGCACATCTGTGAAAACAGCCACTGTTTGGATTAAACCCACAACCTTGGCACTGTTTGCAACAATGACCAAATCAACTAACTGCACACTGCTTTTCTGCTGATATGCTCCTCTGATGAGCTCCGAAGGTGAGCTATCACAGATTCCTTTCAGTTTGCTTGGCTTTATTTCTTGAATTGCCCACTGACCTCAGAATCTCCAACTCACATTTTTCAACAGGCTTGTCATAGTCCCACCATCCACTATGAAATTCTAACTCTCGCTCGAGTGCAAAGTCAGCTGAGACAGCTTTTACAAACTGAAAATATGATGCTTACCTGCTTGTATTCTTAAAGCTGCTGGTGAAAAGCAAGCTGCTGTCGTGAAAAGGCACTTTTCACCACCTTCCAGCCAACTGCTCTCATTGAACAATGAAGCAACAAATGCTTCCTGAGGCATGCCCCAAAAGTGTGAGAAGCATGCCAGGGACTCCATGTGAGGAGATTGGGTTGTTTAAGGGGCAAAACCCGTGAAGCTTACCACCTGGTATTCATGCAAATGGGAGTCAGAATACACTCCCCCAGAACAAAAGTCTGCTTCTGGGCAGTCGCTCACTTGAAAATAAACAACCAACCAACCAATGGAAACTCAGGCATGGTTCCAGAGAGCAACGAGCAGGCCAGGAAGGGCAGGTTGGGGAGCTTCTGGTTAGTAGTTGGACAAACGCTCAAACATAGCAGGGGAATTAGCTCAAGTGGTAGAGCGCTTGCTTAGCATGTAAGAGGTAGTGGGATCGATGCCCACATTCTCCAAAGCCTCCATCTTACTTGCATTTTACAGAGAAAAACATTCTTGTCATCTTGCAAACCAGCCGAATCATCTGCACTTTCAGCCAAGTCAAGATCAAATTTCTTTCGCCACATTCAAAGCAGCACATATGTGAAAACAGCCACTGTTTGGATTAAACCCACAACCTTGGCACTGTTTGCAACAATGACCAAATCAACTAACTGCACATTGCTTTTCTGCTGATATGCTCCTCTGATGAGCTCCGAAGGTGAGCTATCACAGATTCCTTTCAGTTTGCTTGGCTTTATTTCTTGAATTGCCCACTGACCTCAGAATCTCCAACTCACATTTTTCAACAGGCTTGTCATAGTCCCACCATCCACTATGAAATTCTAACTCTCGCTCGAGTGCAAAGTCAGCTGAGACAGCTTTTACAAACTGAAAATATGATGCTTACCTGCTTGTATTCTTAAAGCTGCTGGTGAAAAGCAAGCTGCTGTCGTGAAAAGGCACTTTTCACCACCTTCCAGCCAACTGCTCTCATTGAACAATGAAGCAACAAATGCTTCCTGAGGCATGCCCCAAAAGTGTGAGAAGCATGCCAGGGACTCCATGTGAGGAGATTGCGTTGTTTTAGGGGCAAAACCCGTGAAGCTTACCACCTGGTATTCATGCAAATGGGAGTCAGAATACACTCCCCCAGAACAAAAGTCTGCTTCTGGGCAGTCGCTCACTTGAAAATAAACAACCAACCAACCAATGGAAACTCAGGCATGGTTCCAGAGAGCAACGAGCAGGCCAGGAAGGGCAGGTTGGGGAGCTTCTGGTTAGTAGTTGGACAAACGCTCAAACATAGCAGGGGAATTAGCTCAAGTGGTAGAGCGCTTGCTTAGCATGTAAGAGGTAGTGGGATCGATGCCCACATTCTCCAAAGCCTCCATCTTACTTGCATTTTACAGAGAAAAACATTCTTGTCATCTTGCAAACCAGCCGAATCATCTGCACTTTCAGCCAAGTCAAGATCAAATTTCTTTCGCCACATTCAAAGCAGCACATCTGTGAAAACAGCCACTGTTTGGATTAAACCCACAACCTTGGCACTGTTTGCAACAATGACCAAATCAACTAACTGCACACTGCTTTTCTGCTGATATGCTCCTCTGATGAGCTCCGAAGGTGAGCTGTCACAGATTCCTTTCAGTTTGCTTGGCTTTATTTCTTGAATTGCCCACTGACCTCAGAATCTCCAACTCACATTTTTCAACAGGCTTGTCATAGTCCCACCATCCACTATGAAATTCTAACTCTCGCTCGAGTGCAAAGTCAGCTGAGACAGCTTTTACAAACTGAAAATATGATGCTTACCTGCTTGTATTCTTAAAGCTGCTGGTGAAAAGCAAGCTGCTGTCGTGAAAAGGCACTTTTCACCACCTTCCAGCCAACTGCTCTCATTGAACAATGAAGCAACAAATGCTTCCTGAGGCATGCCCCAAAAGTGTGAGAAGCATGCCAGGGACTCCATGTGAGGAGATTGGGTTGTTTAAGGGGCAAAACCCGTGAAGCTTACCACCTGGTATTCATGCAAATGGGAGTCAGAATACACTCCCCCAGAACAAAAGTCTGCTTCTGGGCAGTCGCTAACTTGAAAATAAACAACCAACCAACCAATGGAAACTCAGGCATGGTTCCAGAGAGCAACGAGCAGGCCAGGAAGGGCAGTTTGGGGAGCTTGCGGTAGTTAGTTGGTCAAACGCTCAAACACAGCAGGGGAATTAGCTCAAGTGGTAGAGCGCTTGCTTTGCTTGTAAGAGGTAGTGGGATCGATGCCCACATTCTCCAAAGCCTCCATCTTACTTGCATTTTACAGAGAAAAACATTCTTGTCATCTTGCAAACCAGCCGAATCATCTGCACTTTCAGCCAAGTCAAGATCAAATTTCTTTCGCCACATTCAAAGCAGCACATCTGTGAAAACAGCCACTGTTTGGATTAAACCCACAACCTTGGCACTGTTTGCAACAATGACCAAATCAACTAACTGCACACTGCTTTTCTGCTGATATGCTCCTCTGATGAGCTCCGAAGGTGAGCTATCACAGATTCCTTTCAGTTTGCTTGGCTTTATTTCTTGAATTGCCCACTGACCTCAGAATCTCCAACTCACATTTTTCAACAGGCTTGTCATAGTCCCACCATCCACTATGAAATTCTAACTCTCGCTCGAGTGCAAAGTCAGCTGAGACAGCTTTTACAAACTGAAAATATGATGCTTACCTGCTTGTATTCTTAAAGCTGCTGGTGAAAAGCAAGCTGCTGTCGTGAAAAGGCACTTTTCACCACCTTCCAGCCAACTGCTCTCATTGAACAATGAAGCAACAAATGCTTCCTGAGGCATGCCCCAAAAGTGTGAGAAGCATGCCAGGGACTCCATGTGAGGAGATTGGGTTGTTTTAGGGGCAAAACCCGTGACGCTTACCACCTGGTATTCATGCAAATGGGAGTCAGAATACACTCCCCCAGAACAAAAGTCTGCTTCTGGGCAGTCGCTCACTTGAAAATAAACAACCAACCAACCAATGGAAACTCAGGCATGGTTCCAGAGAGCAACGAGCAGGCCAGGAAGGGCAGGTTGGGGAGCTTCTGGTTAGTAGTTGGACAAACGCTCAAACATAGCAGGGGAATTAGCTCAAGTGGTAGAGCGCTTGCTTAGCATGTAAGAGGTAGTGGGAACGATGCCCACATTCTCCAAAGCCTCCATCTTACTTGCATTTTACAGAGAAAAACATTCTTGTCATCTTGCAAACCAGCCGAATCATCTGCACTTTCAGCCAAGTCAAGATCAAATTTCTTTCGCCACATTCAAAGCAGCACATCTGTGAAAACAGCCACTGTTTGGATTAAACCCACAACCTTGGCACTGTTTGCAACAATGACCAAATCAACTAACTGCACACTGCTTTTCTGCTGATATGCTCCTCTGATGAGCTCCGAAGGTGAGCTATCACAGATTCCTTTCAGTTTGCTTGGCTTTATTTCTTGAATTGCCCACTGACCTCAGAATCTCCAACTCACATTTTTCAACAGGCTTGTCATAGTCCCACCATCCACTATGAAATTCTAACTCTCGCTCGAGTGCAAAGTCAGCTGAGACAGCTTTTACAAACTGAAAATATGATGCTTACCTGCTTGTATTCTTAAAGCTGCTGGTGAAAAGCAAGCTGCTGTCGTGAAAAGGCACTTTTCACCACCTTCCAGCCAACTGCTCTCATTGAACAATGAAGCAACAAATGCTTCCTGAGGCATGCCCCAAAAGTGTGAGAAGCATGCCAGGGACTCCATGTGAGGAGAATGGGTTGTTTAAGGGGCAAAACCCGTGAAGCTTACCACCTGGTATTCATGCAAATGGGAGTCAGAATACACTCCCCCAGAACAAAAGTCTGCTTCTGGGCAGTCGCTAACTTGAAAATAAACAACCAACCAACCAATGGAAACTCAGGCATGGTTCCAGAGAGCAACGAGCAGGCCAGGAAGGGCAGTTTGGGGAGCTTGCGGTAGTTAGTTGGTCAAACGCTCAAACATAGCAGGGGAATTAGCTCAAGTGGTAGAGCGCTTGCTTTGCATGTAAGAGGTAGTGGGATCGATGCCCACATTCTCCAAAGCCTCCATCTTACTTGCATTTTACAGAGAAAAACATTCTTGTCATCTTGCAAACCAGCCGAATCATCTGCACTTTCAGCCAAGTCAAGATCAAATTTCTTTCGCCACATTCAAAGCAGCACATCTGTGAAAACAGCCACTGTTTGGATTAAACCCACAACCTTGGCACTGTTTGCAACAATGACCAAATCAACTAACTGCACACTGCTTTTCTGCTGATATGCTCCTCTGATGAGCTCCGAAGGTGAGCTATCACAGATTCCTTTCAGTTTGCTTGGCTTTATTTCTTGAATTGCCCACTGACCTCAGAATCTCCAACTCACATTTTTCAACAGGCTTGTCATAGTCCCACCATCCACTATGAAATTCTAACTCTCGCTCGAGTGCAAAGTCAGCTGAGACAGCTTTTACAAACTGAAAATATGATGCTTACCTGCTTGTATTCTTAAAGCTGCTGGTGAAAAGCAAGCTGCTGTCGTGAAAAGGCACTTTTCACCACCTTCCAGCCAACTGCTCTCATTGAACAATGAAGCAACAAATGCTTCCTGAGGCATGCCCCAAAAGTGTGAGAAGCATGCCAGGGACTCCATGTGAGGAGATTGCGTTGTTTTAGGGGCAAAACCCGTGAAGCTTACCACCTGGTATTCATGCAAATGGGAGTCAGAATACACTCCCCCAGAACAAAAGTCTGCTTCTGGGCAGTCGCTCACTTGAAAATAAACAACCAACCAACCAATGGAAACTCAGGCATGGTTCCAGAGAGCAACGAGCAGGCCAGGAAGGGCAGGTTGGGGAGCTTCTGGTTAGTAGTTGGACAAACGCTCAAACATAGCAGGGGAATTAGCTCAAGTGGTAGAGCGCTTGCTTAGCATGTAAGAGGTAGTGGGATCGATGCCCACATTCTCCAAAGCCTCCATCTTGCTTGCATTTTACAGAGAAAAACATTCTTGTCATCTTGCAAACCAGCCGAATCATCTGCACTTTCAGCCAAGTCAAGATCAAATTTCTTTCGCCACATTCAAAGCAGCACATCTGTGAAAACAGCCACTGTTTGGATTAAACCCACAACCTTGGCACTGTTTGCAACAATGACCAAATCAACTAACTGCACACTGCTTTTCTGCTGATATGCTCCTCTGATGAGCTCCGAAGGTGAGCTGTCACAGATTCCTTTCAGTTTGCTTGGCTTTATTTCTTGAATTGCCCACTGACCTCAGAATCTCCAACTCACATTTTTCAACAGGCTTGTCATAGTCCCACCATCCACTATGAAATTCTAACTCTCGCTCGAGTGCAAAGTCAGCTGAGACAGCTTTTACAAACTGAAAATATGATGCTTACCTGCTTGTATTCTTAAAGCTGCTGGTGAAAAGCAAGCTGCTGTCGTGAAAAGACACTTTTCACCACCTTCCAGCCAACTGCTCTCATTGAACAATGAAGCAACAAATGCTTCCTGAGGCATGCCCCAAAAGTGTGAGAAGCATGCCAGGGACTCCATGTGAGGAGATTGGGTTGTTTAAGGGGCAAAACCCGTGAAGCTTACCACCTGGTATTCATGCAAATGGGAGTCAGAATACACTCCCCCAGAACAAAAGTCTGCTTCTGGGCAGTCGCTCACTTGAAAATAAACAACCAACCAACCAATGGAAACTCAGGCATGGTTCCAGAGAGCAACGAGCAGGCCAGGAAGGGCAGTTTGGGGAGCTTGCGGTAGTTAGTTGGTCAAACGCTCAAACACAGCAGGGGAATTAGCTCAAGTGGTAGAGTGCTTGCTTTGCATGTAAGAGGTAGTGGGATCGATGCCCACATTCTCCAAAGCCTCCATCTTACTTGCATTTTACAGAGAAAAACATTCTTGTCATCTTGCAAACCAGCCGAATCATCTGCACTTTCAGCCAAGTCAAGATCAAATTTCTTTCGCCACATTCAAAGCAGCACATCTGTGAAAACAGCCACTGTTTGGATTAAACCCACAACCTTGGCACTGTTTGCAACAATGACCAAATCAACTAACTGCACACTGCTTTTCTGCTGATATGCTCCTCTGATGAGCTCCGAAGGTGAGCTATCACAGATTCCTTTCAGTTTGCTTGGCTTTATTTCTTGAATTGCCCACTGACCTCAGAATCTCCAACTCACATTTTTCAACAGGCTTGTCATAGTCCCACCATCCACTATGAAATTCTAACTCTCGCTCGAGTGCAAAGTCAGCTGAGACAGCTTTTACAAACTGAAAATATGATGCTTACCTGCTTGTATTCTTAAAGCTGCTGGTGAAAAGCAAGCTGCTGTCGTGAAAAGGCACTTTTCACCACCTTCCAGCCAACTGCTCTCATTGAACAATGAAGCAACAAATGCTTCCTGAGGCATGCCCCAAAAGTGTGAGAAGCATGCCAGGGACTCCATGTGAGGAGATTGGGTTGTTTAAGGGGCAAAACCCGTGAAGCTTACCACCTGGTATTCATGCAAATGGGAGTCAGAATACACTCCCCCAGAACAAAAGTCTGCTTCTGGGCAGTCGCTAACTTGAAAATAAACAACCAACCAACCAATGGAAACTCAGGCATGGTTCCAGAGAGCAACGAGCAGGCCAGGAAGGGCAGTTTGGGGAGCTTGCGGTAGTTAGTTGGTCAAACGCTCAAACACAGCAGGGGAATTAGCTCAAGTGGTAGAGCGCTTGCTTAGCATGTAAGAGGTAGTGGGATCGATGCCCACATTCTCCAAAGCCTCCATCTTACTTGCATTTTACAGAGAAAAACATTCTTGTCATCTTGCAAACCAGCCGAATCATCTGCACTTTCAGCCAAGTCAAGATCAAATTTCTTTCGCCACATTCAAAGCAGCACATCTGTGAAAACAGCCACTGTTTGGATTAAACCCACAACCTTGGCACTGTTTGCAACAATGACCAAATCAACTAACTGCACACTGCTTTTCTGCTGATATGCTCCTCTGATGAGCTCCGAAGGTGAGCTATCACAGATTCCTTTCAGTTTGCTTGGCTTTATTTCTTGAATTGCCCACTGACCTCAGAATCTCCAACTCACATTTTTCAACAGGCTTGTCATAGTCCCACCATCCACTATGAAATTCTAACTCTCGCTCGAGTGCAAAGTCAGCTGAGACAGCTTTTACAAACTGAAAATATGATGCTTACCTGCTTGTATTCTTAAAGCTGCTGGTGAAAAGCAAGCTGCTGTCGTGAAAAGGCACTTTTCACCACCTTCCAGCCAACTGCTCTCATTGAACAATGAAGCAACAAATGCTTCCTGAGGCATGCCCCAAAAGTGTGAGAAGCATGCCAGGGACTCCATGTGAGGAGATTGGGTTGTTTTAGGGGCAAAACCCGTGACGCTTACCACCTGGTATTCATGCAAATGGGAGTCAGAATACACTCCCCCAGAACAAAAGTCTGCTTCTGGGCAGTCGCTCACTTGAAAATAAACAACCAACCAACCAATGGAAACTCAGGCATGGTTCCAGAGAGCAACGAGCAGGCCAGGAAGGGCAGGTTGGGGAGCTTCTGGTTAGTAGTTGGACAAACGCTCAAACATAGCAGGGGAATTAGCTCAAGTGGTAGAGCGCTTGCTTAGCATGTAAGAGGTAGTGGGATCGATGCCCACATTCTCCAAAGCCTCCATCTTACTTGCATTTTACAGAGAAAAACATTCTTGTCATCTTGCAAACCAGCCGAATCATCTGCACTTTCAGCCAAGTCAAGATCAAATTTCTTTCGCCACATTCAAAGCAGCACATCTGTGAAAACAGCCACTGTTTGGATTAAACCCACAACCTTGGCACTGTTTGCAACAATGACCAAATCAACTAACTGCACACTGCTTTTCTGCTGATATGCTCCTCTGATGAGCTCCGAAGGTGAGCTATCACAGATTCCTTTCAGTTTGCTTGGCTTTATTTCTTGAATTGCCCACTGACCTCAGAATCTCCAACTCACATTTTTCAACAGGCTTGTCATAGTCCCACCATCCACTATGAAATTCTAACTCTCGCTCGAGTGCAAAGTCAGCTGAGACAGCTTTTACAAACTGAAAATATGATGCTTACCTGCTTGTATTCTTAAAGCTGCTGGTGAAAAGCAAGCTGCTGTCGTGAAAAGACACTTTTCACCACCTTCCAGCCAACTGCTCTCATTGAACAATGAAGCAACAAATGCTTCCTGAGGCATGCCCCAAAAGTGTGAGAAGCATGCCAGGGACTCCATGTGAGGAGATTGGGTTGTTTAAGGGGCAAAACCCGTGAAGCTTACCACCTGGTATTCATGCAAATGGGAGTCAGAATACACTCCCCCAGAACAAAAGTCTGCTTCTGGGCAGTCGCTAACTTGAAAATAAACAACCAACCAACCAATGGAAACTCAGGCATGGTTCCAGAGAGCAACGAGCAGGCCAGGAAGGGCAGTTTGGGGAGCTTGCGGTAGTTAGTTGGTCAAACGCTCAAACACAGCAGGGGAATTAGCTCAAGTGGTAGAGTGCTTGCTTTGCATGTAAGAGGTAGTGGGATCGATGCCCACATTCTCCAAAGCCTCCATCTTACTTGCATTTTACAGAGAAAAACATTCTTGTCATCTTGCAAACCAGCCGAATCATCTGCACTTTCAGCCAAGTCAAGATCAAATTTCTTTCGCCACATTCAAAGCAGCACATCTGTGAAAACAGCCACTGTTTGGATTAAACCCACAACCTTGGCACTGTTTGCAACAATGACCAAATCAACTAACTGCACACTGCTTTTCTGCTGATATGCTCCTCTGATGAGCTCCGAAGGTGAGCTATCACAGATTCCTTTCAGTTTGCTTGGCTTTATTTCTTGAATTGCCCACTGACCTCAGAATCTCCAACTCACATTTTTCAACAGGCTTGTCATAGTCCCACCATCCACTATGAAATTCTAACTCTCGCTCGAGTGCAAAGTCAGCTGAGACAGCTTTTACAAACTGAAAATATGATGCTTACCTGCTTGTATTCTTAAAGCTGCTGGTGAAAAGCAAGCTGCTGTTGTGAAAAGGCACTTTTCACCACCTTCCAGCCAACTGCTCTCATTGAACAATGAAGCAACAAATGCTTCCTGAGGCATGCCCCAAAAGTGTGAGAAGCATGCCAGGGACTCCATGTGAGGAGATTGGGTTGTTTTAGGGGCAAAACCCGTGACGCTTACCACCTGGTATTCATGCAAATGGGAGTCAGAATACACTCCCCCAGAACAAAAGTCTGCTTCTGGGCAGTCGCTCACTTGAAAATAAACAACCAACCAACCAATGGAAACTCAGGCATGGTTCCAGAGAGCAACGAGCAGGCCAGGAAGGGCAGGTTGGGGAGCTTCTGGTTAGTAGTTGGACAAACTCTCAAACATAGCAGGGGAATTAGCTCAAGTGGTAGAGCGCTTGCTTTGCATGTAAGAGGTAGTGGGATCGATGCCCACATTCTCCAAAGCCTCCATCTTACTTGCATTTTACAGAGAAAAACATTCTTGTCATCTTGCAAACCAGCCGAATCATCTGCACTTTCAGCCAAGTCAAGATCAAATTTCTTTCGCCACATTCAAAGCAGCACATCTGTGAAAACAGCCACTGTTTGGATTAAACCCACAACCTTGGCACTGTTTGCAACAATGACCAAATCAACTAACTGCACACTGCTTTTCTGCTGATATGCTCCTCTGATGAGCTCCGAAGGTGAGCTATCACAGATTCCTTTCAGTTTGCTTGGCTTTATTTCTTGAATTGCCCACTGACCTCAGAATCTCCAACTCACATTTTTCAACAGGCTTGTCATAGTCCCACCATCCACTATGAAATTCTAACTCTCGCTCGAGTGCAAAGTCAGCTGAGACAGCTTTTACAAACTGAAAATATGATGCTTACCTGCTTGTATTCTTAAAGCTGCTGGTGAAAAGCAAGCTGCTGTCGTGAAAAGGCACTTTTCACCACCTTCCAGCCAACTGCTCTCATTGAACAATGAAGCAACAAATGCTTCCTGAGGCATGCCCCAAAAGTGTGAGAAGCATGCCAGGGACTCCATGTGAGGAGATTGCGTTGTTTTAGGGGCAAAACCCGTGAAGCTTACCACCTGGTATTCATGCAAATGGGAGTCAGAATACACTCCCCCAGAACAAAAGTCTGCTTCTGGGCAGTCGCTCACTTGAAAATAAACAACCAACCAACCAATGGAAACTCAGGCATGGTTCCAGAGAGCAACGAGCAGGCCAGGAAGGGCAGGTTGGGGAGCTTCTGGTTAGTAGTTGGACAAACGCTCAAACATAGCAGGGGAATTAGCTCAAGTGGTAGAGTGCTTGCTTAGCATGTAAGAGGTAGTGGGATCGATGCCCACATTCTCCAAAGCCTCCATCTTACTTGCATTTTACAGAGAAAAACATTCTTGTCATCTTGCAAACCAGCCGAATCATCTGCACTTTCAGCCAAGTCAAGATCAAATTTCTTTCGCCACATTCAAAGCAGCACATCTGTGAAAACAGCCACTGTTTGGATTAAACCCACAACCTTGGCACTGTTTGCAACAATGACCAAATCAACTAACTGCACACTGCTTTTCTGCTGATATGCTCCTCTGATGAGCTCCGAAGGTGAGCTATCACAGATTCCTTTCAGTTTGCTTGGCTTTATTTCTTGAATTGCCCACTGACCTCAGTATCTGTTGGACTTCACCCAGTCGGAAACGGTCAACTTACTTCTCGGGACCCCCACCCTCATGTCACCCAGAGCTCTGGGGGGGTTAGTTGCCAAGAAAGACAGGAACCCCAATGTAGTTTATTCGCAAGTTCCCCCCATTGGACAAGAATACAGAGGGTTATTATATGTGAGTGTTATCTGTGTGTAAATGACATCAATGATATCTATGTGCGTGTGTGCATGAATGTGTGTATGTGTGTGTCTATGGGGGTGTGTGAGTGAGTGACATCATTTTGATATCTGTGTTTATGTGTGTGTGAGCAGGTCACATTTTAATTACATCACTGTTCTGATGGAATGTTCAGATGTATGTGTGTGTGTTTGACTTGCGTGCAAGTGAGCAGCTTGATCTTGGGGCAGGTCAAATAATCTCCATCAGTGTGTGTGTAAATCATAACACAATGACATATTTCTGATGATATGACATGATAGCAAGATACAGACAGATTTTAAAGGTCATTGCCTATGTACACCCCTTTAGGTCAGATATAACATAGGGCAATATGTACTTAAGATGGTGATGGAATTTTTAAACACATATGTTATAAGAAAGTAAACAAAAAATAAGAATATGTCTAGTCTACGAAGGTCAAATGCATCAGAAATTAATGCCAAGTTAAATAGTTTAAAGGATCTAAAAGCTAAAGGATGAAAAGCTAAAATATTAAAATTATAATTTCTTAACACATGAACGTGTGCTAAGTCAGCAAATTACATCTTGATTTCATCAGTATGTAGTAAGACAATCATAAGCAAAATAACAAATAAGAATATGTCTTTAACAATCCTAAATTATATTCTGTAATTATAAAACTAACTTAAAACTATAAAACTAACTTAAATCATTGAATGCATCTTAGATCTAACAATTAAGTCTAAATCACTGCCATAGTATATGCAAAAGTCCAAAATAATAAAGGATCTTAAAAAGCTCTCCCATATAAAGTCTTAACACTTTGTGCAGCAATAAGGCTAATACAAAACTATAAAACTAACATGAATCATGGCTTTAAATTTAACTTTAATCCCAAATACACGTTGCGCTATGCAGCTGAGGGTGTGTCTGATATCACTGCAGACCTTGGCGCCGTTCTCTGATCAATAATACACATTTCATATCAAAATAAACAAAATGTTCCCAAACAATGTCCAGCCGAGACATAAGGTCATTTTAACTGAACAGAAATTCATCCTTAATTTTGTCACAAATATAAATTGCTGCCTTCTTGGTCAAGAATAATACTTATATAAACCTACATATAAACCTACATAATAATAAAACCTAACAATCCCCCCCTTTGATAATAGTATCACTATTATCAAATCCTAGGATCATATATGATCATTATCACCTCACGATCATATATGTGATTACATCGAGAATTAATCTTGAGTTAATCTTTGCCCTTCTTGACGTATATTGGTGCTCAGAGGGCGGGCATGCCCGATCAGCCCTCGTCCCACCTCACCGGAGCTTAGAGAAACTCAAAACCTCTTAATTCGTCCCAAATACACGCTACTTCCTTCAGAGTAATTTGTTCTAAAACAGTGAGGGAAAGTGAAATTAGAAGGCATATTGACCTATAGTGAGAACAGAGTCCTGTAAGAATACAGAGTTTCAGAGCATAGAGATGTGTAATAATAGTAGAAAACGGCATCAGATGAAAGACATAACACATTCGTGTGGTGTGCGCTTGTGCAGTCCAGTTAGCGAATTGCCAGAAGATGTTGTCCAGCTCGAGCGGGTAACCCTGCTCCAAGCAATGAAGTGGTCCAGAAGGCTCGGGCGGGTAACCCTGCCCCGAGCAAAGATGAAGCAGTCACAAAGGCTCGGGCGGGTAGCCCTGCCCCGAGCAACAATGAAGCAGTCACGAAACCCGTGATGAGGACTGTCATGGTTGTAGTGAGGATGACTGGTTCCAAACGGAGCGCAAGATCTCTTCCCCTCTTTGTTCACAATGTCCCACAGGCAGCAACCCGAGGATTCTCAGTCGGCCAGGGCTGCACACAGATCACGTCAAATCTGTGTAGAGCTCAGAAATAGAGAGACAGAGAGAGAGAACAGAGACTGGAAAGGGACACAGAGAAAACGTTAGTAGCAAACTTGTCATTGTAACACAACTTTGTTATGGAGCCTTCTTCAATCGCGTGGCATGGATCCACTATGGAAAAAGATCAGTTAAAACAGAAAAGTAATGGCGACTATGTCTGCAGGCCCACCATATCTAGGTTTTCCCAATTGTCCAAATCGTTACTTTAAAAAGTCACACCAGCACTTGTCTCCCACGTGAAAGGGGTGTGTGGTGGAGATAATATTGTACTATTGACCTTGGTACAAATTTTATACAACTTATCTATAAGGGCTGCAGAATACTCATCCATATGCATTTTCACATCAGAGGTACCCGGAGCCGGAGTTCCCTTCTTCCAGGGGAGAGGGAAAGGTCTTCCAAAAATAATTTCTTGGTGTCACACAAATTTCAGCCAGAATGAATTATGGATTACAGAGCCAAACCTGTGTCCTGCATGGCCTTAATTAATTTGTCTTTCAGTGTTCGATTAGTACGTTCTACGATACCAGAGGATTGAGGAATGTGAAAACACCAGTTTAGTTTAGAGATACTTACAAAGGTTTTGTGTGACTTTTGAGGTGAAAGGGGTACCTTTGTCTGAGTCTATGGCGTCTGGAACCCCATAACTATAACAATAATTATTATTATTGATTTCTTATTATTTTACTGTTGTTATTTTATTGTTCTGCTTTTATTGTTTGTTTTTCTTTTTTACCGTCCAGTGTCCTTAGGTACCTTGAAAGGCACTTATAAATAAAATGTATTAGTATTATTATTATAACTAGGTACTATTTCTTTTGCCAGAGTACGAGTAACTAACTTCGTGTTCTCTCGAGAACAGGAAAAAACTTCTACCCATTTAGAGAATTTGTCCACAATCAAGATGACAAAAATCAAATGAGAAAGGAAGAGCGTATGCCTCATGCAGAATATCAGGCAGTGAACACACAGAGTAACCACAGAGGTATGATAAATATTATAAATTATAAATATTATACACCGTTTGAGGGTTTAGAACAAGAACCATCAACAAAGAGTACTTCCCCCATCCCTAGAGGGCTGGAGGAGAGATCAGACCTGATACTAGTAGTATGTACGATTTTTAGACAGACAATATCAATGTCATCCCAAGTATCATCCTGAGAATTAAGGAAGCGTGCGAGAGCGTGACCTACATTATCAAAAGGAAATGTGACACGAATTTCGAGATTGTTAGTAGAACAGAGAATAAACAGTCATATGTTAATTTAATTATCAATTAAATTACTGATAAATTAATTTAATGGGTCTGTAAATTTTGCAACACCTGTTTAACTTGATGTGACGAGTGCAAGATCAGTGGGTGAGACAAGACCAATTTTTCTGCATCTAAAACCATCAAAGCACATGCGGAGACAGCTCCCAGACACGCAGGTAAGCCTTGAGCAACAATGTCTAATGTTTTGGATAAAAACGCACAATGATGCATCTTCCCCCTTCATGCTCCCGGCCAACAGCTGTGCCTTGGTGTTCACAGGCATAGAGGTGGAAGGGCTTGAAGTGATCAGATAAATCCAGGGGCGGAACAAAGGGTGCTTTTGAGGGAGTGATAAGCAACCACCATAGTGTCAGTCCAGGTCAAAGGATGTTGCAGTGGATCGTGATGAGAGATTGCAGAACGGAGAAGCTTGTCATATAAAGAGCAGTCAGGGATCCATTTTCTGACCCAGAAAAGACATCAGTGCATGTTTAGTTGCAGGGCGTTTTGTGTCTAGAATGACAGCCTTGAGAAAGTTCAAACTTCAAAAGTTCAAATACTTAAGTGTCCATTGGTCCTGGAAACCTTAAAGCCCTTGTGCGCCAGATGTTGGAGCAGGCGCAAGTGTCAGTGTCTTGGCAGAATTCTGGTGACTCAGCAGATACCAGAACACACAGACCACAGAGTCCTGAGGGAGGGAGAGGTCACAGAGTGCGTTATGAAATTGAATTACAGCAGGAGAGTCAATGAAACCTTGAGTCCAAACACTATCTCCTCATGTGCGTGAAAAAAGGCAGAACAGAGATCATTAATGGAAAAACAGCAATGATGAGCAGGAACCTGTGACATTACAGAAGAAACAATCAATTCATTAATCTTACGTAAATCTTGTGTAAAACGCCAGGTACCATCGGGTTTAGGTACTGGATTGACAGGTGTATTGTGCGAGCTGGTGCACGATCTCACCACGCCTTGCTCGAGAAGAGACTGTAGGATGACATCGATCCAGAGAGAGAGGTACTGCTTAACATAAACAGGATGCACATGAATATTGAATCATATTTTGTTTAGTTTCATGTCAATTTAAGTTCCAGGTTGCAGTGCAACAAAATGCGGAAAGGTTCAAGGACAATGAATACTTATACAAGCCAATGTATCATAATCAT
The DNA here is from genome assembly GCF_027579695.1 of Neoarius graeffei. NCBI lineage: Eukaryota > Metazoa > Chordata > Actinopteri > Siluriformes > Ariidae > Neoarius > Neoarius graeffei. The sequence continues at coordinate 19,535,268 of NC_083569.1, forward strand.
GATAATTTATGATGTTTTTTTTCTTAATGGTTAAATAAAGATAAACCCAAGTCTCCGATTTATAAACACCACTGGAAGGAAAAAAATTTTTTCCTTTTTTTTTCTCAACATTCTTCAAGTAAACGTTTGTTAACTCTGTTTCTTGCTGAAAAAAATTATGGTTAACTAAATACATTAAAGGCCTATCCATTCCATATCATCTGTGGTTTTTAAAGGCAAAAGTATGTAGGTTTAAAACTCAGCAAACAGTTAATCAGAACATTTCATATCAATAGTTCGAAATTAGGAGGAACATGTTTAAGCTTAGCCTCATAAGGAGCAATAAGTTTAAAGAAAGAAATATAAAACAGAGCAAATTGAAATGACAAACAATTTCACTGAATGTAATTTGAATAAAATTGAATAGCTGATAAGCACTCTTTGTTGGATTCAATATGTGACAGAGACTCAAAATACATTTTTAATTCAATTAAAAATAATGGGAATGAGAATCGGTTATCTTGGACATTTTGACTTTATGTATATGGAATTTACCTAGTAATATAAAGAGATTACTTATTAAATTTCTTATTGTGTGAGAAAGTCTCATCTCATCATCTCTAGCCGCTTTATCCTTCTACAGGGTCGCAGGCAAGCTGGAGCCTATCCCAGCTGACTACGGGCGAAAGGCGGGGTACACCCTGGACAAGTCGCCAGGTCATCACAGGGCTGACACATAGACACAGACAACCATTCACACTCGCATTCACACCTACGGCCAATTTAGAGTCACCAGTTAACCTAACCTGCATGTCTTTGGACTGTGGGGGAAACCGGAGCACCCAGAGGAAACCCACGCGGGTGTGAGAAAGTGCCAAAAATAATGATTTTCTCTGCCCATTGCAGATTTCTGTGTGTCCTTGTCTGCTGTTCTTGCATGGGTTGGTTGTTTATATTATAGCTCTGTAACAGTCTGGGAGTCTCATCTCAATGTTGACTGAGAAAAGAGACAGAGCATATTGCTACGGAACAATTATTCAAAATATTATATTTATAATACGACGACAATTATTCAAAAAATGTCAAAAATGAAGTAAAGAGCAGGTTAGCTCGCTGTTGATCGAACTGCATGTTTCCCAGACAAGACAAGTCCACATTTCGCTAAAACGCGTTAGAAACAGGAGTATATAGGATATTTAAAGGTTAGAATTACATATGATTAATAAAAATACCACTACACGATCAGTTTTAAAATGTTTTAGATCAACATTAAACATTAGGTTAAACATTAAACTTTTCGGCATTTCCATTCACAAGTAGGGTAAATATATTTGATGCCTTTTATTACACCTTTTCCATATCTGTTCTCTCCCATCTAGTGCGCATGCCTAGCTCACAAGCATTATGGGAACTGGAGTTCTAATGTTATTCACACATAATCATCACAATTTTGCCGTCACATACTTCTGTCTTAGTTTTAACTACTTCGTATTCATCATTTATAAGATCTAGACATGAAACTGCATTAATCGATGCACTATTAATTATTAAAACACATTAATAGTCTTGTAGACTGCTCGCGGACCACTCGTGAATTTCCAGTTACAAGTTTCGGACTATCGACACACAATGAATATAAAATACAGATGATCTACTCACCAAACGCTGAAACTAGCTGATTACGAAGCAAATTTTCTCTGTTGAGGGAAGAGCATCTCTTCTCTCCTCCCGTAACAGTGATGAGATTCACAAACGATTCGGATCTTTTTCGGGACGAAACATAAAAATGACTCGATCGAGCGAATCGATACAGACGCATGGACTGCATTTGTTTGAGTTCATGCACACGTAATGGTTTGAGGAAAGTTCATACTTTAATTTCATGCAGCATGAAAGTGTGATTATTGTTTACAATTTAAAAGCAGGAATACAAATAAGGTTTCCGTAGTTTCTGAGTCAAGAATCAAGTAAATTGATTCACACGCATGCGAGTTTGTTCTAAAGAATCGATTCAGTGAAGCTTTCGTTGAGATCATAATGAATATACAGAATGTCCGTATTTTATACGGATTTGATTCAATAAACATAGTATACGGGCGTACAAATAAAGTTATACGGATTCTTTTTAACAAAAAAAACCCCTTCAATATTTATTTAGAGCTATAATAAATTCCCACGATGATAAAAGAGCACATAACATTTACACTTTTTTTTTTTTTTGTCAAACATTGAAGCCTTGTATTCATTCTTAAAGTTTATTGTTATTAATATTGGATATTTGTGCATATCCAGTAATGCCTTATCTACAGTGGTGCTTGAAAGTTTGTGAACCCTTTAGAATTTTCTATATTTCTGCATAAATATGACCTAAAACGTCATCAGATTTCCACACAAGTCCTAAAAGTAGATAAAGAGAACCCAGTTAAACAAATGAGACAAAAATATTATACTTGGTCATTTATTTATTGAGGAAAATGATCCAACATTACATATCTGTGAGTGGCAAAAGTATGTGAACCTTTGCTTTCAATATCTGGTGTGACCCCCATGTGCAGCAATAACTGCAACTAAACGTTTCCGGTAACTGTTGATCAGTCCTGCACACCGGCTTGGAGGAATTTTAGCCCATTCGTCCGTACAGAACAGCTTCAACTCTGGGATGTTGGTGGGTTTCCTCACATGAACTGCTCGCTTCAGGTCCTTCCATAACATTTCGATTGGATTAAGGTCAGGACTTTGACTTGGCCATTCCAAAACATTAACTTTATTCTTCTTTAACCATTCTTTGGTAGAACAACTTGTGTGCTTAGGGTCGTTGTCTTGCTGCATGACCCACCTTCTCTTGATATTCAGTTCATGGACAGATGTCCTGACATTTTCCTTTAGAACTCGCTGGTATAATTCAGAATTAATTGTTCCATCAATAATGGCAAGCCGTCCTGGCCCAGATGCAGCAAAACAGGCCCAAACCATGATACTACCACCACCATGTTTCACAGATGGGATAAGGTTCTTATGCTGGAATGCAGTGTTTTCCTTTCTCCAAACATAACACTTCTCATTTAAACCATAAAGTTCTATTTTGGTCTCATCCATCCACAAAACATTTTTCCAATAGCCTTCTGGCTTGTCCACGTGATCTTTAGCAAACTGCAGACAAGCAGCAATGTTCTTTTTGGAGAGCAGTGGCTTTCTCCTTGCAACCCTGCCATGCACACTATTGTTGTTCAGTGTTCTCCTGATAGTGGACTCATGAACATTAACATTAGCCAATGTGAGAGAGGCCTTTAGTTGCTTAGAAGTTACCCTGGGATCCTTTGTGACTGCGCCGACTATTACACGCCTTGCTCTTGGAGTGATCTTTGTTGGTCGACCACTCCTAGGGAGGGTAACAATAGTCTTGAATTTCCTCCATTTGTACACAATCTGTCTGACTGTGGATTGGTGGAGTCCAAACTCTTTAGAGATGGTTTTGTAACCTTTTCCAGCCTGATGAGCATCAACAACGCTTTTTCTGAGGTCCTCAGAAATCTCCTTTGTTCATGCCATGATACACTTCCACAAACATGTGTTGTGAAGATCAGACTTTGATAGATCCCTGTTCTTTAAATAAAACAGGGGGCCCACTCACACCTGATTGTCATCCCATTGATTGAAAACACCTGACTCTAATTTCACCTTCAAATTAACTGCTAATTCTAGAGGTTCACATACTTTTGCCACTCACAGATATGTAATATTGGATCATTTTCCTCAATAAATAAATGACCAAGTATAATATTTTTGTCTCATTTGTTTAACTGGGTTCTCTTTATCTACTTTTAGAAGTTGTGTGAAAATCTGATGATGTTTTAGGTCATATTTATGCAGAAATACAGAAAATTCTAAAGGGTTCACAAACTTTCAAGCACCACTGTAAATGCTGAAACAATAAAAGATACATTATACAGCTCCTAGAGATTGCAAATACCTGAATGAGGATAAATCAAAACTGAGCCGGCCAAATTGTCTAGAATTTGTGTAGAATGCTAAACCACAGCAATTCATCCAATCCCGTGGGTTTTTTCTCGGGGTCCGGGGACCTTAATACAATACAATTTTCCCCCCATGGTGGCACGAAGGAATCAGTCCCGAGATTAATTAGGGTAATTATTATGGGTTTAACATAAAAAGTGCGCTCTTCCTGTGACAGCTCCTTCACTTCACGAGGATCACCTTCCCGTAAACAAATTACGAGGATAGCCTGCCCGTGCTTTTACACGAGGTTTAACCAATCTTCCCGTGGCTCTTCCACGAGGTTCACCAAAAAACATCCCGTAAACAAAAGTCTACGAGGTTCACCAAAATAAAAACATCCCGTGCCTACGAGGATTACCAATAACATAACCAAAATAATAAACAACTGGGTTTTTTTCTGATACTACCAACCAGGCAGAAGTCCCCCCCAACTAATCAATTAAAAGAGACCCCTTACCTGATTGGAAGTATCCCACTTCTGACACCAAATTCTTAGGGTTCACCCAGTCGGAAATGGTCAACTTACTTCTCGGGACCCCCGCCCTCGTGCCACCCAGAGCTCTGGGGGGGGTTAGTCGCAAAGAAAGACAGGAACCCCATGTAGTTCACATCTTTATTCGCAAGTTCCCCCCAATTGGACAAGAATACAGAGGGTTATTATATACGAGTGTTATCTGTGTGTAAATGACATCACTGTTTGATATCTATGTGTATGTGTGCATGAATGTGTGTATGTGTGTGTCTATGGGGGTGTGTGAGTGAGTGACATCATTTTGATATCTGTGTCTATGTGTGTGTATATGTGTGTATATGTGTGTGTGTCACATCTTAATTACATCACTGTTCTGATGTATGTGTGTGTGTGTGTGTGTGTGTGTGTGTGTGTGTGTGTGTGTGTGTGTGTGTGTGTGTGTGTGTAAATCATAACATAATGACATATTTCTGATGATATGACATGATAGCAAGGTACAAACAGATTTTAAAGGTCATTGCTTACGTGCACCCCTTCAGGTCAGATATAACATAGGGCAATATGTACTTAAGATGGTGATGGAATTTTTCAACAAAGATATGTTATAAGAAAGTAAACAAAAAATAAGAACAAACCTAAACAAAGACAGTCATACGAAACATAAACAAAGAAGTGCTACATCAGGAAGGTCAAACAGGATTCAGGATTAAACTGATAAAGTCTTAACATTAGAATCATAAAGTCTTAACAATCCTAAATTATATTCTGTAATTATAAAACTAACTTAAAACTATAAAACTAACTTAAATCATTGAATGCATCTTAGATCTAACAATTAAATCTAAATCACTGCCATAGTATATGCAATAGTCCAAAATAATAAAGGATCTTAAAAAGCTCTCCCATATACAGTCTTAACACTTTGTGCAGCAATAAGGCTAATACAAAACTATAAACTATAAAACTAACATGAATCATGGCTTTAAATTTAACTTTAATCCCAAATACACGCTGGATATGCAGCTGTGGGTGTGTGTGGCATCATTGCAGACCTTGGCGCCGTTCAGACACATATCTGATCAAAAATACACATTTCATATCAAAATAAACAAAATGTTCCCAAACAATGTCCAGCCGAGACATAAGGTCATTTTAACTGAACAGAAATTAATCCTTAATTTTGTCACAAATATAAATTGCTGCCTTCTTGGTCAAGAATAATACTTATATAAACCTACATAATAATAAAACCTAACAAAACTCATGATGTCATCCTCGTTAGTATAGTGGACAGTATCTCCGCCTGTCATGCGGAAGACTGGGTTTCGGCTCCCCGACGGGGAGGCTTTAAAAACTTATTACCTTTTGCAGCAGGGGGATGTAGTGGTTCGCACTGCAAGAAGGTTCTGGGTTTGAGCCCATCGGCTGGCGGGGGCCTTTCTGTGTGGAGTTTGCATGTTCTCCCTGTGTCAGCTCTGGTTAACCCCACAGTTCAAAGTACTTATAGGTTAACATGGGGTGGTGTTGGGCTGAAATGCCCTTGAGCGAGATACACAGAACCATGGCCTCACTTTATCTTCAGTCAGAAATATTGGTAGGGACATGCCCATGCCGTCCATACCCAGTTCTACACCTATGTTGTTGTTTCTGGAGAAAACCAGAAAATAGGGAAAAAGTTAGGGCAGGCAACATAACTTCTAGCCGCATGTGGTCCTAGTACAAGTACATCTGTCTTGTCAGAGTTCAGGGTGGTGTAGTGGTTAGCACTGTCCCCTCATAGTAAGAAGGTTCTGGGTTTGAGCCCAGCAGCTGACGAGGGCCTTTCTATGTGGAGTCTGCATATTCTCCCTGTGTTTGCATGGGTTTCCTCCAGGTGCTCCAGTGTCCCCCACAGTTCAAAGACATGCAGTCTTTCGGTTAACATGGGGTGGCCATGAGGTTTGGCTGAAGTGCAGTTGAGCAAAACACCTAATGCCCAACTGCTCCTTGGGTGCTGTAGCATAGCCCACTGCTCTGTGTGTGTGCTCATTGCTCACTTGTGTGTGTGTTAACTGCATCAGATGGGTTAAATTTCACTGTGTGCTTAAGTCTGTCCTTGAGTGTATGTGTGACAAATAAAGGCTTGGTTTCTTAAGGAGAAGGAAGGTAATAAGCATCCAGTATCTAATTGCCTTCACACATTCCTCAGTTTTATTAAACTGGTGTCTCTCATCTGGATTTGCAGAAACATACAACTTTGTGTCATCAGCATAACAAAGAAAAAAGCAGTGGGCCTCAGACAGAACCTTGTGGAACACCAAAATTTATCTTAGTGTGCATAGAAAAATCACCATTTACATCAACAAACTAATAACGATCAGTTTAATAAGACCTGAGCCAGGAGAGGGCTGTTCCCTTGAAATAACATGTTCTCGTCTATCAAGGAGAATGGTATGATCAGTGGTGTCAAAGGCTGCACTAAGGTCAAGCAATACAAGCAGGGAGACACAGCCCTGATCAGAGGCCAAAGTGGTGTCACATACAAAGTGGTGTCACACACACCAGAGTGGTGTCCTTTCCTGGGTGAATTCCTCACACGTAGTGTTAGGCTCCAGATCCACAGCAGTCAGACCAGGATAAAGCACTTACTGAACACAAATGAATAAATTAAGGGATGTGCTCAGAAAACCTTATATTAACGAACAGTGTAATATTATCAAATTCAGCAAAGTCAACATAAACACAATTAACAACACAAAGCATCATTAACTACATTATCAGGATTTTAATTAATTACTTTCTTTAATGGATTTGTTGCACCACATAAGCAATATCAGATAAAATGAGGTTTGAGTTTACAATATTGTTAGTTAAGGGACTGATAACACAATCTGTAGGACTCCATCTAATCCTCAGTGGGTGGAGCGAGATGTGTAAGATACAGTTTACACAGTTTCACAGAGACAACACTCCCATTCATATCGACTGCAAGAGACACACTCAGAACAACCATGTTACTCTTCCTCTCTGTTTTCATGGTTGTTATCAATGTTGTTAAGTCATTTAGTATTATTTTAGGTAATTTTATTTGCATAACAAAAGGTTTATTTGAAATGTTGAATGTAGATGTAGGAGGTAACAATACAGACACAGAGACAAATCTGCCATTTATACAAGAGAGATCCAAACTGACACTCAGGAAAACCGTTACTTATCCAGCTGTTACAACAGCTGTAATTAATATCAATAAGTCTATATTAAACATGGCATACAATATACAAATATGTACCATTTTACTGTTCTTAAATTAGTACTATTGAGTGGTTATTAAAGTATATTACAATGTGTTTTCAGCAGAGGCTGTTGATGAACGCATGAAACCAGACCAAACAATCATAACTTCAACTGAAGGCAGCAAAACCACACTGAGCTGCACATATGATGAATCAGCTACCTCTCTACACTGGTATCGACAAAAACCTCAGTCAGGACCAGAGTTTCTTCTGATGATTCAAAAATCTACAGAGTTTGTTCCTAATCCTCGCCCAGGACTATCCATCAAACTTTATAAAACTGAAAGGAAAGTAGTTTTGGAGCTCTCCTCTGCTTCAGTATCAGTCTCCTCACTGTACTACTGCGCCATGGAGCCCACAGTAACAGGAAACCCAGCTACACTGTGCAAAAACCCCTTCATATGAGAAAAGTGAATTGTTTTTCTTTTTTGTCAAGAGGGGGCGCTATTTAGCTTGTTAGTTCAAATAAATTTCCCTGTTTCAGTTTCCAGTCTTTGATGTAGAGTATTTGACTTCCTGTGCTGATTGTGCTTAAATAATCTTTATAAAAATGTAAAATCACCTTTCTTGTTATTTCTTTAAATACTTCTTAATTTATCCCCAATACCCAAAATGTAGCAACAAATATATCCGTTGTTTGTGGGCACTTTATTTTTGTTGTTGTTGAATAAGATTGTGTTTATTTATTTGACCAACCATGTCACGTCAGTGCTGAAAATGGGGCCCCTTGTTTCACACATTAGTCACGTTAGTAAAGTTGCAGGTTTTGTTGGTCTTATTGTTAAGCGTCTCTCGTGTTTATCTTGTGCTGTGTTTTGTTTCACTGTATGTTCATATTTATGTTATTGCTCGTACTCCTGGTCTTATTTTTTTTTTTTAAATCTGCACTTGCATTACATGACGAACTACTGGAATATTTCACTCATTTATGCATGCTAAACTGTGTTCAAATAAAATGGGTAAGTGAGTGAAAATAAAAAGTAACAGTAACCTTTAACACTATGAAAAAGAAAACATGGTTTATTCTGTCGAGTTAGTGTTCTGAATTGTTCAGACAGGAAAATGAAAAATTTTTATGGATGAGGGGTGGCATGGTGGTTAGCGCTGTCACCTCACAGTAAGAAGGGCTGGGTTCGTGCCCCGTAGCCAACGAGGGCCTTTCTGTGTGGAGTTTGAATGTTGTCCATGTGGGTTTCCTCCGGGTGCTCCGGTTTCCCCCACAGTCCAAAGACATGCAGGTTAGGTTAACTGGTGACTCTAAATTGACCGTAGGTGTGAATGTGAGTGTGAATGGTTGTCTGTGTCTATGTGTCAGCCCTGTGATGACCTGGCGACTTGTCCAGGGTGTACCCCGCCTTTCTCCCGTAGTCAGCTGGGATAGGCTCCAGCTTGCCTGCGACCCTGTAGAACAGGATAAAGCAGCTAGAGATAATGAGATGAGATCGGGTGGCACGGTGGTGTAGTGGTTAGCGCTGTCGCCTCACAGCAAGAAGGTCTGGGTTTGAGCCCTGTGGCTGGTGAGGGCCTTTCTGTGTGGACTTTGCATGTTCTCCCTGTGTCCGCGTGGGTTTCCTCTGGGTGCTCCGGTTTCCCCCACAGTCCAAAGACATGCAGGTTAGGTTAACTGGTGACTCTAAATTGACCATAGGTGTGAATGGTTGTCTGTGTGTCAGTCCTGTGATGGCCTGGCAACTTGTCCAGGGTGTACCCCACCTATTGCCCGTAGTCAGCTGGGATAGGCTCCAGCTTGCCTGTGACCCTGTAGAACAGGATAAAGTGGCTAGACATAATGAGATGAGAACTATAATATTATTTGGCAATGGGCACATAGAAAAGTGTAAAGTTTCTGTCAATATGGTTATCATGCTTGCATGATAAAAACTCGCAAATATATTTATCTAAATACATGACTTACTCATTCTAAACCTGACGGGCTTCACCAGAGAAGCTCTCGACCCCAGAGGGTTAAAATACGATGGAAAAAAAAAAAAAAAACTTTGTCAGGGTCCAAAACCTGTAGCATTCTATTTTCTTTGAATGTTAGTGGCATACCTACCCTGCTGATAACAGCATCACATGATGTCATGACAGAATGCACTACTACTCACTGATGAGAGGCGACTTGTCATTCATCGAGAACTTCTGTGATTGGCCAATCACACGTCATATTACAATGTAATTATTCACCCAGTGTAACATTTGGAAGAAAATTAGAAGTAGATTAGTCGATAAAATTAGAAGTAGATAGTGCGAAAATTACTAGTCAATATCCGCCGGTCCAATCTTATTTCCCACACAGTTATTAAGTCAATGCACAAAGTTCCTGTGCCCTGTTAAACTCCAACAGGACTCACCCAGCTCGTTTTTCACTCCATTCGTATCATGAAAAAACCTAAGCTAGGACCGACTATTAAAGATAAATTTATACCATTAACTCTTCAGCTCAATCCCACATAATGATTGATTTTGTTAATTTTTTAAAAACCTTATTAATAAGTAAAAAATGGCAGGCATATCTTGGTATCTACATTACTAAAACTATTTTTTAGTGCTCCCCACATAAATCCGTGCCAGTGTGGATGCAGCGGAAGCACATTTTCCACATCTCAATGGTCTGCTTCACCACATTCCGGGCCTCAGCATGAGTGGTGTTGTATCTCTCCTCTAGTTCATTTTGTGGGTTGCTAAAAGGGGTGAGCAGGAAGGAACAAAAGGGGAGTAACAACTGTCACCAAGTAATCATTCATCTCCAAATTCCCCATTGTTGGCCAAGGTGCAGAGAGAGGAGTTTGCACATATGAATAAATTGTGTGTGCTGCTAGGGCATTTGGCAATGACATCAGTGATCACACCAGGGGCATCATGCACAACCTGCACATTCAGGGCAGTATACCCTTTCCTGCACAAAAAGACAGGGTGATCACAGGATGGCAGCTGGATGGGGATCAAGGTGCCATCTATGGTTCCTATGACCTGAGGAAATCCTGGGTCTGGAAGCTGATGGAAGGCCTGTTCGGTTTCCTGGATCTCCTCCCGCATCCATAGAAACTGGATCAAAGTGTGGCAATGGTGCAGGAGTGCTGCTGTGACTGAATGCACAGCCTTAGACACAGCAGCCACACTGAGGCCATAGCCCTCCCCAATCATCTGCAGGAATCTCCCAGTGGCAGAGCTGTCAGAAGCTGGACTGCTGGGCTGAGGGAAAAGTTATGACAAGGAGCTCGTTACAACTCTCCCCCTATGAGAGCTTCCACACTGCAAAAAGTTGAAAACTGAATTTGAGAAGAAAATTACTTAATGCTAATGAAATTATCTTGCTGCATGGATGGATATTTTTACTTGATACCCCGCCTCTCACCCATAGTCAGCTGGGATAGGCTCCAGCTTGCCTGCGACCCTGTAGAACAGGATAAAGCGGCTAGAGATAATGAAATGAAATGGAAAGACATCTTAGAATAAGTTGATTGCAATCTAGAACTAGGTTTAATAATCTCAGAATTGGTGTCTTGTATTCTTCGAATAGGAAATACTAGATTGTTTCAACTATTTTCAATATATTTTCACTGGCTAAGATATCATATTTTGCAGTGCAATGATAGGATTTCAGCTCTGGGTAGCCTGTACCTGTCTTGGATGGCTTCATCACTGTAGAGTGCCAGTGGATTGAGATGAAGTCTTATTTTTGCATTTCATGTGTTTCTCTCGGTTAGCATGGTAGTGTAGCGGTTAGTGCTGTCGCCTTACAGCAAGAAGATCTGGGTTTGAGCCCCATGGCTGGCAAGGGCCTTTCTGCGTGGAGTTTGCATGTTGTCTGTGTGGGTTTCCTGTGGGCGCTCTGGTTTCCCCCAAAGACATGCAGGTTAGGTTAACTGGTGACTCTAAATTCAGTGTGAATGGTTGTCTATGTGTCAGCCCTGTGATGACCTGGTGAGTTATCTAGAGTGTACCCTGCCTTTTGCCCATAGTCAGCTGGGATAGGCTCCAGCTTGCCTGCGACCCTGTAGAACAGGATAAAGTGACTAGAGATAATGAGATGAGATGTGTTTCTGTGACTGAGTTGCAGGATTCACTGGAATGCAGCCATGATTATTTGAACTGTTACCCACAATGCCAAATTAGATAATTGCTTGCCGAATTGAGTTAAATGTGATTAAAGTGTGACAATATCAATGAGATGTTATAATTCCATAACATATTGAAATATATTCGGAATGTTTTCTGTATATTTATTCCATAATTAACTCAATGTACTTGCAGTGTACAAGAAAAATAGTTGAAGACTGGCAGCAGATTCAACACCAGTTTCCCCTATTGATTGTGAGAGTCCCATGCACATTCTGTGTATTTGGCTGTGAGGAGACGCTCTTTGTTGTGAAAAAGTGATCCAGGTCCTTCCTCAGTTAAGAGCGAACTAAATTACTACTTTGGCTATGACATTGTTCGGGAAAACCACATTAGGAATTATGGAATTATGGCAGGTAATAGTGACAAATGTGTTTTTCTTGAAAATAATTATTTCTTGAGGAGGGATTTGATTTTCTCTGAATGAATTTATTTCAATTAAAGGTTGGATTTTTCTCATTTACTTCAGTGTGAGATGAAGTTACTTCACCAAACGGTGGATTTTTTTCTCATCCTTTTCACTAATCTTTACAAGGGGTGCCTATAATTGTGGAGCACACTGTATATGAGAGGGTGGAGTTACATCTGGAGACAGCAGAGACAATCTCAAATACACAACAATGACATTTATTTCCAAAGCTAGAGGTCTGAACTAAACACTCAGGATAACAATGTTACTCCTCTTCATGCTTTTATTCACCATTGCTGAAACTGGTAAGCCATATATATATATATATATATATATATATATATATATATATATATATATATATATATATATAAACGTGAAATTTTATGTTTTAAAGGTGTCATTGCATCGTTTTTTTCATTAATTATGCGGTGGTCTCTAGTATGAATGAATGCCCTGTGAGCCAGTTTTGGTGAAAAAAAATGCTGTGGTGCTCCTGTTTCAGGCTGTTCTAGTTTGGTGGAGGAGTGGGTGGGGAGAGAACGACAGGATTTCAGCTCTTACTCATTGTGGCAGTGGGGGCATGGTCAAGCGCCGGTCTGTGACAGGAGGGTGGAGTCAGGGAAGGTAAGTGGCAGAATCACTACATTTGACGTCAATTAACCTGTGTTTGTGTGTGTCTTCCCAGTGACCACGCCCTATTTAAAGAGGGAAAGCAGAGAGCAGAGGAGCTTCCCCCGAACCAGATGCCGGTTTGGTGTGTGGCTGTCTGTGTTTTCAAACCAAGTTAGACTGAAAAGTGTGACAATAAAACAGTTTATCAACCTGAGCTCTGTCCTGCCGCCTTCTGTGCTCCGCCCATACACAAGAACTGCCACAGTGGTGCTGAAACCTGGGACCGGCGCACCAACGCCGAACTGCCCCATGGAGTCTTCCCCGTTCGCCGACCTGGTCCACGCCCTCGCCACGGCCCAGCAAAGCCAGCACCAGGTGCTAGTCACGTTCCGTAAGGAGCAGGAGCAGCGCTTTGAGGCCCTGGTGTTGGGCCAGCAAAAGGACCGACAGGCGTTCCGGCACCTCCTCGGGTCGGCGGGGACAACCGACACTTCCACCGCAGGCCCGTCCCCCCTCACCCTGACAAGGATGGGCCCACAGGATGACCCCGAGGCTTTCATCACGCTCTTTGAGCAAGTCGCGGAGACCTCGGGGTGGCCAATGGATCAGCGCGCGGCGCGCCTCCTCCCCCTGCTAACGGGAGAGGCACAGCTGGCCGCGCTACAACTCCCCGCCAACCGCCGGCTGGCCTATGCGGATCTTCGCTGGGCCATCCTCCAGCATGTGGGGCGCACCCCCGAACAGCAGCGCCAGAGCTTCCGCGCTCTGCGCTTGGAGGAAGTCGGCCGGCCGTTCGCGTTTGGCCAGCAACTCCGGGACGCCTGCTGGTGGTGGCTGAAGGCCAACAACCGCGATGCCAAGGAGATCGTCGATCAGGTGGTGCTGGAGCAGTTCATCGCACGCTTGCCAACAGGAACCGCGTAGTGGGTCCAGTGCCACCGCCCGGCGTTGCTGGATCAGGCCATCGAGCTGGCGGAGGACCATTTGGTGGCTGTTCCGGCGGCAGGACAGCAGACAGCCTCTTCTCTTCTCTCCTCTTCTCTCTCTCTTTCTCCCCCTCCTCCTGTGTCCCATCCTCGCCCCATTCCCCCACCGCGGAGGCGGGGGCCAGCACCACCCCAGCTGGCCTGCCGCACCCGCGGTGCCCTCCCATTTCTCCCTTCTGTGTCTGTCTCTCCCCCCCTCAGGTGAGTGAGCCCCAGAACACCAGTGCAGAGAGGAAGCCCGGGCCGGTTTGCTGGCGCTGCGGGGAACCGGGCCACCTCCAACAGCAGTGCATGGCAATGGAGGTGGGCGCAGTGGTTCGGATCCCTGACGCGCCAGAAGCCGGCCTCGATTGGGCCGGAGCATATCGCATACCGGTGAGTATTCAAGGGGATACATATCAGGTGTTGGTGGATTCTGGTTGTAATCAGACCTCAATTCACCAAAGCCTGGTGCAAAACGAGGCATTGGGGGGAGCACAGGGGGTGAAGGTGTTGTGTGTGCATGGGGACGTTCACAGCTACCCTTTGGTGTCGGTCCACATTTTTTTCCAAGGGGAAAAAGTTATAGTGAAGGCGGCGGTTAATCCTCACCTTATCCACTCTTTAATTTTAGGGACTGATTGGCCGGGATTTCGGGATTTAATGACACATTTAGTAAAGAGTGGGTCCTGCCATTTAACAGGGGGAGGTCCCGGTGTCACTTTGGCGGGAGCAGCTGTTGCAGAGCCGTCTACGTCATCTCCGCAGCAGAGTGAGGAGCCGCCGGCCCCTCCTCTCTCTGTTGGGGAATCCCTCGCAGATTTCCCATTAGAGCAGTCGCGAGACGAGACTCTGTGGCATGCGTTTGACCAAGTGAGAGTAATCGATGGTCAAACACTCCAGCCGAATGCCACCCGGTCCTTCCCCTGCTTCGCGATTATGAAGGATAGGGTATACCGAGCGACGCAGGACACTCAAACTAAAGAGCGAGTCACGCAACTTTTAATTCCAAAGAGCCGCCGGGAATTGGTATTCCAGGCGGCTCACTTTAATCCCATGGCTGGACACTTAGGGCAGGATAAGACACTAGCCCGAATGATGGCCCGATTCTATTGGCCAGGGATTCACGGCGATGTTTGTAGGTGGTGTACGGCGTGCTGCGAATGCCAGTTAGTAAATCCAGCAGCCATTCCAAAAGCGCCTTTGCGCCCTCTACCATTAATCGAGACCCCGTTCGAAAGGATTGGGATGCATCTCGTCGGGCCATTAGATCGGTCAGCACGAGGGTACCGCTTTATATTAGTTCTGGTGGACTATGCAACGCGATACCCGGAAGCAGTGCCTCTGCGCAATATCTCAGCACGCAGTATTGCAGAGGCGCTCTTCCGCGTTATCTCCCCAGTTGGAATCCCGAAAGAGATTCTGACTGATCAAGGCACCACATTTATGTCATGGACACTGCGCGAACTGTATGGGTTATTGGGGATTAAGCAGATCCGCACCAGCGTGTATCACCCACAAATGGACGGTTTAGTTGAATGGTTCAATCGCACCCTCAAGAATATCATTAAAAAATTCGTAAGTGAGGACACACGTAATTGGGATAAGTGGCTCGAGCCCTTGTTGTTTTCAGTGCGAGAGGTCCCCCAAGCCTCCATGGGGTTTTCCCCATTCGAATTATTATATGGGCGTAAGCCGTGTGGCATTCTAGATGTGCTGCGGGAAAATTGGGAGGAGGGACCTTCACAAAGTAAGAATGAAATTCAGTACGTTATGGACCTGCGCGCAAAACTCCACACGCTCACCAACCTAACCCAGGAGAATTTGCGGCAGGCCCAAGAAAAGCAAGCCCGCCTGTACAACAAGGGTACGCGCCTTAGGGAGTTCACACCGGGAGATAAGGTACTCGTACTGTTGCCCACATCGAGCTCCAAATTGATCACCAAGTGGCAAGGACCCTCTGAGGTCACACGGCGAGTCGGGGACGTCGACTACGAGGTGAGGCGAGTGGACAGGGGCGGGGCACTACAGATTTACCACCTCAATCTGCTTAAACTCTGGAATGAGGAGGTCCCCGTGGCGTTGGTGTCGGTGGTTCCGGAGAAGGCGGAGCTGGGGCCGGAGGTTCAAAAAGGGGCATTGGCATCACGTACCTCTCCGGTCCCCTGTGGAGACCACCTCTCCCCAACCCAACTCACGGAGGTCGCCCAGTTGCAGACCGAGTTTTCGAATGTGTTCTCGCCCCTGCCCGGTCGCACTAACCTCATAGAGCACCACATAGAGACACCCGCAGGGGTGGTAGTGCGTAGCCACCCTTACAGGCTACCCTAACACAAAAAAAAGGTGGTTCGGGAAGAACTTGAGACCATGCTCAAAATGGGCATCGTCGAGGAGTCCCACAGTGACTGGAGCAGCCCAGTGGTCTTGGTACCCAAGGCCGACGGGTCGGTCCGGTTCTGTATGGACTATAGAAAGGTCAACGCGGTGTCTAAATTCGACGCATACCCAATGCCTCATATTGATGAGTTGCTCGATCGACTCGGCACTGCTCGCTTTTATTCGACACTGGATTTGACGAAGGGATATTGGCAGATCCCCTTGACTCCCCTATCCCGAGAAAAAACAGCCTTTTGCACACCGTTTGGTTTACACCAATTCGTCACACTTCCGTTTGGGCTGTTTGGGGTGCCCGCTACGTTTCAGCGGCTGATGGACAGGGTCCTCCGCCCCCACGCCACCTATGCGGCCGCCTATCTCGACGACATCATTGTCTATAGTAATGACTGGCCGAGGTACCTCAAACATCTAAGGGCCATCCTTAGGTCACTGAGGCGAGCGGGTCTCACAGCCAACCCGAAGAAGTGTGCGATTGGGCGGGTGGAAGTACGATATCTGGGCTTCCACTTGGGCAACAGGCAGGTGCGTCCCCAAATTAACAAGACAGCAGCAATTGCGGCCTGCCCGAGGCCCAAGACCAAAAAGGGGGTGAGACAGTTCCTGGGGCTGGCTGGCTATTATCGTAGGTTTATACCTAATTATTCAGACATCACCAGCCCGCTGACTGATCTCACTAAAAAGGGGGCACCAGATCCGGTCCAGTGGACAGAGCAATGCCAGCGGGCTTTTTCTGAGGTAAAGGCTGCACTGTGAGGGGGGCTACTTTTACACTCCCCTGACTTTTCTCTCCCCTTTATATTGCAGACCGATGCGTCGGACAGAGGGCTGGGGGCGGTTTTGTCCCAGGAGGTGGAGGGGGAGGACCACCCCATCCTGTACATCAGCAGGAAGCTGCCAGTGCGTGAGGGGCGCTACAGCACCATCGAGAAAGAGTGTCTGGCCATCAAGTGGGCAGTCCTCGCCCTCCCGTACTACCTGCTGGTGTGCCCTTTCGCCCTCTGTTCGGACCACGCGCCCCTCCAGTGGCTCCACTGCATGAAGGATGCCAATGCGTGGATCATCCATTGGTATCTGGCATGCCAACCCTTTAATTTCAAGGTGGTCCACAGGCCGGGGGCGCAGATGGTCATGGCGGACTTCCGCTCCCGTCAAGGGGGGGGGGAGTCGGCGACAGGCCAGACGGCCGCCCAGCCTGAGTCGGGCTGTGAGGGTATGTGGCAGCGAGGGCGTGGTCAAGCGCCGGTCTGTGACAGGAGGGCGGCGTTAGGGAAGGTAAGTGGCAGAATCACTACACCTGACATCAATTAACCTGTGTTTGTGTGTGTCTTCCCAGTGACCGCGCCCTATTTAAAGAGGGAAAGCAGAGAGCAGAGGAGCTTCCCCTGAACCAGACGCCGGTTGTGTGTGTGGCTGTCTGTGTTTTCAAACCAAGTTAGACTGAAAAGTGTGACAATAAAACGGTTTATCAACCTGAGCTCTGTCCTGCCGTCTTCTGTGCTCCGCCCATAGACGAGAACTGCCACTTTCATGAATATTCATGACATGTAAACATATCACTTCTGATTGGCTAACGGCACTGTGACGCTCCTTCCAGTGGGTTATGGGCGAGGCCATGACTACTAATTTTCAAAGTGACGTAAGTTTGTAGGGCTTTTTCTGATTCGCTCGTTTTTCCATCTATTTTCTTTCATAGGCTAATCCAGGGAATGGGGGTAGAAGAACATTTTCACGTGCAGCATGCATATGCAACTCAGAGTGACCTATGGTATTTCAAAAAGAGCAAGTATTAAACTGTTTGTCGTGGAATGACACCTTTAAAACAAACAAAAAGAACAATTATTTATTGATAAGTTTATTCATCACGGCGCTCCATCCTGAAGACACACAGGGATCCCAGCTGTGTCCGTCCCCGCCCCTCGAGATTCTGATTGGCTGTTTGATTTTGGCCGGAACTAGAAGCGCAAGCGTCACTTATTTTTGTCTGCAGATAATTTCGTGTTTATTGGGTTTTTCCACCGAGAGCAACTCAAACAGCGCAACACAATAATCATCACTTTACACACTTTAATACAAACTTTAAAAAGATGTCAGAACAAGTGAACCAAGGAGAGAAAGATGAAGTCAAAGGGAGTTTTGCCAGAGGAAGAAAAGGAAAGAAGCGGTGAAAGAGCGAGAGAAAGGCGAAGAAATCTTTCACAAGAAAAGCCACAAGCTGAAAGAGAAAGAAAACGGGTAAAAAAATGAATTAATATAAATGATGAGTTGTAGGAATTTAATTCTAAATAGTGATGCTGATTTTGAAATCACTGTGAAATTCTTCGGGATCTGACAAGTTGCCCTGAATCCACTCGCAACCCTGTCAAAATGGTTCAACCCACGAAACCCCTCTATCTGAACCAAGTGGTACAGTCCCTCGGTTTCCCCACCTAAACCCGGAAGTGCCAGAGTTTGATTGCCAGTGAGTAAAGTGAATATGGAAATGTCATCACAAAGTTTTACCCAATAAATGAGAATGTTTGTTTTTCACAGCCCGTGTGTACATTTGCATTTCTTGATATTAGACAAAGTGAACACAGATGAGAGATGTAAATGACAATAAGCATTTTGAATGAGACATGACAAATAGGGTTGCCACCATTCAGAAATGAAAATAAGGGACGCCCACCATGGCTCCTTGGGGCCATGACCACCACGGGCACAACTCCCATGGGGTGGGGTGCCCGCAGCAGTGGTATGTTTTATTTTGTAGGTGTTTTTAGTAAAGGGGTGATCAAGAAGCAATTACTCATACTTAAGGCTTGAAATGCTTTATTGCCAATGCTGTAAAAATGTATTTTGTACAAGTAGGCAACAATGAACTTTTAAAATATAGTCTAAATACATTGAGACCCGGGTGGCACGGTGGTGTAGTGGTTAGTGCTGTTGCCTTACAGCAAGAATGTCCGGGTTCGAGCCCTGTGGCTGGCGAGGGCCTTTCTGTGCGGAGTTTGCATGTTGTCTGGGGGCAAAAGGGGGCGTTGCCCCCTTGTGGCTACAGCCCTCAACGGAGACTCAGATCACTTAATTGTTTTCTTATGAAAATATAATGTATTATAGACGTATTAATAATTTGCATTTTCAAATACGAAATATTAAGTGGT